>NC_041400.2:4637500-5255000 GCF_900747795.2 Erpetoichthys calabaricus
GGGGTTCGGGTCTTTTTGTGCACGTGACATTCACGGTTATTTTTTTCACGAATGTGGATGTGATGATTTACTTGTAATGTATTTTTCATTAATGAGTTAGAAGGAGGACATGCAGGTGATGGGTGTAACAGAACAAGATGCAGAGGACAGAAAGAGATGGAAGAAGATGATCCGCTGTGGCGAGCCCTAACGGGAGCAGCCAAAAGAAGAGGGAGAAGAAGTTAGAAGTTGTTCTATTGCTAGTATAAGGTAACTCAGCTCTTAATAATAAAAAGGGATATTTAAAGAGATTTATTGTATTTATTTATTAAGGTCTGTGGTGGGCTGGCGCCCTGCCCGGGGTTTGTTTCCTGTCTTGCGCCCTGTGTTGGCTGGGATTGGCTCCAGCAGACCCCCGTGACCCTGCGTTCGGATTCAGCGGGTTGGAAAATGGAGGGATGGGTGGATTTATTAAGGTGCACAAATTATTAAGATTCAGACCGGAACCAACCGGTGATTAAAAAAAAAAAAAGGAGGTGTCAGCCAATAGAACTGTGAACAGTGCGCATTTACTCCAGTTGGGCGGTTCCATTTATTACAATATCTAAGTCAATGTTTATCCACCAATAGACATGGCTTAACCCAGCGTATGGCAATCTATGGGCAGTGGCGGCATTGCAGATGGGTCGCGGCCGACACCAGACGGTCCAAACTGCAGCCTGTAATACCTATGACATATGCCAGGTAATGCCCGCAACGTCAGTCACAAAACGCCCTTTGAGTCACAGAGCACCCGTAATCGGTTCTATTCAATAAGGGCGCGCACAAAAAGGCGACTTTCAAAAGGGCGACCTCAATTGAGCGCCGAATAAATGCGCGCGCAGGTCAGCCTATTCCAAAGCCAAGGAAGACCTACAGAGACACTTCGGAGCGAATTAAATTAATTGTCCTTGATTATGCTAATAGACCGCATCTCGAATATTTATGTGGCATTGCACATAATCTACAGCTTCAAGTGTAACTTGCTTTCACCTTTATATACATTCAGTCATTGCCTTAATCTAATTTTCTGTAATTTTGAAAACAACGAAATATAGAGAGCTTTAGAAATAGTTCGTTAGAAGTACTAAAGTAAAGTAATAAGTTAGAAGTACTAAAGTAAAGTAATAAAGCACTCCATTATTTATGCGCGCAGTTATTCGGCGCTCAATTGACGTCACCCTTTTGAAGGTCGCCTTTTTGTGCGCGCCCTTATTGACGGATACCCCCGTAATCTTAACCATAGGGTAATGGGGCCCAAATGTTAACCATTGTCTAATTCGATGGGTGTTACGTGGCTGACATTGAGGGCGTTTTGTGAAGGTGGGGCATTACATGACTGATCTCCTGGCTACTGCGGTCTGCAATTACACTCAGTTGGCCGACGCCGGATGGCCCAACCGCTCCGACGGTCGCGTTCGATTCACCAAGGAGGAAAAGCTTTGACAATCGCGCTTGAATCATTTGATTCTCTGGTGATCGCACGGGACCCCCACTCCATACTCATAGGGTGTGCAGAGGGGGACCACCGGATTCAGACGATCGCGCTAAATTCGTGCGGGAGGGGTTCTCGCTCACTCACGGCGGGTCGCGAACACACGTGTTTTTGTCTTCTTAGGGAGTCAAGGCTGGGGGTCTGTCAAAAACACGGCCTGTTAAAGTTGTTTCCTTGTGTTTTTTTTTTTTTACTATAATAACTTGTTATTGCTCTATGTGTCCAGCAGTTTCATTACTACGATGCAGGGGTGGACTGGCCATTAGGGCATTTGGGCAATGCACGGTGGGCCGCGGACTCTGGTCTGGTTACAGGACCGCCGTGAAATAAATTTTATGTACCGGTTACTGTTTGACTTTAAAATTAATTTTCTAAACAATTAAACTACTAGACATTATCTGTCCGGTACTGCGATTTCTATTTAATATACCGTATTACGTCATCAAGTTGTTTTAGTTGTCCGTACACAACGTGGCAGCGAACAATTTGGTCAAAACTGCCTTTTGCCGATTTCTGTTTCGATCCCGCTACATTCCGGTTAGCATATATCCATCCATTATCCAACCCGCTGAATCCAAACACAGGGTCACGGGGGTCTGCTGGAGCCAATCCCAGCCAACACAGGACACAAGGCAGGAACAAATCCCGGGCAGGGTGCCAACCCACCGCAGGGTTAGCATATACATTATTGCAATTTGTCTAGTATTTAAATTATTCGGTATAATTAGTTTAGATTATGTATTATGCATTTTATTGTTCTCTGGTCGTCGGCGTGAGCGATAATTAGTGGTTTTTAGCTGCGATTATTAGTTGCAGGTTAGGTGGATTGGCGATTCTAACTTGGCCCTAGTGTGTGCTTGGTGTGTTTGTGTGTGTCCTGCGGTGGGTTGGCACCCTGCCCAGGATTGGTTCCTGCCTTGTGCCCTGTGCTGACTGGGATTGGCTCCAGCAGACCCCCGTGACCCTGTAGTTAGGATTCAGCGGGTTGGAAAATGGATGGATGGATGGATGAAATAAAGTTATAAAGCACAGGAGATGACGTTTTCATATCAGGACAGAACATTTCCAGTTTATCGTTAAGTTAATGGAACATTTCAATCCTGTGAGGTTTTTTATTATAAGCTCGAATAATATCATAGCGAGTAGCGAGCCGCGTACTCATCACAAAACTGAAGAAAATGACAATGAATAACTGGCCGAGTGGGTCGACCTCGAAGGATGCCCGGGCCGGTTTTGAGACCCAGTCCGCTCCTGCTACGATGCCATCCTCGGTTGGGCATTTGGACAAAAAGGGAGGACATCTAAATGTCAATATATGCTTAAACTTAATTTTATTCTAGGCTTCGTCTGAAGCTGCTGGGAGTAAACTGGCTAAACCGGCAGGCTGATGATGCGCGCGGGGCGTTTCGAGACAGGAGGCGATCAGACAAAGAGCGGAGTGGGGTGTCCTGAGATGCTCACATGAGTGGGCCACCCACTTGCGACTGTTTCTATCTGGATGGTTAGAATTCTCTATTTCTTATCCTACTTCTTTAAATTTTGTTTTTAATAAGAGACGCTCTATTTAATCTCCTCTTGAGTTATTTCGGATTTTTAGTATTCATACTAGGAGTATCCAGTAGAGGGCACTGTCACAATAGATTTAGAAATCGTAAATCCTCATTAGTAATGGATACAAAAATCAAATTAATCGCTTAATGTTTATATTATATTAAGAGTTGTTCAATCTGCATGTTTTTATATAGCGCATTTTATTTACTAAAACTAATCAGTCTCCAAAATTGAGTCATTTGCAGTTTATAAGGTGCCTTTTATAAAATAATATTAATGGAGTCAATAAGACTATGTATTATGTGGTGCCTTTTACTCAGTTAAACTAACAGTGTAAATCAATTTCTAATTAAAAGAGTTAATGGTTAGTGTAATTTTATACAGTGCGTTTATTATTATAAGAAGAAGCAACCAGTCTCTGTTGTGTATTGTGGCCTGTAGAGGGCGCTGCTGCCACCCAAACCCGACACAGACAGACAGACGCAGGACACAAGTTCATTTTTATTTTCCCCTCTTGGGAAACGCCTTCCCTTGTTTCCCACAAGCACAGCACAAAACTCTTTTCTTCTTTCTCTCCTTCTTTTCCTCCAATCCTCCTGGCAGTAAGCTTCGTTTCTCTCCTCCCGACTCTGACTCCCTGAGTAGTAGCTGCTGGCTCCTTTTATAAGCCCCCCCAGAAGTATGGTGGTAGAGCTGCCCATAAGGGCTCAGCAGAAGCTGCAGCACCCCCTGGCGGCGCCCACGGATCCCAACAGGGCTGTATCACACTCCAGCTCCCATGAAGCCCTGCGGGAGTCCGAGGGGGGCTGCCACCTAGTGCTCAGAGAGAGGTAATGCTCTGGATACGCTCCCTCCCTCCCCCGGTCCTTCCAGCGATGAGGCGTCCCAGCCATGAGCGACAGTATATATAGTGCCTTGCATTCAGTACAACTAATTCAGCCAATCAATTAGTCTCAATTATTAATTGTCCATGAGTTCCTTACAGTTTATATCATGCATTGTTATCAATAATATTAATGGAGCCAATCAGTCAGTCAATCAGTCAATATCCAACCCCCCTACATCCTAACTACAGGGTCACGGGGGTCTACTGGAGCCAATCCCAGCCAGCACAGGGCACAAGGCAGGAAACACACACCCAACACACCAAGCACACACTAGGGACAATTTAGGATCAGACCTGTTTAATATAGTGCCTTTCATTCATAAAACTAATACAGTGAAATAGTCTTTAATATTAATGTCTGGTCAGTTACATTTTATGTAGTGCCTTATTATGATGATAGTAAGTTTGTGTATTATATAGCGCCTTTTATTCAGCAAAACTAGCAGAGTAAAGTATTTCCAATACTGATAGAGTCAATGGTTAGTCTCATCTTATATAGTGCCATTTACACAATAAAGTTAACGGAGTCAATTTGAATGTGTTTTATATTGTCATTTTTATTCAGTACAACCAATCAGTTTATTGCTAATAAGAGTCACTGGTCAGTCTAATTTTATGTAGTGCCTTTTATATGATGATGTTAATGGAGTCAATGTGTCTGTGTATTATATTGTGCTTTTTATACATTCAAATTAATAGAGTAAATCAATTAGTCTCTAATATTAACGGTGAATGAATTGATTCATTTATAAGGTGTCTTTTCATTAAATATTAATTTTAGTCAGACTGCATGATATTGTGCCTCTTATTCATTAAAACTAGCAGAGTAAGTGAATGCATTTCTAATGCTGACAGAGTCAAAGGTTGGTCTTATTTTATATAGTGCCTTTATTATAATAATATTGACAGTCTCTCTTGTGTATATAGTGCCTTTCATTCAGCTAAACTAATACAGTCAATCAATTTGTTGCACTTTGCTGTATATAGCGCCTTTATAACAGTATATTACTGGAGTCAGTCTTTTTTATTATAGTGCCTTTAATTCAGTAAAACTACAGTAAGTAAATCAGTTAGGCTGTCATATTATCAGAGTCATTCAGTGTCATTTTACTGTATATAGTGCCTTTAATTCAGTTACATTAATACAGTAAATCTGTCCCTAATATTAAGTCAATGAGTCAGTCTCAGTTTATATAGTGTCTTTTATACAGTAATATTAATAAAGTAAATCTGTCCTTAATATTAAATTAATGAGTCAGTCTCAGTTTATATAGTGCCTTTTATACAGTAATAATAAAGTAAATCTGTTTCTATTATTAAATTAATGAGTCAGTCTAAGTTTATATAGTGCCTTTTATACAGTAATAATAAAGTAAATCTGTTTCTATTATTAAATTAATGAGTCAGTCTAAGTTTATATAGTGCCTTTTATACAATAATATTAATAAAGTAAATCTGTCCTTAATATTAAATTAATGAGTCAGTCTCAGTTTATATAGTGCCTTTTATACAATAATATTAATAAAGTAAATCTGTCCTTAATATTAAATTAATGAGTCAGTCTCAGTTTATATAGTGCCTTTTATACAGTAATATTAATAAAGTAAATCTGTCCTTAATATTAAATTAATGAGTCAGTCTCAGTTTATATAGTGCCTTTTATACAATAATATTAATAAAGTAAATCTGTCCTTAATATTAAATTAATGAGTCAGTCTCAGTTTATATAGTGCCTTTTATACAGTAATATTAATAAAGTAAATCTGTCCTTAATATTAAATTAATGAGTCAGTCTCAGTTTACCTGTATATAGTGACTTTTATACAGTAATATTAATAAAGTACATCTGTTTCTATTATTAAATTAATGAGTCAGTCTGTTTATATAGTGCCTTTTATACAGTAATATTAATAAAGTAAATCTGTCCTTAATATTAAATTAATGAGTCAGTCTCAGTTTATATAGTGCCTTTTATACAGTAATATTAATAAAGTAAATCTGTCCTTAATATTAAATTAATGAGTCAGTCTCAGTTTATATAGTGCCTTTTATACAGTAATATTAATAAAGTAAATCTGTCCTTAATATTAAATTAATGAGTCAGTCTCAGTTTACCTGTATATAGTGACTTTTATACAGTAATATTAATAAAGTACATCTGTTTCTATTATTAAATTAATGAGTCAGTCTGTTTATATAGTGCCTTTTATACAGTAATATTAATAAAGTAAATCTGTCCTTAATATTAAATTAATGAGTCAGTCTCAGTTTATATAGTGCCTTTTATACAGTAATATTAATAAAGTAAATCTGTCCTTAATATTAAATTAATGAGTCAGTCTCAGTTTATATAGTGCCTTTTATACAGTAATATTAATAAAGTAAATCTGTCCTTAATATTAAATTAATGAGTCAGTCTCAGTTTACCTGTATATAGTGACTTTTATACAGTAATATTAATAAAGTACATCTGTTTCTATTATTAAATTAATGAGTCAGTCTGTTTATATAGTGCCTTTTATACAGTAATATTAATAAAGTAAATCTGTCCTTAATATTAAATTAATGAGTCAGTCTGTTTATATAGTGCCTTTTATACAGTAATATTAATAAAGTAAATCTGTCCTTAATATTAAATTAATGAGTCAGTCTCAGTTTATATAGTGCCTTTTATACAGTAATATTAATAAAGTAAATCTGTCCTTAATATTAAATTAATGAGTCAGTCTCAGTTTATATAGTGCCTTTTATACAGTAATATTAATAAAGTAAATCTGTCCTTAATATTAAATTAATGAGTCAGTCTCAGTTTATATAGTGCCTTTTATACAGTAATATTAATAAAGTAAATCTGTCCTTAATATTAAATTAATGAGTCAGTCTCAGTTTATATAGTGCCTTTTATACAGTAATATTAATAAAGTAAATCTGTCCTTAATATTAAATTAATGAGTCAGTCTCAGTTTACCTGTATATAGTGACTTTTATACAGTAATATTAATAAAGTACATCTGTTTCTATTATTAAATTAATGAGTCAGTCTGTTTATATAGTGCCTTTTATACAGTAATATTAATAAAGTAAATCTGTCCTTAATATTAAATTAATGAGTCAGTCTCAGTTTATATAGTGCCTTTTATACAGTAATATTAATAAAGTAAATCTGTCCTTAATATTAAATTAATGAGTCAGTCTCAGTTTATATAGTGCCTTTTATACAGTAATATTAATAAAGTAAATCTGTCCTTAATATTAAATTAATGAGTCAGTCTCAGTTTACCTGTATATAGTGACTTTTATACAGTAATATTAATAAAGTACATCTGTTTCTATTATTAAATTAATGAGTCAGTCTGTTTATATAGTGCCTTTTATACACTAATATTAATAAAGTAAATCTGTATCTAATATTACATTAATGAGTCAGTCTCAGTTGATATAGTGCCTTTTATACAGTAATATTAAAGGGGTCAAACATTTCAGTTTTTTTGACTATTGCCTTTAATACAGTAAAACTAAGGGTCCGTCAGTTACCCCATTGTGCCATTTGTGTGGTCTTGAGCTCTACAACTTTGGTTGGTGTTACGAGCCCAAAACATCCCAACGGCACACACAGGCACATTTTAATTCACGTCCATAAATCGCACGTCATAACTACAAGCAAAGTGAGCTCGTGGCATTTGGCTGAGCGGCTGCTCCGAGTGCATTGCGTTTCAGTTCGAGACCCCGTGTGTAAGCAGGCCCAAACTGAATGTAATCAAATGACCAATTGGCATCAAGGGGTGGGGGTGGCGTTACCAGCCGGGGTCCGAGGTGTTCCAACCACAAGCATCTTCACCCAGCACTAAAGGTGGCAAATGGAGAGTGGATAAGGCAGGGCGCCTACCGGGTCATTGACCAGGTGGAAGTCGGCGATGTAAAGGATGATTACCTTCTCCACCGTGTCAACTGACTGCTGGAGGGGGCCGGGGTAACGGACAAGCAACTGGAGGGGAATGTCCAGCTTTTCAATGACACCCTTGGAACGCATTCGAGAGCGAAGAGCTACAGCGTATGATTCATGGAGATCATCAACCGGGGCATCTGTACGCCGATTATTCTAATAAATAGGGATTGTAAATACCTGCAGGTGGGGATGACCATACTGGCCATCATTAAAGTTCTATCAGATGAATGGAGAAGTAAAGACCAGCAGATCACACTCTTTAGACCACTTAATGTAAAAGTAAATGTTTTCAGGGAGACCTTAAACCGACTTCCCATCTCCATCTCGGTGATTTACTCCACATTGACGAAACTGATGCAGAGCTGTTCAGAAGTGGAGCGCCTGTGACCCCACCTGGCGACGCCCCCTTGCCCTTCCTGTTGATGCTGATTGGTTGTTTGATTACGTTCAGTGTTGGCTTATTAACGCGGGCTCTCGAATCGAGACGCAGTCCACTCGGAGCCGCTGCTAAGTCGTTCATGTCGCCCTGTCGGTGGTTTGAAAGTCGTGGTGTGAATAAAAATAACAGGAAGACGATAACAAAACACAAAGATCACGCAAAATGAAAGTCCACTTGAACTCCGATTAAGAGCAGCGCTTACACATCACACTTTGTGTTGATTAGCAACGACATTCTGTACTTCACCATCTCCATGTCCTAAAAAATACGGCCTGTGTGGACTTTGGGGTGGACAGCTGCTGCACTTTTAAAATGTCATCTCACAGACCCTCTTCATCTTTCTAGTGATATTTTACTCTTTAAGACTTCATTTGGTGGTCCTTCATTTGTACCTTCTCCATGTTTCTGTCATTGCCGATGGCCTCTCAGCTGTGTCCTGGCACATCTGCCGTTCTTTAAGCAGCTGAAGGTCTGCTCTCCCGATGATGATGACGATGATGCTGTAACATATGGATGGGCGTTCACACCAGACTTATAAATCTATCTTGAAGCAAACTAACGAGGAAATCGACAAATCAAAGCTTAAGTATTTCAGTTCACTAAATAAATACAGCAGGGGTGCGTTTACTTGATCATTTGGTCATCGATTTCTCTCTCTTGTCCTTTCAAATCTTAGGTCACAAATTCCATTCAGTGTGACAGGGAGCCTCTCTAGTAGCACCGGAATGACTGGCACCACAAGGGGGCGCACTTGGCCTGTTTGATCTTATTTCACCGCTCTATTCTTTCCATTTGAAGTGCCATCGCTTTTTATCTCTCTGTTTTTTTGAACTTTACATATTTCATTTTCTGGCTTTTTTATTGTGGGCTGATCTAGTTAACATTTGCTTTGACTCCTTTTGCTCGTTATTTATTTATTTGTTCTTTTAAATAGCTGGTTATTAAAAGATTTAATGCTAAAGTAGCTTTGTATTTGTCATTTGTGCATTTTGTTGAGCCAGGGGTTTTTAATGGTTTCCCTCTCCGTTTTTAAAGAATATGGACACCTCATTATATACAGTATTGTATTATTTCAGATATGTTTTTATGCTCATCTGTTATGGATATTGTAAAAGTTTAAGCCTCAAAGAGTATAACCAGTGACGTGTTTGGTAGAAAGAATGTTGTTTAAGAAAAAGAGAAATGTTTTATTGTCTAATTTATGGTGTGTCATACCACTGGAAGAGACAATTCCAATCTACTGAATTCTATCTTTGTCTGTCTGCCTAGACATCTCTTATATAGTGCCTTTCATATCTGTCTGTCTACTTATATGTCTATTATATAGCGTCTTTCCTACTTTTCAGGTTATGCATTATATAGTGCTTGTCATATCTGTCTATCACCTATGTATTTTATAGTGCCTTTCATATCTCTCTCTCTACGTATGTCTATTTTATAGCATCTTTCCTATTTTTCAGTCTGTGCATTATATAGTGCCTTTCATAGATCTAACTATGCAATTATGCAATTTTCATTACGCTATAACTTATTAAGTTTATTACATAGAGAATTCACAAAAAATTCTTTTTGTTGCCGATGGATGGCAGCACCTGCCCTGCATTCGTTTATTACAAGATATTTTGAACAATTCTTTTGTCTTGCATTGTTTTCCTGCATTGCATTAAAAGTTGCATAATTACAACAACATTTATTTATATAGCACATTTTCATACAAATAATGTAGCTCAAAGTGCTTTACATAATGAAGAAAAGAGAAATAAAAGACAAAGTAAGAATTAGAATAAGACAACACTAATTAAAATAGAATAAGAGTAAGGTCCGATGGCCAGGGAGGACAGAAAAAACAAAAATTAAAAAAAATAAAAATAGATCTGGACCACCCTATATAGGGCCTTTCCAATCATTCTGCCTATCAGGATATTATATATTGCCTTTCATATCTATCAGAGTATCAGTCTATATTATATAGTGTCTTTCCTATTCTCCAGTCTGTCTACGTATGTATTATATAATGCTTGTCATGTCCGTCTGTCATCTTTATAATATATAGAGCCGTTCATATCTATCAGTTTATCTACCTGTCTACCTATTATATAGTGATTTTATATATTATATATAAAATTTCCAATTTTTCTATCAGTAGGGCCTATATCATATAGCGCCTTTCATATCTGCCTATGTATATACAGCATGTATTATTGCCTTCTATATCTATCAATGTATCTATATATCCGTGTATATAGTAATCTAAATATTATAAAGTGCCTTTCCTATCTATCAGTTTATTGACTGTCCTTTCCAATTTTTCTGTCTATCTGTATATTATATAGTGCCTTTCATATCTATTCATCTGTCCGTCTATTAATGGTTTATACAGTTCCTTTCATGTACATCACTTCCACCTGTCTTACTATCTGTTATATAGCACTTTTCAGATCTTTCTGACTCTATAGCTGTATATTTAGTGCCTTTCATTTCTCTCCATCTGTGTGTTTATGTATGTATTATAAGGTGCCTTTCATATTTGTCAGTATATCTGTGTATCTATCTATAATGCGGTGCATGTCCTCTCTTTTTGTCTGTATGTTTTATAATGTCTATCTACCTGTTCATCTGTCCATTTCTATATGTACTACACAGTGCTTTTCATATCCATCAATGTATCTTTTTGTCTGAGAGATATGAAGGGCACTATATACATAATACACAATCTGTCTGTCTTCATTCTATGTAGCACTTCACACTCCTATTAATTCATGTTTTTGTCTATTTATGAATGTTTAATAAAGTGCCTTTCATACCTATCAATGTATCAATCTCTCTGTTGGTCTAACTATTATATAGCACCTTTCCTCTCTTTATATATTATACATGGATATTGCCATTTATATCTTTCAGTCTATTTGTTGTATTGTATGTTTCCTATCTTCCTGTATATTATATAGTGCCTTTCATATCTAACTCTGTCTGTCTATTGATATATGTATTATAAAGCGCCTTTCTTATCTATAAATGCATCTGTCTATTTTATAGTGTGTTGCCTATCTTTCTATCTATATATTATATAATGTCTTTCATGTCCTTGTATCTGTCTGTCTACTTATGCATAGTACTCTTTACATCTATCAACGTATGTATCTGTTTGTCTGTTTATTACATAGCACCCTTTCTGTCTATGTGTATATTTTACAGTGCTTTTCAATGCTCTCGGTCTATTTATATTTTCTTTACATGGCACTTTACACATCTAATTGTGTTTTCTATCTTTTTTCACGTCTATCTGTATGTTACTCTATACTATATATCACCTTTCATATCTAGACAGTTATTGTCTGTCTATTTCATAACGCCTTTTCTAAATGTCTGGTTGTCTGCTAACCTCTCTATTATATAGTGCCTTTCATTTTATCTGTCTATATGTTTAGCTGCGGTGGGCTGGCACCCTGCCCCAGGTTTGTTTCCTGCCTTGCGCCCTGTGTTGGCTGGGATTGGCTGCAGCAGACCCCTGTGACCCTGTAGTTAGGATATAGTGGTATGGATAATGGATGGATGGATATATGTTTAGCTCTCTATTATATAATGCCTTTCATATGTACCTTTCTGTTGATCTTGTACGTATATATTTTTTATTTTTTTAGTATAGAGTATCTTACTGATCCACTTTCCTATCCATCAACAGTTAGTCAAAATCCTACATACCAGCGAGTCCTCCAGTAGCACAAGTTATTTAGCTAGCTGTGCTTTTGAATTCTGAAAGGCACGGTCTCATACGTTGACCCCCCCCCCCCCCCCCCCACAGAAGCTAAACCGGAGGGGGGCGCTCCGCGTGTCTCCGTCTGCACTCCACATCTGTGCGCCTCCGCGAGGCCTCTGAATGAACGCTCGGCACGCGCGAGCGGCATCTGTGCGCGCTAATCACGTGACGCCGCGGCCGGCGTGCGTTCCCCAATTCCTCCAGTTTTGCGTCTCCATGGTAACCGTTTCCACTGGCACCGCCGTCTCGGGGGGCTCGCCCTTGTTCCCACGTTCGCTGGTTACCTCAGCTGTTTCGGCTCGAACAGCGCAATTAGCAGGGGAGGCAGAACTGCGGCTTGAAATTGCGTGTGCCCAGAGGGGTGCGTGTTTTGCCTTTCGTGACAAATGGTCATCTCCCATTACCTTCTTTTCATTTTTTCCCCCACCAGAAAATTCATCGAGTCATTAAATCTTTATGTATTTGTTATGGGATTGTTTTTTGTGCTGATGTGACAGGTAAATTGCGAGTGCCCGTTGCGATGGTCGACCTGCTTTCCTTCCATGCCGACGTATCATGGCAGCACATGCCCACAGTGTGCCCGCACTCGAATGGAGTCACCGCGTCCACATTACACAGATTGGCATCCTCCGCCAGCGTGACGGCTGGTCCATCGGGTCCCATTTCTTTGAAGCGCCTCGCTTCGGCTTCTCCAGCGCTCAATCAGTGCCGCTTCATTGACTTAATAGACTGGCTGTGCCCTTTGCACCCGCGTGGTGGCCCGGTGGTTAGCACGGCGACTTCACAGGAACAATGAAGTGAAGGGGGGCTTCACACTTGTCAGGGGGACAAATCACAAGGGCTGCAGTGAAACGGAGATTCATTCCAAGACATCATTTTAGCTTTGATGGGAATAGCTGCTTATTTACTGAGAGTGGCACAGGGGTGAGGAGAAGCCTGGCAGCTTTCGGGACGTGGGTTCAAATGGCAGGCATGTGTGGGGTTTGTCTGTTCTCACTCAGGCTCTGCATGAATGTTATTAACCTCTCACATCCCTGACACTTGCACATTGGGCTTATTGGCGACGTTAAACTGGCGCCGTATCAGTACCCGTGGTATCTCCATCAGGGCTGTGTCTAGGGCGGGTCCCCCTGTGTCCCCCTGAAGCGCATACACCATTTAAATAACACATTTACTGAAGGTGGCTCAGTGGTTTTTGAGAAATTGCCTCAATTCTTCAAAGACCAGGGTTCAAATCTCAGGCTGGGTGATGTCACTATGGGGTCTTGAAGTTCTCCTTTATGAGTTTTCCTCCAGTATTCAGACCCCTTCGCTTTCTACAGAATTTGTTGTGCTAAAATTATTTCAATTATATTTTACCTTCATCAATCAACACTTCATCATCCAGAATAATGTGGCGTCAATGGGACTTTAGGAATTTTTGCCAATGTATTAAAAATGAAGATGTGAAACAGTAGTTAGTTGATTCCACCCTGGGGCCATCTTGGGTTTGACATCATGAGCTTCACACACCTGGATGTTCTGCCATTCTTCTCTGCAGATCCTCTAAAGGTCTGCCCAGTTGGAAGAGAACAGTCATTGGCCAGCCATTTTCAGGTCTCTCTCTGGGCTCTCAAAATGTTTGCCAATTTATTAAAACTAAAAAGAGTGAAATCTCACCAGGTGTTCAGATTCTCTACAGTGCATCCCATTCAATTGATCGTCATTGAGATGTTTCTAGACCTTGTTTGGTGTCCACTTGTGATGAACTCAATGGATTGGATTGATTAAGAAAGGAAAACGCCTGTCTAAAGAAGGTCCACAGGTCAGCAAAGACCAAGCCATGAGGTTGAAAGACTCACCTGTAGGGAGCTTAGAGACAGTATGGTGTCGGGGTGCAGATCTGGAGAAGGCTGCACCATTGAAGGTTCCCAAGAGCACAATGGCCTTCATAATTCTTAAAGGGTAGAAGTTTGGAACAATCATGAATCCTTCTAGACCTGGTCACCTGGCCAAACTGAGCAATCTGGGGAGATGAACCTAGAGATGACCAAGAACCCAATGGTCATTCTGGGCTTAGATCTGCAGAAGCTGTGCAGAAATGAGAGAACCTTTCAGAACGACAACTATGGCCAAACTGAGCAATTTGGGGAGATGAACCTAGAGATGACCAACAACCCAGTGGTCACTCTCGGCTTAGCTTTGGAGAACTTGTGTGGAAATGAGAGAACCTTCCAGAAGGACAACTAGGGTGAAACTGAGCAATCTGGGGAGAAGAACCCAGAGATGACCAAGAAGCCAAAGGTCACTCTGGGCTTAGCTTCGGAGAACTTGTGTGGAAATGAGAGAACCTTCCAGAAGGACAACTGTCACTGCAAAACTCTACTAATCTGCCCTGACAGAAATGTACCCTCAATAAAAGACAAATGGAAGCCCACATGAAGTTTGGAAAAAGGCTCTCAGACTACGAGGAACAAGATGTCCTGGTCTGATTGCATCAAGCTTTATGTCATGCCTGGAACAAAGCTCATCAACTGTGCAATATCATTCTAATAGTAAACCATGGAAGTGGCAGGATCAGGGAATGGGAGACCCGTGAAGGTTGTGAGGAGATGGGAGAAGCTTCCAGAAGGACAACCATCAGTACAACACTCCACTAATCTGGGCTTTATGGTGGAGGAGCTAGATCACAATTGAAAGCTCACTTGGAGTGTAAAGACTGTGAGAAGCAAGTTGTTATGTTGTGATGAAACCAAGACTGAAGAGTTTGGTGTCAGTTCTGAGTGTCACATCTGGAGGAAACCTCTTTGTGATGCCATTACAGTGGTGGAGTGTGGTGGTTGAGAGATTAGACTGGGTCAAGGGCAGTGCCTGAGGTGGGCCAGCACTCACTGGTATGCTGCACCACCATCTCATGGAGGACAAAACCAACTGCACCTTTGATCAAATGAGAGTCTATCACCATAAACATATACAGTAGTTCTACTAGTAATTTGGTTCCACTTCATGCAATGGTCAAGGGCAAGCTGAATGAAGCAAAGTAGAAAGAAATCCTTAATGAGATCCTCCCCTCAAAGCTCCCTGGACCTCAAAGTGGGCTGAAGTTTCACCTTCCTACAGGACAAACCAAAGACAGCACTGGAGTGACTTAGGGACAACTCTGGGGAAAGTCCCTGAGTGTCCCAACCAGAGGCTAGACTTGAACCCAACCAACTGTCTTTGGAGAGACCTGAAAATGGCTCTTCACTAATGCACTTCATCCAGCCTGGTGGAGCCTGAGAGGATCTGCAGAGAAGAATGGCAGAACATTTCCAAACAAAGGCGTGTGAATCTTGTCACATCAAAGCCAAGAAGACTTCAGCCTGGAATGGCTGACAAAAGGGGCTTACACCTAGGGGTGATTCATCAGAGCAGAATATCTTCTTGCTCCATGGTCCAATTCTGATGCTCCTGTGCCCACTGTAGGCACTTTTGGTGGTGGACAGGGATCAGCATGGATGCTCTGACCGGTCAGCGGCTACCCAACAAGCTGCGATGCACTGTATGCTCTGACTCCTTTCTCTTATGGCCAGCATTACGTTTTTCAGCTAATTGTGCTTAAGTAGCTCCTCTGTGGGATCGGACCAGATGGGTTTCACTCCCAATGTGTATCGATGAGCCTTGGGCGCTCATGACTCTGTCGCCAGCTCACTGCTTGGACCACTTTTGGTAGGTATTAACCACTGCATACCAGGAACAGCCCCCAAGACCTGCCGATTTGGAGGTGCACTGACCCATTTGTGTAGTCCTCAGTGTGGCCTTGTCAAAGTCTCGCAGATCCTTATAGTTTCACATTTTTATATTTCTAACACATCACCTTCAAAAACTGACTGTACACTACCTAATCTATCCCACCCCTTGACAGGTGCCACTGAAATGGGATAATCCATGGGATTCACTTCATCTGTCAAGGGTTTGAAATATGTGCAGGATCGATCTGTCTATTATATGGTGCCTTTCTTCTATCTATCTATCTATTATATAGTGCCTTTCATAGCTATCTATCTATCATATAGTGCCTTTTCTATTTAACTTATCCTGCCAACTACGCTAAATTAAAAATCTCTCTATCTATTATATAGTGCCTTTCATATCTATCTATCTATCATATAGTGCCTTTTCTATGTAACTTATCCTGCCAACTATGCTAAATTATCTATCTATCTATCTATCTATCTATCTATCTATCTATCTATCTATCTATCTATCTATCTATCTATCACAGTGTTTCCCAAACTCAGTCCTGGGGACCACCTGTGGCTGCAGGTTTTTGTTCCAACCACATTCCTAATCAGTGACAACACCTGATAGCACTGATCTTATTTAATTAGCTGGTATTATTTTTCTTTTATTCAACATTCAGAAAAGAACAGCAGCATGACTGTACATATATAAGACATTTAGAAATATTTCTGCTTTTGCTATCGATTTAAATGCTTAACTCTCTTTTGTTGATTTCATTATATTTGTCCCTTTCTCTGTGCAGTTTTTCCCCCTTCGTTGTATCTTAATAATGGCAATTTAAAACAAGCAGATGAGACACCCAGGCAAACAACACTGAATAATCAAAGGCTGCAACTACTTTAGAGTCAGACCCACTAATTAGTCAATAACGGATTAATTAAACAATTAGAACACCTTGAAAAGTAAAATGAAAATCAAGATGAAAATACTGTTCAAAAGAAAAAAATACATTATTCCTATATAACTGCTTGGTACATTTTAATATTTTTTTTTGCAAACTTAGTTTTCTAATTTCTATATTGTTCCCTAAACACAGAACTTGAGAAATATCAGTTCACTTAAGTAGCCCAGGAGTTCAATTAAAAACAGAAGCTGGTTGGAACAAAAACCTGCAGCCACAGGGGGTCCCCAGGACCGAGTTTGGGAAACACTGATCTATCATATAGTGCCTTTTCAATCTAACTTATCCTGCCAACTACACTAAAGTAAAAATCTATCTATCTGACTTATCCTGCCAACTACGCTAAATTAAAAATCTATCTATCTATCTATCTATCTATCTATCTATCTATCTATCTATCTATCTATCTATCTATCTATCTATCTATCTATCTATCTATTATATAGTGCCTTTCATCTATCTATCTATCTATCTATCTATCTATCTATCTATCTATCTATCTATCTATCTATCTATCTATGTCATAGTGCCTTTCATCCATCCTTCCAGCCTCCAAACAATCAAAAGACATGCTGGGATTCAAACTTAGACTGATGGAGCTGTGAGGCAGGTGTGCTAACCACTGTGCCACCATTCCCCTTTCTCACAGGTTTCATTTCTTAATGTTTTTTGTTCCTCCCTTATTGCCTCATTGTCCTGTTTGGACAACTGTGGATGGGCTGCCAGCCGACTGAGAATAGCATGACAGGAAAAATCAGCTTCAAGTTAAACCTCATAGGATCTTGGGGTGGGAATGCTGACCTGAGTGAGATGTCACCTCAACAAGGTTAAAGCTTCTGAGTGACCACCTTTGACGTGGTCCATGTCAGTCTAATTTATCCATTAGTAAAGATGGCACCTTTTGGGTTCCTTATTTGCCTTACTCTTAAACTCTGGGATTAATGAGACTTTGAAATTCATAAAGGTGCCAAATAAAGGAACCTGCTACCTCATGAACATGTGAGCTGATCATTTGTGGATTATTAGTGATCAGAATGTAACTCACTTTCAGCAGTTAAGAGTCTTGTGGGGGCAGAACCTGCCCTTGAAGGTTTGGACAAAAGGCAAAAACCAACCCCGGGCCGGGCACCAGTCCATCTGAAGGCACACTGGGCCAGTTTAGAGCCACCAGTCTGCTTAATCCACCTTTTTTGGATGTGGAAGAAAACCCCCCACAAGTTTGGGGTACCCATTATCAATCAATCTTTTCTATATAGCGCGTTTTAACATTATACATATGTAGGATTCACAATATTACTATGCAAAATTGCATTTAACAACTCAATGGGAGAATGTGACCAAAACCCCCTTCATAGTATTAATAAGCACGTTCAATAAGATTTTTATGCTTTTGAATTTTATAGGCAGGGGTTCAAGGATGAATGAAGATTGTGCTCCCATAAGAATTGCTGAATAATTTTGTTTAATCAGAAAGAGGAATCTCGTTTCTGCTCCAGGCGTTTCCCCTCTGGAGTGACAGATGTTTCCCATGGGTAATGGCTTTATTCTGCCGGCCACCTCCTTACCTCATTTAAAAGGCAGGAATGGGCCATTTATTAAGCCTTGGGAGTGAGATTACTGCTTGAACCATGAAAGTCACATCCATTAATGCAACCTTCTGTGGTTCATAGCACTTTGGTGCAAACCTGCCTGTGTGAATTAATTAGATACTAGAAAACAATGACATGCCTGGCGCCAGGAGTGGAATCAAAGGCTCGAAGTCGACTGGTTGGGAGTTTCATGGAGAAGGAGAAAAGTGTTAGATGGTGAGAAGAGAGTGGGACTGTGGAGAAGCCACCCTGCATGGTGGTCACGGACGAGACCACAACTGCACAAATTACTCCAGCCGTGGCCTCACTAATGATCGCGTATCATGTAAGCAGAACCTCTCTGGACGTCATGAAGTGACTGACCCTGTGGCCCGCAACCCAGAAGTGACGTGTATCGGGATTCCCCCTTGTCAGACATGATTGCTGAGGGGATACCTTCAGGTCTCCGATAAGGTAAGCAGTAACACTCCTCACCCAGAGGGGGCGCAGTTTGACAACATCTTCTTCCTTTTCCTCCACAATCTCGAAGTTCGCCAGGATAGCCGACTGACGTCACTTCTGTCACATCCCGTAAAGCTCCGCCCCTTCTGGAATGTTCTCTGTATCAGTTGCCTCTCAAACACTGGGTCAGTCCTGGGCTGCCACCGGTGGGTCGTGAGTCGTTATTGCATACAATGCTAGCGAGTTGTCGGGGTCATGAAAAAAATCTAATATTGAAATGTTTTTAAATAAAATGTTGAAATAAAACTGAGATTCAGATTTGATCTTCTCAGAGAAAGCCTGGCAGTGGAGCTCAGCTGCTGCTGTTACAGACGAGTCTTGTGGTCGGCCATTGGCTTAATTCAGCGGTTCTCAAATTGCGGTTTCGGTGGGACTGTGAGAAATGATTGCATATTTATACTGTTTATATTTTTATAATTATTAACTTTTACCATCCGAGGGGAAGTAAGTGACTGAGCTCCGTCGTTACCCCCACCACCTACACCCGACCACTAATCTGCCGTTTCATTGCCACCTCATTGTTTTCCCACCGATATCACTCGGCACAAACCGGGTGTTCTAACGAAACATCCTAACCATCGAAATGATCTACTCACCGATACTACACATGCGCAGACCAAAATTACGCAACTTTTCTACCTAGTGTTGAAGTTTGAGGTAAGTGTTACTGTAGTTCAGTAATATGTCTGCTTTTCTTAGCCTTACTACATTAATGCATTTATTACAGTTTACTGCATACGTATTTATCCATCCATCCATTTTCCAACCTTCTGAATCCGAACACAGGGTCACGGGGGTCTGCTGGAGCCAATCCCAGACAACACAGGGCACAAGGCAGGAACCAATCCCGGGCAGGGTGCCAACCCACCGCAGTAGGTATTTACTGTCAACATTTTATAAGTTGTATATTTTGCATGTGTGACTTTTAATCTTGTACAGCCCATTGTATCCATGCACGAGTAATGACCGTCTTGTGAAATATTTGCATCAGGCTGTGTCTCTTTCGGCATTAAATGATGCATAGAGAATAAATTGAGAAATGTTAACATTTCCATAAATAAACTACGGTAGGATACTTCGACAAAGTAGGACAAATCGTCAGAACACCGGCCCTTATTATTTTCATCATAATCAAATATTAGCGATTCTTTCATAGAATCAAAACACTCGTAAACAGTTTTCGTATATTTTAGAAACAAATAAAAGCGCTAAAGGTGCTAATATTTTACATTTTTTGTGTTTTTAGATAGATAGATAGATAGATACTTTATTAATCCCAGGGGGAAATTCACATATTCCAGCAGCAAAAATATTAAATTAAAGAGTAATAAAAAATGCAGATAAAAAAACAGACAATAACTTGAATAATGTTCAACGTTTACCCCTTCTGGTGGAATTGAAGAGTCGCATAGTTTGGGGGAGGAATGATCTTCTCAGTCTGTCAGTGGAGCAGGACAGTGACAGCAGTCTGTCGCTGAAACTGCTCCTCTGTCTGGAGATGACACTGTTTAATGGATGTAGTGGATTCTCCATAATTGACAGGAGTCTGCTCAGCGCCCGTTGCTCTGCCACTGATGTCAGACTGTCCAGCTCTATGCCAACAATAGAGCCTGCCTTCCTCACCAGTTTGTCCAGGCGTGAGGCATCCTTCTTCTTAATGCTGCCTCCCCAGCACACCACTGCGTAGAAGAGGGCACTCGCCACAACCATCTGATAGAACATCTGCAGCATCTTACTGCAGATGTTGAAGGATGCCAGTCTTCTAAGGAAGTACAGGTGGCTCTGTCCTTTCTTGCACAGATCATCAGTATTGACAGTCCAGTCTAATTTATCATTCAGCTGCACTCCCAGGTATTTATAGGTCTGCACCCTCTGCACACAGTCACCTCTGATGATCACGGGGTCCATGAGGGGCCTGGGTCTCCTAAAATCCACCACCAGTTCCTTGGTTTTGCTGGTGTTCAGGTGTAGGTGGTTTAAGTCGCACCATTTAACAAAGTCCTTGATGAGGTTTCTATACTCCTCCTCCTGCCCACTCCTGATGCAGCCCACAATAGCAGTGTCGTCAGCAAACTTTTGCATGTGGCAGGACTCTGAGTTATATTGGAAGTCTGATGTATATAAGCTAAACAGGACCAGAGAAAGTACAGTCCCCTGCGGCGCTCCTGTGTGGTGAAATTGCACCGCTCAATGCAAATGGTTAAGGCAAAGCAGATGCATCCATCCCATTAAAATTTTCACTTAAATTTAATAACTAAGATGTACGTAATATTTTCTGAATAAATAATTGTTTGTCAAAAAATGTTTTATTCACAGCAGCCTGTACCTATGCAGTGCCACACAGTGGGTATGTGGCACTCTTGTGCAAAGTATTTGGCGCCACCAATTTTCTTGAAATAATATTCGATTTTGGGGCGGCACGGTGGTGCAGTGGGTAGCACTGCTGCCACGCAGTTAGGAGACCTGGGTTCGCTTCCCGGGTCCTCCCTGCGTGGAGTTTGCATGTTCTCCCCGTGTCTGTGTGGGTTTCCTCCCACAGTCCAAAGACATGCAGGTTAGGTGGATTGGTGATTCTAAATTGGCCCTAGTGTGTGCTTGGTGTGTGTTTGTGTGTGTCCTGCGTTGGGTTGGCACCCTGCCCGGGATTGTTTCCTGCCTTGTGCCCTGTGTTGGCTTGTGATTGGCTCCAGCAGACCCCCGTGACCCTGTGTTCGCATTCAGCGGGTTGGATAATGGATGGATATATTATATTATATTATAGCTGCCTCGCAGTAAGGAGACCTGGGTTTGCTTCCTGGGTCCTCCCTGCGTGGAGTTTGCATGTTCTCCCCGTGTCTGCGTGGGTTTCCTCCCACAGTCCAAAGACATGCAGGTTAGGTGGACTGGTGATCCTAAATTGTCTCTAATGTGTGTTTGTGTGTGTCCTGCGGTGGGTTGGCACCCTGCCCAGGATTGGTTCCTGCCTTGTGCCCTGTGTTGGCTGGGATTGGCTCCAGCAGACCCCTGTGACCCTGTGTTTGGATTCAGCGGGTTGGATAATGGATGGATGGATGGATAATATTCGATTTTTTAATTTCTAATGAAAGGGTCCGTGACCCATCAAGCAATTTTTAAAGGGACCGCCACGCAAGAAATTCTAAAGAAGTTTGAGAACCGCTGACTTATATTATATATTATATACTGTGTATATAATTTATATTTGTATATATGTGTATATATGTGAATTACTACAGATATTTACTGTGAATTTATGGGGGGTGTTGTTAAATAGGATATATCTCTGTTTCTTTTCCTGGCTTTCTTTCTTGCTTTCTTTCTTGCTTTCTTTCGGGATATTATATAAGGAGTGATTTAACGGGTGTTTATTATTGGTGTGATTTATAATATATATTCTTTTGATTTGGCTAAACAATTGTTGGGTAATTATTTCATTGTTTTTTTTGTATAAATCCATAAACAACTCCATCTGGGGACATCAAAATTGGGTCGAAGGTTCTGTCGGTTTTCGGACATTATAGTATTATTTTTCCTAAGAGTAGGAGTTTTTCGTGTGTTCCGGGCTCCTCATTCAACAATTAGGGGAGTTCGCTACAATGTTAGAAGGATTCAGTCCTCTGAACTGATTTGTTTCCTCATTAAATGTCAGCCAAACAGAAATGAGATGTGAAACGAGCCAACAGATGACCAGCTTAAACTGGGGCTTCAAACTCCAACCAGTTTCTTAATGAGAAGTCGATGCCATCCATCCATCCATTATCTAACCCGCTGAATCCGAACACAGGGTCACGGGGGTCTGCTGGAGCCAATCCCAGCCAACACAGGGCACAAGGCAGGAACCAATCCCGGGCAGGGTGCCAACCCACTGCAGGAAGCCGATGCTTGCTGTGAATTAAACCCATTATGTAATTCCATGGCTTGTGGCTGCTCTCGTTCTGCAACAGCAGACATTTCCAAAACTGTTGATTTTTCTGTTTTTATAAGAACATCGTCAAAGTGTTTTGGTGAGTTGAGAGATCAACCTTACTGAGACCATCGCCTTTCTTTATTTTCAGATATTGTGTGATGTGGCGGCTTGTTTTGTGTCTCATTATTGTTTGGCTACTAATTAAGGAAAAAGAAACAACTAAAGGGCCTGAGTGAAGTTAATTAAAAGAAGTAATTAGCAGCAAAAATTGGTCACTAATTAAGAAGATGGTTAGAATGAAAACCTGCAGCCACTGCGGCCCTCCAGGACTGGAGTTCGACACCTGTGCCCTAGACAGACTAAACCTTACAAAGACAGCCGGCCCTGCACATCGTGAGGTATGCGAGTCCCCAAATGGACCACCGCGTGAGTATCTGACGAGATATTAAAATACAAATTACAAACGGCGCGAGTTCGGCTTCAGTTGCAAAACCCGCCTTGCTTGTTACCCAACTGCTGACAACTGTTTGGATTTCTGAAGTGGCCTTTAATCAGTTCAAGTATCGTTAGAGATCATAGAAGGCATTTTATCTCGGCTTAACCATCTCCCCTACAGAATCATTTGATTATATAGAAGAATAGCCAGTCACGTCTGCTAATTGAACGGCGACAGCTACCATTTCTCGTAATTATTTAAGTCGCTTTGAGAGATCTGCGTCAGGGTAATTAATAAAAATGGAGCATCTCTTGTTTAAAAATGTGGTCGACGATCCGAAGACAGCCTGGCCTGTGGAGCTAAGTAATTGAACAGATCAATACAATATTCAGGGAACGAAAAGTCCTTGACAGCTGCGCTCCATAAGCACTAAATGCGGATCAATGTCTCCTCTAATCTTTTCCTCTTCATTTTGATTTATAAATCTTTTCCCCATCAGCATCACTACCCAGAAATGGCACTAACTTCATATTTTTATTTTGTTTTGGGAAGGAAAAAAATGGATGTCTGCATCCTGGTGGCAACAGACTGTGAGGGTTGCTGTGTCCTGGAGTCCTACACTGGTGCCAACCCACCCGCCACTCACCCATACCAGCCAAGGAGATCTGGCAGTGACTGCGAAATCTCATCTGCTTCAATTAGCTGGTAAAACTTGGAGTTTTGGGTGAGCTGTACTGGGGATAAAAACTGGACAAGCACAAACGGCTAATTACAGATGTGGACACATTTGTTGGTAACCCCCCCCCCCATGCCAAAAGAAGAGCCCACAATTATCTCTTAAATAACTTGAAAGTGACAAAAAAGTCATCAGCGCCCTTCATTGTTCATTATGGCAGCAATCCCAGCTGCACTGCAGAAGAGGTCATCCGCCTGACGCTAAGCATGTTCAGGCCCAGCCAGTGCTTGGATAGGAGAACATCGAGGAAAAAGCTTGGGTGGCTGCTGGAAGAGGTGCTGGTGAGGCCAGCAGGGGGCTGGGGGGGGACACACGCTTAGGCTGTGGTCTGTGTGTGAATCCCAATGCCCAAGAGCGGTGTCAGGGACACTGTGCTGTGAAAGTGGTGCCATCCTTTGGATAAAATGTAAAACTGAACGTCCTGACTCTCTGTGGGCATCCTCCATACAGAGTAGGGTGTATCCCAATGTCCTGGCGAAATTGCCCACCACAGCCAGGCCATTCTGGCCCCCAATCATCTCCTGTCTCTAACTGGCTAACTGTCTCTCACCACTTCATCACCTAACAGCTCGTGTGTGGTGAGCATACTGGTGGGATAAGGGACCCTGCCGCACCATTCAGATGGATGCTGCACATTAGCGGTGGTTGAAGTGGCTCACCACTCACTGTGTAAAGTTCTTTGGGTTCCTTCATAAATAAATATAATATACAGTAACGGCGTACTACTGTATCATGCAGTGAATACACTTGACTTCTACTTTTCCTCCTCTTTCTTTCTCTGTACGTTTATCATTCGTTTGCTCAGAGGTTGAGGTGCGTGTTCCTTCCTGAGCAGCTCTTCTTTACTCCACCCTAGCGGCCCGCTGCTTCTCTTCTTTCGTCGGCATCTTTTCGCGTTAAAACTGATTAAGTTAGTTTTTGTGTTGCAATTACTTAGGACGTTTTCTTTAATTTCTCACTTACTCTGGCACTTAAGTCTTCAATCTGCCTCAAGAAAGATTAGCGAAGGTGGCAGGGAATGAGAACGGGAATGCGCCACACGGCCACCCTGCTGCACACTGCCGAGAGTTGATTCTAAAATAAAATTAAAAACAGTAATAAAATCATCACCCCGAAAGCGGATAGTAGATGTCACGTAGTATATGTGTACCAACTTTCAAGTCAATAGGTGAAACGGTTTGGGAGCTACAGGTGATTTAAAATCCTGGACAGACAAACGAACAGCCACGGTAGCGTATTATAGAAGAAGATATATTGTGATGGACAGCCAGCATTTCAGTCGGGCCGGGACGCCCCTCAACAGAAGAAAGCAGCCTTTTCAGGGCACTACATTCCCCGGGACGCTAGATGGCAACTCCCCTGGATAGAAATTACCGCATGGGACATGGAGTCCGTCTCTTCAGCCCTGTTGGGTACCGTGGGTGCCACTATGGGGAGCTCACCAAGAACCTGGGGACTTTTACTGTTATGCTAACCCGGAAGTACTTCGGGGTCACGAGGACAGAAACCCGCAGTACTTCCGGGACACTTGAGGAAGGATGATGTGGCATTTGACCCGGAGAAGAAATACTTCCGGGTCATGGACTATAAAAGGACTGCAGGAAACCCAGCAGATCGAGTTGGAGTTGGGTGGTAGAGAAACGGAGCTGCTGGGAGTGGAGGATTATATTATTGATTATTGATTTATTATTGGAAGAATTGTGGAGTGTG
Source organism: Erpetoichthys calabaricus (assembly GCF_900747795.2). Taxonomy (NCBI): domain Eukaryota; kingdom Metazoa; phylum Chordata; class Cladistia; order Polypteriformes; family Polypteridae; genus Erpetoichthys; species Erpetoichthys calabaricus. The sequence continues at coordinate 4,663,132 of NC_041400.2, forward strand.
CGGTGCTTTGTGCACTTTATTGAAGAATTAATATTAAAGAATGTTCTTGATGCTTTTAACGTGTGTCCTGGACGTCTGTCTGGTGGGTTTAGCGGGGCAACAGCAGCTCTAGTGTCCACTATATATATATATATATATATATATATATATATATATATATATATATAAAAAGATAGATATATATATATATATAAAGATAGATATAGATAGATACTTTATTAATCCCAAGGGGAAATTCACTATATATATATATATATATATATATATATAATTCAGAGCATTCGTAGTCTGTGTCACAATCTGATTGTATGGGTGGTTACCTACCAGGTAACGCTTGTGGTTGGTCAGCAAGTCGGCTAACATCCACCACGGTGCTCTCTTCAGTTGCGAGAAGCAGATCATAGAATGTTTGAAATAGTTTTTACTGTCTAATAATGCAAAGAGAATGCGGCACGTGTTTCAAATGAACGAACCACACGCCGTGGTGCAACGTTAGAGGCTGACGTCTGATGTTCAATTCCCTGAGAGGGGGGGTGCAGTGAGTGTGTACACCTGATGAGCGCAGAATGAGGGCGAAACACGTGTCGTGTACTCTTTGCATTTATTTGACAGTAGAAATTATTTCTATATATATATATATATATATATAATGTGTGATAAGAATGAACGTCAGACATTATAAAGGTTTCGGGCAGCCACCTGTATAATATGCCCAGGCTAAAAAAGGTTGAGATTTAGAACAGAGTTGTTCACAAGACGAGTCCAAAACAGAACTGATCAACTGGAATCAAGATGGCAGCATTAAAGACCCATAGAGGATGCGAAATCTTAAAGTGGACCGGAACCGGAAGTGACATCATCCAAGGCAGGGACGTGCGGTCAGGGGAGGCAGGGGAGGCAGAGCCTCACAGGTCATCATGAAAAGTAAAAAAGCTAATAATAATAATATAAAATAAATGTGTCCACTGGTCTGTGCTATGAATTTGTTTTCTGTATGATTCCAATAATTGTGATCATTTTTATAGTCAAAATTGCTGAATTGGCACATTTCCTTTTCATTATTTACTTAATATCTTTTGTAAATATAACATCAGCTGATGACCCCCAGCTCTATCTCACTAGTAACCCTACTGTTTTCCTTTCCACCCTCCTCACTTATTGACTGCATGGCAGAAATCAAATCCTGGTTTTCTTCAGATTTTCTTAAATTAAATAACAAAGTGACAAAACTGAGGTTCTCCTCTTTGGTACAAATTCCACATTATCCAAAGCTGATCATTTTTCACTTGTTCTTGATAATTCCTCTGTCTCCCTTTCCCCACAGGTGTCCTCCTTGACTGTACTTTACCCTTTCAGTCCCACATCAGTAACATCTCCCGGTCTTCATATTTCCACTCACGTAACGTTAATCGTATTCGCCCCACACCTCTGCTCTCCTTGTTCATAGCCTTGTCACTTCTCGTCTGGATTATTGCAATTCCCCGTTCTTTTGTCTTTCTCGCAAATCTCTTTATAAGCTTCAACTAGTCCAGAATTCAGCTGCCCACCCGCATCATTACCAGAACCCCCTCTGTTCACCATATCAGCTTCATTGGCTTCCAGTTCAGTTCCGCATTCAAAATTCAAAATTCTCCTGTTAACTTTTAAGGCTCTCCACACCCTCGCCCCTCCATATCTTACTGACTGACCTCCTCCATGTTGCCATTCCCTCCCGTACCCTCAGATCCTCTTCCTCCATTCACTTGACTGTCCCTTTCGTCCGTCTTACCACAATGGCGATCACAGCATTCAGTTACTCTGGACCTCACTACCACCTGAGCTTAGACATATTGAATCATTTTCAATTTTCAAATCTATACTTAAAACTCATTTGTTTAAGATGACTTTTTCTCTTTGATTACATTGCTCTGTCTGATTTTAACTTTTGTATTTTACTTATTGTTTATAATCTGTGTCTATTGTTCGGTGTCCTTGAGTGTTTAGAAAGCCGCCTACAAATAAATAAAATCCATCCATCCATTTTCCAACCCGCTGAATCCTAACACAGGGGTCTGCTGGAGCCAATCCCAGCCAACACAGGAACCAATCCCAGGCAGGGTGCCAACCCACCGCAGGACACACACAAACACACCCACACACCAAACACACACCAGGGCCAAGTTAGAATCGCCAATCCACCTAACCTGCATGTCTGTGGACTGTGGAAGGAAACCCACGCAGACACGGGGAGAACATGCAAACTCCACGCAGGGAGGACCCAGGAAGCGAACCCAGGTCCCCAGATCTCCCAACTGCGAGGCAGCAGCGCTACCCACTACGCCACCGTGCCGCCCTCAGGGCCCAAATGCTTATTACAAATTATTGAAAGAAATAATGATGTGACGCAGTGGGCAACGCTCAACTGTCCCAACGTTTTTTGGAGTGTGATGCACCCATCATATTGGACATGAGTGTATATTAAAAAAAGTTTTAGTGTTTTCAGTGGAGTGCAGGGTGCAGAGAATTTACAAATCCCTCTTTTTGGTTTTTGTCATTAAACTGTCCTAACTTTTTTTTTTTTGCGATTAGCATTATATAAAGTGACAATTCTAGCAAACTTGTTCCAGAAATAAAAAAGTTAAACCAACCCCAAAAAGTTTTATTGCGGACAGTTCAGATCTTGATCTAAAGGCATAACCCCCATTCCACATTCAGAAGGTCACGGCGCCACAATGGGCACAACATTTGTCATTCTTGTACGGTGCCCGTGCTCCTCAGAGACCACAGGAACGTGTCAGCAGACCTGTCTTCATGTCTGGGTGGATGTCACTCAGCTCAGAAAACAGAAAATGAACAGCAACATTCTCAGCGATGTCTCCACGGCCCCTGACCTTAATTTAAACCGCTGACTGCTGAGGGGGAAAACACAGTAAAAAAAAAAAAAACCCCGGGGGTCACGACAGCAGTTGAGAATAAGTGGGATAAAAGGAGGGAGTTAAACACAAATTAGAAAACACTCATTTAATGAAACGACTACAAAGGAACACAGGCAAGAAGTGAAAAGTCAACTGCATTATCGACACAACTCTGACAGCAACGTCTCGTCAAGTCCTTGCTTATGTCTGTCCATTTTGAAGTTAGACAGACTGGAAATGAAACAAAGAAAATCTGAGAGTTAACATCACCACCCGTCAGCTCCTGAGGAACAACCCACAGGATTATTTTAACTTCATATTTCAATTCTCATTTTTCATATGTCTGTTTTTGGTGTTTAGGTTGTGAGATGGTCCTTATCAAATACATATGTTCTTATATTTATCATAAAATAATTGCTTAATTTACGGTTTTATGCTAAATTTAATTTGCAATATCTATATATACATACTGCTAAGTTGACTAACTGGCTGACTCACTGATTGCATTCTTCATTCCAACAGATGGTGCATCACAAACATTAGCATAGCTTTTATGAATCCCATACCAAATGGCATATAATAGAGACATAAGCTTTGCATCTTTCATTCTAACAAATGGCGCATCACAAACATCAGCACTGCTTTTATAAATCCCATACCAAATGGCCTATAACAGAGACATAAGCTTTGCGTCTTGCATTTCAACAAATGGCGCATCACAAACATTAGCACTGCTTTTATGAATCCCATACCAAATGGCCTATAACAGAGACATAAGCTTTGCATCTTTCATTCCAACAAATGGTGCATCACATACATTAGCACTGCTTTTATGAATCCCATACCAAATGGCATATAACAGAGGCTTTTTCATTCCAACAGACAGCGCATCACATACATCAGCACTGCTTTTATGAATCCCATACCAAATGGCATAAAACAGAGACATAAGCTTTGCATTTTTTCATTTCAACAGACGGCGCATCACACACATCAGCACTGCTTTCATGAATCCCATACCAAATGGCATATAACAGAGACATAAGCATGGCATCTTTTATTCCAACAAATGGCACATCACAAACATCAGCACTGCATTTATAAATCCCATACCAAATGGCCTATAACAGAGACATAAGCTTTGCGTCTTGCATTTCAACAAATGGTGCATCACAAACATTAGCACAGCTTTTATGAATCCCATACCAAATGGCCTATAACAGAGACATAAGCTTTGCATCTTTCATTCCAACAAATGGTGCATCACATGCATTAGCACTGCTTTTATGAATCCCATACCAAATGGCCTATAACAGAGACATAAGCTTTGCATCTTTCATTCCAACAAATGGTGCATCACATACATTAGCACTGCTTTTATGAATCCCATACCAAATGGCATATAACAGAGGCTTTTTCATTCCAACAAACAGCGCATCACATACATCAGCACTGCTTTTATGAATCCCATACCAAATGGCATAAAACAGAGACATAAGCTTTGCATTTTTTCATTTCAACAGACGGCGCATCACACACATCAGCACTGCTTTCATGAATCCCATACCAAATGGCATATAACAGAGACATAAGCATGGCATCTTTTATTCCAACAAATGGCACATCACAAACATCAGCACTGCATTTATGAATCCAGTACTGAGAAAAGCACTATGTAAATGTAATGAATTATTATTATTATTATTATAACAAATGGTATATAACAGAGACATAAGCTTTGCATCTTTCATTCCAACAAATAGTGCATCACAAACATTGGCACTGCTTTTATAATCCCATACTAAATGACATATAACAGGGGCATATGGATTGCATTTTTTCATTCCAAAAGATGGCGCATCACACACATTAGCACTGCTTTTAGGAGTCCCATACCAAATGGTATATAACAGAAACACAAGCTTTGCATCTTTCATTCCAACAAATGGCACATCACAAACATTAGCACTGCTTTTAGGAACCCCATACCAAATGACATATAACAGAGACATATGAATTGTATTTTCACTCCAACAGACGGTGCACCACACACATTAGCACTTCTTTTTTGGAATCCCATACCAAATGGCATATAACAGAAACACAAGCTTTGCATCTTTCATTCCAACAAATGGTGCATCGCAAACATTAGCACTGATTTTATGATTCCCATACCAAATGGTATATGACAAAGACATAGCAACCAGATGGACACTCAGATACACAGACACACACACAGACACTTGTCCTTTTATTAAGGCCTGGCTTTACATTGGGTGTCAGGAACAAATTTATGTTTTTTTTCACTGTGTCAGTTAACATGTTAAATCATTAAGGTTTGTGAATTAAAAGTAAAATGAGTCGGTAAATAATGCTGACTTTCTCATTCTGTATAAGGCAAGAAAAGCCTCTAAGAGGCTAATGATTAGGTTTAGAGAAACCCCCTAGAGCAAGGAGCAGATTATCACAAACATTAATCAACGAATGCAAGGAACATAATAATTATGATTAGATGACCACACATAAAAAGGTGTCGAGGATGTCATTCCTACAGGGACTGCACAGAAAACTTCCACTCCAGATTTACCTTACAGGTCGAAATTCACAAGTAGTATCTAGTAAATGAGTCAAGGCGATCAAATGTTACCTTTGTTACGATAAAGTAAAAGGAGTTAAACAAACAGAGGGGGCACAAAACATAAATCTCCACAGACAGATGAGGTGACACGCTAACAATCAGTCATCCCCTGCAAACAGAGTCGGAGTCGGAGAGCCGTCGCTCAGGGAGTCCCTTAGGCATGAAAGTCAATACATTAGCCTGAAGAGATTACTTATGCGTTACCCTGAGCCTCTCAATAACTCCACTCTGTTTGAGTAACCGCACACAGGAGGAATACAACACAAAGAAAGAACCGCATGAATGATAACGTGGCCTTTGCAAAAAACACACATTTGATAACCTGAAGCAAATTTCATTGACTTCCCATCGTCTCTCTCAAGACAGTCGCTCTTCCCTGAAGGAAGCCATTCTGCCAGCTACACCAGCAGCTATTGAATTCGTGCCCTGCTCCCCGACTTTCAAAGTACACGTTAAAAATGAAGTTAAATATTTAACACGACAAAAACTGATTCCCGTGAATGGCATTATGGCGTAGTCGTCAGGACAACTGTCTGAAAATTCAAACACAAGTTAAATGAAAATGTAACAGTCTTTTGTTTATAAAGTGTTACATGTCTGTGACGACATCACTCCTTTTGTCTCTCCAATGTTTGTTAGGAAAGTGCTGGCCATTACTTGGAGTCCGTGCCCACCAACGAGTGATGATCCCACGTTCACGTCAACCTCTCTCTTCTCAAACTTGATATTAGATTTCAGAAGCACTATATCAAATTTCAAAACTGGGATGTCAAATTTTAAAAGCGTGATTTCAAATGTTATAAAATGTGATGGCAAAATAACAAAACATGATGTGAGAGTTTAAAATGCATATATATTAGCATTTAATCTCTCATATGAAAATTTCAAAAGTGCAATATCACATTTTAAAACCTTGATATCAAATTTCAAAAGTTTAACATCAAATTTAAAAGTGTTATATCAAAATTCATATAAAGGAAACTGGATTACATACTAAAATGGCCTGCGATAATATATTAGCATTTTAGCTCCCTTTCTTGAAATGAACTTTCAAACGCGCAATATCAGATTTCAAAAGCTTGATATCAAATTTTAAAAGTGTGATATCAAAATTTACAAGCCTGATATCAATTTAACAAAAAGGAAAGTGGATTAAATATCAAAAAGGCCTGCCATAATATATTAGAATTTAAGCTCCCTTTTTTGAAATTAACTTTCAAACGCGCAATATCAAATTGCAAAAGCTTAATATCAAAATTTAAAAGTGTGAGATTTAAATTTACAAGCCTGATATCAACTTAACAAAAAGGAAAATGGATTGAATATCAAAATGGTCTGCCATAATATATTAGCATTTAAGCTCCCTTTTTTAAATGAACTTTCAAAAGCACAATATCAAAATTTAAAAGGGTGATATCAAATTGTACAAACTGGGTATCACGTTTCAGAAAGCTCCATATCAAATTTCAAACCGATGATAACAGCGTTGTAACTGCTGATATCAAGGAAAATTGATTACAGTAAATGTTAAAACGGCCTGCCATAGCGCGCGGTCTGCAGTTACACTCTGTTGGATTTTTGTAGCTAAAACGCCCGATGCCCGATTGCCATTCCCTTCTCTATGGTAGAGTTAAACCACGACCGATGCAATCTGTGTTTGGCCGCTTCCGTCTCGGGGGGCGCTGTTCTGCGCTTTTCGCCGCTCTGCCTGCCTGCTCACCTGCATGTCCGCCCCGCAGCGTCTGCGTTCTTAAACAGGCTGGAGCGTTTTTCTTATTTCTTATGTGAATTGTTAAGTTTAAGATATAAAATGCTGTAATTTATGTTGAATAATACATAATTTCATTAATTATAGCTAATACAGTTATCTAGTGGCTTCTATGCCTGCCTATTATATAGTGTCTTTCCTTTTTTTTATATCAATCTATTATTCAGTGCCTGCGGTGGCGCCCTGCCCGGGGTTTGTTTTCTGCCTTGTGCCCTGTGCTGGCTGGGATTGGCCCCAGCAGACCCCCGTGACCCTGTAGTTCGGATATAGCGGGTTGGATAATGGATGGATGGATTATTCAGTGCCTTTCCCGTCTATCTGTCTAGATTTCTTAACAGTCTTACTCCAACTGGCATGCCTCCGCATAAACTCAAAATTAAAATTGGTTCAGTCGTTATGCTTCTCAGAAACCTCACGCCAGCAAGAAGTCTCAGTGATGGCACTAGACTGACTGTTACCAGCTTTCACCACAATGTACTGGAGTGTAAGACAATCGCAGCTGCTACCTCACAAACTGTTCTTATTCCCCGGATATCCCTGACCCCATCAGATTCAAATTTGCCTTTTACTTTTACACGCAGACAATTTCCTGTTAGATTGGCCTTTGCAATGACAATTAATAAGGCGCAGGGACAAACTTTCAAAACGATATGCCTGTATCTGCCAAAACCAGTGTTCAGTCATAGACAATTGTATGTTGCCCTCTCCAGAGTTCCATCTTTTCATTCACTTACAGTCGTATCCTCAAACCCACCCCATCTGGACAACTGTGTCTTTCCGGAAGTGTTCACCCATCAATAAATAATTATGCGGCATATGCTACTATGCGGGTTGGCTGGTACTGTATATTCTATATACCAGATTTGAGAGGAACATGTCAAAGGAACCTACTGACTAAAGCTAACGTAACATGTAAATCAAACCTTTAATGTAAAAATAGGCTACCTTGCGTACTTTCATTTTTGCAAAGTCTTCGATTAATCTATATACTGTATATAAAATTCTTTTCGCGTTTGAAACGGAAATTATGTATGACCACATGATATGGAAATTACCTATGACCACAGAACATATTATAATACAGGAACTAATCACTTCGTTTGTGGACGCCATTTTTATTTCGCCTTTACAAATTGTGAGAGTTATTTTACTGATATTGAAAAGAAGTAAACACAAACATGCTGATCTATCCCATAGAAGTGTGGCCTGCGTCGCCCTCTCCCAGCCCTCCTCTCTGGACTACAGCGTTGAGCTGTCCGCCGCCAGGCGTGTTCTGACAGAGACGTTTTATTTATTCGTCCACGTGACTGTCGTGGAAACTGCCACATTGTAACTTTTTTTTTAGTTGGCAGTACTTGATAGTAGAAGAGTACTTTGCTTTGCGCCTTTCTACTTTTTAACTGTGCCGAGCTGTAAACAATGTGAAGACGAGACCACCTTCAGCGGCGAGGAGTCGTGAGAGCAAAGTGGACCCTGGGAGGCGCAGAATGTCGGGCTGCTCCGCCGAGTCGAGAGCTTTGCAGTTTCGGGCAGCGTCCTCTCTTCTCGCACTGTTTGTGACCCTTCTCCAATGTTGTCTTTAATTAGTTGTGTTAGTGAATTAAAGGAGTGGATGCATGAGAACTACTTGTCTTTAAATACAGATAAAACAGAGATGTTAATTGTTGGAGGGAATGACGCTGATCATAGCAATATTCTGTCATCATTTAACTCTGTTGGAATCCCAGTCAATTTTACTGAATCAGCCCACAATCTCGGAGTTATCTTTGACTCTAGCATGTCATTTAAAGTGCACATTACAAAGTTGTCCAAAACATGTTTCTCCCATCTTAAAAATGTTAGGAAGTTAAGGTGCTTTTTAAATAAACAGGATTCTGAGAAAATAATTCCTGCATTTATCTCTAGTAGGATTGACTACTGCAATGCGGTGTTCACTGGATGTTCAAACTGTTCTTTATACAGCCTCCAGTTTAATCCAAAATGCTGCTGCGAGAATCATTACAAGAACAAGAAAATACGAACACATAACTCCAGTTCTTAAATCCTTACACTGGCTCCCGGTTAAGTTTAGGGCAGATTTCAAAATCCTTCTTTTAACATATAAAGCATTAAATGGTCGAGGTCCGGCTTACTTGTCTGAACTTATCATGACTTACAAACCAGAGCGCACATTAAGATCTCAAGATGCCGGTCTGCTTAGGATTCCAAGGATTAATAAAATAACTGGGAGGTTGAGCTTTTAGTTACAGGGCCCCAAAACTCTGGAGTGGTCTGCCTGCTACTATAAGAGATGACCCTTCACTCTCAGGCTGAAGACTCGCTACTTCAGTTTAGCACACCCTGACTAGAGCTGCTGATTAACTGTACAGACTGCATCTCTGTTGTTAGTCATTAGCACTAAAACATAAGTAACATGACAGTTAGAATTGTATAATAACCCTCACCTATTCTGTTTCTCTTCTCGGTACTCACATGTGGCACTTGGTGCCATGGCCCACCTGCCAAGTCGTTTTGCCTGCCTAAAGTAAAGTCATCCCAGATGGAGGATCGCAGGAATCGTGGGAAAGAGGGGTCCTTTCATTGGATTGGCTGGCCCAGCACTGTTTCAGCCGTGGAATGGCCAAATGGGGGAGGCAGCTTGAAGGATGAGGTCTCCAGGACTCTATACAAATCCAAATCTTATTATGGGATATATCATCTACTGTTAAATTCTGCTCTGTACTTCTAAAATTTATATTTTTTATTTCTTACTATATTGAGAAATTGTTCTGTTCTGTGTATTGTATTTTATTGACCCCCTTCTTTATATCTTTGATATGCATCTGGCGCCGGCGTGAGTGGCAGCCTTTTCAGCAGCTCCGTGTATGACTGTATATGTATGTGTACTTTTCTACTTTTATTTTTCTATTTTTATTTATTGATCACTCCTACCACTTTATTTTATGTGGATTCCTTCCCTGGACACACTTACTTTTACAACGTGGGCATGGATTTTAACACGCCGAGACTCGCCTATTCAAGTACTGTACTCAACTTCGGGCGCTGAGAACAAATGCCAGTGCCAGTGTGGTTCCATATTTACCCGACGAGGTAAGAAGGCGGTATCGTGGCAGCAGAGCCGGCACTAAGCTAAAAAAGAAGCGGCTTGCGAGAAAGTGGCGTTTCAAGCCTTCGGTGCCTTCTGTGATTCTGGGGAATGTAAATTTTTTTTTTAGTGTGAATTTCCCATCGGGATTAATAAAGTATCTATCTATCTATCTATCTATCTATCTATCTATCTATCTATCTATCTATCTATCTATCTATCTATCTATCTATCTATCTATCTATCTATCTATCTATCTATCTATCTATCTATTATGTAGTGCCATTCACTCTATCTATCTATCTATCTATCTATCTATCTATCTATCTATCTATCTATCTATCTATCTATCTATCTATTCTTTTTGACACCCACTGCACGCCCAACCTACCTGGACAGGGGTCTCTCTTTGAACTGCCTTTCCTGAGGTTTCTTCCATTTCTACCCTACAAGGTTTTTTTGGGAGTTTTTCCTTGTCTTCTTAGAGAGTCAAGGCTGGGGGGCTGTCAAGAGGCAGGGCCTGTTAAAGCCCATTGCGGCACTTCCTGGGTGATTTTGGGCTATACAAAAATAAAGTGTATTGTATTGTATTGTATTGTACTTCATGTCCTCTGTTGGCTCCTGGGAGAGTGGAAATCTTTGTGAATGAGTGTAATCTTGATTTGTGATCAATTATTTTAAGAAGTAAATCACAGGCATGTAGTGCAAGGTTGTCAGTCAAAAATTTGGACGACCACATAGAAAATGTGATTTCTATACCACAGCGGCCGTACAGCGCCTTTCACAAGGGATCTAATACTTACCTGTTGTGTTATAGCGCCTTTAAAATGTAGTTTACCCGAAACCACTCCAGTAGTGCTCAATGTATCTTTACTTCTTAAATGTTAATGTTTTACTGTTTAATAACTTATAGAATACATTTTATTTTTTTCCCTTGCACTCAGTGAGCAAAGTCACTGGGTAATCAGCTAGTAATAAATTATAATGAGTTACATTAAGTGTGAATAATCGAGGGAGTCGATGACTTTGTGCTCAACTGATATTAATGCTAAGCCATTATAATCGATGTGATGTGCAGACGCCCTGGCAGGTGAGGAGCAGGATCTGCCCTCCCATTGGGGCCCCACCGTCACCGTCGATGCCACCTGTCGTCACTGTTTCCTCTCTGCTCACTTGTAACTCTAATACAAGCAAGTCTTTCATCTTTCCCGTCCACCTTGCAGTTAAGTTAAAGGGATCAATCCCATCTTTGTTACGACCGCACCCAAGACACGGTGATACCTGCTGTAGGCAGCACAAGTTACAGCCAGATTGAGAGCAATGGGCCAACAATTGGGGTGTGAAAGGGTTTTTTTAACTCTTTCAGGGCGGGTGTCGACTTCTGTCGATATTAAGGGGTAGAGGATGGTAATCTGCCGTAAACCGTGACAAAATTTACCGTTACGTTTTTAGTTCAGCTGTCTTTGCCGGAAGGAAAGTTCGCTTCATTGATTTGACTTCGATTCTCCCTGCGTGTGCGTGAGTAGCCTCTAAAACAGCGAGAGACCAAAGCCAATGCGTAAAGCAAAGTACTCCGTGGATGACGTTTGACATATGATCTCTGAATTGTCGGACTCCATTTTTTGATTCAAGTGATCTGGAGACGGAGATCGAAAAATGAAAATGAGGTACCGGCATCAGCCTGTTGTGGTGCTCAACGTTCGCCTGGAAGGACAGCCACTTCCGATGACAAGAGAGACATATCGGACTGCGTCGCACTGCGACTGCCACCGCAGCCAGCCCACCATGCATTCTTGCTGGCCGTCGAGCTCCCTCAGTAACAACCCCCCCCCCATCCACGTGCAGCCAATGCCACCAGAGAACAGGCACCTACAGCAGCCACAGCACGCAGCAACCAACGTTTCATGTTGAAACAATAGTCAGCCTTCAAAGAAAGGGACAGACATCCTGCCGTTGGTTTCTCGGGGGCACACAAGCCCGTCCTTTGTGGGTGACTATTGGAGCCAAGTTTTGTCCATCAATGTTGCCAGTCACCGAGTTATGGCTCTTTGTTTGAGCTTCGTCACTCAGATGCTACCTCAAAGAGCCATCCATCTCTGGGATGTCACTTGTGACTGATCAGTTTATCAGACTGCATTCCAAAGAGAAGCCCAGTCAAGAAGAAGCTGACATTAAGAGAGTTTAACCCAAGGGTACGGCAAAAGGGATAATACAAGTCTGTCCTACATTGCCACCTACCACGAAGACACAACCCTCACAGGATGTCATATTTTCCACCTTTAAAGATGCAAAGCTTTACTAATTAACAAAAACAAAGGTCATTAATTGACGCAAAGAATTTTCTTACAGCACGTTACCCTGACTCAGTCCCAAATTCCACCACAGCCTGTGATTGATCTTTGCGGGAGTCTTCAGGCCCCAGCTAAACTCTGCAGGGAGTCTAAGCCATTCAAACCGTGACTGCCAACTGAGATTAAATGTGAAGTGCGCCCGTATGAAATATTTTTTGATCTTCGTCTTGTTACAATTTGACATTTGCAATGATGAAAGGCTTCTTAAAGAAAAGGCTTATTAAGGTTTGATGGAAGCCACGGGAGAGTTTCATCTCAGACTGTAATAACAGCAAAATCCCAGACAGTATGCTGTGGCCCTTCGCTTAGACTGGCTTTCTATCATGGAACTAAATTAGATCATTTAAATCTACTCAACTGATTATCGATTTAGTCATTCCTGTTGACATATGCGGTGCCTATAAAAAGTATTCACCACCCTGGGAGGTTTACACATCTTATTCTTATATAGTATTGAAGCACAGTGGATTTAATTTGGCTGTTTTGACGCTGATCAGCAGAAAAAAAAAGAGTCTTTAAAGTTAAAATAAAAACAGATCTCTGCAAAGTGGTCTAAATTAACCCACCTTAATAAAAGGACAAATGTCTATGTGTGGGCGGCACGGTGGCGCAGTGGGTAGCGCTGCTGCCTCGCAGTTAGGAGATCCGTCTGGGTTTGCTTCCTGGGTCCTCCCTGTGTGGAGTTTGCATGTTCTCCCCATGTCCAAAGATATGCAGGTTAGGTGCATTGGTGATCCTAAATTGTCCCTAGTGTGTGCTTGGTGTGTACGCACCCTGCGGTGGGCTGGCGCCCTGCCCGGGGTTTGTTTCCTGCCCTACCTTGGGATTGGCTCCAGCAGACCCCTGTGACCCTGTAGTTAGGATATAGCGGATTGGATAATGGATGGATGGATGGATGTCTATGTGTCCACCTGGTTGCCATGTCTCTGTTATTCCAACAGATTGTGCATCACAGACATTTGTAATAATAAAAGGCACTGCATTTGTCATTCCAACAGAGGGTGCATCACAAACATTTCTACTAATGCATTCTGTTACTACTCTTTGTGTTTGCTTGGTTGCTACATCTTTGTCATTCCAACAGATGGAGCCTCAGGGCATCTTTTTTGTCCATTGCTATCAGGCAATTCAATGCTTCCACACAATGTACAACGCAACCTCGGGTCACGACCGTAATTCGTTCCAAAACTCGATTTGGTCGTGACCCAAAGTAATTTCCCCCATAGGATTGTATGTAAATACAATTAATCCGTTCCAGACCGTACAAACTGTATGTTGTGGCATATGGCTGGCCATTTATCCTGGCCAATACCCTCTCACCGCCAGATGGAGACCTCCCTGTGATGTGGAGAGGCCCCGAATTCCAGCAGGGCATCTTGGACCTTGGAGTTTTCCTTCACAGCCCTGCTGGATACCATGGGGGCCACCAGAGGACACTGCAGGGAGGATCAAGGACTCGTATGTTCGATATAGCCCAGAAGTACTCCGTAGTCATGAGGACGGAAGAGATAAAGTACTTCTGGGCTGAAGAAAAGAAAAGTGTTAATCTGACCCGGAAGTGATAAGAATCACATGGACTGGGGGCATCGGAAGCACTGCTGGGTCAGGGAATATAAAAGGACTAGTTGGGAGGAAGGGTGACTGAGCTGCTGGGAGTGGAGGATTGGTTATTATTGGAGTATTGTGAAGTGGAGGGTGCTTTGTGCACATTGAGCGTAGCATACGCCGCATAATTATTTATTGATGGTGTATTTTGTATTAATCATGCTGCAGAGAGCTACTGTATATGATTTTTTACTTCTATATGATTTGATCTTCATTTAGGTAGGTAAGGAATTAAGTTTATGCACAGAACATAAGACTGGCTTGCATTCTTTTATGAGAAAATGCTGACCTCTTGATCCTAACAGAACACCCTGTGATATTATAAATCTACTAGCTGGCACCGGCGGTGTAAGAATAGGAACGGAAAACAGTGAGAAAGGAATTCAGAAATCAAGAAGAAATAAATACTTCTTGAAAGACGCAGTGTGCATGTAGAATTTCCGGCCAAGCAGGATTACATGTGAAAGTGATAAATAAATCAGGCTTTCCGAATTTACGTACTATGGCCATGGTATCCTGATAGTTTTGTTGCATGTATCTTGGGTTTCCTGGAAATGTGGACGGTAATCTGATCATTTTGCCTACACGTATGTTGTTATTTTCAGCGTTTGCTTGCAGTGCATCTGATTCTACACGCAGATCTTGTTGATGTAATCTGAGATAGTTGATACGCGCGCCCTCTGTTTTAACATACGCATCTACGATGTACTGTTGGAATAGTTTGCCGCTGGAGTGCAAAATACTAAATGTATTCCTCATTGCTAATCTGTACATGTAAAATTAGCATTGAGTAAGCCTTATTCGCTTGGCGGTTCTTTTATCGGGAACATGTTGTAAATCTTTGTGCCAGCCAATGTCTCCATAAGGGAATAAAAGTGGGCAAACCATAGGATCGCAATTCATATTGAGCGTGGAAATCTGTTTACAGGTGTTGACTATGGGATGCAAATGTCCCTTTTGGCAGGCGGTTCGCCATCTTCTCCACACATCGGTGTGACATGTCGGGGCACTGTATCGTCGTAAATCCTGCCCAGGGGTTTCCTTGAAAACCATTTGTACAGATGCTGTTGGATTGGACTGAGCGATTTCATGCATGTGTTTGTATGATTTAGCGAAGGGGTTGATGGTTCTGAGCATGGAATCTAGCTGGAGAAGTACATTTTCGCTGCATGCAGAGTTTGCTTTATTTTGTAAGCGTACTTTAGTAGCTTGCATTGTGTCAAAAACTACAACTGTCCATATCCTGGAGAGGTAGAAGTGTTAGTGTATAGTGGAGAGATTTGGTGATAAATTTGCCTGTGTATTTTAAAACAGTATGGTCCGTGGCCAGGAGGTTGAGTTATCTGTGCACCCATGGAAGCAAACGCTAGAGAAGAGTTGTAATCTTGAATGTGTTCACGATCATTTTTAGCTTCTGATGTTTGCAGTGTAAGAAGCTGTTGTAAAGACACAGGTGGCTCCCGCAAGGGTGGTAAAGCTACCCGTCTATTATTTTCCTGCATAATTCTAAAATTCAATCCCATGTTACCTTGTTTTTTATCGGAAAAGCTGCAAGCTGATTTAGTTTTATTGTATTGTTGCCGTTCATCCTTGTTAAAGTGGTAATTATTTTATGGAGATAAGAAAATGGGGAACATTTGTGTAATTGAGCATACACAATGGTGGAGCTGTAACCCGAACTCCAGGGCAAGCGCAGGGCTTCTTCATCCAGTGGGTGTTGTCAGTAAATAACCGCATTGCCATTTTCCAAATGATTTATTATTTCAGACCCTTGTAAAATAATATGACATTCACAAACCGGTTCAGGGTTATTGGGGTCCTAGAAGCTGTCATGGCAGCATCAGGACCCCTATATGGCCAAGAGTTTGTGGACATGAGAACATTTATAATATTTATAAGAACTGCATCCACTGAACAGGATCATCTCCAGACAGAAGAGCAGCTTCAGCGACAGACTGCTGTCACCGTCCTGCTCCACTGACAGACTGAGGAGATCGTTCCTCCCCCAAACTATGCGACTCTTCAATTCCACCCGGGGGGTAAACGTTAACATTTAACATTATACAAAGTTATTGTCTGTTTTTTACCTGCATTATTATCAATCTTTAATTTAATATTGTTTATTGTATCAGTATGCTGCTGCTGGAGAATGTGAATTTCCCATTGGGATTAATAAAGTATCTATCTATCTATCTATCTATCTATCTATCTATCTATCTATCTATCTATCTATCTATTATATAGTGCCTTTCATATTATCTATCTATCTATTATATAGTGCCTTTCATATTATCTATCTATCTATCTATCTATCTATCTATCTATCTATCTATCTATCTATCTATCTATCTATCTATCTATCTATCATAAAATGCCTTTCATATCTATCTGTCTATTATATAGTGCCTTTCATATCTATCTATCTATCTATCTATCTATCTATCTATCTATCTATCTATCTATCTATCTATCTATCTATCTATCTATTATATAGTGCCTTTCATATTATCTATCTATCTATTATATAGTGCCTTTCATATTATCTATCTATCTATCTATCTATCTATCTATCTATCTATCTATCTATCTATCTATCTATCTATCTATCTATCTATCATAAAATGCCTTTCATATCTATCTGTCTATTATATAGTGCCTTTCATATCTATCTATCTATCTATCTATCTATCTATCTATCTATCTATCTATCTATCTATCTATCTATCTATCTATCTATCTATCTATCTATCTATCTATCTATCTATCTACTTTACTGTTGTGGCAGCACCTCGAGTACTTGTTGTCTGGATTACACTCAGCAGGCCAGTATAGTGCATGACATGGAAAAGGACGAATAGGAATTGAGAAATGCCGTGTTGGTTGTGTGTGGGCGGGACTGCTTTTGAAGTAGAAGCAGGATGAACCAGAAGAGAAATATATATAAGAGATGTGATAGTTTCTGAATTCCTGCTTAAACTTATTTGAGCCTATTTCTTAAAACTGTGAGTGCTCAGATTGCTTCTTTCAGATAAAGAGGTTATGTACACATTCCAATTCAGGGAGTAGTAAGCTATTATAATTTATGTATAACATCAAAATGAACTACCATGTATATATATATATTTTTTTTAATAAAAGATGCTGGCAGGCTGACAGTCGGTAGCCTCCTCTCACCAAGAATAAAGAACTTGATTTTTATTTTATATTAGTGTCCGTTTCCTTGTCGTTCCCGACTTCCAGCATCCACAAAAGGAACCGGGAAGAAAGCAGAATTGGGGAGTTTGAGCCAGTGTGGTGACGGGACGCAGGCAATCGGTGGCACCGTGGTGGGGGAGCAAGGGATCCAGTAGGCACCAGAAAGATGTAAGAAAGATGGAGGACCCGGCCTGGAGCATCATGGCAGATACCGATGGAGGCAGACATGGCGCAAGACGAAGGTTGTGATCGTGACTGCTGGCACCTTCACCAGCTCCAAGGCCCAAACAAGGTGAACTGCAGGGCAGATGGAGAGTTGGAAGATGTGTTGGGCAGGGGGGGTTAGAAAGAGACAGTGGCGTAGCTGGAGTTCGTGCCTCTCGGGGCGGGGCTTCAATTTGCTGCCCTCCAACATATCTGAATATGTGAACCTATTTAAATAGAAAATTAAAATGACGCATGGAGAAAAATTAAGATACATTTTGCATATATTTATTTATATAAAGAGAAACAGCAATATTTTTTCACATATAATTATTTATAAGCATCAACTAGACAAGAATATAGTACAGACGCACTGATAAGCCGTGTTCTGATTATTAGTTTAATATAATTACGCTGCGAAAACCAGAACCGGTGTGGTGTACAAGTGATAGTTGGGGATGAGCAAGAACGCATTTGGATTGTTAATGAAACGAAATTATACATTGTGAATTACGTTTATCTTCCCAGAAATTATTATCGGTGTAATGTTTCTGTTTATTTTTGTTATTGCCTCATAAATATCAACCATCGTGTCTGATGCCGTCACAGAAGGACCGTCTGAAAATGATTTTTGAAGCATTTGTGAATGAAAATCAGAGAATTTGACTTTTTTCATTCATGAATGATAGTTTTCCAAACCCTGCTGCTTACACGTGAAGTGTTCTGAGCCTTTTGGCCAATAATGCCGCCCCCAAAAATGTGCTGCCCGGGGCGGACCGCCCCCTCCGCCCGCCCCTAGCTACGCCACTGGAAACAGAAGCCCGATTTCTGCATGGTGATTTTTATGACTGAGGGTAGCTGCTTTTATGAATTATTTGTTGACTTAATTTATTAATTTATTTCATTTATGGTTCTCTGCCGGAAAAGGGTGGAACTCTCTCTCCGGGTTGGGAGCACAGTCCTGCCTCAAGTGGAGGAGTTCAAGTATCTCAGGGTCTTGTTCACGAGTGAGGGAAGAATGGAGCGGGAGGTCGACAGACGGATCGGTGCGGCATCCGCAGTAATGCGGGCTCTGCAGCGGTCCGTCGTGGTGAAGAGAGAGCTGAGCCAAAAGGCGAGGCTGTCGATTTACCAGTCGATCTACGTTCCTACCCTCACCTATGGCCACGAGCTTTGGGTAGTGACCGAAAGAGCAAGATCACGGATACAAGCGGACGAAATGAGTTTTCTCCGCAGGGTGGCTGGACTTTCCCTTAGAGATAGGGTGAGGAGTTCAGTTATCCGGGAGAGACTCGGAGTAGAGTTGCTGCTCCTCCACATTGAGAGGAGTAGGTTGAGGTGGTTCGGGCATCTGGTCAGTAGGACCCCTGGACGCTTCCCTAGGGGGGTGTTCCGGGCATGTCCCGCTGGGAGAAGGCCACGGGGCAGACCCAGGACATGCTGGAGGGATTATATGTCACGGCTGGCCTGGGAATGCCTTGGGGTCCCCCAAGAGGAGTTGGAGGAGCGGTGGACAATGGATGGATGGATGGACTTAATTTATTATCTTTACTGCACTTTTTGCACTTTATTGTTGGGAGTAAAAGCCCTTGAACACTTTGCACCAGCTCCTGCTTGTTCATGTCTTCTCATTTGCCCCAGCTCATCTCGGTTCTTGACTATGGACGGATTCAGGTTCTTTATTTCGCCTTATACAATTTCTTGTATTTGGAATTTGTTAGTTTTCGCATACCCTTTGGCGTCAGAGCGCAGGGTCAGCCATTGTACAGCGCCCCTGGAGCAATTACAGGTTAGGGGTCTTGCTCAAGGGCCCAGCAAAGTAGAATCTCTTTTGGAACCGGCAACCTTCTGGATACCAGCACAGATCCTTAGCCTCAGAGCCACCACTCCGCCCCAAGGACCGTGGAGAAGTCACAGAAACCAACATAAGGGCAAAAAAACAATAAATCAAAACTAACAAAAAGAACCTTAAAATGTAGTTTATACACAACACCAAACTGATGCTTGGTTAGCCTGCTACCCTGAAATAGATTCAAGGGTGAAAAAACGGATAGATGGATGGATGGGATAAATAAAACAGAGACACACAAGAGCAGCACTGCCGGGTATATTTTCATCCTGGCATTTCAGTTCCATTTCATTCAAATGTGTTTTACTGCTTTAGATCCATTAAATCTTGCTACTGATGCCCTTAGGACTTCACCTTCCTGTCTTCGGTGTGAATTCACAGAGTTATGGTGCTGCCCAAGTTCTCCACAAGTCGGCCGTCCAGTCCTTGGACTTGCCTCCTTATGCTTTTTCCAGCTCTCCCGGGGAGTCGGCCGCAACTCCAAGCGTGTTTAATAGAAGATAAATCAGCCCAGCGTGTAAATTTATGACCTCAGATAACAGCAGAGTCCCCCACAAGAGAAAGTTCAAAGCCCTGCTGTGATTCACTGAGATGTGAAATCGATATTTCACTGCTGGGCACAACTGGCGCTGCTAATAACCATTAGAAACGAGGGCTGGGGGAGCCGCTTTCAGGGGCCGAAACTGACGGCTGCACCTTTAGGCCAAAGAATGATTAAGAGAAACAGTTTGGAACAGTTTGGTCAATATTTAGGAAACCAAAATATATTTTTTTGTAAAGTCACATATACTGTATACGGTAGGTTAAGAGCATTTAGCAAATGAAGTCATTTTTTATGGCATTGCCCAACTGTTTGAGTAGGCCTACTAAACTCTGAAAGCCCAGTCCCAATGCGCCATCTTAAAAACAGAAGTATCAGCTGCCCTGGTAAAAACGGCCAGGCACCCTTCTGCCTGCAAACTCACGCCGACATGTATACCATATGGATGAACTTGCATTCAGGTCTCCATTTTTTACTTTCCATATACTGTGTATACGAAAAAGTATCGGAATCGTCCAAAAATTTGATTTCGAGATTTTGATTATTCTCCATGTTTCAGACCTCCCTCAGTCCAAAAATAACAATTTTGGAATTATGTCTGTCTGTGTGTGTGTGTGACTGTGTGTGTGTGAGTGTGTGCAAACACAATAACCAGAAAACTCTTTCACATAGGTCAACCAAATTTTGCATACAAGTTTTAGGTACAAAACATAGATTTCTATCAACTTTTAGGCTATTTCCACTAACTGGAAGTGATACTTTACCGGAAACTTTTCCCCAAAAATCTTAAAAATTCCACATCATATTATAGTAAAAGGGCAGCACGGTGGCACAGTGGGTAGCACTGCTGCCTCTCAGTAAGGAGACCTGGGTTTGCTTCCCGGGTCCTCCCTGCGTGGAGTTTGCATGTTCTCCCCGTGTCTGTGTGGGTTTCCTCCCACAGTCCAAAGACATGCAGGTTAGGTGGATTGGCGATTCTAAATTGTGCTTGGTGTGTGTGTGTGCCCTGCGGTGGGCTGGCACCCTGCCTGTGGTTTGTTCCTGCCTTGCGCCCTGTGTTGGCTGGGATTGGCTCCCGCAGACCCCCGTGACCCTGTGTTAGGATTAGTGGGTTAGAAAATGGATGGATGGATTATGGTAAAGCACCACATTCTAAGCATTTTTTGTTGCTTTGCATTTTTTCGAAAAACGACCGGTTTTTGAGATACTCGCCATTTTCCATTAGATGTTAATAGTAATACTTAGTTTTCTAATTTCTATATTGTTCCATGCTCTGCATCGGTCTGTCGTGGTGAAAAAGAAGCTGAGCCGTAAGGCAAAGCTCTCAATTTACCGGTTGATCTATGTTCCTACCCTCACCTATGGTCATAAGCGCACATTAAGATCTCAAGATGCCGGTCTGCTTATGATTCCAAGGATTAATAAAATAACAGTGGGAGGTCGAGCTTTTAGTTACAGGGCCCCTAAACTGTGGAGTGGTCTGCCTGCTACTATAAGAGATGCCCCTTCACTCTCAGGCTGAAGACTCAATACTTCAGTTTAGCACACCCTGACTAGAGCTGCTGATTAGCTGTAGAGACTGCATCTCTGTTGTTAGTCATTAGCACTAAAACATAAGTAACATGATAGTTAGAATTGGATACTAACCCTCACCTATTCTGTTTCTCTCCTCAGTACTCAAACGTGGCACTTGGTGCCACGGCCCACCTGCCAAGTTGTTTTGCCTGCCTAAAGTAAAGTCATCCCTAATGGAGGATC
Source organism: Erpetoichthys calabaricus (assembly GCF_900747795.2). Lineage (NCBI taxonomy): Eukaryota > Metazoa > Chordata > Cladistia > Polypteriformes > Polypteridae > Erpetoichthys > Erpetoichthys calabaricus. The sequence goes on from NC_041400.2 coordinate 4,685,020, forward strand.
GCAAGAATCGTCGGGTAGAGGGGTCCTTTCATTTGATTGGCTGGCCCAGCGCTGATTCAGCTGTGGAATGGCCAAATGGGGAAGGCAGCTTGATGGTTGAGGTCTCCAGGACTCTAAAACAAATCCAAATCCTATTATGTGATATCATCTACTATTAAATTCTGGTCCGTAGTTGTAAAATTTTTATTTTTATACTGTATTGAGGATTTGTTCTGTGTATTGTATTGTATTGACCCCCTTCTTTTTGACACCCACTGCACGCCCAACCTACCCGGAAAGGGGTCCCTCTTTGAATTCCCTTTCCCAAGGTTTCCTCCATTTTTTCCTTACAAGGGTTTTTCTTTGTCTTCTTAGAGAGTCAAGGCTGGTGGGCTGTCAGGAGTCAGGGTCTGTTAAAGCCCATTGCAGCACTTGTTGTGTGATTTTGGGCTAAACAAAAATAAATTGTATTGTATTGTATTGTAAGAATGTAAGAGTGGCGCATCTCAATCAGCCTTCATTTGCCATTGGCCCTGCTCATTTGAGTCCATTTAGCAGAGTTCAGTGCTGATTGTTTGGGTGGGGGCAGTCAAGTCGTATTTGATTTGAAACCTGAAAACTTCCAATTTACAACTTCCGATTTAATAATTACCATATATACTCGCTTTTAAGTTCTCCCGTGGATAAGTCGGGACTTGATTTTACTGTATAATTTCCAGTACTTTATAATGTCGGTCGTATAAGTCGAATGCGGGAAAACTCACGCTATTGGTCCAAGAGATTATAATAATAATAATAATAATTCATTACATTATGATATGCTAACGCCCACCTAAGAGAGTAACCATGTGACCACACGGTGATACCCGAACTATTCTGAAGCGACGTTTGCACTGTTTTGTGTTTTTTGTATCTCACACCCTCAAACACCTTAATCGTGAGGGCATCTCTAATCTATGATGGAGCGTTCGATTAGAAGAAAATATGAAGTTGGTTTTAAATTAAACGTCGTTGAAGTAGCGAAAGAAATTGATAAATACGCTGCTGCAACAAAATTCAATGTGTCTGAGAAACTGATGAGCGAGATTGGAGGAATCAAGAAGATGTACAAAAAAAAATTAAGTGTCGTATTTTTGAACGTATAAGTCGGAGTCTGATTTTATGATCGATTTTTCAGGTTTCAAGACCCGACTTATACGCGAGTATATACGGTATGACAACCCCAATTTTCAATACAGCAACCTAAGAGATTTTTACTAAATCCAAAATGTGCCAAACAGGTGTTGTTACACTGACGAACTTTTTACTCTGTAAGATCTCATGAATGTTGTCAACATTGCACAGGATTTTAGAAAAATGTTCCATATTCAAACATTTCGATACATTGTACTCTTGCATTTGAAATACTTCTTTATTATTAAACCAGTCCACTTCGAAACACTAAATACAGTCGCCAATGGCTGCGACTGTCGAAATGTCGCCCCGCCATTTACTTGGCACATTATTTCCATTGCGTTGCCTGTTAATCCCTTGGCTATTTCTTACACTGACATTCAAAGGGCAACTTATGTTATTTAACAGCCTTTAAAAGTTAATTAAGACAGCAATGGAGTCTGTGACCAATTAAAATATAAATAAAAATTCATTGACTGGAATGATACGCCTTATACAATACTCACAACATTTTACTGTAGATTTAGGTGATTAGGCGACTTTGACAGCCGGATTTGCCTGTCAGTGTTTGAAAATAAACTGGAGGACAAAGCATTTTTTTTAGCATTGCTGTAACCAAATATTTAAAAACTCTAACAATGTACTGCATTTAAACTTAGATGAATGATTTAATCACATTTTTTACACAGGAACCATAAAAATACTTCAATTTTGTTTCCCATTTATTCAGTTCAAGACCATCACACAAATACATTTAAACCCTTTCGGCCCTGGATTTTCTGTATTTATGGAAAAAATATTTAGTGAGATATTCTACCTTTGGGATGTCTAGGAAGCTCAAAAATTAAAAAAACAAACAAAAAAAAAAATCACTATTATTTTACAATAGCTACCAAATACTTCAATCTTCTTGAGGAAATAAAATTGAAAGTGGAGCTAATTACTATGTAGTGCATACAGTCCGGAAGCTTCCATTTTCACTTCTGTGTTTCACGGACTGTATGCCAGTCTCTCCAGTCTGCCCTAAGAGTAGCATGCCCAGTTCCAATGGCTGCAAATGTACCAGTGCTTTACAAAAATGGCTGCATATTGATGTACTAGTAATAGGACGCCAGGGCCGAAAGGGTTAATAATAATAATAGTAAACAATAATAATACCATCCATCCATCCATCCATCCATTTTCCAACCCACTGAATCTGAACACAGGGTCACGGGGGGTCTGCTGGAGCCAATCCCAGCCAACACAGGGCATAAGGCAGGAACCAATCCCGGGCAGGGTGCCAACCCACCACAGTAATAATAATACATTTTTGGGCAGCACAGTAGTAGGGCTGCTACTTCGTAGTAAGGAGACCTGGGTTCGCTTCCCGGGTCCTCCCTGTGTGGAGTTTGCATGTTCTCCCCGTGTCTGCGTGGGTTTCCTCCCACAGTCCAAAGACATGCAGGTTAGGTGGATTGGTGATCCTAAATTGTCCCTAGTGTGTGCTTGGTGTGTGTGTGTGTGTGTGCCCTGCGATGGGCTGGCGCCCTACTCGGGATTTGCTTCTGCCTTGCGCCCTGTGTTGGCTGGGATTGGCTCCAGCAGACCCCCATGACCCTGTGTTAGGATATAGCGGGTTTGTGGGGGACTACCATCTTCTCCTGGCATCATCTCGGGAAAAGACAGTAAAGAGCCCTGGACAAGGTGCCCGTCCAGTGCAGGGCCCCCTCAAATTATTAGATACCCCCAAGCTGTCAGACTCCTTAACACCAGGCTGCCCCCTGGGATCTTCCACATGGCCTCAACCACCTCTAAAAACAGAACTTTTATACCTGCAGCCCACTGTCCTGTAAAGACGAGTGTGCAGGTAGAGAAGAACTGAAAATCTCATACTGACCTTTAACTTGATATCCTTCTGCTGTGAAACATTCCGACCTGTCATTGTTTGCACGTCTTAAACAACTATTATCATAACACTGATCATTTCTGTATTATCTATACCTATTATTTATTAATTATATTACATATCTATTGACTATATTTATGTATCTAGATTTCAAATACGATACATTGCATCAATGTTCATATTGCCAACTACACGTCAATACTGCTGCTACTTCTTTGTCTTGTCTTTGCACAATGTCTTGTCTTGTGTTATACAGTAATCCCTCGCTACTTCGCGGTTCACTTTTTGCGGATTCACGACTTCGCGGATTTTATATGTAAGCATATCTAAATACATAACGCGGATTTTTCGCTGCTTCGTGGGTTTCTGCGGACAATGGGTCTGTTTACTTGCTTCCTCAGTTGGTTTGCCCAGTTGATTTCATACAAGAGATGCTATTGGCAGATGGCTGAGAAGCTACCCAATCAGAGCACGCAGTTAAGTTCCTGTGTGCTGCTGATTGGCTCAGCGACGGAGTGCTGCATTAACCAGGAAGTCTCATCTCACTCATTCATCATTAACGTGCTACTGCTTCAGGGGTCGTGTCCAAGCACCAACAGAAGATGCAAATGATTGCAGAAAAGGTAAAAGTTTTGGATATGTTGAAGGAAGGGAACAGCTACACCGCTGCAGGACACCATTACGGTATCAATGAGTCCACGATTCTTTTTATTTAAAAAGGAGGAAAAGCATATAAGATCTACGGCCGCAGTGTCCTTTAACCAGGGCACAAAACGAGTTGCAAGTGGACGTGATAAGGCAGTAGTCTGGATGGAATCTGCTTTAGGAATCTTTGCAACAAGGTCGACGACGTCATGACCGCCTACAAGCTGCTACGTGTACTTCGCTATACAGTAAGTGTAAACTTATCTACCGATTTCATATTGCTTAGCAGTTGTCCCTGTTATTAATAGAGTAAAGGGTGGGTTGTAAACAATACAGGGAGGGTTTAAAAACGTCCAAATACACATTAAATAATGAAATAAATATGGTGTTCCTACTTCGCGGAAATTCAGTTATCGCGGTCGGCCTTGGAACCTATCTCCCGCGATAAGTGAGGGATTACTGTAATTTTAAATTTTAATTCTATTTTTTATTTGCACGTCATGTTGTTACACTGTGAACCCGGTGCTTCGCAATTTTGTCTATCTGCATACTTGTGTATGGTTGAGACGACAATAAAGTTCACTTTGACTTGAGATAACATCTAACATTCTTGTGACTGTAGATTTTGACCAGGAGATGTCGTTATCAGATGACGTTATGGTTTTGACCCCGAACCATGACACCCTCCAGTTGGTGAGTCACTGCCCATCTTCTCCTATTAAAAATGTGGATTCTTCAATGACATTTTAGGATTCTTTACTGGGTTGTGTGGTTCCTTGTGGAACCATTGCTTGACTATACACCATTTCATTCTTAGAAGGGTTCATAACCCATGAAGATGATTCTTTGTGCTTTGAAAAACTTCCTAACATGAAGAAAGAAAAAAAAAATCCTCAAATCTTTAATGTATGGTATATTATTGTCACGCATGCGCATCAGAGGGTCATCTTCCAATTTCCTCCCAGGTATGTGCTACCACCCCGAGCCGAGAGAGGGCGCAGCTGCCGTTAACTGTCTTGTCTTGTTCTTCCTCCAGAGTGCAGAAAGGCCTAAGCCGAAGAGCTCCACAGCCTACTTATAACCAACAAAAGTCACTCAGACTAAGCTAGCCAGAGTGTTATGGTAACAGCAGTTTAATTTTATTTCTGAATGCCAATGTGCGTTGTTTTTTGTTAAAGCCTTTAAGAAAACGGAGACAGCTGGGTTGGCGCCCCAAACATTTGGTGGAGAATCCCTTGGACGATCACACTGCCTAGCAGGATATTAACAGATTAAGAGAAACAGAACTTAGCCTGCATCATGGTGTGCAGCAAGAGTCCCTTTAAAATCTTTGACTTATTGGTATTTCACCAGTCTGTTAGCATTGATTCATGGTTATTTACTGTGTTACAGACAGAAATAAATAAAGGATCTTTCTGGAACCTTCATGCAGGAACCAGAAACGGTTCCCCTATTGCATTGCTCTGAAGAATCACCCGAGTACCTTTATTTTTATGAAAATTTAATTCTTCTTGCCTATTCCACAGCCAACAAGAGGATGTCCCAAAAACCTTCTAGCGGCTCTCTTCCGTTCTCTTTCCGCCAGTGCCAGGGTGGCGAGTACTCTCCCCACAGACCATACAGGGAACCCCCATCAACTAGCCTCGACCAGGAATAGCCAGGCCTGCCGTCCTTTGTCCCTACTTTGATGGACCAGGTCGTGATACTTGGTGGCTTTCCCTTTCTGAGGTCCTTAGGCAACCGTCTTCCCACGGGACTATCAAGTCACCTCCTTAAATCATACAATCAGGCTTTGGTGTTGTCTGGATGACCTATAGGGATGGTAATTTCCGTTACAGGTTCACCCTCTTCTCTCATGACTGTGCCACCTGCAGGAGACTCTTCTTGTTTTTTCTGGAAGGAAGTTGGACACGTGCAGAGGAGAGATGCTGGGTATATTGGGAGAAGGGTGCTAAGGATAGAGCGGATAGGAAAGAGGAAAAGAGGAAGGCCTAAGAGAAGGTTTATGGATGTGGTGAGAGAGGACATGCAGGCGATGGGTGCGACAGAGCAAGATGATGAAGACATCAAGATATGGAAGAAGATGATTCACTGTGGCAACCCCTAACGGGAGCAGCTGAAAAAAGAAGAAGATGGCTTATCCCTCTCCTTGAAAAACTGGATGAATTGGACTGGTCTTATGTGGGTCTGATGCTTTTTCGGTCTCTCTTGCTCCAAGATGTCAGCTAGTGCTCCGATTGTGATGCCATCTATACCTTCTCTGGGTAAGTGCAGCCTTGCACCCCATCAGTACGTGCGTCCAACCTGCTTCTCCCTCCACATAACCTGCATAGCGGGTGCTCCCCCATCTATTTGGTTATAGTGGTATTGGAAGGTGTGGAGGCTGGCCCGGACACAGACAGGCGGACAGTGATAGTTCAACACCCAACACACGTTTATTCATATCTACAACAATAAAGTGAACACACAACTCTAAAACTCCCCCAAACTTCAGGCCTCACAATGCCTCTTCCTCTGTTCAGGCCACCTCCTTTCCTCTCCTCCTGAGCTCCATCCTTCTCCGCTCCTGACTCAAGCCAAGTCTCTAGTTAAGGCATCATTGTTGCTCAGCTTTCTTCAGAACAGGCCATATGCCTGTTCCAAAATGGCTACCGAGCTGTGGTCTCCATTGTGTTGTCCTTTCAGCACATGGTGTGATGGTCTTCATCAGATGTTAGTAAGAGAGATACTTCTTCATCATGTGTTGGTTAGTAAGAGAGAGAGAATGTGGTTGAGCAAGCAGATTTATAGATTCTCTGTCCAACCCCTGGAGCCAATAGTCTGTCATGGTACTTAAAAGCTTCTGATCCAAGCCAATTCCAAACAGTCATATTTCAGACCAATGGGGGAATAGAACATCTTAACACCTGCCATTCCCCAAAACCACTTGTTGAGCTAAAGTTTGCCAGTTAGGGAACCTGGCTTCCTTTGAAAGACTCTAGCAGAGAAACACCCGTGTCAAGCACCCCCTTCCCCCAACTCTGTCGTAAAATTCAAAGAGACTCAGTCGTAAATGGGGGGCAAACATGAATGCCTCTCACCAAAGTAACACTAAATTACATTGCTTTGCCTAAATTACAAATATTTATCAAGTTATATGCAAAATCTCGCATCACAACACTCAGTAAAATAACGGGACAGTGAACAGAGATCGAATATATTGTTTGGATTTAAACTTTAAGTTGGAGACTTGTAGATCATCTAATTCGTGTTGCCATCAGGGAAAAGTCGTGTTTCTTCCCAACAAAGAGGCGTATCCGCGAGAATTAAAGGATTTGTTGTTGGTGAAAGTGAAATCCTCATACGCGAACGGCAGAGACACAAAGTGGCTGGTGCATTTCGCAGGCCGGAGGGTTTGGCGAGCGAAGCCCCCAGTACATAAATAAAATAATAAATACGCCTTTCTATCAATTGTAGAGGGAAATCCACAGCACCAGGAGAAAAACCCCAAACGAATACGGGGCGGAAAACTCTATACAAATGTCAACTGGAAACAGAATACTGGCACTCCATGATTAAAATGGGACGCTCTATTCAATGGATTTCCATATTCAAGCTATGGCGTACCTGTTTTTATCACCGAGAGTGACACACGCTCCTAGAAAAAGCTGTCAAATCTTTAAGGATTTTATTTGACAATGTATTACTTTTTGTAAATGCACCGCGACGTGAAGTGCATCCACTGCGGGACAATTTCGCAGTTCCTGGCTCCCTGGTACAACACACAAGATTTATTTGCTATTACTACTTGTATCTGCTAGCAAGCAAAAATTAACTCCGCCATTCAGGAGTCTCTCTGACATCTTGTTTCCATGGTTACCTAACAACCTAAACTAAAGCAAAGGCATTGCATCATGTTGACATCCACCCCACAGTACATGTTTTGACTGAATTATTCTGCTCATGCAGACTTCCAGTTTTTGTCTGTATAGGGTGGTCCAGATCTAATTATGCAATTTTCATTACGCTATAACTTATTAAGTTTATTACATAGAAAATCACCCGAAAAATCCCTGACCAATCGAGAAGTGTGCGAACTGACGACATGAAGAATCGTCTTTGCACTGAACTGGAATCGTCCCCACATAAATCAAAGTCATCCAGACGATCTGGATCTGCATAATTAGATCTGGACCACCCTGTATGCATGAAACAAGATTTCTGGATGCAGGGATTTATTTTAGAATACAATCTAATCGTAAACGCAAGAACAACAAGCTCAACTTCAAGTCTATTTTTACATCGACATAATACAATGGGACTCTAACTGATATGTCCCCAGAAGACACAAGGCAACCCGATATACTGTAATACTGGAGTTATAGGGCATGTAAAGGATGTCATTACCCATGTGAATGCCATAATGGATGGACTGGCACCCCAATGGAGATGGATGGTGATTCCTTGCTTGGGTGGGATTCCACAATGAAAGGGTGTGGATGGTCAAACATCCCAGCTGGAAGGTTATAATTCAAGAACAGAGGGAGACTGCTTACTGGGTCCATATATTCCCCCTATACACAGGGTGGCAGCATCCTTCTAATGGAACTCCTATTTGTATGCCCACATAGCTGTAATACTGATTGGTGGCCCTGCTGGGGTATGTGGGTGCTGCCAGGGGGAGCTGCAGAAGAAACTTACCACCACCTTTTTCCGCCTGGCCCAGAAGTGCTTCCAGTATTCAATGCTGTGGCAACGGAAGTACCCCAGGGTCCGACATAAAAGACGTCACCCTCCTCTGCCTCAGCGAGACATGTAGTGGACAACGTTCACTGAAAAGGAGTAGAAGGAGACGGAGGTGCTATTTTGAGTATTATACTGTGCTGGACTGACTTTAACCTTCTGAAGGTGATATTGTAAAATAAATAACTTTTTATTTCACCTTGAATCTGTGTTTGTTTGAATTGTGTTTGGGGCGAGGGGCTGCCCCCTAGTGGCCACACCACAATGAAGGTACACAGTCTTCAAAGAAAAAAAAAAAAAAACTTTCTCGTATACTCCGATATGGGGATGGATATTTGAGGAGTAAACCACAAGACAATGATTATATTTATATATTATGTACATTAAAGAACCCTCAACAACAAATTAAATCAATTGAATAATATATTGAACAATTTTATAAAAGGAAAGTTGAATAAATCGGACCCTGCAGCTGCATGAATAAAAGGTAAAGTACCTCTTCCAGTTAGCAGAAATAGCTCAAAGGTTGATAGAAATGTACGTTTTGTACCTAATACTTTTATCCAAAATTTGGCTAACCCAAGAGAAAGGGTGCTCAAGTTATTGTGTTTACACACACATTCACAAACAGACAGACATAAATTCCAAAAATGATATTTTCGGGTTTGGGGAGGTCTAAAACGTCGAGATTCATCAAAATCTCAAAATGGAATTTTTGGAGGATTCCAATACTTTCTCAATACTTCATATGCGAGAAAGTCAGGGAGGTCTAAGACGTGGAAACACATCAAAATCTCGATATCGAATTTTTGGATGATTCCACTACTTTCCCTATACTTCGTATACAAGAAGTAAAAAGTAAAAAGTCTGCTCTGTACCTCCTCTCTAATTCAGAAATAAAAATCTAAATTACCGTATATACTTGTGTTTAAGTAATTGCACGGATAAATTGGGGCTTGATTTTACCAGATAATTTTTGGTGTTTTATAATGTCGGTCGTATAAGTCGCATGCGGAACACTCACGCTATTGGTACAAGAGATTACGATATGCTAAGGCCCACCTGAGAGAGTCACCACGGAGCACATGGCCTTTATTTTCTATGCAAGTGCGGCAATGCGCTGTATCAGCGTGTGCTCCTAACCTCCTTCTCTCTCTTTCTGTTGTGCCTACGTGACCACACAGTAATACCCGAACTATTCTGAAGCAACGTTTGAACTGATTTGCGTTTTTTGTATCTCACACCCTCACACTCCTTTATCGCAAGAGCATCCTTTATCTAGAAGAAAATATGAAGCTGGTTTTAAAATTAAAAGTCGTTGAAGTAATGAAAGAAATTCGTAACTGCGCTGCTGCAACAAAATACGATGTGTCTGAGAAACTGACGAGTGAAATTGGAGGAGGCAACTGTTTCCGTAAGAGGCATTAGCTCTCTGGAAATGTGTTCTTTTCAATTGCGGCGTTTTAATAACCTGAATTTAAATAAAAAAGTATTATCCCACCCAGCATGCAAAATGACGGTTACAAGTTTACACGACAAGTTAGGATAATTCTAGCTCTTTATTGACGGTTTCATGCGGCATTACAAACGGGAAGCTTATGACAGACATATCAAGCCGTGGGACCCTTGATCTGTGCAGTCCGTCATCTTTCGTTGCCACGTTGAAAGGATTTTAGCCGTACAGAAGACATCATCTTCTGCTCGGTCTCGGACGGAAGACATACTCTTCCGTCCGGAAGTTTCAAAGTGTTGGCCGTAGGTGTCCATCCTTATATTTAGTTGTTCCATGTGCAGGTTGCGTCTCTCTGGTTCCTAACAAGGAAAGGAAGGATTCCAGCCCCACCTTCAAAAAATACAGGAATAGCACAATGCCTACATACAGTTCTTATCCTCCCAACAGGGAAAGGTTTTTTTTGTGCTGACAGAAGACAGAAATATACTAGTCTGTCTTTAGGCTAACTATTCAATTGTCCAGTTGTCTGTGGCTATCTAGTCCTGTGCTTGGCTCTGCAATTTTAAATGAAGATGCTGTGCCCTGTGTACCATATTTGGTCTGCCTGTATGAATGAGTCCATAACAGTGGGCACAGAGATCAGTGACATTAAACTTAATAAAAACACATAGTATAACAGCAACAAGATGTAAAAAAAAAAAAATTAAGTGTCATATTTTTGAACGGGTGTATAAGTCGGGGTCTGATTTTATGATTGATTTTTCGGGTTTCAAGACACGACTTACATGCGAGTACATACGGTAAATATCTCATATTGAAAATGCACATGTAAAACAGTAAAATGGAACATCATAGAGAAAGTTGAGGCCGTGCCATTACGATGCATCACAGAAGTCAAGACGCTGTGGAGGCACAGTCATACATGCTGACCTTCCAAGTAATCCTTTATAACGTAACTAGACAGACTTGAAAACACAACACTTTCTATATTAAATGCCACCTTTTCAATATAAAAAGAATAAAAACAAAACAGATTTCAATTAAAGTGTTTAAGAGAGAGAGAGAGAGAGCTTGAAAACCACGTCCTACCCCTTCAGTGTTCACACCGCGTCTGGCACCTTCACAGAAGAAGCAGATGTGTGTGTTCCTGGGGTGTAACACTAACTAACATCCCACAACAACAAGGGAAGGAATCGTTTAAATTAAATACGCACATAAAGAAAGCTGATCTGGGGGAAGTTCACCAGCTACATACATAAATGTAGGAGAGAGGGAGCCACATATTTTCCATGATCTCCCCCTGTGCTCCACAGTTTAAAATTGCAAATCAAAAATTCTGACATTGTGATTAAAGTGCACATTGCAGACTTTCATTTAATGGGATTTGCAGACATTTCAGCCACACAACACTTTTTCTACCTGGTGCCCCCATTTATCCATCCATTATCCAACCCGCTATATCCTAACTGCAGGGTCATGGGGGGTCTGCTGGAGCCAATCCCAACCAACACAGGGCGCAAGGCAGGAAACAAACCCCGGGTGCCACTGCAGGGCACACACACATCAAGGACAATTTAGAATCGCCAATGCACCTAACCTGCATGTCTTTGGACTGTGGGAGGGAACCCACGCAGACACGGGGAGAACATGCAAACTCCATGCAGGGAGGACCCGGGAAGCAAACCCGGGTCTCCTAACTGCGAGGCAGCAGCGCTACCCACTGCGCCACCGTACTGCCCAGTGACATTAATATTAAAGTAAAGTTAAATAAAAAAAATAAAGTGACATCGCTTAAGCTGACAGGTTAACATGTTTAAAGTGACACATTATAAAAAAATGTTATACAGTAGTTTGCGGTGGGCTGGCGCCCTGCCCGGGGTTTGTTTCCTGTCTTGCGCCCTGTGTTGGCTGGGATTAGCTCCATCAGACCCCCGTGACCCTGTGTTCGGATGCAGTGGGTTGGAAAATGGATGGATGGATGGGTTATACAGTAGTGACCAAGAAGTGAGACATCAGATGTCTCACTACATCTGTATGTACATCTGCGTAGCTAATACAGCTAATAAGGAGCATAAGAGAAGGAGCATCAAGCCCAGAGCTAAACCAAAGCCCCTGCTGGGAAGAGTTAAAGAGTTTAATTGCTCTGGGGACAAAAGATCTCTTGTATCTGTCCATATTACAGTTCTGTGATAGCAGACTACCACTAATAAAACTCCGCTGCTTAATAATGGTGGTGTATAGTGGGTGATGTCCATCCATCCATCCTCTTCCGCTTATCCGAGGTCGGGTCGCGGGGGCAGCAGCTTGAGCAGAGATGCCCAGACTTCCCTCTCCCCGGCCACTTCTTCTAGCTCTTCCGGGAGAATCCCGAGGCGTTCCCAGGCCAGCCGGGAGACATAGTCCCTCCAGCATGTCCTGGGCCTCCTCCTGGTTGGACGTGCCCGGAACACCTCACCAGGGAGGCGTCCAGGAGGCATCCTGGTCAGATGCCCGAGCCACCTCATCTGACTGAGCTTCTCACCCTATCTTTAAGGGAGAGCCCAGAGACCCTGCGGAGGAAACTCATTTCAGCAGCTTGTATTTGCGATCTCGTTCTTTCGGTCACTAAATAGCTCATGACCATAGGTGAGGGTAGGAACATAGATCGACTGGCAAATTGAGAGATTTGCCTTACGGCTCAGCTGCTTTTTCACCACGACAGACCGATGCAGAGCCCGCATCACTACAGATGCTGCACCGATCTGCCTGTCAATCTCACGCTCCATTCTTCCCTCACTCGTGAACAAGACCCCGAGATACTTGATGGTGGGTGATGTTCATTGTTCATAATAGATAGCAGCTTGCCCACTGTCCTCCACTCTGCAGCTGTCACCAGAGACACAATTTCTATACCAACCACAGATCCTACTCACCTGATCAGCTTATCAGTACACTGAGTGTATCCATGTATGTGTGGCTTTCTTCTCACAGTCCAAAGACTTGCAGGTTAGATGTAGTGGCCGGCACTTGTGTGTGTGGTGTGTGTGTGGGTGGGTGTGAGAGTGTGTTCATCCCGCAATGAACAGGCACCCTGTTCACTGACTATTTCTGCCATGTACTCTATGCTTGCTGCTAGTGCCGTAACTGACGTTCCCTCACAATGCAGGTCATGTGCCTCATTCGGGACTCCATGAGCAACACAAAGTCAAACCAACGGTACCTAAGGATTTTCTGGAGAGACACAGTACCAAAGGAGTTCAGTCTTCATCTCAGGTCACTGGATAGCGTCCATGTCTCGCAAACAGGAAGCCCCAGGACTCTAAAGACTTGAACCTTCATCCTTTTGCTGAGATATCGAGAGCGCCACACACCCCTTTCCAGCGACCTCATGACCCCCGCATGCTCTCCTAATCCATCTACTGACTTCATAGGAAGATTCACCAGAGACATGAATGTCACTGCCAAGGTATGTAAACCTCTCGACGAGGTCGACACTCTCTCCGCAGACAGACACACTGCTAATGGCCGTGCCCAACAGGTCATTAAAGGCCTAATGTTGGTTTTTATCCAGGACACTCGCAAGCCCAGACACTCAGACTCCTCACTCAGTCTCCGTGGATTCCGCGAAGATCACAGCATCGTCCACAAAGTCAAGATCCGTGAATCTTTCTTCCCCAACAGATGCCCCACAGCCGCCTCCATTACAAAAACAAATTCTTTAGCTGTAATATAAAAATTAAAATAAGAAATAAATTCACTGTAGCTCATTAGTTAAGCAAAATGACACCTTTTATTGGCTAACTAGAAAGATTACGATATACAAGCTTTTGGGGCAACGCAGATCCCTTTTTCAGGCAAGATGTAATCAATTACATTTTACAAGATTACATCTTGTCCGAAGAAGGGGCCTGAGTTGCCCCAAAAGCTTGTATATTGTAATCTTTCTAGTTAGCCAATAAAAGGTGTCATTTTGCTTAACTTCTCACAACACCCATAATGGCTAACACGGTACAACACCCTAGTACTGTAGCTCATTTGACAACCTTATGGTTTCATCAACTGACCCACTAAATGCTGGCGTCTATTATTCTTTAGTGGCAGGTTACTGTGCTGCATAGTGAAGAGACTGGACAGCAGTGAAGCACAGTCTTAATCTGTAAATAAATACATCAATCACCCATTCTGTAGATCAAATATAACGATATCCAGTAAAAATGATGAATAAATACTGCTAGTACTTAGCTTACATACTTTTTCTTAATTGATTATTTATCCAAAATTGCTTACACCTAACGGACAGATTGATCCTAGTCTCCCTTCTTATTTTCCTTAACAAAGTGAGCGCGGCTTTCTTGCGCTCCACGCCTCTTTATACGTCCACCCCGCCTCCTGACCGCTTGACCACTTACGTCACTTCCAACTAGCCAATCAGAATACAAGTGCCACCTGAAGCAAAGAGCCAACGATGTTGGACTCGCGGGCGACTGTTTACTTGGCACTTGTTAATTTTCTTCTCGTGCTGGTGATTTGTATTTCGAATTTGCTTCGCTCTCACTGGCGATATAAAAATCTGACGGTGTTTGAAAGCGAGGCGGAGTTACCGAGTTGGCATTACTTGCTCTGCCGTGTCGCCGCCGGGAAGTTTGGGGCACGCGGCCGACGCGGAGACGAGTTTAAAGCGAGGGGCGGAGTCGGGATTGCTTTCACTTTGCTCAACTGCAGGTTTGGTGTCTCATCTCGCAATGTTCAGATTGATTTATTAGCTATAATTGGTAACACTTGTTTTGCCACATTGTTGCTTGTAAATATAATGTTATATAACATATATGGTCGAATGAATTAAAAAAAAAAAAAACTTCATTTATTTTCTTAATCCACTTAGCTGAAGTTTATACCGGCAAGCATCGGGCAGGAACAATCCCTCGACAGGGTGTCACACCTCGAGGCCCTTTTTTGTTGTTAAATTGAATAAATGACAAATATGTAACAGACAACACAAAACAGCATAATCATTGGTAACAAATATTGTATAATATAAGAATGTTTGATGCAAAAATAAAGCAATGTAGCATACAACTGTAAATGGAAATAGGACTTGAAAAAATTATACTTCATCAGCAGGTTATATATGAGAGCAAAGCTTACTGAATACACAGACCACACAGCGACACACTGAGTAATAATGCAGGCAGTGTGGTGTACTGGTGAAGGCTTTGGACTAGAAACCCTAAGGTTGTGGGTTCAAATCCTGACAGAGCGTGACCCTGAGCAAGTCACTTCACCTGCGTGAACTCCAATTAGAAAAACGAAACAAATGTAAGCACCTTAAATGTTGTAAGGCTCTTTGGATAAAGGCAGAGGCCTAATAATAACTAGCTGCCCACACATTCCAGAGAAATCTCATTAAATCAGTTTTTCTTTATCACATACAGTTATACATAGTGAAATAGTTCAACCCCAAGACTGCATTAGAAAGAGGAATAGAAAATAATAAACAGTAAATACACAACTCTGTAAATATCAAGGGCGGCACGGTGGCGCAGTGGGTAGCGCTGCTGCCTCGCAGTTGGGTGACCTGGGGACCCGGGTTCGCTTCCCGGGTCCTCCCTGCGTGGAGTTTGCATGTTCTCCCTGTGTCTGCGTGGGTTTCCTCCGGGCGCTCCGGTTTCCTCCCACAGTCCAAAGACATGCAGGTTAGGTGGATTGGCGATTCTAAATTGGCCCTAGTGTGTGCTTGGTGTGTGGGTGTGTTTGTGTGTGTCCTGCGGTTGGTTGGCACCCTGCCCAGGATTGGTTCCTGCCTTGTGCCCTGTGTTGGCTGGGATTGGCTCCAGCAGACCCCCGTGACCCTATGTTCGGATTCAGCGGGTTGGAAAATGGATGGATGTAAATATCAATATATATTTAAAGTTGGCAGTAGTGTACATTATATTGATATGTAAAAATACACATATATACCATATAAGAACATACTGACGGCATCTGGCAATTCTCAATTGGCCGTGTGCAAGTGTGCCCTATTGTTTCCCTGCTTGATTCCTGCCTTGCACCTGATGCTCCAGGGATAGGCTTCAGCTCCCACAGACAAGACCTGGACTATGCAGGTTATAAAATGAATCATTCAGGTGTCTGGAGCCTTAGGGCTGTGCCAGTGTTGTTTAATCCTGTACATTTTAAGTAAATCTGGATCTCAATCACACTGTTGGGTAGATAGATAGAAAAATAAAACTTTATCAATTTAGAGCTATTTTATATAGCACTTTTCCTCCTCTTTAATAAAATCCCTGTGTGCGTCCATGTGTTTGTGTGTGTGTGTCTTCTGGTGAAGTGCGCATGCGCGGGGCACTCTTTAATAAAGGACATCATTGCTGGGGAGAGTGCTGATTGGGTACTCGCGGCCGCGCACATAAAATCTGTTGCTGGAGAGACGCCACACATACAATAATCAGCTGCACGCCAGCACAGATTAAAATACTTGCTGGAGAGACGCCACAGCCACGATTATCAGCTGCACGCCACACATTACATCAGTTCCTGGGGAGACTCTGCTGATTGCCCACTGTTATTACAGACAAGCCGGAAGTACAGGGAAGGGCGGAATGAGTGGCAGAGTCACCGGCCTCTAGCAGATACTTCAAAGTCCGCCTGACTCCTCACACATGACAGAGAGGGCGGGACCTATAAAATATCGTGGGGCCGATCCAATCGGATTTCGGTAAATGAGATAACATCTAAAACATAAGGCACGAAAAATCCAATCGGGTACTGAGACGCGGAGACCAGCTTCCCCAAAGAGGTGGGATTAGTGTTGTTGTTGTGCAAGTGTTCACTCTGAGGATGTCAGATTTGCGATTAAGAAGCTTGGCCCGGTAAAATGTAAAGTGTCAGTCGTTGAAGGGGTTTTCCTAAATATACAAATTTTCATGATATCACAATAGGATGACTTTTAAAAGTAGATTTATTTTTGCGCACATAAAATCCATTGCTGGGGAGAAGTCACACATACAATAATCAACTGCACGCCAGGACGGATTAAAATACTTGCTGGGGAACTGCACAGTACTTGCTGGAGAGACGCCACAGCAAGCTAAAATAAAGAGAGGCAGGATAGGAGATCTTCAAACAGACACAACACATCAATCAACAGCCACAGAGGAGAGGATAAATGTAATATTAATTCTACTTACTGTATTGTCATATACGTTTCTATTTTATTTTTATTATTATTTTACTTTAGGCTTCTTGCAAAAATATTTTTGACAAAAAAAAAATTAAGACAAGAAATAGAATGAGGTCAAGGTCCCTTGCCATTTAATATAGACAGTTCCTACTAATGTTTATGCACTACTGTTCAAGCGCCCGTTATTGTAATGGGCTTAATGTCTAGTATCAATATATTAGATACATGAAAACCACTACATACATGTATCAATTATATAGTGCCTTCTTAACAATTTTTCTATTTTATACTGCCTTTCATATCTAGCTGTTGCCTATGTTTCATTTCAGATCTGTCAATTTTATGTTGGGCTTTTCATATCTATCTGTTGTTTGGAGTAGTTTTCATTTATCTATAATTTGTATTATGCCTTTCAAATATTTCTGTTATATAGTGTTTTTTACCCATTTATTAACAATTACATAGAGCCTGTCATATCTATCTATCTATCTATCTATCTATCTATCTATCTATCTATCTATCTATCTATCTATCTATCTATCTATCTATCTATCTACAGTAATCCCTCCTCCATCGCGGGGGTTGCGTTCCAGAACCCCCCGCGAAAGGTGAAAATCCGCGAAGTAGAAACCATATGTTCATGTGGTTATTTTTATATATTTTAAGCCCTTATAAACTCTCCCACACTATTATAAACATTTCCCGCACAATTATACAGCATAAACCCTTTGTATTCTCTTAGATATTAGGTAAGATTCATTGAAATTATGTATGTAAACACAGTTTATATACAGTAAAACCTAAATATTATTTTAAAGATATCGAGCGTCTCCGATATCACATATGTTACAGCCATTACGACAGACAGGCCACCAGCAATAAATACGTACAATACAAGAAAAATTGTACACAGTAAAATGTGTGTACAGTGACACTAAACTATTTACATGTAATAAGTACTGTACGTAGATAATTAATTATGGTTACTCACCAACAATGACACAACAACTTGTCCGATAACGATGAGTTTAATTTTACTGCACAACAAAGGAGAGCGTTACAGCTCTTCTAAAGGAGCCTCTTCAGGCGACTGTTTAGCACCGCCATTGTTCTTCTTCCATCACTCTTCAATCCAAATCCCTAAAGCAGATTCCATCCAGACTACTGCCTTATCACGTCCACTTGCAACTTGTTTTGCGCCCTGATTAAAGGACACTGCGGCTGTATATCTTATATGCTTTTCCTCCTTTTTAAATAAAAAGAATCGTGGACTCATTGATACCATAATGGTATCCTGGAGCGGTGTAGCTGTTCCCTTCCTTCAACATATCCAAAACTTTTATCTTTTCTGCAATCATTTGCATCTTCTGTTGGCGTTTGGACACGGCCCCTGAAGCAGTAGCAGGAGCACCCCGCGAAGCAGCGTAAAATCCGCGTTATATATTTAGATATGCTTACATATAAAATCCGCGATAGAGTGAAGCCGCGAAAGTCGAAGCACGATATAGCGAGGGATTACTGTATCTATCTATCTAAAGTCATGGCTGAAATTATTGGCACCCCTTGAATTTTCCCAGAAAATGCACCATTTCTCCCAGAAAATTATTGCAATTACAAATGTTTTTGTATATGCATGTTTATTTCCTGTATGTGCATTGGAACAACACAAAAAAAGAGAAAACAAGCCAAATTTGACATCATGTCACACAGAACTCCAAAAATGGGCCGGACAAAATTATTGGCACCCTTTCAAAATTGTGGGTAAATCATTTTATTTCAAGCATATGATGCTCGTTTG
This sequence comes from Erpetoichthys calabaricus, assembly GCF_900747795.2. NCBI lineage: Eukaryota > Metazoa > Chordata > Cladistia > Polypteriformes > Polypteridae > Erpetoichthys > Erpetoichthys calabaricus. The sequence goes on from NC_041400.2 coordinate 4,703,837, forward strand.
AACTCACTTGTGGCAAGAAACAGGTACTGGCAATATAGCAGTCACACCTGAAGCCAGTTAAAATGGAGAACACTTGACGCAACCTTTCTGTTGTGTGTCTGAGTGTGCCACACTAAGCATGGAGAACAGAAAGAAGAGCAGAGAATTGTCTGAGGACTTGAGAACAAAAATTGTGGAAAAATATCAACAATCTCAAGGCTACAAGTCCATCTCCAGAGATCTTCATGTTCCTTTGTCCACTGTGCGCAACATAATCAAGAAGATCACAACACATGGCACTGTAGCTAATCTCCCTGGACGTGGACGGAAGAGAAAAATTGATAAAAGACTGCAACGAAGGATAGTCCGAATGGTGGATAAGCAGCCCCAATCAACTTCAAAACATATTCAAGCTGTTCTGCAGACTCAGGGTGCAACAGTGTCAGCTCGAACTATCCGTCGACTTCTGAACGAAATGAAACGCTATGGCAGGAGAGCCAGGAGGACCCCACTGCTGACACAGAAACATAAAAAAGCCAGACTGGAGTTTGGCAAAATGTACTTGAGGAAGCCAAAATACTTCTGGGTGAACGTCTTGTGGACAGATGAGACCAAGGTAGAGCTTTTTGGTAAAGCTCATCATTCTACTGTTTACAGAAAACGGAATGAGGCCTACGAAGAAAAGAACACAGTACCTACAGTCAAACATGGTGGAGGTTCTAAGATGCTTTGGGGATGTTTTGCTGCCTCTGGCACTGGATGACTTGACTGTGTGCAAGGCATCATGAAATCTGAAGTCTACCAAAAGATATTGGGGCGCAATGTAGGGCCCAGTGTTAGAAAGCTGGGTCTGCGTCAGAGGTCATGGGTGTTCCAGCAGGACTATGACCCCAAACATACCTCTAAAAGCACTCAGAAATGGTTGAAGACAAAGCGCTGGAGAGTTCTGAAGTGGCCAGCAATGAGTCCGGACCTAAATCCGATTGAACACTTATGGAGAGATCTCAAAATTGCTGTTGGGAGAAGGTGCCCTTCAAATCTGAGAAACCTTGAGCAGTTTGCAAAAGAAGAGTGGTCAGAAATTCCAGTTGAGAGGTGTAACAAGCTTGTTGATGGTTATAGGAAGCGCTTGATTTCAGTTATTTTTTCCAAAGGGCGTGCAATCGAATATTAAGTAGAGGCTACCAATAATTTTTTTATCCAGCCCGGTTTTTGAGTTTTGTGTGAAATGATGTCAGATTTGGCTTTTTTTCTGTTTTTTTGTGTTGTTCCAATGCACATAAAGGAAATAAACACATGGATACCAAAACATTTGTAATTGCAACAATTTTCTGGGAGAAATGGTGCATTTTCTGGGAAAATTCCAGGGGTGCCGATAATTTCGGCCATGATTGTATCTATCCATTTTATAGTGCCTTTATCTATCTATCTATCTATCTATCTATCTATCTATCTATCTATCTATCTATCTATCTATCTATCTATCTATCTATCTATCTATCTATCTATCTATCTATCTATCTATCTATCTATCATTTAGTGTCTTTCATATGTATCTATCTATGGGACATCTGGCTTTTTATAGAAACTCATTAAATAATACATTTGGCCTTAGTTATTTTTTAAAACATTTTAGTTGAACAGTAACCATTCCTACAGATACTTTGACATTAACTTTTGAGCAGTGACAGCCACCAATATTTGAAAAAAAAAACACATTTTCATAAATTGTTCTCCAGCTTTGATCACTAAGGCATTTACATCAATATTGTATTAACAGTAGATTACAAAGCACCAGTGAAGATACATGAATACACAAATGACATTAACCATTTTGTTAAACAGAGCAATTTTAGTGATTAACACAAGTAAATCGTTCAGTGTAGTGTCCATTTGCATTATACAGTAGTTGTGATATGGCCAGTTAACAACAGAGGAGGAGATGAAGGCAAAACCTCCCATCCATGGCAGTCCTCACAGCTCATACATAAAATCTAATGAGGCATTAATTGGTTTAAATTCTGGATAAATAGAATCGAGAGAAACAATGCAGTGACAGGAAGAATGTTACAAGTTGTGTAGCTGCTAATTAATAATTACAGTAATTGAACACGATGATGAAGACATATTTTTTTTTTTTGCATAAAACCTGGAGTTACCAGTATTGTGTCCCTTACCTTAAGTATTTTGGTGTAAAGTAGAGCATAATCTTTTTACAGGTTATTCCTTTTGTAAACTGTGTCATGTTATTAACATTCAGACTGTTATTTTTAAATTTTAACATAATTCCCAGAATTCCTTGTCATTGACAATACAGGTTGTGCCAAAGGCAATGAAAGATAAAGTAACAGAAAAGCCGACTGTTTTTGTCTTTGGCCTGTGTAGTCGGTGTCTGCCTACTCTACGTTTTGAGGAGATTGAGTGTGCCTTATGATTTATGATTTTTACATGACAAGTTGAATGACATCCTGTCTGTTCTGTTTTGTTTTCCAACTCGTCTCCATTATTTCCTGTATTCTCCGCTTTCTGTGTAAATTACTTTGTCACTTGAATTATTATGTGCCATTTTCTTCATTCTGTATTCATTTCCATTATCTCATAGACACTGGTTAGCATAACACTAGTGCCTTTGTGCATGAGCCTGCCGCAGTACATGCTATAGGCACAGGAGATGAAATTACCAAACCGAAGTGTAGTCACACTGAGTGGCATGATATTAAAAATAGACAAAACGTGACCACAGAAGACAAAAAAAAAAAACATTTTGAAGGAAAAATCAGGAAGAACTAAAATGCTGCATACAGATTTGAATAGGTCATTAAAAATGTGAATGCGTGGAAAAATACATCATGACTAAGAAAGAAAAACTGTGTGCTTCATTTACACATGAAAAGACTTTCATCTTTTGCTTAGTCACTTAGCAAATTTGAGGTGCATTGAGCTTGAGCCAATCCTGGCATCGCTGGGTACAAGGCAGCAAACAAGCCAGTGGACTGCTACTTTCAAACGTTGGAGGGAGGTGACCTCCTGTTAGTCTCTGAGTGCCAGACGTGATTCTCAAACGAGAGTACACATCTGAAGGTTTAAAAAAGTGTGTAGCAAAGAACGGCAAAAGGCTGCACACTCAGGGCTTCTTCCTAAATTCTTCCTAAATGTGAATTTCCCATTGGGATTAATAAAGTATCTATCTATCTATCTATCTATCTATCTATCTATCTATCTATCTATCTATCTATCTATCTATCTATCTATCTATCTATCTATCTATCTATCTATCTATCTATCCATTTTCCAACCCGCTGAATACGAACACAGGGTCACGGGGGTCTGCTGGAGCCAATCCCAGCCAACACAGGGCACAAGGCAGGGAACCAATCCTGGGCAGGGTGCCAACCCACCGCAGGACACACACAAACACCAAGCACACACTAGGGCCAATTTAGAATCGCCAATCCACCTAACCTGCATGTCTTTGGACTGTGGGAGGAAACCGGAGCGCCCGGAGGAAACCCACGCAGACACGGGGAGAACATGCAAACTCCACGCAGGGAGGACCCGGGAAGCGAACCCAGGTCCCCAGATCTCCCAACTGCGAGGCAGCAGCGCTACCCACTGCGCCACCGTGCCGCCTCTATCTATCTATCTATCTATCTATCTATCTATCTATCTATCTATCTATCTATCTATCTATCTATCTATCTATCTATCTATCTATCTATCTATCTATCCCCCAATTGCTCTATTCTGTGCATTTTAAAGCTCTGTTGGGGTTTTTCAGGTAAACAGCAAAAGATACCAAACAAAAGGCTGTTCTGCAAGATTATTGAAGCCTAATAATTAATTTGCATGTTGTAATGAGTGGTGGAGACAGACAGACAGACACACACGTAGACCAATGCTGGGCTCCACACGTTTGAGAAGCGCTATGATATCATTCTGTCCTTTTTCCCCCGTAGATGGCTCAGTAGTTCACTGCCATGTCACTGACTAAAAGTCTGTTCACAGGTAGCAAACTCTTTATGAGCAAGTCGATCAATTCGAAAAACACGATCATCGTTGTCTCGTGGCCAAAGCCACCTGATTGATTGTAGAATAAATGGCAGAAATCCTCACTTGATCAGCTCAGCACGATGTCACTGAGTGGACTGATTAACCGGACTGCAGTCTTGCGATACCTAGCGGCAAAGTCAAGAACTACATCCTACTCCCGCACTATTAACTGTTTCCAGGAATTTTTTGGTCCCTCCTCGTATCGGTGAAAATTTGTGAAAGAAAGAAATTTGATCGTGAAGACTAAGTTGAGTTGACGGTAAATAATATGCTGTTATTGAGGAGTGTTTTCTACTTATTTTTGCAGAACTGTGACACCACACTCTTCAATTTCCCCAGCATCTCTTATTCTTCCTACACGCACTTTTTCCTAATTTTATGACTGACTCTGATCTTAAATATATTAACTCTTTCAGGGCGGATGTCGACTTTTGTCAAAATTCAGGGGTTGAGGACAGTAATCAGCTGTAAACTGCGACAAAACTCGCCCTTACATTTTAGTTCAACTCTCTTTGCTAGAAGGAAAGTTACATAGCTTTGCTGCTTTAACCTCGATTCCCTAAGCGTGCACGAGTAGCGAAGAGCAGACAACCTCTAAAACGACATCGACATCTGGCGAGAGACCAAAGCGAATGTACAAAGCAAAAATCCTCCATGGACGTTTTACGTAAATTCGTACTTACTTGTCGGACTCCTAGTTTAATGCAAGTGATCTGGAGATACTGTAGATATTGATAACGAAAGTGAGGTATCAGCGTCATATCTGATCGGCCCCCAGCTGATTGTGGTACCTGAACACTTTCGTGTAGCTGATGGTAGGACCACTACTTACGATGACAAGAGGTACAAACCAGATTGCGTCACACTGCGACCGCCACCGCCGCCCACCTGCTGTGCAAAGACAGCCAGGCAGTCAGCTCACCGTGCATTCCTGTTGACCAATCGAGGTGCAGCCACTGCTGCCAGAGATGCCAAACATGCGCCAACAGCAGGCACAGCACATAGCAACAGATGTTTCATGTTGATTTATGTGTGGAAACCATTGCTTTGTGTGCTTCTGGAAAAATATTAATACTTTTGCTCTTAATTGACACTGCTTGTCTGTCATACATCTAAAGCTCACCAATGGTATATTTAAGTTATTTATTTATTATTTTTTTCTTTTTTCTTTGCAGGCTAAAATCCCAAAGCCTGCGGCGTTTCTGTGAGGCCTGTGGCTATGGCTGGGACTACCCTGACTCTACTGGCAGAGACATTCCATTGTGTTATCCAGAAATACTCTTCACACGTTTGCTAGTGATGATCTTAAGCTCGGATAGATTCCAGTTAAGCCCCATGGGTAGGTGCCTGTGTATCATGGCTTTTTGTTTTTATTTTTTTTTTGCAATCGTTTTTTTAATAAACCAAATACAGAGTAACAACAGGAAATAGAAGAGGGAACAGAACTATAAATAAAGGTAAAACAGTTCGAAACACCCACATTCTCGCCTTAGCCAAAATGAATACAGTGGATTCAACAACAACAACACCATTTATTTATATAGCACATTTTCATACAGGGACAGCACGGTGATGCATTGGTAGCATTGCTGCCTCGCAGTTAGGAGATCTGGGTTCTCTTCCTGGGTCCTCCCTGCGTGGAGTTTGCATGTTCTTCCCGTTTCTGCATCGGTTTCCTCCCACAGTCCAAAGACATGCAGGTTTGGTGCATTGGCGATCCTAAATTGTCCCTAGTGTGTGCTTGGTGTGTGTGTGTGTGTGTGTGTGTGTGTGTGTGTGTGTGCCCGTGCGTGCGTGCGTGCCTGGCGGTGGGCTAGCGCCCTGCCTGGGGATTTGTTCCTGCCTTGCGCCCTGTGTTGGCTGGGATTGGCTCCAACAGACCCCCTTAACCCTGTGTTAGGATATGGCGGGTTGGATAATGACTCCTTTTATAGCCCACCCGGAAGTGCTGCAGGTGCTTGATAACCTGCATCGGGCTGCTGCACTTCCGGGTGTGGCTGCATTGCCGTCCAGACGGTCTTAGGAAGCCGTGCAGCTCCCCCTGGCGGTGGCCACGGAACCCAACAAGGCTGAGCTCCAGTGTCCCATATCTGTGGCCCTGATGCAGCCCAGGGTGGGAAGTGTTCTGGGGGAAGTACCGTATTTACGCATGTATCACGCACACATTTTTTCCCGAAAATTAGCATTAGAAAATCAGGTGCGCGTCATACATGAGGAAATTTTTTTCTGTAATGTTTACTTCTTCTGCTTGGGCTCTCTCGCTCGCTCTCTCTCTCTCTCTCTCTCTCTCTCTTGCTTGTGCGCTCTGTCTCTCTCTCTCTCGCTCGCTCTCTCTCTTGCTTGCTTGTGCGCTCTGTCTCTCTCTCTCTCGCTCGCGCTCTCGCTTGCTTGTGCGCTCTGTCTCTCTCTCTCTTGCTCGCTCTCTCTCTCTCGCTCGTGCGCTCTGTCTCTCTCTCTCTCTCTCTTGCTCGCTCTCTCTCTCTCTCTCGCTCGTGCGCTCTGTCTCTCTCGCTCGCTCGTGCGCTCTGTCTCTCGCTTGCTCTCTCTCTCTCTCTCTCTCTCGCTTGCTTGTGCCCTCTGTCTCTCTCTCTCTCTCTTGCTCGCTCTCTCTCTCTCTCTCGCTCGTGCGCTCTGTCTCTCTCGCTCGCTCGTGCGCTCTGTCTCTCTCTCGCTTGCTCTCTCTCTCTCTCTCTCTCTCTCTCTCTCTCTCTCTCTCTCACTTGCTTGTGTGCTCTGTCTCTCTCTTGCTCGCGCTCTCTCTCTAGCTCGCTCGTGCGCTCTGTCTCTCTCTCTCTCGCTCGCTCGTGCGCTCTGTCTCTCTCTCTCTCTCGCTTGCTCTCTCTCTCTCTCTCACTTGCTCTCTCTCACCCACTCGCGCTCTTTTGTCATGCAACAAAAACAGAAGGGCATTTCGCAGAAAACGTGCCCTAAACGCTTCCTATACAATCACAACGTGCATCGTACACTGGGCAAAACATTTTTTTGAGATTTTCTTTGTAAAAATTAGGATGCGTGTCTTACACAAGGGCGTGTGGTACATGAGTAAATATGGTAGTATACCCCCCATGGTTGTTCCCCCGGACCAAGTATCGAGGGGTGTGCTGGCCGGGCACAACCTCTATTCCATGGTTATACTGTAATACACACAATTGGAACAGGATTTGATTAATTAGTAATCAGTACATATCATCTAGATGTTTAGGTATATATGTTGTGGGGAACAGCCCGGACACAGAAAGGCAGAAACGATGGTTTCACCACACACACGTTTATTAATCATATTTACAGTGCACAATCCTAGTGCCTCAGTACCAATCAGCCCTTAAGTCTTTGGCCACACTCACAATGCCTTTCACAGTCTCTGGTCCCCCTCCACTCTTCTCCACCAAGCTTCGTCCTCTTCCACCCGACTCTTGCCCCTGACTGGAGGGAGGCAGCCCCTTTTATACACCCCGGAAGGACTCCAGGTGCATCCTGAGGCTTCTATGGCCACACCCCTGTGTGGCGGAAGCTCTAGCGGTGTACCCGGAAGTCTACCGGGTGTCCCCAATCCTCTTCCCCCCAGCACTTCTGGGTATGGCGGAAGTACTGAGGTCCAGGGCTCTCAAGGCATCGGGGCGCCCCCTGGTGGTGACCACGGGCCCCTACAGGGTTGAGCTTCCAAGCTCTGTACCCGTGGTCCCCAAGGCAACCAGGGAGGACGCCCCCTCGTGTCCTGGAGGAGGCACAAGCCCTCCTCCGCTCCTCCTGGGCATCCCGGCCGGGCATGAACCCCCGCCGGGTACCACAATGTATATGAGATTTAAAGGAGTCAACACATGTATGACTCTAAAGTGTTACTTTTATATAAATCAGCTGTTGATGTGAGGTCCTAAACTGAGGCTTGGGAGTTTCTGCCTCCTTGCCTCACAATTTAATATGAGTAGATAAAATGTGTGTGTCTAAGAAATTCAATATTTGAATAAGCAAGGATTTTCATTTTTCTCTTATGCTGTACAGGGCTGATTAATGTACACTCGTTCACAAAAACCTTTCAACCTGTGGATGAAATAAAGAAAGGACCATTCTTACTTCAGGCGTCTCTAGTGGAGTACAGATCAGTGGAAGCTGGGACTGAAGTGGATATTGTATTGGAGCTAAAAGACCAAGCCATGAAACCTGTGTGGAAGAGGAAGGTGACTTTATTACAGGAATCCATTAACAGCAGCAATAGAACAAAAGTGGCCAAATCTGAAGGTATCATTTTGAAATTTCTTTACAGACCATATTCAGTCTAAAAGAGGAATCAATATTTAACTTATAATGGCGCAAAGCAAAAACTATTACCCTTTTTAACATTCAAATGCACCTCTGGATTTCAGGCCTCAGTGTTTTTTTTTCCATCCAAGATCCAACACTGAAGGTTTGGAATTATTGGCTTTACAACCTGCTCACAGTCAGTCATCCTCCTTCAACCCGCTATATCCTAACACAGGGTCACGGGGGTCTGCTGGAGCCAATCCCAGCCAACACAGGGCACAAGGCAGGAACAAATCCCCGGGCAGGGCGCCAGCTCACCACAGGACATACATACACACACACACCAAGCACACACTAGGGACAATTTAGGATCGCCAATGCACCTAACCTGCATGTCTTTGGACTGTGGGAGGAAACCCACGCAGACACGGGGAGAACATGCAAACTCCATGCAGGGAGGACCTGGGAAGCGAACCCGGGTCTCCTAACTGCGAGGCAGCAGCGCTACCACTGCGCCACCATGCCACCCACACGTGCTCAAAGTGCTTTACAAAACAACATAAAGTAAAAACAAAAGAAAATAATGAAAAAAAATAGTTATATGTTCCCTTTTTCTGGTGTGTATCAGTCCTTCTGTGCAAGTCGTAGCCTCTCTAATACACATTTGGATACTTCAGCAAACAAAGCCCTGCAGTAATCTAAGTGAGAGAAGATAAAGGAATGAGTCAATTTCTTAGAATCTTGCAGGTTGAGATGTGATATACTTTAACTTGTGTGACATTTCATAAATAAAAAAGTGCTGTTTTAATTACACTATGTGTAAGAGCCATTTGTTAGTTATTAGGGTTATGTTAAATTGATGGTAGTATTTTCTTAGTTATGTTAAAATGTTTGCCTATATATTAATTCATAGTCTATGGGAGATTCTGTTATATCCCCAACAAGCTAAACTGAAATGGAATTATTCCAATTATTTCTTGTCCCTCTGACTACAGATTAGTGATCTGCCTTGCAGTTGGTAAGGCATGGAGGGCAAATAGTTTTCCACTGTATTGTATCATGTTAAGCGTGTTGACCATATATGTAAATGTGCCATACGTATAGAGCATACTGAATGTATTAAGTGAAGCTTATATAAGTTTGCTATAGAGAAATAACACAAGTTTTAAGTGTAGAAATTAACTGAAGTTTAAGTAGAAAAAGCTTGTAGAAGAAACATTCTTTTCATTTTTTGCCATTTATCTTGCATGTGTAATATTTTTTTTCTCGATTTTTTTTTTGTTAACAGTTTTGCTTTAAATTTTTCACTAAACATTTTTAAAACAAACTATATTGGACTGTGAAATTACTTTTGTTATGCATTTGACTCATGCTGGATCCTACCCTGCCAACTCAGTAGCTGCTCAATTTTGGGAAACTGGAAAAGACGCAGCTACACTGCCTATATGCGGTGTCAAAAAAAACAAAAAAAAAACTCCAAGATTTCTATCTTTTTTGTCTGCTTTGCCAAATTTCCTAATTTGCTTTAATGCCTTATTTTTATTTTTATCATTCCTCACAATAAACATTTCAGTTTTCGCTGCATTCAGTTTTCATTTAGTTTTAAAAAGTTCAATTTATGACACTAGTCAGACAGTCTACTAACTGAGTTAATGCACCTGTGTTCTCTGGTACTACAGGTATATAGAGCTGATGATCATGTGCATAGCTGTGGAAGATGACACCATGTTCATTTATAATTTTACTAAGTAGCAGCATGAATAGAGAAAATAAGAGTGGTCCTAAGATTGATCCCTGTGGTATTCCATACAAAATATCATGTTTTGTGAGTAATGTTGACCTCATTCCACTGTATATTATCTTTTAATAAATATTTCAAACCAATGTAAAGAAGATCATGATAAACCAACCCAACGTTCAAGGCAAACAAGAAATATTCCATGACTGATAGTATCAAAAGCAGCACTTAAGTCTGGGAGAACTAGAATAGAATCATTATTGACATCACTGTTTAATCTAAGATTATTTACTAGTTTCACCAAGGCCCTTTCTGTACTATGACCTGATCTGAAACTAGACTGAAAGTTTTCATAGTATTTTCATTAACAAACTAATTTAGTTGACTACTTTTTCAATTATTTAGGTAGGAATGGCAAATTGGAGATTGGCCTAAAATTGTTCAGTCAGTCATTATCCAACCTGCCATGTCCTAACACAGGGTCACGGGGGTCTGCTGGAGCCAATCCCAGCCAACACAAGGCGCAAGACAGGAAACAAACCCCGAGCAGGGCGCCAGCCCACCGCAGGGTGCGCACACACACAGTGCACCTAACCTGCAAGTCTTTGGACTGAGGGAGGAAACCGGAGTGCCCGGAGGAAACCCACGCAGACACGGGGAAAACATGCAAACACCATGCAGGGAGGACCCGGGAAGCGAACCCAGGTCTCCTAACTGCGAGGCAGCAGTGCTACCCACTGCACCACCTTCATATTTCAGGAATCAAGGTTTGGCTACAGCTTGTGGCGGGCAGGCGGCCGAAACTCTTGCTTGGCCGGGATGGCTAGAGTATGGAAGGACTGGGGGAGAGAGTACTTTTGGGACAGCAGGGCCACGGGTCATGAGCATGGAAGCTCAATCCTGTTGGAACCCATGGCTTTTCTAGGGCCTCATTTGGCCACACTTCCGCCACGCCCGGAAGTGTGTCCGGAAGAAGCTCGTTAGGCACCTGGAGTCCTTCTGGGTGCCCTATAAAAAGGGACCAGTCCCACCATTCAGAGGCCAGAGTCGGGAGAAAGAGGAGAAAGCCTGAGGAGGAGTGAAGGGAGAAGGACTGGCGGCAAGAAGGGACTGTTCTGTTGGTGATTTGTGCACAGTGTGTTTTATTGTAAATAAACCGGGTGTTGTGTTGAACCCGTGTCCTGCCTGTGTGTGTCTGGGTTAGGGTGGCTATACGTGCCCTGGTGGCTCACAAGCTATTTTGAGGGCCTTAGGAAATATACCAGTTTCAAGAGAGCAATTAATAATACAGTGCATCCGGAAAGTATTCATAGCGCATCACTTTTTCCACATTTTGTTATGTTACAGCCTTATTTCAAAATGGATTAAATTCATTTTTTTCCTCAGAATTCTGCACACAACACCCTATAATGAAACGTGAAAAAAGTTTACTTAAGGTTTTTGCAAATTTATTAAAAATGTAATTGCTGCCAAAGGTGCATCGACATAGTATTGAGCAAAAGCTGTGAATACTTATGTACATGTGATTTCTCAGTTTTTTTATTTTTAATAAATTTGCAAAAACCTCAAGTAAACTTTTTTCACATTGTCATTATGGGGTATTGTGTGCAGAATTCTGAGGAAAAAAATGAATTTAATCCATTTTGGAATAAGGCTGTAACATAACAAAATGTGGAAAAAGTGATGCGCTGTGAATACTTTCCGGATGCACCGTATCTAAAAGACGATCAGTAAGGCTACTTGAAACTTTTTTTAAAAGTTAAAGTTGGAATTGGATTTAAAATGCAAGTCGAAGGACTTTAATGTTTTGAAGTTTTGTAGAACAAATATTTCTAATCTGCAATTTCTCCCTAAAGATGAATAAAGCATATTTTGTCTTATCTAATTCTTTTCTTTGTCTCATACTCTATTTATGTATTGCTTTTCTACACATTTGTTCAGGCAGACATGTTATATTCTTCCATCCAAGTCATTTAAGTCTAACATTGACTTTGTATAGCACTGCTCTACGAGGTGAGACACAAAAATAACTGGACTGGGCTTGGTGATTTCCTGAAAAACCGTCTGGAGGTCGGCTGGACGTGAATCATAGAACTATATCCCCTGCTACATGACCTCTTAAACTGCTGACTGGCTAGATATATCCCATGAAGAGACAAGTCAGTATTTGCACAACAATCGCTAAGCCAGTTGCCGCAATAATGTCGGGTGAAAACAGAGAGACAAGACAAGACAACACTCCTGCGCACAATGCTTTTTCCATAAAGCAGTTTTTGACTGACAAAAACATTCCTGTCCTCGATCATCCTCCCTATTAGCTCCCTGTGATTTTTATTTGTTCCTGAACATCAAAACTGACCTGAAGGGAACACATTTTTCTTCAATGGATGAAGTGAAGACAGAAACGGTGAGCCTGTTGAAGAGTCTCAAGCAAGAAGACTTCCAGCACTGTTTCAATTAATGGAAGGCACGTATGGAGCGGTGTAGAGATCGGGAGGGGGACTGTATAGAAGGTGACAATGTTTAGAATGCTGTAATTCATCAATAAATATATTTTTTTTTTTACCAATCTGGTTATTTTTGTGTCTCACCTCGTATAGTGAACATGGCCCTTTACAAGTACAAGTACAGGTACAGTACATAGTGTGACTGTGCCCAGATATTTTTATAGTTGGAGCACAGGCAGGCTAAGTGACCGGCTCAGGCCTACATAGTGAGTCACGGGAACTGAATCATCAGTGTTTACAGTCCAGTTACGTGGGCACTTTGCCAACCTAAAATTAAAAAAGAACAAGAAAATGTTTATTAGGATGTCAGTTTTGTTAATCATTTTGTACAATGTAAGGCGGAGTGGTGGCTCTGAGGCTAGGGATCTGCACTGGCATGTACTCCGTTGGACCCCTGAGCAAGGCCCTTGACCTGCAATTGCTTTGTCCTGGGTATGACGTTAATCCGCATGCAGCCCTGCAAGGAGGGAAACTTGTGGGTTGGTGGCAGGATTGGCACTCCACTGTAAAAAAAAAAAAAAAAACCTCACACTGTTCAGTGTGGTACTGAGGAGTCACCCGTTGCACGGCTGCACTCGTATTTCAATCCGGGTGGTTCGCTGTGTGGTAGGTGCGGCAACGCGCTGTAATCAGCGCATGCTCCCATCCTCTCTCTGTTTCTGTCTCTCTCTCGTACAGTGTGCAAGAAGTGCAGGGGATGAAGGATTACATGATGTGTTGACAACTTTTCTGAAGAGTCTCCAGTTTCCAATTCATTGTGAGCTCACTAAATTTTGACAGCCAATTAACATTCTAGCTGGCAGGACCGGTGTCTGTACGAACGTTTTATAGATATGGTGAGTTGAGCTGCCATTTTTGTTCAGCAATCTCCATTCTGTTGTGGTAAGATAAACACGAGACATCAGACAGAAGTGTCCCTGTTTTGTTTGCCCTCTCCAAAGCACCTGCTCTCCTTTCCTTCCAGCAAAGTTGTGCGCATTGTGCTGGCAAGGCACTTGTTAGTTGTCAGCTCACACACACAAACACACACACACACACACACCAGTCGACCTCTACAATTTAACGATGCGTTCAAGTGCTCTTGGACTATTCAGAGCTCCGAGATGTGACGTTTCACCTTTCTACTTCAGTGTGCTCTTGTGGGTTTTCAGTCAGAGTATTTGGAAAAATGCGAGATCGCTGTTATTACTAGGTCTGCAAAAAAAAAAAGACAATTACATATAAACAACATTTTTATTTGGAAAAAAAGAGCAAAATAAATGTAATAAATATGTACCACTTCGCTCGAAATGTATTTTAACCAAAAAGAGACATTTCAGGTAAACTACGTTATATGTTTTATTTTAAACAATGGATTAAGGTGAAAGGTCAGTGTTACATCACCACTCGGTAAATTCGGGCAGCTTTGTTTCGTTTAAATTGTTCGACTTGTAATTTTCGAGTTTGTCGAGCGTTCATATGATAATTCCGACTCAACAACTTAATTCAGTAAAAGACAGAATCACGCCTGTTTGATTTTGTCGTGGCGAATAACAGAATGCAGTGGCTGAGTCGCTGAGTGTATCACACAACACTGCCGGTGGTCACGAATACATCCCACAACTAGCACCGATCATGAAAATGAAGGCTCCTGGTGCAAACTTATTGGAAGAGTCATGTCATTTTCTGCTGGAAATTCAAAAATAATAATAATAATACTTTACATTTATATAGCGCTTTTCTCACTATGCAAAGCGCTCTCCACACAGGGAGGACCTGGAAAACGAACCCCCAATCTCCTTACTACAAAGCAGCAGCACTACCACTGTGCCACCAATTACAGTCATCAGTGAGTCCATATGTACTGCTTAACAAGGTTCACCACATAAAGGGTATAGCACCTTAACTCTTTGAGGGCTGAATATTTTTTCCACACAAAGCGGTGGTGTCACACCGGGATCAACATAAAACATCGGGTGCTGCGCGCTGTGGGCTGCTGCTGGTGCTGGTGCCTGTCTCTGGTGGCATTGGTTGCAGGTGGATGGGGGGGTTGTTGGGGCTCGATGGTCGGCAGGAATGCGTGGTCTGCTGGCTGGCTGCCTGGCTGTCTTTGTGCGACACAATCTGATATGTATCTCTTCTCATCATAAGTGGCTGTCCTTCCAGGCGAACATTTTCATAGGCGCATCAGCTACATGAACAATCGGCTGATGCTGGTACCTCACTTTCGTTTTTTGATTACCATCTCCAGATCACTTGAATCAAAATTGGAGTCTGACAATTCAGAGTCTGATTTGGGGATAATACGCTAAACGTCATCCACGGAGTTCTTTGCTTTGCGCATTCGCTTTGGTCTCTCGTCAGATGTTGATGCCCTTTTAGAGGTTGTTTGCTCTTTGCTACAGGGAATCGAAGTCAAATCAATGAAGTGAACTTTCCTTCTAGCAAGGAGAATTGAATTAAAACGTAACTGCAAATTTTGTCATGGTTTACAGTGGATTACTCTCCTCTACCCTTGAATTTCGACAAAAATCAACATCCGCCCTGAAAGAGTTAAGCAGCACTGGGTCCCTAACTCTACTTTTTTTTTTTTAATCTTTATTTTATTAATTTTATTGTAATCATTCCATACAAATAGATCAATTTATAACCAAACAAATAACAAATTGTAATCTTTCTAGTTAGCCAATAAAAGGTGTCATTTTGCTTGGCTTTTCTCTATAACCAAACAAATTAAAGACAAATCAAACCCCACCCCTGAGAAGGAGAGCTTAGCTAAAGGAGAATAGCTTAGGGCTTTTTAATAAGACAACAATAAGCAAAGGAAAGGGAGAAATAAATATATATGTAAATAAGAGATGGAGAAGGGAATTAAATGCGGTAATAGTTATTTCTCTTATTCTAAAATAATATTGATTAGATCTTGCCAGGTTTTGAAAAAATTCTGCACAGATCCTCTAACTGAGAATTAGATTTTTTCTAATTTCAAATAATATAAAACATCGGTTTCCCACTGACTTATCAGAGGAGAGTTAGGATTCTTCCAGTTTAACAGAATAAGTCTGCATGCCAAAAGTGTAGTGAATGCAATCACCGTTTGCTTGTCCTTCTCCAATTCAAGTCCGTCTGGAAGAACACCAAACACAGCTGTTAGTGGGTTAGGAGGGATTGTGACCCCCAAGGCTGTCTGAAAGGCACTTAAAAATTTTTGTCCAAAATGATGTTAATTTGGTGCAGACCCAGAACATGTGACCCAGTGAGGCAGGAGCTTGGTTGCAGCGTTCGCAGGTTGGATCTTGCCCTGGAAACATTTTGGACAGTTTTAAGCGAGACAGATGAGCTCGATATATCATTTTTAGTTGAATAATTCTATGCTTTGCGCATATGGAGCTCGAGTGAATTCTCTGCTTTGCTACCTTCCACTCCTTTTCTGATATATTGATTAAGAGATCTTCTTCCCAATGTCCTTTTGGATCTTTGAAAGGTAGGGACTCTAATAAGATTTTATATAATGCGGAAATGGTGTTTAATTGCTCGAAATTGAGCAGTATTTTTTCCAGCATTGTGGAGGGTGCGAGGTGGGGAAAATCGGGCAATTTCTGTTTAACAAAATTTCTAATTTGAAGATAGTGAAAGAAATGTGTAGCTGGGAGGTTGAATTTTGAACGTAATTGTTCAAAAGATGCAACTCTACTTTTTTTTAACCTCATCTACTCATCTTTTGTTTACCAAGTGCATTTGTTGTTTTTTTAACAAACCAGCTTCAGGCACTTGTGAGCAGTAGGGGGCTCCACCGAGCCCTCCAGACACACAAGACCCAACACCACTCCAGTTTCAGTAATCCACACAGCTCAGTTATGACAATTGGTACAGCCAATGTACATTTTGAATGCTCTCTCTCTCTTTTGTCTCTCGCCTTCTCTCCTCCAGTGAGTTTCACCCCATTCTTCCTGACTGACGTGGTGAGGAATGGCCTGGGAGTACTTCTGGCGGCATGTCGTGTCTTGTTGGAAGCACTTCTGGGTCATACGGAAACCAGGGAGTTCCACTCCTGGCAGCACCCTCTACTGTCACCCAAGGACCCCCACAGGGCTGCGCTTCTGGACTCCAATTCCCCATACAGCCGTGCAGGTGTCCATATTGGGGCTCCTTACGAGGAACACTGCCACCTATTGATTTGAGGCATGTACTGCATCTGGCTTCCAGCAATCACCAGTCCATTCTTCCTTCCAGCATCCCAGCCAGGATGGAAATTATTAGGTGTACCGGATGGGTAGTGCCCACAATCTGGTCACCCTTTCATAATGGCTTCCCAGCCGGGCAACAAAGCCTCCTCGATCCTGGCCGGGATGCCCGTCCATCCTTCTGGGCATTCACACACTAGTATCATCATGAGAATAGCTACTATTTTTTCAGGATTTCACTGCGTTTACATAAACCAGAGCTACTACTGGAGTTAACCATCCTGTAGAAAGGCTGACGTGTATTATACCATTGAAACTGGCTGGCAGAATACAAAAGCATGACAAGCCCAAAATTAGGCAAAGACACTGTATGCTCTGTAGGCAATGATAAATGAGGTTTCCTTTTAATAGTTTATTAAAATGATAGATATATATTGCCTGTCTTGCTTGACTTAATATTACTTTCTTATTTCTGTCATAATATTTTATTTCCAAATACTGTAAATGCAAAGCAGTACTGATGCATGCACACATGTATTTAGTGGCCACTTTATTAGGTACATTTGATGATGAGTAAAAACCCTCCTGTTACCTTCTGAACTGCCTGAATTCTTCTAGTTCACGGATTCAATAAGGTGCTGGAAACATTCCTTAAGGATTTTGGTAGACGGTGACTGGCATTACACAGTTTCTGCAGATTTTTCAGCTTTGTGTCGTGGTGCTTTGTTCATTTGAAACGGGGCAGATTGTGGACGTTAAGAGACATGCATGGTCAGCAAAAATGCTTAGATAATTTGAGGCATTCTAATGACACCCATGTTATATTAAGAGGCCTAATGAGTGCCAAAGTGCATTTCTCAGCATGGCTGTGCCATCAACAGCCTTTAGTGTAGATGCAAGGCAGGGTGGATCCATGGATTTGTGCTGTTTGTGCCAAAATCCTGACCCTACCATCTGCATTCTGTAGCAGAAACTGGAATTTGTCAGAGCCGATGATATCATCAATCATCCAGTTTTGGAGATGACGTGCCCAAATTAGTCTTGCAGATGGGCAGGTTGTTCTGCTGCTGCAGCCCATCCTCTTCAAGGTCTGCTGTAAAGAGCTGTTATTTGATTAATTGTGGCTTTTCAGGAGACTTGTACTAGTCTGATCATTCTTCTCTGACCTTTTCAATTAAATAAACAGAACACCTGCTCACTTCCTTACATTTACCTGTGCTTCAATAACCCAATTACTCACAGAAACCTGATATGTAAAATGCAATGTAAACCCTTACTCTAATTAGAGAAAGTCGGGTTATCGGCCTCTTAGAAATCTAATTAACAGAGGTAGAATTCACTGCGAGTGATAAGATTAAGTGGCCACGTAAACCCATCGCCTGGTTACTTTTAAGGATTTTGTAGTCTGCGCATGTCCGTTGCACTCTGTTAGCCTGCGCCTGTATTTGCTTCTTCGCACGTGCTTTCAACAGCCACGGGTACAAACGTCCACAAAATACATTTCCAGAGGCAAATGTTCGGACAAACACATTCTTCCTTCTCGTGGAGGAAATAGTCTTTATCAATATTTCAGAAATCACTAGATTTATGTTGATCAGCTAAATGTCCAGTGCTAAACTCAGCAATGCAATCTCGAGAGCAGCAGGGTAGCACATTAAAAGTAACATGCTTTCATAGAAGGATCCTTGCCTTTTCGTCGAAAGGACCGGGGAATCAAGCATGATCAGAACAGTACCTCCCCCGGGACGCTAGATGGTACTCCCCATGGGCTGCAGCGGTGCCTCGGACTTCTACAGGACTTCATGAGAGATGGAGTTGTCTACAGCCCTGTTGGGATCCGGGGGTGCTGCAGCTGCTCCTGATCCCGTATGGGTGATCCTTTCACCACACCCGGAAAGTAGGTCATCAAGTACTTCCGGATAACGTATAAAAGGAGCCAGAAGACACTACTCGGTGAGCCAGAGTTGGGTGGAAGGTGGACGTAGCTTGCCGCGAAAGAGTGGAGGAGAAAAGAAAAGAGAAGGAAAGTATTGTGAAGTGTTTTGTGCTTTGAACTGTGTTGTGCCTGTGGGAAACGAGGAAGGCGTTTCCCACGAGGTGAACAAAAATAAAAAAAAATAGTGTTTTTATCAGTGTGCCTCGTGTCGGTCTGTGTTGGGTGGGTTGGCTGGCACACACCCTAGAGTTGTCACACATGCGTTAGTAGTCTGATTACTTTTTAAAGCAACAAGTAACCTAATGCAATTCTTATCTTATTGAAGTAAAAATACCTGCGTTATTGTTCCAGCAGCACCGAGTGTAAGGCAAGAAGCACACGTACGGCGGACCTTTGCAGGGCTCAATCTCACATCCAAACAGAAAAGAGTTTGCAGCATCTGATAACAGAAACCTATAAATAAACTGTCAATTTAGCTAAATATATTCATAAAACACAAGGCAGTGATCACAGGTGCCGTGCTTATTTTCGGATTGACAGTGGTTGACGATGATGTTGTGAAAACCCGGGACGCTCCAGCCGCCTCAACCTGACACAGACAGGCAGAGACAGCACAGCACATGTTTTATTTGCAAGTGGCGAAGTGCTTTTCCCTCGCACCCCACAGCAGCACTGTAGCTGCGTTTTCCCAAAATTACCAAAGTTCACCAGCTCTAGCATACAAAATGGGATTCGGTAAAAGCCTGATGCGTCGAAATGATTCCACAGACAAAAAATATCTTCGTTTTTAAAAGCTTTAGTAAACATTCAGGGTAAAACACAAAAAAGAGAAAACTGATATAGCTAAAAAGAAAAGTTCTTGTTAAGTTCTGTTTAAAGCTTAAATCTTGTTTCATTTCTAATCGTTACAAATCACTTCTAAACGTTTCTGAAGTATTTCATAACAGCCAGAAAACTGTCTGCCTATCTCATTTCTATGTTGAAAATGGGTCCCCGTGCAATGCGACCTGTGCTAAACAACAACTGACTCAATTAACACACTGTATCTTAGTTATAACTGCCCCCTGCTCGTTTCAATCAACCACATATCGGGCCGGTGCGTCTGTGACGCTCTCGTTGTGAAGATGGGGGCTGAACACACCCCAAGGAGATGCAGTCGCTCCTTCGAAACCCCCTCTTAAATGGTCATACAATGGGAAACAAATACAGTTTTTTTTAACCTCCTCTTTGCTCGATCAGCTGCTGGCTTGCTGTCGTGCCGAGTCCTATGTCTATATATTTGATCTCTTTTCACTTTTACCTTTTCATTAATATCGCATTAAATTTTGATTCCGTGTTTGGAATTACATCGTGACAACGCAAAGTATAACTGCCCGTGAGTGAATATTGTTTCTTTCTCTCTACAAGAAATGTGTCTGATAATAACATTCACACAAATGAGAAATGATGCAAGCTTCAAATTTTCTCTCGCGGGATTTCGCTTTCACCAAACAGCAAATCTTTTAATTCTCGCGGATATGCCTCTTCATTGGGAAGAAACACTACTTTTTGTTTTCCCTGATGGCAATATGAATTACACGATCTACAAGTCTCTGACTTAAAGTGTAAATCTGAACAATATATTTGATCTCTTTTCGCCGTTCCGTTATTTTACTGAGTGTTAATTTCCGTTTGTTTGCACTAATGCGATTATTACTATCCTTTTTCTGAGTCTTTCGAATTTTCGTACTTGCATTATCTCTAACCTGCTCTGCATGTGTACCATGCCAACGTTTTAGGAATCTTTTAATTCTCGCGGATACACCTCTTCATTGGGAAGAAACATTACTTTTCCCTGATGGCAATATGAATTACACGATCTACAAGTCTCCGACTTAAAGATTAAATCTGAACAATATATTCGATCTCTTTTTGCTGTTCCGTTATTTCACTGAGTAATAATTTCCATTTGTTTGCACTAATGCGATCTTTACTATGCTTTTTTTGAGTCTTTCGAATTTTTGTACTTCTATTATCTCTAACCTGTGATGCATGTGTACCATGCGAACGTTTTAGGAATCTTTTAATTCTCGCAGATATGCCTCTTCATTGGGAAGGAACATTACTTTTTTTTTCCGTGATGGAAACATGAATTACACGATCTACAAGTCTCCGACTTAAAAGTTTAAATCTGAACAATATATTCAATCTCTTTTCACTGTTCCGTTATTTCACCGAGTAAAAATTTCCATTTGTTTGTGCTAATGCGATCTTTACTATCCTTTTTTTGAGTTTTTCAAATTTTCATATTTCCATTATCTCTAACCTGCTCTGCATGTGTACCACACCAACGTTTTAGGAATCTTTCAATTCTCATGGATACACTTCTTCATTGGGAAGAAACATTACTTTTCCCTGATAGCAACACAAATTACATGATCTACAAGTGTCTGATTTAAAGTTTAAATCTGAACAATATATTCAATCTCTTTTCACTGTTCCGTTATTTCACCGAGTAAAAATTTCCATTTGTTTGCGCTAATGTGATCTTTACTATTCTTTTTTTGAGTCTTTCAAATTTTCGCACTTCCATTATCTCTAACCTGCTCTGCATGTGTACCGCGCCAACGTTTTTGAATTCTTTACGGCGTTCTACTTTGTCATCTACTTTGTCTTTTATTTCCGGCCCCAGGTGTGGTTAAATCTCTTGGCTTAAAGACTCATCTCGCAGGCGTTTAAGTGTCTCTCCGAGAAAATCACATCTCGTCTCCTTCTAAGATTTTTTTTTAATAATAAAGAGAATCTATCAAGTTCTATCTCATGCTAACTTACAGGGGGAAAAGACTATACCATTGTCTATGACTATGAAAGAAATGTATGTTCTATTCAAATTAAGCAAACGCTAATATGGGTTTAGCTCAACCTAAAAGCATTACTTTCTAAGATTGGCTCTTACAAGTACAATACTAAGCACCAAGCACACCAATACACAGTTCCTTCTTTTCTTTCTCTCCTTTCCGCCTCCACTCCCCCACTGGCAAGCTTCGCCCCTCTTCCTTCCAACTCTGGGAGTGAGGCGTCTCCTTTTATACTACACCTGGGAAGGCTCCAGATGGCTCATCAGGGTTAACTGTAATTACTCCCAGATGTGATGGAAACCCAATATAGCAGGGCTCTGCTGTCTCTGCAGACTCCCACAGAACTCAACAGGACTGCAACAAACTCCAACTTCCAGTGTGCCGTGCAGGAATCCGTGATGCTACAGCCACATACGTACTGGGGGGGCGGTGGGGGCTGCCCTCTACTGTCCCGGGGAAAGTAGTGTCTTGTGGATGCTCTCTCCCCTGGTCCTTCCATCCCACTGGAGCCCCGGTCGGGTAATGGCCGTGGCTGTCCGTCACAAAGTTTTAACTCTTTCTTTTTCACAGTTTAGTGACATCAGAGCATTTTGCAAAAAGTAGAATCCAGATTACTTGCTCGTGTAAAAATGGATTATTAAGAAAGTAGGCTTCTGCCTGAAGCGGGTTGTTCACTTTAACCCAATTATGTGGGTGTGTGTAAACGTACTGATTTTCAAATCCCAGGAGAGCAGCAAGTACCATCACATGTGGCAGCAGTAGTCACGCCACCGTTAAAGTCTATCTTAATTATTCAAATGTTTGGTTGAACAGTTAAACCTCCTCATCATGTTTGCATGTTATACTGTATACAGGGTGGCCCATATTTTTGTATATGATTGAAAAGGCGTTATTGTCAGGAAACTACCAATGTTATTATCAAGTAACATAATGAAACATGAACGTTAAGAACCTTAAATGTTTTTTCATCCCCTGTCCACCAATGCGCCATCCAGACCAATACACGCCTGAGGACGGAGAGCAACGTTGTCCCAGGCGGCTTGGCACATCTGTACTGGTATCCTCTGAAACTCGTCTGTGATAGCTACACGTAGCTCAGCTATATCGTTACTCCCATTCTCAGGCTACACAGTGATGCCATTTTCAATACTTTTCACGCAGTCGTTTAAATGCTGTAGCCTGTGAAACGTCAAATACGTAAATATGGGCCATCCTATAGATTGAAATTAAATATATTATAGGTTTCTAAAAAATGTGAAACATTTGAACTATGATGATTTTGACTGTTTCAATTATTGTACCTGACATTTTTGTCTTTTAGTACATTTTTTTTAGATATTTAGTAGTTTTTGATTTATCTCCTTGTATTATATAGGTAATACTTACGTACTGGTAACTTTTACATATCACAGGCTTTATCTTAATTGTTTGTGCTGTTAAGCGGCACATGGGAATGGCACTATATAAATCAGGGGTCGCCATCTCCAGTCCTGGATGATCACCGTGGCTGCAGGTTCTCATTCTAACCCTTTTCTTAATGAGTGACCTATTTTTCTGCTAATTAACTTCTTTTGAACTAATTTTAATTGAATTGTGCTTGAAGACTCAGACCCCTTAGTTGTTTCTTTTTCCTTAATTAGCAGCCAAACAATAACGAGATACAAAATGAGCCAAAGCAACTGGTGTCCATCATACAATATCTGAAAATAAAGAAAGATGAAGGTCTCAGGAATGCTGATCTGCTCAGGTCCCCAAAACATTTTAACAGAGCTCTTAGAAAAGAGAAAATCAACAATTTCAGAAATGTCTGCTAATGCACCACGAGAGCAGCAGCAAGCCAGGAATTAAAGAATGGGTTTAATTAACAACAAATAATAACAATAATAATTCTTTACATTTATATATCGCTTTTCTCACTACTCAAAGCGCTCAGCGCCTCATTAAGCAACTGGTTGGAGTGAAACTGCTTGAAGTTTGAGGCCCTGACATAATTGGTCTTCTGTTGACTCCCTCACTTCACATTTCATTTCTGTTTGGGTGCCATTTAAGGAAAGAAATGAAGCAACTCAGAGGAACGATGAAGAAATTCATGGGAACAAATGTTAAGAAAGCAATTCGATTAAAATTAATTCACAAGAAGTTAATGAGCTGCACAAGCAGAGGGCACTTGTTAAAAGAAAAGGTTAGAATGAAAACCCGCAGCCACGGTGGACCTCCAGGACTGGAGTTGGTGACCCCTGATATAAATAAAATGTATCTTTCTACAAGTGTCTAGTTGTTTAACTGATTTTCTTATCATCTAATTTGTAGACACAAATAAAGTAATCGCTGTATTTGTACTATAATAAAATTGTAATTAACCAACTTCATACTGTATAAGCAATATTCAGTTTTCTAGGTTATGCTTTGATGAAAGTGTCACCATCCAAATGTTCAGCAGATTGTTAACTGGTGTCACACACGTGTGAATAGGAGGCAGCTGAAGGGCTTGGAGAGTAATGGTAACACAACTGCCCAGGGGGTGGTGGGATGCACTAACACTCTTTCTAAGTTCCCTGCAGACTATTCCCGGGAAATCCCACCAGGAGCCACTGCCTCGACTTGGGACACGCCACTTCCGGTCCCGGCCTCGAGGACGACATCACTTCCGGTCCCTGCCCTGAGGATGACATCACTTCCGGCCCCGAGGACGACATCACTTCCCCCAGACTTCCTATAAAGCCTCACTCCCTTCCTCTGGAATTCAGTTCTGTTTTGGACTCTGTCTTGTAAACTTTACTTGCTACCAAACCTTTGACTTTTGCAGCCAGGAACACATTATACGGGTGGCTGCCCCAAACCTTTACATGTCTCGGGTCTCTTCTTATCACACTGGGTAGTCAGATATCAACAGTGCTAAGATGCATATGTGGTTATAAAAACTTGAACTGTCCATAAAATGAACTCCACTTTTAGTTATATTTATCCATCCATCCATCCATCCATTGTCTCCCGCTTATCCGAGGTCGGGTCGCGGGAGCAGCAGCTTGAGCAGAGATGCCCAGACTTCCCTCTCCCCGGCCACTTCTTCTAGCTCTTCCGGGAGAATCCCAAGGCGTTCCCAGGCCAGTCGAGAGACATAGTCCCTCCAGCGTGTCCTGGGTCTTCCCCGGGGCCTCCTCCTGGTTAGACGTGCCCGGAACACCTTACCAGGGAGGCGTCCAGGAGGCATCCTGATCAGATGCCCGAGCCACCTCATCTGACTCCTCTCGATGCGGAGGAGCAGCGGCTCTACTCTGAGCCCCTCCCGGATGACTGAGCTTCTCACCCTATCTTTAAGGGAAAGCCCAGACACCCTGCGGAGGAAACTCATTTCAGCCACTTGTATTCGCAATCTCGTTCTTTCGGTCACTACCCATAGCTCATGATCATAGGTGAGGGTAGGAACATAGATCGACTGGTAAATTGAGAGCTTCGCCTTGCGGCTCAGCTATATAGTTATATTTATTTATTTTTTTTTTAGATCCAAAAGATCTGAAAGTTGTCAGCATACAAGTCCCCAGATTCACCGGACTGAAATACGCTTGTGCGTCAGTGAACTATGATTGCGCTTGTGTGCTTTGGCTGGTCGTTAAGCAGCTGCTGGGCCATACAGAAGCATTACCTAATGGTTTCTGGATGGTGTCTCGATGTATGGCTGAATTAGAAAAGCATCAAGGTGAGT
Organism: Erpetoichthys calabaricus; assembly: GCF_900747795.2. NCBI lineage: Eukaryota > Metazoa > Chordata > Cladistia > Polypteriformes > Polypteridae > Erpetoichthys > Erpetoichthys calabaricus. Next base: position 4,728,989 of record NC_041400.2, read on the forward strand.
TTCTTGTAATGACAGACTATTGACAACTGTCCTTTCTTTGTGAAATGTACTCTGTCCTGATGAAAGAATTTCAAACACCTTGACAATGGTATGTTGAAGTGACACAGGCAGACCAATTAGTATAGAACTGTCATTTTAACAAATGCCTCCACAGTATTGTGCTGTTCATCTCTGTTATGATCACAAAATGTGAATGTTATAACAAAGGAAAGGATTGTGCAATTTAGTTCATGGAGAAAAAAAGAATTGTCAGTTGAGTTATATACAGCCCATCATCTGTGGTATTCTGAGAAGCACTGTGACATCATAGTACAGTCACCTGTTGTCTGAGTTAAGATGGACTGCGACATCTTTGTACTTTTAAGGTTTAAAAAGAAACGACTTTCTGTGGACTACAGGTTGGAACTGTTCCTGGATACAGTCACACTGAAGGGATATTACTTGCTTTGCCTATAAATATATGGAAACCTCCCAGGAAAAGCTGCAGTCATTTGAACTGATAAATATTGTAAGAACAAAGAGCAGAAAGTTCATAAAGGTTTGGGGCACCAAAGTGATCCCTGTATAATTGCAAGAGCTTAACTCAAAATGCAAAACAGAAAATAAACGCAAGTAGTTGAGAACTGACTGCACCAAGATGGTGGAGGAGCCTGTTTTATGAGCTGGGAAGCGGAAGAGGCGGGCTCAGGTGGCTGAAAACCGGAAGTGACGTCAGTGGTGAAAGGCCTGTCAATCATCCTTGCTGCAGAGGGAGAGAGAGAGAGAGGGTTTAGGAGCACGCGCGGATACGGCACATTGCCGCACCCACCACATGACAAACCAACTCAGGATCCCAGATTAGGACCCGAGTGCAGCCATGCGACAGGTGACACCACACCACACTAGTTCAGATGGAATAATAATAATAATAATTCTTTGCATTTATATAGCGCTTTTCTCACTACTCAAAGCGCTCAGCAATTGCAGGTTAAGGACCTTGCTGAAGGGCCCAACAGAGCAGAGTCCCTATTGGCATTTACGGGATTCGAACCGGCAACCTTCCGATTGCCAGTGCAGATCCCTAGCCTCAGAGCCACCACTCCGCCAATGTAAGGTTTTTTATAGTGGCTGGAGTGCCAATTCTGCCACCAACCCCCCGATTTTTCCCTGCAGGTTGGAGGATTTAACTTACAGGGCTGGATGCAGATTAACATCATACCCAGGACGGATCAATTACAGGTTAATGGCCTTGCTCAGAGGCCCAATGTAGGGAGTTAATCAGTAAACCAAAAAACGACCAAACAACTGCCCTGGGCACAAAGAAAGGGAGTTTGATTCAGCCTTATAAATGCCTTTAACAAAAATATCCATCAGTGGGGAAATTCTGTAGTCGTTAAAAGCTCAGGACCAGATGAACGCCATCTTCTAGGACAGGGGTCGCAAACTCCGGTCCTGGAGGACCACCATGGCTGCAGGTTTTCATTCTAACCCAGTGGTTCTCGCCCTAAGGGGGCGCGAAGTAACAAAAAGGGTGCGCGAAGATGTGAAAAAAAGAAAACAAGAATCGAAAATATGAAAAATAACATCTATTGAAACCAAAACAAATTAACTTAAACTACATTCTGATACTAGAAAAATAAATATAGAGTTAGATAAATGTCGATTAAAGTCAAGTAGGTATAATAAAATATGCATCTATGATATATCATTAATTAAAAAAGAACAAATTGGTATTAGTGGGCTCCTTTCAAAGAAACCTTAGGGGGGGCGATTAAAACTGTTGTGAAAACTCGGGTTGCAAATACTTAAAGGTTGAGAAATGCTGTTCTAACCCCTTTTTTAAATGAGTGCCCTGTTTGTGCTGCTAATTAACATCTTGTGAATTCATTTTAATTGTGTTGCTCTCTTAAGGTGTGTTCCTCTGAATTGCTTCACTTCTTTCCTTAAATGGCACCCAACCAGAAATGAAATGTGAAGTGAGGGAGTCAACAGAAGACCAACTAAATCAGGGCCTCAAGCTCCAACCAATTTCACTCCAACCAGCTGCTTAATGAGGTGCCGACTCTTGTCGTTTATTAAACCCGTTCTTTAACTCCGTGGCTTGTTGCTACTCTTGTGGTGCATTAGCAGACATTTCTGAAATTGTTAATTTTCTCTTTCTAAGGGCAGCACCGTTAAAATGTTTTGTGGACCTGAGCAGATCAGCATTCCTGAGACCTTCATCTTTCTTTATTTTCAGACATTGTATGATGGACACCAGTTGTTTTGGCTCATTTTGTATCTCGTTATTGTTTGGCTGCTAATTAAGGAAAAAGAAACAATTAAGGGGTCTGAGTCTTCAAGCACAAGTCAATTAAAATTTGTTCAACAGAAGTTAATTAGCAGCAAAAACAAGTCACTCATTAAGAAAAGGGTTAGAATGAAAACCTGCAGCCACGGTGGTCCTCCTAGGGGATGCTGGCTTTTATGACGTCTGAGGAGTAAAGGGGTGTGGCAAACGTTGGGCATCCTCATTGGTCTTCTTTTTGGAACTATGGTGAAAAGAGAAGGTCCAGTGTTTGTGCCAGCACCCCCTTTCATCCTGGAGTGGTATTGCTTACCTCATCAGAGCCAGCAACATGCATGACATCTTTTAAGCTTAGGACCAATAATACTAATGCAGACAAAAACGAGAATTAAACCGTATTTTTAATTCCAGGAACAGATGCAGTGAGAGCACCTGTCTGTGTACAGGTCACCTTTAATCATTCATTACTGAGAAGTACAAAGGCCATAATCAAATTTTGGAAGATGCACCCGGAAACCAGCATGGTTCCCTCAAGGGCTTACCAGTTCAAAATGGAGGAAAGTGAATCTGGAATTCTGTACGCAGCTGGTGAGATATTTGGAGTCGAATATCATCCCTGAGAAACCTGAAAGTGTCCTGAAAGACATTTCATTTCTAGCCGTGCATTTTCAAAATTTTGTTATCATTAATAAGTAATGAAAAATGCTTTATTAATTTAATAAAGTGCATGTTAGTAGTACAGAGATGGTGCCCCACTTTCTGACTGTCCCCATATCTTGCCTTGTTAATCACATCTTGTGTTTCATTTGGAGATTTTTAATGCTTTTTCTTTTTAGATTTGATGGAATAAATTGAGTTTACTTTTTAACATAAACAGGTTCATCGACAATGTTGACATGGCATAACATTCAGGTGAGTTCGACAACTAAGTTACTGATATAAATGTTGGAGCATTTCACACAATTCATGTCATCCAAGAGTTAGTTATTATATTTTTGCATATTAAGTAGTTTTTTTTTAACACTGAGTCATATTCAGAAGTAATTGTGGTAACGAATGTGTTAGTAGACAACGTGAAATCTGTGCTTTTTAAGAGTATTTTGCAATGGAGTTGAAAATGGAGTACAAATGGCTTGTGGCTGTGCACACAAGACACCCCTCAAGCATCATACAGCCGAAAGAATTCTGCATGGAGGAGCAGGAACAAGTTAGAGACTGGTAGATTGTGATAGGAAACTGAGTGGGTAAGCCTAGGGGGCACTTACTCTTTCCACAGGTGGAAGTAAAGGGAAAAAAAAGGAAACAAACATTTCATTGGGTGTACTTACTTTTTCACATAACTACATGTATATATAAAAATAAAAGTATCGCGACATCTCCCGAACTTCAGAATCACACCTTAGAATCATTTACTAAACCCATCAGAATTCTTCATGCACTTCATTCTAAATTTTTTCCGTCTCTATCTGCTCATATCGCTGGCTCTGTCTTTCGCTTGCCATTTCACGTTCATGCTTTCACATGCTGAGCTAGAAGCCGTATGAAGCTTTTACAGCCATGTCTATTGGTGCCCCTTCAATGACTCTAATAGGTTCTGCGTGCACCTCCTGAGCGAGTGCATAATCACCTGACCTGACAGAATCAGGGCACCAAATGGAAGCCAATCAAAGAGAAAAAAGTCAACCGTCAGCACTGAGGTCCACATTGGTCCCCCTGTGTCAGTGAGCCCGTCTAGATGAGGCACTTTAAGTCTCGGTCTTGTGCTGTGATACGCATTACAAGTCACATGGGGTGAGCCGAGTGCTTGCACTTCATCAGCCCGATGCGTTCTGACAGCTAAGCAGCAGAGCAGAAATGCGGAAATGGGAGGACAAATCGTTTGACTATTTTAACTTGGAATGAAGAATCTTTTCAAACACAAAGAGACAGCAGGATTACCAGATCTCTGTGACATTAGTGAGAACTGCTTCTGATTGACTGAGGGGTGTACGTGTTTGGACCCTTTGATGGACCAAATCTGGACCTTTGATGGTCTTTTCTGGACAAGAGAAGAACCTGCTTTTTGGCATCAAGAGTCCTCGTCTTTTCCCACATTGTGTACTTTGTGCTCCTGACTTAGTCCTAGTGGGGAGATGAAACAAACTTTATAGATAGACATGAAAGGCACAATATGATTTATAGAAAAATATTTGGATAAATGTGGAAGGCACTATACAATAAATAGATTAGATAGCTAGGTAAATTTAAAAGGCACTCTATAATTGGTTGATGTATCTATATATCATATAGAGCCTTTCACATCTATCTATCTGTTATATAGTGCCTTTCATATCTATCTATCTATCTATCTATCTATCTATCTATCTATCTATCTATCTATCTATCTATCTATCTATCTATCTATTTTATAGTGCCTTTCATATCTATCTATCTATCTTATTATATAGTGCCTTTCATATCTATCTATCTATCTATCTATCTATCTATCTATCTATCTATCTATCTATCTATCTATCTATTATATAGTGCCTTTCATATCTATCTATTATATAGTGCCTTTCACATCTATCTATCTATCTATCTATCTATCTATCTATCTATCTATCTATCTATCTATCTATCTATCTATCTATCTATCTATCTATTATATAGAGCCTTTCTCATTGATCTATTTATCTATCTATGTGAAAGGCACTATATAATAGATAGATAGATGTGAAATGCATCATATATTAGATAGATGGATAGATATTATTATTATTATTATTGATTCTTTACAGTTATGTAGTGCTATTCTCACTACCCAAAGCGCTATTACATAGGGAGTGGGGAGCCAGTTCAGCCACCACTAATGTGTAGCACCCATCTGGATGATGGCAGCCATTTTTGCAGCAGTAAACTCACCACATGTTGGCTATTAGGTGGTGAAGGGGTGAGAGACAGTTAGCCCATTAGAGACAGGGGATGACTAGAGGGACAGAATGACTAAGCTGTGGTGTGCAATCTCGCCTGAACATCAGGATACACCTTACGCTTTACAAAGGATGCCCAAGGATCTTGTGTGATTACAGAGAGTCAGGACCTTGGTTTTACAACTCATCTAAAGAATAGATGTGAAAGGCACTATATTAAAGATAGACAGATGGATAGACAGATACATGTGAAATGCACTGTTTAATACATAGGTCTAAATGAAAGGCACTGTACAATAGATGATGATAGGTAGATGTGAAAGACACTATATAATAGATAGATATGAAAGGCACTACATAATTTATAGCTAGGTAGATAGATAGCTATGAAAGACACTACATACAATAGCTAGATATGAAAGGCACTATATAAAGTATGAAATCCATTATATTAACAAAGGTGGAATTTTGAAAACATTCATTTTGTAAAAAAGATAATTTAGAAAATTAAAAGGAAATCAGTGGTAGCACAGTGGCACAGTGATTAGCTCTCACAACACCTTGACCCTTCATTCAAATCCTGCCCTGGTCACCATCAGTAGGACTGTCCCAGCCTGAGTGTGGCTGTGAATGTCAACACTGACTGGCATGTCCAAGGCTGCTGGGCAAAGCAATAGGAAGTGTGGACAGCTGTGGATTTGTGTGGATTTTAAGAAGTCAGGTTGAGCCAGTGGAATGAAACGGCAGTAAATGTTTGGCCTCAGGACCACACAAGAAGTCTAGAAGTTGTTTCCATGCATGCAACATGGGACACCTGGACTGTCATTAGTGCCATCTAGTCGTCTAGTCGTTCGGCCATCACACAAATAAAGAGCTATCTTCATTCCACAGTTGTTTTACATTTCTTGAATTGCCTGCCATTCAGAGGATTCAGCTGTGGTTAAATTAAAGAAGGTGAATGTCTGAGCCAGCTATTAACTCAATGTTTGACGTGATTATCTTGCGGCACTCATGAACTACTGTTTGAAAATAAAATAAAGATAGGCGGCCGTCGGTTTACTTTGACTCATTCAGTGCATTACAAGGAGATGGGGAGCTAACGCCGACCACGAAAGATAGAGGAAAGTCGTCTTCAGACCACTCCACATTTTACACATTTCACATGTCATGGTAGGGTGGTTCAAAAAAATAGCAAACTACCAGATTCAAGTTCTCCACAAAGCTTCTCTTTTCTTTTATCAAATTTATAAAAAAAAGAAAGTAAAGAAAATATACAACGTTTCGATGTCATCTGGCAGTCTTTATGGCATCTCTGCAGCTCTGTCTGCATAGTAGTGAAACAGGACAAACTTTAAAAATCAATAAACAAACCGGTATCGCTAGCTAAGCGGAGGCAAGGTATGCCCTCAAACGTGGCTAGAGGTGAACGGCCCGGCTCCCTTCTCCTGACGTCATGCTTCCCCCTCCCCTCGGCCCGCAGCCTCTGTCTCTGATTAGCACAACTGTATCACTCCTGCAAGCGAACTGTGATTCTTAGTGCAATGAGAGAAGTCGCAAAATCAACCAGAATGTTCAAGCAAATTACTGTGTAGAAAAATAACAATCTAAATCCGTTAAGTAGTTCTCTCATTCACTAACCAAGTGGAGGTAGGGTACGCTGTTAGGCTGGCACTAAGTGATGGGGGCCCCGTCCCCCTCCCCTTGGCCCACTGCGTGTGTCTCAGATTCATGCAAATAAATCAGTACCGGAAGCGAACTGTGATACTTAGCACGATGAGAGAATTCGCAAAATCAACCAGAATATTCTAGCAAATTCTAGGAAAAAACCTGATCTAAATCTGCTAAGTAGTTCTCTCGTTCACTAGCTAATTAGAGGTAAGGTACATGCCCCAAGGCAGGCGCATGAGTGAATAGGGCCCTGCCTCTCTCCCTTCGTTCCACTGTATCTCTCTCGGATTCACTCAAATAAATCGATGAACTATGATACTTAGCGAAATGAGAGAAGTCTCAAAATCAACCAGAATGTTCAAGCAATTTATAGAAAAAACCCAATCTAACTCCGCTAGGTAGTTCTCTCGTTCACTAGCCAAGCGGAGGTAATGTATGCTCCGAGGCTGGCACGTAAGTGAGGAGGGCCCTGTCCCCCCCTCCCCTTGGCCCGCTGTGTGTGTCTTGGAGTCGTGCAAATAAATCAGTACTGCAAGCGAACTATGATGCTTAGCACAATGAGAAAATCTGCAAAGTCAACCCAAATGTTCAAGCAAATTCTAGAAAGAAACCCGATCTAAATCTGTTAAGCAGTTCTCTCATTCTCTAGCTAAGTGGAGGTTACGTACACACCCAGAAGCTGGCAAATGAGTGAGGAGGGTACTGCCCCCCCTCCCCTCGGCCCGCTGCGTCTCTCTTAGATTCGCGCAAATAATTCGGTACCACAAGCAGACCGCGATGCTTGGCGCGATGAGAGAATTGCAAAATCAACCCGATCTAAATCTGGCGAGTTGTTCTCTTATGAAAAGTGGAGAGACATACAGATGTTGGATTTTATATATATACTGTATATATTCACGGCATTCGTAGTCTGTGTCACAATCTGATTGTATGGGTGGTTACCTACCAGGTAATGCTTGTGGTTGGCCAGCAATCTGCTAACATCCGCCACGGTGCCCTCAGTTTGTGAAGAGCAGATCATAGAATGGTTGAAATAGTTTACTGTCAAATAAATGCAAAGAGTACGCGACACGTGTTTCACCCTCATTCTGGGCTCATCAGGTGTACACACTCCAATGCACTCCCTCTCGGAAATCGAACCTCGGACGTCAGCGCCGGAGGCGATGCCCCTAACGTTGCGTCACGGCGTGTGGTTCGTTTATTTGACAGCATGTAGATTTTATAGAGAGAGAGAGAGATTGTACTTTATGACTTCTCCCAACCTTCCCTTCTACATCTATAACCTCTGGTAATTACATAGAGTAAAAGACAAGCAGGAGTTAAGTTACAACTTAATGTATTGTTGGTAATATTAATAAAATCATAACAATAAGCAGAATACAAATGAATATTGGCAACCATACCACCTGATAAATGCTAAATGTGTAGTTTCAGACTTGTAGTTTCTTAAATGTCTCCTGTCAAGTCATCATCTCTAGTCTGCTTTCTTCAGGACAGGCCACATGCCTGTCTCAGTAGAGCTGCCGAGTTGTGCTCCTCAGTGTATTCTCTTCATGGCCGTGGTGTGTGTGTGTGTGTGAGAGAAAGAGGATTAAAGTGACCCAATGTACATTTTCTCTGTCCAGATCCTTACACCAATAGGGCGTCGTGGTACAGAATGGCATTGTCATGGTTCAGCCAACATATTTCCCCCGGCTGGTGTTTAAAGTTGTGTTTCTTGTTTGTATTTTGTTCTTTTATGAACCATTTATTTGTATTAAGGTTTATTTTGTTTATTAATTATTTTTTCTTTGTGTTCATTTGTCCTTGTCCCTTGTGATTTGAGAGTAGCCCCACAAGGAATGGCCCTCCATCCTATTTAAGGGAGGGCCTCCCAGTGATTCCTCGCAGTTCATTGATTTGTTTATGGTGAGTTTCTGTGCCATTGCTTTGCTTTGTGTTTTTCAGATTTTCGACCCCGTGCTTTGTTCTTTGGATTCTGTTTTGGGGCCATGCTTTCTGATTTTTTTTGAGCCTCTGCTCCGTCTTGACTTCGAGTTCTGGATGTTGTATTGGGACTGTGTCATTTGGTATTTTTTTTGAACCTCTGCTCTGTGTTTGACCAACTGCCTTTGGATTCTGCATTGGGACTTTGCTGTGTCTGACTTGTCTCTTCAGTCATCTCCTTGTGCTCTTTGGAGCTTTGCTCTTGCGCAGCCATTTTTGTGGAAATAAACCTTTTATTTTTACTAAGATTTGTCTTGGTCCTTTTGTTTCTAGTTGGGGTATTGTGACGGTGTTTGCGCCCTCTAGTGGACAACCTTTGAATTTTTATTTTTACCAAGATTCGTCTCAGCCCTTTTTGTTTCTAGTCAGGGTATTGTGACAGTGTTTACCCCCTCTAGTGGGCAACCTTTGGAGTTTTATATTTACCAAGATTCGTCTCGGCCCTTTTTGTTTCTAGTCTTGGTATTTTGATGGTGTTTCCCCCCTCTCATGGGCAACCTTTGAATTTTTATTTTTATCACGATTCATCTTGGCCCTTTTTGTTTCGAGTTGTGGCATTTTGACGTTATTTGCCCCCTCTAGTGGGCAACCTTTGGAGTTTTATTTTTACCAAGATTTGTCTCGGGCCTTTTGTTTCTACTCAGGGCATTTTGACGGTGTTTTCCCCCTCTAGTGGGCAACCTTTGAATTTTTATTTTTATCATGATTCATCTCGACCCTTTTGTTTCTAGTCGGGGTATATTGACGTGTTTGCCCCCTCTAGTGGCCAACCTTTGGATTGTTTTTGCAGCTGTGCTTTTTTGAACTCGGGCAACTTCATGACAGGCTTCTGATTCAAATCCAATCCCAATCAGCCGTACTTCAGACCAATGGGTGCACACACTCTGCCTTTTCACACCTGCCCTATAAGACCATTTGTTGAGTTGAAGCTTGCCAGTTGAAGGTAGTTTGGTCTCCTTGCGGGGTTTGGTTGAGAGTATGACCTGCAAAGAAACACTTGCCAAGCTAGTATGTGGCACTGCAGTAAATTTTACCTCCTAATTCAGTCCTAAAGACTAAGGGGTCTGGGGGGTTGGTTAGACATGAAAGTGTTGCTCTTCTCATCAGTTATCCAGAAACACTAATGTTACATTTGCTTTGTCATACAAAATATTTTTCAATTTACATATACAATTTTTTTCATGCCACAACAGATATTCCTTATACAGAACATTTACTATTTTTTTCAAATATTTTTTATTACTTTATCAAACACCACACATATGATTTCATACCAGATTAAACGTCAACAGTAAATATTGTAAAATTTGATTACTGGGAGTGTGAAGTTGACACCCGTCACTTAGAAACGAGGTCAGTGTGTGGCACAGTTCACCTGTACGATATTAGCGAAAAGAATTTTAAACGATCACTCGGTTTGGTACCGGGCCGCGCTTCACTTTAACTTTACGATTTGATCATTCCTTCCTGATTCTCCCAACCTTTAGTGTGAACTTGCAGAGACATTTCTAGATTTCATGAGAAACACCGTTGTTTATTTAATTATTTATTTTTCCCTACATTCCAAACATGCCAAGAGAGACCAAGAACTTCATTCCTGTGTATACATTCCTGTAATTCATGCATATAGTGCCTTTTCTTCTTATTCAGCTGGAATCTCTTGAGTTTCGGCTCACTGCATGTGTTAGGAAGCAGTTAAATCATCGGCACTGGAGCAATCCGATAAAAATAATCTCCGAGTAGGGGGACCAGGTGGGTGGTGGAGTGAAAGCCAAGGTCGCTGCGTAGTACTATAATTAATTCTCGCTATCACAACACTGAGAGAATGCTGAATAAGAATTTCAACATTTGTAACAGGAATATTTTAATAATTTTCATCATGTTGCTGGTTTATTAGTTCATTTATTTTTTTTATGGACAAGTACAGCTTGATCAATTCAATGGGACAGCCAGTCTTACCTCCAGCAAATCGATTGCAGCAGTTTATCTGTTGTAATGGCTGTTCCAGGATGAACACTGGGGGTGTCTATGTGGGCAGAGTGGTCTGCTGCTTAATTAATGACAAACGCTGAATAGAAACAAGGTAGACGAGGATGGATAGGATCAGAAATGAGTACATTAGAGGGTCAGCTCAAGTTGGACGGTTGGGAGACAAAGTCAGAGAGGCGAGATTGCGTTGGTTTGGACATGTGCAGAGGAGAGATACTGACTATATTGGGAGAAGGGTGCTAAGGATAGAGCTGATATGAAAGAGGAGAAGAGGAAGGCCTAAGAGAAGGTTTATGGATGTGCTGAGAGAGGACATGCAGGTGATGGGTGTGACAGAGCAAGATGACGAGGACAGGAAGATATGGAAGAAGATGATCTGCTGTGGCAACCTCTAACGCAGCGGTTCTCAAACTGTGGGAAGTAACAAAAAAGGGGGCACAAATGTTGCCATATGTGGCGTAATTTCGCTATTTGTAGAAAAAGTTTAAACTTGTAGTGGTGTATTGGCAGCAAAAAATATAGGAATAAATTTTATTAGGGTTTCAAAAAAACATTAGGGGGGCGCGATTAAAACTATTATTAAAACTTGGGTCGCAAATACGTGAAGGTTGAGAAATACTGCCCTAACGGGAGCAGCCAAGAGAAGAGGAAGAAGAAGACTGAATAGAAACAACACAACTGAGTGTGCACAGACCCTCTTAATCCAATTCTGGGTTGTTGGTAGCCCAGGCCTTTCCTGGATGCATTGGGCACAATTCAGGCTGTAGGGTTTGGTTGTGGTTTCCTTTCATAGCATTTATTGGCTTTTCACCCTTCTGTATCCATTACTACTTCTTTTATAAGACTGTTATGGAAGATGTGGCCTTAAAACGGACTGATTACCCTGTCTGGACATTGTCTTTATGGAGCATATATGGGGGTGGGTTCATCTTTGAGGGGGCATTGTATGGTGTGGACGAGATTGCAGAGGTTGAAGAGATTACAGAACATCACCAATAGCAGTACTCATCGATAACGTAAAGGTGATTTAACGTTGATTCATTCATTGATTCATTGATTAAAATTGTAAAAGAGAAAGTCAAAGGTAAAGTCAGAATCCTGGAGACCCCGGCCAGCTAGCTGCCTACCCCTTCCTTGGTTTTCTCTATGCTAGCCATCCAAATCTGATGAGAGAATCTTTCTAGCACTCCCAGTATCTGAGATGACTTTTCCATATGCAGGAGAGCAGCCTGGCAGGAGAGCAGTGGCACTAATTGCCACATTACGATACTGAGGAGAGAAACAGAATAGAGGAAGTTTAGTAACGGTTTATAAATATTCTTATTACTTACATTTGTGTTCAAATGACTAGCAGATGGAAATGCAGTATGCACAGCTAATCAGCAGCTCTAGTCATGGTGTGCCAGACTAAAGTTGTGAGGGGCATCTCTTATAGAAGCAAGCAGACCACGCCACAGCTTTGGGGCCCTGTTATTTAAAACTCAACCTCACTGTCATTTTATGAATCCTTGGAATCTTAAATAGGCTGGACTTTTGAGTTTATAAGTAACTAGCAAAATACCTGCGCTTCGCAGCGGAGACGTAGTGTGTTAAAGAAGTTTTGAATAGAAAAGGAAACATTTAAAAATAACGTTAACATGATTGTCAATGTAGTTGTCGTAGGCTTATTTTAGTATTGAGAGTGAATTTGATGATTGTAAAGAGTTTCATTTTTGATTGTAAATGTTGTGTTTGAGAAATGCACATTTTTAGGATTTAAGGATCTCTTTGTAAACGACGTTTGCAGCTCTGCCCTCGGGCTGTAAAATGACCAAGCTGTGTGCTGAGCTCACTCTTCAGCATGCAACATACAGTTGGCCATGTGAGAAGCAATCTTGTGTAAAGTCAATGTGAGTCTGGCCCTGTGACTTATTTATTGTCATAGCGAACTAGACCCTTACTGGAAATTGGAGGTGTTTGAATTGGAATGGGAGCTCAAGAGGGTGTGAGAGGGATGTGAGGAATAAATCCAGTCTCCCCTGAGCCAATTCAAGTGAAGACAGTTGCCTCAATGAGGTTCTTGTGCAGAGATTTGATCTGAAGCCTGGTGCCGTTACAAAGTTTTGGTGGTTGTAATTTTCGTAGTAACATAATTGGTGCACCGACCTTCAAAAGTAAAGTATGCAGAGGCCTGTCCAGAGGATTAAGAGTGTGAAGAAACTAAATGAAAAGGCAGGATTCACCAGCAGGAAGACGTGAAGCAAGGCCAACAATAACAGGCTTGAAGCGGTGGAGTAAAGAAGAAGGGAGCAGTGAGCACGATGAACAGCTGAGGAAAGTAAGGAAGCGAGGGAGGAGGCACATGAGCGTGGGATGTCGTTAATGTATATAGGTAGGGAGCCAACCACGTGGTAAGTGTGCGGACAGTGCGGAAAAAGGAAGGGGGGCCTGGGGGCAGCCCTTGTGCGTCTCTGCTGTGAAATAAATCCTCAGTTAATGGAAATAAGGAATGGAACCATCAAAAGGAGAGGTCAGTTCCGAAAGTTCCTTACGGCATAATGGTGAGAACCGCCAAAAAGAAGAGGTTATTTTCAAAAGTTTGTTACGGGGCACGGCACGAAATGAAACATACTTAATGTTTTTAAGTACACTGTAAACTATGAGCATGGGAAATTTGGTCTTCCTACGTATATTGGAAGTCACAGAAATAGTGAGGAGGGTTTTCCCCTATCTATGTGTACAGTTTAGGGGGGTACACCCGTTTTCCCCCCCTTGGGTGTTGCAATAGGACATGAAACATACCTAATTTTTGTAAGTACACTGCAAGGAATGATCATGTGAAATTTCAGCTTCCCACCTATAGGTATATGGAAAGTGGGAGAATTATTGATGAGTCAGTGAGGGCTTTGCCTTTAATATATAGATGATTAGTTCAGGTAAGTAAGCAGGGCCCTGGCCATTTAAGACTTTATAAGTTAAAAGGAGAACTTGAAATCAGCCTTAAACTTAACTGGGAACCAGTGTATGGATATGAGGATGGGGGTTATGTGTTTGTTCTTTCTAGTTCTTCTAATAATTCTTGCAGCAGCTGCATAAGCTGTTCAATCTTGTCTTTGTACAATGTCTTGTCTTGTTTGTGTTTTAATTTTAAATTTAAATTGTAATTCTATTTTTAATTTAATTTTAATTTTTTATTTGCACTTCATGTTGTTACACTGTGGACCCTGAGCTTCGCAATTTCTGTATACTTGTATATGGTCGACATGACAATAAAGTTTGCTTTGACTTTAATAAGGAACAACTAGAACAGCCAATGAATAACACATTGCATGTTCATTAGAGACGGCAGCTTTTACTAAACTAAAAGTTTACACATATATATATATATATATATATATATATATTTTTTTTTTATAGATATTGTCAGATGGGACGCCTGACCCAACACAGATTGGACATGGGAGGCACATGTAAAATGAATAAACTGTTTATTCTTCTTCAGCTGAAGGGCACGTCTTCCCCGTAATCCCTCCAGCCACAACACAGTCCCAAGCACAGTATACAGATACTAGAAAGCACTCTTTTTCTCTCTCTGGCACCACCACTCCTCCCAGTCAACCTTGTCCTCCACCACCCGACTGTGGCCGCTGAGTGGTGGTTGCTTGCTCCTTTTATAGTTCACCCGGAAGTGCTCCAGGTGCTTGATCACCGAGTTCCGGCTGCACTTCCGCATGTGATGTATATTTGCCCACATGGGCTCAGGAGTCCCAAACACAGCACCCCCTGGCGGTGCCTGTGGGACCTAACAGGGCTACACCCAACTCCAATTCCCACGGAGGCAACACTCCAACCCAGGGGGGCGGCCATCTAGCATCCAGGGTGAGGTATTGCACTGTCCATTGCTGCTCCCCCTGAATATAGTGTGCAGGGGCATCCCAGCTGGGCATGGACCCCGACCACCTGCCATAATATATTGTGGCTGGATGCAGGAATGACAAGTTTCATGATAAAATTTGGGGTGCCAACTGGGTTGTCCTGTTTAATTCAACCCAAAGATAAACGCTTCGTGGCATTAGGCGTCTTACCCTTAGGCTTACAAATAAACAAAAAAGATTCGACTTTAGCTGTAGAATCAGAGTCTGTTTGGAGCTCCGTCCAGTGGGTTGCTCTTGCCAAAATGACGCCTCCTTCCTGGAAGATGGGGTTCTTATGATTGAGGAACCTGAAGAGGTGGGGCCCTCACTGGGCAGTTTCTCTGAGCCGCGGGGAAAGAAGGAGTAGACAATGTTAGTGACAGCGCCCCTTCTCATCCTCGTGGGTTATACCTCGATCAAGCCCATGAGGAGATCCTCTGACACGCATGCATATATGCATATTTTTGCGTATGCGTATATGTATCATGACACTAAGAGT
Organism: Erpetoichthys calabaricus; assembly: GCF_900747795.2. Classification (NCBI taxonomy): domain Eukaryota; kingdom Metazoa; phylum Chordata; class Cladistia; order Polypteriformes; family Polypteridae; genus Erpetoichthys; species Erpetoichthys calabaricus. Next base: position 4,744,202 of record NC_041400.2, read on the forward strand.
CGCTGTTGCCCTGTGAAACCCACAGACAGAACGTCCAGACACTAGGTAAAAGTATCAGAATTAATTTTAATTTCTTCTTTCTGATATTGTGCCACAGTAGACACCACAATCACCACCATAAATCAATAATAATAATAATAGAAATCAATCCTCCACTCCCAGCAGCTCCGTCACACTTTCTCCCAACTCCGGCTCAGCCTGCTGGGTTTCCTATAGTCCTTTTTATAGTCTGTGATCCGGAAGTGCTTCTGTCCTTCAGTCCATGTGATTCCATAGCACTTCCGGGTCAGATGAAAACTCTTATTCTTTTTCAGCCCCGAAGTACTTCAGTTCTTCCGTCCCTGTGACTAGGGAGTATTTCCGGGCTATAGAGAAAATAGAAATCCCTGTGTCTCCCGGCAGCGTCACCCGATGGCACCCATGGCACCCAGCAGGGCTGTGAAGTAGAACTCCATCTCCCACGATGCCCTGGCGGGAATCCAGGGCACCTCCATGCTGCATGGAGGACTCCATCTAGCGGTCTGGGAGTGCTGGCCGGGATAAACTGCAGGCCATCTCTCACAGTATATATGTTTTACTCATTTGATAGCCAATCCTGATGGAAAAACCCCGAAACACCTGCGGTCATTCCCACTGAATTTATGTGTGGATTTGTATTTACGTGTATTTTGCTTTATTGTCAATTTTGAACTGTTACTTTCCATTATGTTATGTTTGTTGTTATGTACTTTTTCTTCAGATTCTCCATGTGCTTTGTGGGTGGTGCCCTAGGAGGCGGTGCCACCCTGACATCACAGTCTCACTATAAAAGGCTGAGAAGCACAGAGATCCAGCAGAGGATGATTAAGTTATTTTTGGAAGGTTATAAGGATTGTTTTTGTTGTGGATTTAACATTTTGTTTTCTGACGTTCTGCTGTCGTTCTTTTATTTTGCTTTCAGATTGTGTTTCAGGTGGAGGTTCATAATTATAGTTTTGTTTTTATGGATGCTGCCTTATCATGATCGGCGTGTTGGTATTACAACACAGATAATAATCTAAACATGAGCAATAACAACAATAATAACGATAATCACAATAAAAATCCTCAAACTAGCATAGCAAAGAAGGCTCAGACATGACAAAATAAAAGGAAACGATAAAAACGGCAACAATAATGCAGCTCTTTAATTTAATTCAAGCCAGCATCATCTCCCAGATGTAATGATGCTAAAACCTTGCAAACATTGTCCTTTGTTGTACACCACCATCTATGAAGTTCTGTCTTGGAATGCAAAAAACATTTTTAAAAATCTCCAATTTGCATGTCATTGGAGAAAAACTCGATTGGATAGTTATAGTGCATTATTTGCAAATGGGAGGATACAGTAATAGGAATTATGGGTAAATGTTTAAAGACAGTGATTATACTTCAATTTCATTGAATTTTGTGATTTTATTAAGTTTGTCAATTTGGTTCATTGGCCTAATTGAAATGTATAAATTAGGGGACTTCCCTGGTACCATTATGTATGGGCAGTTACAGTCATTGTAAGGTACCGGTTTGGTTGGTGGTTTTAATTGATAGCACAACTTTAGAACTTTAAATATGTAAAACTAATGTTTTTGTTCTTTCAGGAAACTTGAAATATTAAATAAATAAGTTAACAACGCTTCCAGTTAAAGAAAAGAAATTAGAGGGATGCCATTTTCAGCTTCACCTAGGGCAGCAAAAATGTAAGAGTGGGCCCTGATCACAACACAATGACGTATGAAGAAACTGAAGGGTTCTTTATACTTGGTGAATCCACCATAACCACTGGATTCTTTTCCCTCAGAAATTCTAAAAATCAAACTCAAATAACTTTTAGAGGCCAAAGTATAGCAGCACTACTTAATTGGACTGCAATTCCCATGATCCCCTGAGAGTACTATGCCAGATCTGCTGTGTGATTGCAGATTTTTCTGTATTTGCTCCTATCCTTATCCTGTTCCTGATTGTCCATGTGGTTTTATTTGGGTTGGTAAACGTCTTTGTTCCGGGACCGCTCCAAACTTCTACAGATCTTCACGTAATAACTGGAACACGGTAAGATGAAAACCTTTATAACATTCAGAAGTTCTGTCCGCTTGGGCACTCCGTTCATTTTTCACCTTCATCTGCATCTGTTGTCCTGGACTGTGTTTGGACTTTAGTTGTGTGTGTTTGTCGTTGATCGGTTTGTGCTTATGTTGCGTTCACTTTGAAAGGGGATGTCAGAATTTCTGAGTTCCCAGTTTTGGAATTTTCAATTGGAATATCCCCTTAAGTCAATCTTCCAACTCAAGAACTTGGGGCTGGTCTGTCAAATCTGAGTTTGTCGGACTTCAGTCAGTCCAAAATGGTGACATACAATATGAACTTTATCGAAAGCTGTCGTATTCTGCTGTTTATTTCATCCATATACAGTAGTACAGCATACAGTGAAACAAAACAATGTTCCTCCAGGACCATGGTGCTACATAAAACACAGGACAACGAAGAATCCACCACACATAACATAAAGACACATCCTTATATATAATTTGATAGTATCTGTATGTATGGTGTTCGCATCAATACCTCAACTCAATACAAGTTAGAACTATGCAATGGGACTCTGCCTCTGTAGTTAGAACATAACGTGGCAAATGCGGACGCAGTATTGCATGGTTGGCTAAAAATGTTCAAATGCTGCAGTGACACTGCTGGACGGCTGAGTATAGTAAGTCGGTGTTGGTTCGACAGAGTGCGGTACAGAAAGTCGAGCTGCAGATGAGGATCTGAGTGAGCGAGAGGGGTGTCAGTTTGTAGGAGATCAGTTAGGTTGTGGAGAGCTTTAAATGTTAAGAGCGGTATTTTGTATTGTCTTCTGTAGTTAACAGGGAGCCAGTGAAGTTGAGAGAGAATCGGAGTAATATGTTCGGTGGATTTAGAACAGCAGGTTTTTATCCTGGCAGAAGAATTTTGAAGAAGTTGTAAGCGATGGATACGTTTTTGTGGGATGCCAGATAGATTAGCATTACAGTAATCTATACGTGAGGTGACTCGGGCATTAATCAATAATTCAGTACTGTGTTGCGTAAGAACAGGACGAAGTCTAGAAATGTTTCGGAGATGGAAGAAGGCAGTCCATGAAATGTTACTTATATGGGAGGAATTATTTAATAATAATAATAATAATTATTATTAGTAGTAGTAGTAGTAGTAGTAGTAGTAGTATTTAATAATTGCCTTTATTAGTGTATAAATGGATATACATAATTACATTTAAACGATTCGCCAAAATCTGTTGTACATAAACAATACTATTTTAAACGTTATTGTTTTTTCATCAGAAAACCCAGTTTCCACGTCTACGTGTATTAGTTTAAATAGCACTTTTACCACTCGCAATAGGGCAGACGCACTGACGTATCGTGTCGACTGGGCAACACAGTGAATGCGGCATCAATCTGTATATGTCTATGATTTGTTCGCTTTCCGACGTAGTGTAAATAAAGTAAATTCATCTCACTGTGGTGCGTATTCCGTACATAATACCATGTAACACATTATAATTCTCCTGCTTTACGTGAATATACCCATGCCACCGAAAAAAAGACATACAATTCCACGGTCCACTTCAGATGCCAGAAAAAAGTCTATTTCAAGGGAGTCTCAAACGCCACAGCAGACACAATCCAAAGTGGACGAACTTACAATAAAATGTGAACCAGAAAACTGTTTGTTCTATTTCTATGTTCTGTTTCTTTCATTTGGGAAATTCACCAGTTATAGATTCCCGGGCAACGCCGGGTACCCCTGCTAGTAATATATAACAAGGTACACGTGAGTCAAATGTGCAAACGTGTGCAACACTGCAGAACAGTTCAATATCAGATATCAGTCCGGTCAATGAGTGTTCAGGAGTCTGACTGCTTGGGGGAAGAAACTGTTACACATTCTGGATGTGAGGGCCCGAATGCTTCGGTACGTTTTTCCCAATGGCAGGAGTGTAAACAGTGAATGTGAAGGGTGTGTTGGATCATTCACAATGCTGGTGGCTTTATGGATGCAGCGTGTGGTGTAAATGTCCATGATGGAGGGAAGAGAGACACCGATGATCTTCTCAGCTGTCTTCACTATCTGTTGTAGGGCTTTGCAATCCCTGATCGTCTCGTCATATCAGTCGTACACACAGTGCTATCAAAGTTCTATCTGTGGACCTGTTGCTACAGTGTTTGGATGCACAAAATACTGCATAACATGTTGTTATGAACTGCTATTTACTCTGATGGAGCAATCACAACAAAGGTTTTCCTAGATGCGTCCATATTGCTTTTCCAAATGTTTTACTGGAACACAGTAAACTCTATTTTTGACATCATTCCCAGCTCACAGAGCTAATTTAGAACTGAAAATGAGTCGACCTGTCCATCGGTGGGACTTCTGGAGTACTTGGGGAAAGCCCACCCAGACACAGGGAGAACATACACACGCCACACAGGCACCTCCTGCTGTCCAAGTCAAGCCCAGGAGGGTGAATTCACACTCGCTGTCTTCATGAAGTCCATCTGCTCTGCAGAGAATGCACAGCTTTTTTTTATTTTTGTTACTTAAATTATTATGCGTTTTGTTAGATTTTCATCTTAGAGCCTTCTCTGACTTAGGCCCAGCTGTCGCTGCCTCAATTTCATCATATTGCACTTTAGGGTGCAAAAAAATTAAATAAATAAAAAGGAAAATGAAAGCATTCATGTATTGAACTGAACATGCCACCCACATGTGAGTGGGAGTTCTCGGAAAGCCAGAAGCAGCCCATCACTGAAAGCATGTCATGTGCTAACGTGCTCTCTTGTCAAGCCCTTCTTTTAATTACTAACTTAGTCTTCAAATGATTTCTTACATCTGACATGAGTGTTAAAAGGTCGTTTTTGGCATCTGTCCCCCTTCTTGAATGTTTGTTTGCCTCTATCCTTAGATTTCCCAAAGCAGTCTTTTTTTTTTTTTTTGAACAAATTGTATAACATCAAGAAATCACCATAGCAACTAACTTGAGGGGTGGAGGGGGGGGTTTCGGTCATGGCTAGATCTCTGGAAACTTAAGTGGAGAATTCGGCAGAAATCAGGCAGAAGTGCAGACGGAGAAGGAGGCAAATGTATTGTACAGCAATGGCATGCACGCCTCCTTATGTAATGCTTTTTGTAATACTGCAACCATAATGCACATAATTATTATATGCTTTGTAACTCTGTGAATTCTGAAAATAATTACAGATATAATACAATCTGACTGTTTCTCTACTGGCTTTCTCTGCTTTTTGTAGGACCCGAGTTACTGAAGTGTCTCACTAATGTTGGGAACCCGGGGGCAAGGAAAGGGTAATGGCTGCAGAAATGAACTTGCTCAGGTTCATTAAATCTGTTAAAGAAATAACCCAATGGCATGGGAAATAGATAGATAGATAGATAGATAGACAGACACTATATAAGCGGTACTGTAGATCTGTAGATACATGTGCTATATAATGATAGGTTAAAGGCACTATGTACAGTAATATATGTAGATAAATGTACTGTCTTAATATATAGAGCTTAATGTGTGTGTGTGTGTGTGTGTGTGTGGTTGTTCTTTATGTAATTTGAGACCCTTGGTTCAATCAAAACAAAATTTGTTTTTCAAATACACTATTATGCACAATATAATCAATAGATTTATACATACATGTGGTATACTGTATAATGACAGATAGATAAAATATAATAGATGGATATAAAAGGCCCTATATTACTAATAGATAGATTTGAAAGGCAATACATGATAGATATTTTAGTGTAGTTGGCAGGATCAGATTTCTACATATATATGTGAAGGGCACTATATGATTGATAGACAGAGAGATAGACATGCTATATAATGAAAGGTTAAAGACCCCATGTACAGTAATATATGTAGAAGTAGATAAACGTTCTGTCTAATATGTAGAGCTTAATGTATGTGTGGTTGTTCTTTATAAAATTCCAGACCCTTGGTTTAATCAAAACAAAATTTGTTTTTTAAATACACTATTATGCACTATATAATCAACTAGCCATGTGCGCCCAACTACGTTGCGCGTGTTAAAGTTGTCTGTGAAGGGCTCCCTGTTTAAACGCGGTTGCCAGTCGTGAACTGGGCCCTTCGTCGCACAGCATTATGATTTTTTATAAGGGAAACAAAATTACAAAACAAAACCCTTGGACATTGATTCGATAGGAACGGCCTACTCGGAATCACTGTCCGAATAGTAATTATGTGGTGGTGTAGGAGCATTTCTGCTTCTCTCCGTTCACAGTCCGTCTCGTTTTCACAACGCTGTCGTTTCCTCTCACGATCTCTTCTCAACCTTTCTCCAATCTCGCAGGTTGCTTTATGGCAATCCAAAGAGTAAAGCAATATACACGGAGCAATGGTTATAAAAGGGGGACACATAGGTATCCAGGCTCTTTAAAGCATAAATAGGGATCACTTCACCGACATGTGAGCAAGCCACGGTACAACTGTGAGACACGCAGCACTCGCCGGCTACAACGTAACAATAATAATTTCCGGAACGTGCTGTTACGTTGTCATTCATTTTACCCACTGTCTTTCTTTCATTCATATGTTACGTAGACATGTACCTTTTATCTTCGGCAATCTCATTTTCTAACCAGGCCTCAGGAGCTAACCAGTGTAACACTGTCTACCAACCCTTTTGTTATTCCGGCACATTGTTGACATCCGTGAGTAACAACAACGTACTAAATTGGAAGGTGGTCTACGCATGCGTGGAATTCGCGGACAAACAAAGATCAAGATCCAAATGAAGATTATATATAAAGATTAGTTCATTTAAAGCACAACAATTTGTTTAGTTTGAATGTCTGTGTTTTGAGGTGTGACTGGAGTACTACAGTCTTCAGTAGTATAAGCCTGGAGGAGATTCTTAATGCAATGCCTATGTTTTAGCTGTCTCTCTACTGCCATCTAGTGCTTCTTCTTCTAATTCATTCGCGGACAAACAAAGATCAAGATCCAAATGAAGATTATATATAGAGGTAGATAGATTTATACATACATATGGTATACTGTATAATGACATATAGATAAAGTATTATATAATATATTTAAAAGGAACTGTATCACTAATAGATAGATTTGAAAGGCACTATATGATAGATATATAGATAGATAGATAGATATGGAAGGCTCAAATTATTGACACTATAAATTCACAGTATAATAGGTATAAAAGGCATTAAGTAATAGATAAACAAATTGTAAGATAAGAGAGGCAGTACAGAATACAAAAAAGTTATATAGAGAAGGCACTATATCATTGATAAATTTGAAAGTCACTATATAATATTTGCACAAATAGTAAGATATGGAAAACATTTTATAATATACTAGCTGTCCCCTGCGGCTCCACCCGTGTAGTAGTGAAACAGGAGAGGTATCACTAGTTATGCAGAGACGATGTATGCTCCAAAACGCAGAGGTAGACCGACTCGAACGGAGGCTGGCACGTGAGTGATGAGGACCCCGCCCAACTCCCCTCTCCTGACATCACACTCCCTACTCCCCTCGGCCCGTAGCCTCTGTCTCGGATTAGCGTGAATAAATCGCTCTTGTAAGTGAACTATGATACTAAGCGTGATGATAGAAGTCGCAAAATCAACTGGAAAGTTCAAGTAAATTATAGAAAGAAACCCAATCTAAATCCATTAAGTAGTTCTGTCATGAAAAGTGGACAGACAGACAGACATTAGGTTTTATATATATAGAGATAGGTAGAGGCATACATTATGAAAGTCACTGTAAGATAGATAGATAGATATGAAAGGCACTATATAATAGATAGGTTGCACGTGACCTGTGTTACATTTGGCTGCCCCTGGTTTTCCATGACTAGCCCCCCTCAGTTCCCCCAAGACCCTATTTTTGTATTCGTCAGTTTCAGAAACTCTGTGGCTGGCTGATGACTAATCTGAAAAAGCCAGTAAATTATTTAGCAGTATTTATAACTGGTGTCACAACGGCTATAATTCAATCCATTTTGCAGCACTTTGCGCCTAAAGGACTTACACCCAGACTATATTTGATAAAAAATAAAATAAAATGAAAGGATATAAAGTTGCTGTCACCCGCATGAAAAGCTTTCAGTCAGCGGGTTCTCCTGATGGTGCCACATGATGCCTCTCTGACCATTATACACCCACACATTTCCTGAGAGGGTTTAGCGACGTCACCTCGCAGATCCTGCATTTTTCCACTTTGAGGCTACAGGGTGGCTGCACCGTGGTGACCTCTGGATGGGGTGACTTGAAGAAAGCAGATGAACTTTAAGATTTTCTGTGGCTCTCTGGTTATCTTTGTGATAAGGGTTATGAAATCTTGGGATCATTCATTTCCTGACCTCACAGCCTTTATTAATGCACACCAGGCTCAGCGCCAGTATTGGGCCTAAGCCCACCCTCTTTTCTCATTGGCCCACCCTGTTTTCAGCTTAGATTTTGATTTTTTTTTGCCACAAATTAAAACAAGCCTATTCCCCATACATGGAGATTCATACACATCTCCCTTGATTAAAATATCTATTCATTCTAAATATTATAAGAAAAACAAAGGAAGATTATGCAGAGTTGGGACTCCTTAAAGGCCAGCCTCATATATTTGATTGCAAAAAAACAAGAGCATTTGCTAAATTTGCCTTTTCAGATGACAATCAAAAAGCACACTGGCTCAAGATGGTGGCGCAATCCCCTTAAAAGAGTTGAGTCCAGCTGCAAACCTGTGCAGTTCTGCAATTCAGTAGCTCCGGCTGGACAACCAATTGGATTGCAGGTTTTTGTCACCTGGTTTATTGACTTGAATCTGATCATTCCTCCCCGAACCCTAATCTTAACTATAGTGTAACCGGGTGTTATCGCTGACGTATCATACAAAGTGACCACTTCCTCAATGGAGTAGAGCTCCGGACGTCCACAGGTAGAGGATTCCAGAGTGGAAGAGGGGGGCTTATGGGGGGGGCCGTGACCCAGAAGTGATGTCACTGGTGCTGCCAGTCATTAGATCTGTAAGGGAGAGAGGAGGAGGAGGAGGAGAAGAATTGGGGTAGAACTACCATTAGACGAAGTTGTGCATGTGAGTGACAATGTACACCGCAAAATCACTGGCAATAACTTTATCTCTAGAACAGTTAATTAAACTCTTAAAAAATATTTGGAGAGTGCATATGGGAATAACAATTAATATGCGTTCATCTGCAAAAGGTTTAGAAAATAAGATTGACATAAAATGTTATCAGATCACAGCTACTCAAATCATGTGATGTTAACAAGAAGCTGCATGGAAGGGAAGGGAAATGTGAACGGTGTTAAACAGCCCTTTTAGGTTTCAATAGCGAAAAGCAACAAACAAGTGCAAAATGTGCCAAAGCCTGTTGTCGGCAGCAAATTTCAGTGATGCCCCAATGGCCAACTTTATCGATGGGTGTTCTACCGATGCAACTACTGCATGTGCTTGAAAATCTGCAACCACCCAGCTGACAAATGTTGACAGATCAGCAAAAGGTCACAGATGTTTGTCTGATATCCACGAGCCCCCAATTTAATTGGCACTAATGTTTTCAACTGTTACAGCCAATGAGCTGTGCAGCTTTTCGGCTCTTTGGTATGCCAAGTTATTTCCAGCAGGGGTCGCTAGCTCCCTGGTTGGAATAAGTTCTTTTTAATTGTGGCGTTTTAAGTAACCTGAACTTAAATAGATATATTATAACGAGGCAATATCCCTCCCATAGTGATAAGGCAGTAAGAAATCACATAAGAGGAAATAGCTTTCTTTAATGACGATTTACGCGGCATTACAGATGAAGGAAGCCAAATGGCAAACCCATGTGAGAGTCTGCCGTTTTCGTCGCTACGCTGAAAGGATTTTCAAGATCGGATGACGTAATCTTCCATCCGTCCATCAGCTTCGAGATGTTTGGCTGCTGTCCATGTCTTTTATACTGGTAAATACTTAGGTAAAATTTGCCATTCCAAACAAGGCAAAGAGAGGATTCAATGCACACAGAAATACTACAATGCCCATTTTCGTAGTTGTCCCTTTCACTCTTCAAATGCTTGCCTAGCAGTTCTAAATGCTGAGCCCCTGTGTGCTAAATCTGGCCTGTACATGTGAGTGGATTTATAAAAAAATTTTTGTACAGAGAGCAGTGACATTAAATTTATATTCTGATTATACAAGCACCAGTGCGTGACTTGAAAACAGGACATCGAAAAATGTGATGTTCACGTTTTTATGATAATCTAGTTGAGGGCAGACTCACTCAGGTGTTCCTAGACTGGAAATGCACGTAAATTGCAAAGAATGGCCAAGTGAGAATCGGTGATGTTTGCTGTTCTACAATGCTGCAGGTTAGTGGTCAAAATTATAACAGTGTCATGCCCGCGTGCATAAGGAACAGTGTAAGGGCTCTGGTGATTATAATTACAGTGATCCCTCCATTCCAGAACCCCCACGAAAGGTGAAAAACCGTGAAGTAAAAACCATATGTTTACAGTATATGGTTATTTTTATATATTTTAAGCCCTTATAAACCCTCCCACACTCTTATAAACATTTCCCGCACAGTTATACAGCATAAACTATTTATATTGTCTTAGGTATTACGTAAGATTTGTTGAAATTATGTATGTAAACACACTGTTTATATACTACACACAAACATAGGTATTGTATATCATTGAGGAGTTTTATTTAATACGTAATACAGTTTTAAACACATTGTAATAATAAATATTTTAACAAAAATAATTTTATATTTACTATACATACAGTGGGCGGCACAGTGGCGCAGTGAGTACCGCTGCTGCCTTGCAGTTGGGAGACCTGGGGACCCTGGGTTCACTTCCCGGGTTCTCCCTGCGTGGAGTTTGCATGTTCTCCCCGTGTCTGCGTGGGTTTCCTCCGGGCGCTCCGGTTTCCTCCCACAGTCCAAAGACATGCAGGTTAGGTGGATTGGCGATTCTAAATTGGCCCTAGTGTGTGTGCTTGGTGTGTGGGTATGTTTGTGTGTGTCCTGCGGTGGGTCGGCACCCTGCCCGGGATTGGTTCCTGCCTTGTGCCCTGTGTTGACTGGGATTGGCTCCAGCAGACCCCCGTGACCCTGTGTTCGGATTCAGCGGGTTGGAAAATGGATGGATGGATGGATGTTTATTCCTTTAGTATTAGTATCATATTTCTAAAATACAAACACTGCAGTCATGCGCCATTTGCATTCTGGTAATGTTTACATTCTCAGCTGATTTCGGCTGGTAACACCGCCAATTGTTGCCAGTTGTAAAATGGTACAGTTCATTCGGAACATAATTTATTACTGGTATTATTATTATTATTATTAAGAAAAATTTAGTTTATTGATTAGGTAATATAAAAATAAAAGAAAAATCTACAACATGTAAATACAAATAAAACCTAAATGTTATTTTAAAGATATCTAGCATCTCTGATATCACATATGTTACAGCCATTACAATAGACAAGCCACCAGCAATAAATACGTACAATGCAAGAAAAATTGTATAAAATGTGTGAACAGTTACACTAAACGTACATACATGTACTAAGTACGTAGAAAATTAGTTATGGGTACTCACCAACAGTGAAACATGCTGACGCTGAATGAGTGAGACGAGCGGAATCGAATGCTGCTCTCTGTCGCTGAGCCAATCAGCACCCAGGAACTTAACCGCATGCTCTTATTGGGTAGCTTCTCAGCCATCCGCCAATAGCGTCCCTTGTATGAAATCAACTGGGCAAACCAACTGAGGAAGCATGTACCAGAAATAAAAAGACCCATTCTCCGCAGAAATCCGTGAACCAGCGAAAAATCCGCAATATATATTTAGATATGCTTACATATAAAATCCGCGACAGAGTGAAGCTGCGAAAGTCGAAGCACAATATAGCGAGGGATTACTGTACTCACCGCACCAGGGGTTGGCACTATATTCTAATACCTGTTCTCTTCCTCCCACTGCAGACTGGATGATTGGCAGATGTAACATCTCTGATGTCACTTCCAGTGTTTGTACACCTGGACCCGCCTCTTTCTACCATAAGGGCATATAAACAGTTCGGCCATTTTGAACTCAGTTCACTGTGGAACTCCCATCTGGTAAGACATTCTTTGCGGTTATCGGCTGTTTTTCTGCTTTTGAAATATATGGGCTCACCGGGTGGTGCCCCAACTCTTTATTATAGTCTGTCTAATCTCATACAATGGATATTATTTGAACGTTTGTGCCTTGGGATGGACTGGTGTGTCTTACGTATCATCAGAAGGTAGTCAGTCGCCACCTGGTGGTATCCCATCTCTTTATTGTGGTCTATCTAAACTCATACAATGGATATTATTTGAACGTTCGTGCCTTGGGTTCGACTGGTGCGTCTTATGTATCGTCAAAAGGTAGTGTGGAATATGGCCGGCCGTTCATCCCGGCCAATACCCCCAAGCCACCAGTTGGAGCCCTGCCTGCAACACAGAGGTGGCCCAAGTTCCAGCAGGGCATCATGGACAGTGGAGTTTTTCATCACAGCCCTGCTGGATACCATGGGAACCTCCAGGGGACGCTGCAGGAAGGCTCAGAGACTTTTGTTTCACCTATAATCCGGAAGTGCGTATTAGTCACGGCGACAGAGCGAATGACTCACTTCCGGGTTGAAGAAAAGGAGTTTTTATCTGACCTGGAAGTGTTAACAATCACATGGACAGAGAGAAACACTTCCGGGTCAGGGACTATAAAAGGACTATGGGAAATCCCAGATGGAGAGCTGAGCTGGGTGGAAGGGTGGCAACGCGTCTGGGAGTGAAGGATTGATTAGTGATTGATTATTATTTATTTATATGAGTATTGTGGAGTGTAGGGTGCTTTGTGCACTGTTTATTGATAAAATAAAGTCATATTGGACTTTGACCTGGTGTCTGGCGTCTCGAACAGGGGTTCAAGGGAGCGATAGTGCCCTCTATCTGTTACAGTAATCAGTTGCCACTTGTAAGTGGATTTAAATTTGTGTCAACAGATGTATAAAGGTGATGTTACGTTGTGTGGTCGAGTGAAGAATCACAAATTCCCAATTGGTAAATATCGGGGCGCCAACCCGGTCACATCTTGTTTTCTTCCAATAAAAAACATAATGCAAACGTACAATCACTCAGTGGCATGGAGGCCATGAGAGTAAATACATAGAAAATCAGGCTTCAGGTTCCTTATTCTTTCAAGTCGGTCAATCGCGTGGGAGCTATGTCCTGTGCCACACTCTGTTCACTAAAAGCGATGCCTTCTTCCTTCGAGTCATGTGACTTATAGGTGGAAGACTGGAAGAGGCGGAGTCAGGGGCCCTCACTGTGCCGTGGAAGTAATAGGAGAGGACATGTTTAGTGACAACGCCCCCTCTTGACCCGGGGTGGTAACACATACTTTAGAGGAGCCCTAAGGGTGATCCACAGATGTGGAATGCGCTTGATTGTTGGTATAACTGTACTTCTATTTTTTTTTTTTTATGAATTTCAATTTAACAGTATTAAAAATAACTTTAGTCCCAGTCATTACAGATTTTGGCCCACCCTTTTACTGATGCATGCGTTAAAAATGATGCCTTAAAGGCACAATGATTTATTGTTACGTTACTATCCTCTGGCTCAGTCCCTCAACATTTGTAAAAAAAAAAAAAATAAGGAAGGTGGTAATGGCTTTGTTACTGTAATTATAGTAAAATAAAACTGTAGAGCATCCATCTCTGAATAAAAAGAAAAATATATGTATATATCAAATATCAAGATCTGCCGTACTACTCCAGGTTTGTTTTAACAAAAGGGAAAATGTCAACGACCCTCCGTCTCTTTAGACAAACCTCCTCTGTGCTTCAAAACGCATCCGTTCGGAAGCCTTCTTGTTACCATGACAACCTCTTCAGCCCCGGTTATTTATAGCTTTTTTTTTTTTTCCGTAGTATTCTCTGGAAGCTCATTTTTGTTTGTTGTAGAAGACATGAAGAAAATGTTAATTATGAAATCAAATGTACACACGGACAAAAGGTGAAAACAATCAGGGGGAATTGTTTTCTGTTACTCCTACTTGCCATGTACGCCAATCAGGCTGCCCTGGATGCCATGAGCTTGACAGTCGTCATTGACAGCAAACAATCTTGAGATTTATGGCTTAACCTCGGTAATAACCCCCCGAGTCCGTTTGGACTCAATTTTCCTTTCCCATAATTCATTTTTCTGACTCCATTGTCCCCTTCACACTACATGCACAGGCTCTATTCTGTGGTTTTGTTTGCAGGGAGCCTTGCCCATTGCTCACCTCGCTCAATGCCACGGCTTCATTTCACTCTGCGTGTGACAAGGAGTCACCATGTGAATTATTTGGCAGCATTGCCAGGCGTAAAAAGAAATGTGAGAACGTGATTGTGATATATCGTTATTCTTAACAGACAGCACCATACAAGTATAACACATTTTTTTTTTTGTCTTTTCTCAGCAACGTTAGGTGCTTTTGGGTGACACGGTGGCACAGTGGTGGCACTGCTGCCTCACAGTAAGGAAACCAGGGGTTTGCATCCCGGGTTCTCCCTGTGGGTTGCCATCCTCAGATATGCAGGTTTGATGCTAAACTGGCCCTGGCAGTGTGTGTGTGTGTGTGTGTGTGTGTTTCTGTGTGAGTGTGTTTGCCCTGCGATAGGCTGGCACCGTTTCCGGGGGTTTGTTCATTTCTTGCACCCTATGCTTACTGAAATTGGCTCCATCCCCACCCTGTGACCCTGCTCAGGATTAAATGGGCTTATAGAATGTCATGGTAGTGGTTAGCTGCTTTTACCTAAGTGTTGTAACCACAGGTGGCGCTGTTGATGCGCCCCCAACCCTAAAGAAATCCAATGATTTTAGAAGAAGGTGGACATTGGAGCGTCTGGAGGAGAAAAGAGCAGACAGATTCAAGTTCGGGTTTATGGTCATGTCTTCATACTACACCCACATACACATACTTGGAATAAAATATTTACACCACCAATCAATGTTTTTGATGTAAATCTTCATTTTTAATCATAATACCATTAAATTGATTTAAAGATAGAACCAAGATATTACCAGGGTTTCTAATAACTATTATTATTCACCTGTTACTGAATATACAGTGCATCCGGAAGGTATTCATAGCGCTTCATTACTTTTTCCATATTTTGTTATGTTACAGCCTTATTCCAAAATTAATTAAATTCATTTTTTTCCTCAGAATTCTACACACAACACCCCATAATGACAACGTGAAAAAAGTTTACTTGAGGTTTTTGCAAATTTATTAAAAATAAAAACACTGAGAAAGCACATGTACATAAGTATTCACAGCCTTTGCCATGAAGCTCCAAATTGAGCTCAGGTGCATCCTGTTTTCCCTGATCATCCTTGAGATGTTTCTGCAGCTTCATTGGAGTCCACCTGTGGTAAATTCAGTTGACTGGACCTGATTTGGAAAGGCACACACCTGTCTATAGAAGGTCCCACAGTTGACAGTTCATGTCAGAGCACAAACCAAGCATGAAGTCAAAGGAATTGTCTGTAGACCTCCAAGACAGGATTGTCTCCAGGCACAAATCTGGGGAAGGTTACAGGAAAATTTCTGCTGCTTTGAAGGTCCCAATAAGCACAGTGGCCTCCACCATCCGTAAGTGGAAGAAGTTCGAAACCACCAGGACTCTTCCTAGAGCTGGCCGGCCATCTAAACTGAGCAATTGGGGCAGAAGGGCCTTAGTCAGGGAGGTGACCAAGAACCCGATGGTCACTCTGTCAGAGCTCCAGAGGTCCTCTGTGGAGAGAGGAGAACCTTCCAGAAGGACAACCATCTCTGCAGAAATCCACCAATCAGGCCTGTATGGTAGAGTGGCCAGACGGAAGCCACTCCTTAGTAAAAGGCACATGGCAGCCCGCCTGGAGTTTGCCAAAAGGCACCTGAAGGACTCTCAGACCATGAGAAAGAAAATTCTCTGTTCTGATGAGACAAAGACTGAACTCTTTGGTGTGAATGCCAGGCGTCACATTTGGAGGAAACCTGGCACCGCTCATCACCAGGCCAATACCATCCCTACAGTGAAGCATGGTGGTGGCAGCATCATGCTGTGGGGATGTTTTTCAGTGTCAGGGACTGGGAGACTAGTCAGGATAAAAGGAAAGATGACCGCAGCAATGTACAGAGACATCCTGGATGAAAACCTGCTCCAGAGTGCTCTTGACCTCAGATTGGGGTGACAGTTCATCTTTCAACAGGACAACGACCCTAAGCACACAGCCAAGATATCAAAGGAGTGGCTTCAGGACAACTCTGTGAATGTCCTTGAGTGGCCCAGCCAGAGCCCAGACTTGAATCCGATTGAACATCTCTGGAGAGATCTTAAAATGGCTGTGCACCGACGCTTCCCATCCAACCTGATGGAGCTTGAGAGGTGCTGCAAAGAGGAATGGGCCAAACTGGCCAAGGATAGGTGTGCCAAGCTTGTGGCATCATATTCAAAAAGACTTGAGGCTGGAATTGCTGCCAAAGGGGCATCGACAAAGTATTGAGCAAAGGCTGTGAATACTTATGGACATGGGATTTCTCAGTTTTTTTATTTTTAATAAATTTGCAATAATCTCAAGTAAACTTTTTTCATGTTGTCATTATGGGGTGTTGTGTGTAGAATTCTGAGGAAAAAAATGAATTTAATCCACTTTGGAATAAGGCTGTAACATAACAAAATGTGGAAAAGTGATGAAGCGCTGGGAATACTTTCTGGATGCACTGTATGCATATTATTGACATATCACTGATGTTTTTTGCAGAGGATGTGGTCCCGTTGGCTTCATTGACCTGTGAACTACCGAGTGCGGCTGAGTGGGAAGTGACAGGGAAAAGGATCAGCACCTCCAAACCTGAGGCCGTGACCTCAATGGGGAAAAAGGTGGCCTGTACTCACCGAGTAGGAGGTGAGTTTAAGTATTTCTGAGGTCTTGTTCATGAGTGAGGGGAAAAGAGATGTTGAGATCGATAGATGGATTGAGGCGGTTATGGGGTCACTATACCGATCTGTAGTGGGGAAGAAGGAGTTGAGCCAGAAGGTGAAGATTTACCAGTTGACCTACATCCCTATCCTCACCTATGGTCATGAGCTTTGAGTAATGACCGTTATTTTAGCACCCTCGTGTGCTGTTTCATTTTCTCTGGCTGCTTTTCCATCAACCAACATGCATTAAAACGGGGGTCCGCTGGTTCCCCAACACATTGACACAGATAGCCACATTTATTTTTCTCCTTGAGAAAGTTTTGCCGTGGGTCTGTTTTGCTGCTTCCTGTTGTTCACCTTTCCGGCCAGGTGAGCATCCCAGATACTTTTTTGCATATTTATTTAGAGAGCCCCCCCCCCCCCCCCCAACCCACTTTGAGTCTCGACTTTGTGGTCTTCTATCGGTAAATTTCTCTATCTTCTGCATTAATATCTTTTCATCATAAAATTCCGGGCCAGAGATCTACACCCACAAAGACAAGGCTAAAGTCCAATAAACCAGAAAATCCATTGGGTACAAGTGACTGAAATGAGCTGTCTCAGCTCGCCCTTAGAGGTTTGGGTGAGAAGTGCAGACATCCAGGAGAGGCGCGGAGTACAGCCGCTGACCCTCCACTTTCAGAGGACTCGATTGAGGTGGTTTGAGCATCTGATTCGGATGCGTCAATATGTGGAGGTTTTACAGGCACGACTAGCTGGGAAGACCCATGGCTCGCTGGGAGGATTATATCTCCCAGACGGCCTGGGAATGCTTTGGGATCCCACAGTATGAGTTGGCAAGTGATTCAAGGGAATGGGACGTGTGGGCCTCACTGCTAAGACTGTTGCTCCCTGTGACCCAGATTTGAATAAGTAGTGGAAAATGAATGAATGAATGAATATTACTTGTACAACAAACAACAGACAACTGTGAAGTGTTGGGGCACTGGAAGGCAAACCCCATCTCTCTCTCTCTCTATATATATATATAAAATCCAATGTTTGTCTGTCTGTCTGTTCGCTTTTCACAAGAGAACTACTTAACGGATTTAGATCGGACTTTTTTCTACAATTTGCTTGAACATTCCGGTTGATTTTACGACTTCTGTCATCATGCTAGGTATCATAGTTCGTTTGTGGCACCCGAATCCGAGTGAGATGCCATGGGCAGAGGGGAGGGGGGCAGGGCCCTCCTCACTCACACGTCAGACTCCGTTCAAGTCGCTCTACCTCTCGCCATCTGTTGGAACGCACCTCGCCTCCTCTTAGCTAGCGATACCTGTTTGTTCAGCAGACGTTATCATATAGAGATTGTTAAAGAGTAACGTTTGACGTTTTTGAGAGAGAGATCACAGCTACGTGTGTTTTAGAGGGTAGCTGCTCATTGGCAGAAATATCACGGCCGTGTGCTTTTCTCCACACGCGGGGTATGTCCTCCCATCACAGCTGGACACCATCAGATACAGTGCCACCATTTGACACTTCGAACTTCCGCTTGGTCAGACATACCTTCCCAACTTTTTACATTTTTGGCAAATAGACCGCCGCTACTTTCTTGCCCCGATAGCAGATACGAAAGCTATCAGTATAAATTCTTCTCAATACAAATTATTAATTTTTTTACATTTTTTAATTGATTTTTAAAGTTTGTCCTGTTTCACTACTATGTGGGTGGAACCACAGGGACAGCTAGTATAATATAAACCAAACATGGGTTTAGACCCATTGAAAGTGAAAGAAAAACCTCATACAGACGTGAGTCTCCAGAATAGAATGATTCAATATGGCGGAGCTTCCACTGTTAATGACTCTCAAAAGGAAGAGGTGGGTCCAGGCAGGAGGACACTAGGAATGACATCAAGGGTAGTAACGCCATCAATCTTCTGAAAAAGAAAAGGTGTTAGGCAACAGTGCCCTCTTGTGTTCTGGTGGAGAATTACCTTTACCCAAGCCACTAAACTGTCCCCAGAGGGCACATGTGTGACATACTGCAAAACTCCATTTTCAGCTGCCATTCCCTCAGTGTCCCCCAACCCACTTCGAGTCTCGACTTTGTGGTCTTCTATCGGTAAATTTCTCTGTCTTCTACATTAATATCTTTTCATCATAAAATTCCGGTCCAGAGATCTACACCCACAAAGACAAGGCTAAAGTCCAATAAACCAGAAAATCCAAACCAGCACTCACAATAGTGAGTCACTTGTCCCAAAGCCACTCCAGAAGCCACTTGGGGTCATTGGCATGGTGAATGGTGAGCTGTCAGCCCAGTCTGAGGTGGTGGGCACTCTACAGTAGATTTTCCTCAAGCATCTCTCTGAATTTGTCTTCCCTGTCCCCATAGCATGATGAAGCCCCCCCATCATGCTTCACTGTATGTATTGTGACAGGCGGCTGGGTCCCATGCCTGGCCGGGACGCCCCTTCTGTATATGTTCCAGGGGAGCAGCTATGGACATCTCACTACCTCCCCCGGGACGCTTGGTGGCAGCCTTCCTGGCTGACGATGGTGCCTCAGTTTCCCGCAGGGTTTCCTGGGAGATGGTGTTCTCCACAACCCTGTGGGGACCTGGGGTGGCCGCCAGGGGGCGCTGCATGGAGCCAGGAACCCACCTGGACATCTCTGCAGCCCCACCCGGAAGTGCAATTAGCCGCAGGTGATCAAGCACCTGGAGCACTTCCAGGTGGGCTATAAAAAGGGCCAGCATCCACCACTCAGGAGCCAGAATCGGGAGGAAGAGGATGAGGTTGCCTGGGAGGAGTGGTGGTGCCAAGGTGGAGAGAAGAAGTGTTGTTTGTGATATATTAAGTGCTTGTGGGACTGTGTTGTGGCTGGAGGGATTACGGGGAAGACGTGAAGAAAAATAAAGAAACTGTTTAATTTATACGTCCCTCTGCGTAGGTCTGTGCCGGGTCGGGCGCTATATAGCGCCTTTATTACAGTATGGTTTTGTGCACTTTATACGAAGTGCCTGGAGGGCTTGGAGTTCTGCCCGAAGAGGTCAACTTTTTTTCTCATCAGACTGGAGAATCCTATTCCTCATGCTCTCAGGGTCCGAGTGGGCTTTCGTATGCCTTCTACTCAAGACTGGCCTCCGTCTAGCCCCTCTTACCAGAAACGCCTGATTGATGGAATACTGCTAAGATGGTTGTCCTTCTGACAGGTTCTTCCATCTCAGCAGAGGACTTCTGAAGCTCTATTAAAGTGACCGTTGAGTTTTTAAATCACTTCAAGGCCCTTCTAGCCCATTTACTCGGTTTTGCCGGACAGCCAGCTCATGGACGAGTCCTGGTGGTCCCAGACTTCTTCCATTTTGCACCGTGCAGCTAGGAACACTCAAATGATTTGCTTCACTTGTCCTGATTGGTCCATCATTGCAATTTGATTGTGGAGGCCTGTGGAGAGTTCCTTGGATTCCAAGAGTTGTTTCATGTCCTGAGATGCAGTGTGAATTGTGGGAATTTCAATACATAAGTGCCAGCTCTAGGAAGAGTCTTGATGGTTCCATTTCACAAGTCTTGAGGCTGCTAAGCTCCTGAGAACACTCCATTCATTACAAATGGTTTGATCCCCTTGCCCTGATCAGTCTCATCATGGACGTCGTGGCTTGGGTTTTTTTGTCCTGAGATACAATGTGAATTGTGAGACCTCCTATAACAGGGGTGTCCAGATCCCATCCTGGATGGCCGCAGAGGTTGTAGATTTTCATTCCAATCATCTTCGTAATTAGTGAGCAGTTCCTGTTCATTAACTTCTTTTGTCTTAATTTTAATTGACTTGACTCAAACCCCAAATTATTTCTTTTTACCTTAATTAACAGCCAAACAATAATGAGACACGAATCAAGCCTAAATGTGACCCACTAACCTGTGGCCATCATACAGAAAGGTGAAGGGCTTAGTAAGGCTAATCAGCCATCTGGACGGTGGTCTTAGAAAAAGTGAAAGTCAGCAGTTTGGGGAATGTCTACTGTGGCAGAATGAGAACAGCAACAAGCCATAGAATTAAATAATGGATTTAATTAGCAGCAAGAATGGGCTTCTAATTAAGAAATTGGTTGGAGTTTGAAGCCCTGACATAGATGGTCATCTGTTGGCTCACTTCACGTCTCATTTCTATTTGGCTGCCATTAAATGAAGAACAAAATCAATTCTGAGCACTGAATCCTTACAAACAGGGGTATTAAAATGAAGGGAAAAGAAATAGCAGTGGAAACTGGTCACTGATTAGGAAAAGGGTTAGAGTGAAAACCAGCAGCCACTGTGGCCATCCAGGCCTGGAGTTGGACACCCCTGTCCTATACGCAGCAGGGGGGTCTAGCTAACGCTGAAACGCAGGTGCAGGGTGGTAATCAGATGTGCTGACGCCTCTCTTCCCATTCTTACAGGACCAGTAAGACCTAATCCTCTTCCGGCTTCAGACCACGCCCCTTGATGACCTCACTTCCACTTCTCCTCCAGATGACCCGCCTCCTCCTTTCTTTCAGCTATAAAAGCCTACCACCTTTGCTCTTTAGTTAGTCTCTGATTGTGACTCGCTCTCGACAGATTATTCGACAGAGTGTCACGCAGTTCTTTCCAACCCAAGTTTCTCAATATACTGGGTGGATCTCCCAAACCTTTTTCCTTGTGTTTGTCTCTTTTTACAACATGTACAGGTGTCCCAACTCTAGGAAGAGCCCTGATGCTTCCCAACCTCTTCCATTTCACAAGCTCCTGGGAGCACTCAAAGCTTCAGGAATGGGTTCATCCCTTTGCCCTGATCAGTGCCTCACCGCAGTTTAATCACGGTGGTCTACAGCAGCGTTTCTCAGCCTTTAAGTATTTACGACCCGAGTTTTCATAACAGTTTTAACCGTGCCCCCCCTAACGTTTTTTTGAAAGGAGCCCACTAATACCAATTTGTTCGTTTTTAATTAATGATATATCATAGATGCATATTTTATTATACAGTAATCCCTCGCTACTTTGCGGTTCACTTTTCGCGGATTCACGATTTCGCGGGTTTTTAAATATAGTAGTAGTATTTCCTAGTCTAAGAACAACAAAACAAGTTCGGTGACTAAGTGCGTCGTAACACGGGCTGTGATTTGTTACATGGGAGGGAGACGACAAATCACAGCTTCCCACTTTCTAATTGGGCCTGTGATTGGTGCTTTGACTGATGCCTAGATCCCACAGTATCTCCCCTTGTCATTTCGCTTCAAGCTTTCTCGCCGAGCGGTTTACTTTACACTGTGCTGTGTGTGATTTTTTTTGTGGATTCTTTGTGTTGAACTTCGCTTCAATTTTCACCCCCTGCAATGGCTCCCAAACGTGCTCCTTCTTCCAAGGCTGGTGCTGAGCCTAAACGACAATGAAGAATGATGACGATCGCTGAGAAGGTGAAACTTCTGGATATGTTGAAGGAAGGGAGAACGTTCGCGGCTGTGGCCCGCCAATATGGCGTGAACGAATCCACCGTTCACTTTTTTTGCAGCCTCGCAAAAAAGAGCCAGTTCCTACTACTACGGATGCACCTTCGGAAACCGAGGAGGAGGTGCCCCAGGAAATGGCTCCGCCATCTGAAGAGACGTAAAATACAGTCATCAGTTGCGCAGTAAAAGTCATCACCACCTTCATTGTCATCATTTTTACTGCGCAGCATATTCATCACCATCATCACGTCATATATAGCTACGTGTACTTCGCTATACAGTAAGTGTAAACTTATCTACCGATTTCATATTGTTTAGCAGTTGTCCCTGTTATTAATAGAGTAAAGGGTGGGTTGTAAACAATACAGGGAGGGTTTAAAAACGTCCAAATACACGTTAAATAATTAAATAAATATGGTGTCCCTACTTCGCGGAAATTCAGTTATCGCGGTCGGCCTTGGAACCTATCTCCCGCGATAAGTGAGGGATTACTGTACCTACTTAAATTTTATCGACATTTATCTAACTCTATATTTATTTTTCTAGTATCAGAATATAGTTTAAGTTCATTTGTTTTGGTTTCAATAGATGGATTTTTCATATTTTCGATTCTTGTTTTCTTTTTTTCACATCTTCGCGCCCCCCTTTTGGTTACTTCACGCCCCCCTAGGGGGGCCCGCCCCACAGATTGAGAACCACTGGTCTACAGAGAGTTCCTCAAACTTCATGTCTCGGGTTTTTTATCCCGACATGCCGCGTGAATCGTGGGACCTTCTATACACGGGTCCACATGTGCCTTTCTAAACATACAATACAATACAGTTTATTTTTGTATAGCCCAAAATCACACAGGAAGTGCCACAATGGGCTTTAACAGGCCCTGCCTCTTGACAGCCCCCCAGCCTTGACTCTCTAAGAAGACAAGGAAAAACTCCCAAAAAAAACCTAGTAGGGAAAAATGGAAGAAACCTACCTACCTAAACATCAACCAATCAATTCAGTTAGACACAAGTGGATTCCCGTCAAGTTCTAGAAACATCTCAAGGAGAACGAAAGCAAAAAGGATGGACCTGAGCAGAACATGGAGTGCCACAGCCAAGGGTCTGAATACTTCTAGCAATGAGAGATTTCAGTTTTGGACTTTGAATAAGTTTGCAGACCTTTTTGGTCACATGCTGTCACTTTGACATTTTGAGGTACTGAGTGTAGATTGATGGGCAGAAATGGAGAATTTCTCCATTTTATATTAAAGCTACAACACAATCAAGTGTGCAAAAACGTGAAGGGGTCGGAATACTTTTTTTTTTTTATTAATCCACTGTATTTTTCCTAATAATGCCATCCATTTCTGGACCTTCTTTTTTCCCAGAATGGTTCATTTTGTTTAAGTATAATTTTTATATTTTTGTCATTATTTAAAATTCCGATACTTCCAAACACATTTTAATTGTACACATTACTCCGCGCCTGTTCTCAGTACAGAGCGCTATACAAAAATGAGTTGTATTGTATTGTATCATTGTAATGCCGTCCTGCCGTGAATCATCAAGACGCCTGGCCTTTGTTCTATCGGCCCACTTAAGGTGACAGCGTTTTCCGTTCTTCTTTTTTTTTTTATTCCTTAATTTCCTTTGTCTGTCCTAACCCTACCGCCTCATATTGTGGAGCACAATACCGCAGCCATCATGATGACACATTGATTTCGTGTCCAGGTCGCCAAAACAAACAGCTCCATTCGTCAAGCGTTGCTATGGCAACCGTAAGAACTCATTTGCACGGCAGCCTAGGGAAGCCCCTCTCTGGACTCGGAGACGGCCCAATCAATATTTGTAAGATGAAGTGAGCTCTGATTGCAACTGGGGACTTATCAAAAGTCAAATGAAGAGGCTTGAAGGTCTGCCGCCTTGCCGTTATGGCACAGCAATGTGACCCGCTGTGCTTAAACGCTTTCTGTGAGACATCGGGTTCCTGTAAGATGGTCAATCCTGGAGCTAAAACTTTAAAGAAAATGTCATCAGTGATTCCAAATTGTTTGTTTAGGTCTGGAATCCCAACACCCAAAACCAGTAAACCAGGACAGAAAATCGCTAGCAGGTTTACAGGCTTAATGCTCATTAATAAATCTCTTTACTGGTTTGGTGGAGGAGTGGAACAACCCAAAAGTCCAAAGATCTTCTCACACTGTGTGCTACAGAAGTTAGAGCTTGGGCTGAAGGTCTGTCCTGGCATGTGGGGGATCTCAAGGAAGACATAATCAGCTTTAAAAATGGAAACTTCTCTCATCAGAGGCACCAGTGGTAGGAAGAGTCCGGACTGCTGAGGGACCACATTTGGACTTCTTAGACCGCCGTCTCGCTGTTACTCAACACTCACCCTGAGGCTGAATCTTACTTTGGCGTAGTCGGCAGGACTTTGTTGCTATAATGATGGAGCAACAGGACATGGGCAGTGGGGTCTGGAGAGACAGAAGTCGAATCAAAAATGGACGAAGTGTTGAAACGAACCGACTCGATCTCAAGTTTGCTTCCAGACATGCAAGTGCTCTTCGTGATTTATGAAATTTTCTCCGATTACATTTAACATTACTAAAAAAGTAACGTTCATCACAAACATGAACACTATCTAAAAGGGAATCGCCCTTAGACCTTAGGTGGGTTTCTGACCATGTTGTCGTAGTGTTTTGATGCTATGCTTCAAGCAGAGCTCTCGTAGGTTTGTCTTTGTAATGAGTACCTGTGTAAACCAACACCCTTGGGGTACCCCAGGCAATTGCCCCCCCCCCCCCCCTGCCTGTCCTGTCAATGTGTTGGGGGCAGGTATGGGTGTGATACAGAAATTCGTCCCTTTGAGGGGAAAAAAGAAAAACAGTGTGGTATCGGGGTACGTGGTATGGCATTTTAATGGCAAAACACTGTACTTTAATTATATCAATGAGGAAATGGATAATTTTATGCATTTTTTAAAAAAAATTGTTCAGTTCCTCCAGCGGGTCAAAAACAATGGGGCTGAGTTTAAAAGGTTAAACTGCAAGGACAGACAAGGTATTTTTAAAATGTATTAATATAAAATCTGATGAAGCACTGGGCAGTGATGACGGGTAACTGTACGCTCTAATATCTTATCTAATATATAATATCTAATATCTTACGTGAATTTTCCCTTGAGATTAATAAAGTTATCTATCTATCTATCTATCTATCTATCTATCTATCTATCTATCTATCTATCTATCTATCTATCTATCTATCTATCTATCTATCTATCTATCTATCTATCTAATACTAGAAAATAAGTCTCAATATCGTTATGTAATGGCAGCAATACGGATGCATCGGAGGGCGAGCTCGGCGAGCTGAGTCAGTTGTTCCCCTACCTGGATCTTTAGTGCCCAGCATTCTGATGCCATGGCCTGAGGAAGGGCCACCATGTCCTGTTGCGCTGTCATTATAACAACAAAATCCTGCCGACTGCGCCAACGTAACAGAACCAAAGGACAACAATAAAGAGTTACGGTTCCCAGCTGGTAAACCCGTATAATTAAATGGCAAAATAAAAAACATGCAATAATTGCGGAGAGCTCATTACAGACATGAGTTCAGGACAAAACTGGCAAAAATGGTGGAGCTTCTGGTTTTCTGTCCTCCCGGCAGGAAGTGGATGGGCCACAGAAGTGACGTCAGTGGTGGTATAGCTGTCAATAATCTGGTCTGCAGAGGGAGGAAGAGAGAAAGGCCAAGGACACAGTGCCAACCCCTGGTGCAGTGGTAGAATTACAGTCACTTGAGTCCTTCATCTGTCCCCTATGTGCATGCGTGTGACAGCGGGTAAATCATCTTGGAATGGCAGACGGGTGTAGTGGTCCCCATATTTAAGAAAGGGGTTCGGGGATGTATTCTAGCTATAATGACACTCATCAGCCTCCCAGGTAAGACCCATGTCCGTGTGCTGAAGGGAAGAATCCATCTGATGTTGGAGCCAAAGGTACAGGTAGAACAACGTGGATTCCGTTTTGGCCGTGGAACAGTAGAGCAGCTCTTCTCCCTGGCGCAGTTGATGGCGGGTGATGAATGAGAGTCTGATAATCCTGTCTACATGCATTTTGTGGATCGGGAAAAAAACATGTGACCATTTCCCTTGGCATGTGTTGTGTGAAGTTCTGCAGTATTACGAGGCAACAGGGTTGCACTTGCAGTTAAAGTTCATTCCCCATCGGAATACTTGGCGTTAAGTCGAATTTGACTCCACCAAAGCTCTGCCATGTCTGGTTGTGGTTTTTCATGGACATGATATCAAGGTGGGTGTCCAGGTGGGGAGGTGAGGGGTAGCATTGTTGCTTTAAGCAGATGATGTTGTCCTCATTGCCTCATCTGACTGTAACCTTCAGCACACCGTGGCTGGGATGAGGATCAGCATGTCCAAGTCTGGTTCTCTCTCGGTAAAGAGTGGATTACTCCCTCCAGGTTTATGAGAGCTTCAAGAGTTCACATATCACGAGATCTTGGTTGACTAGTCACAGAGAAAGGGAACGTGAGATCGGCAAGCAGATTATAACAACAAAATCCTGCCGACTACACCAAAGTAAGAGAACCAAAGGACAACAATAAAGAGTTACGGTTCCCAGCTGGTAACCCCGTATAACTGAATGGCAAAATAAAAACATGCAATAATTGCAGAGAGCTCCTTACAGACACGAGTTCAGGACAAAACTGACAAAAATGGCTGTTCAATTTCCCATTGGGATTAATAAAGTATCTATCTATCTATCTATCTATCTATCTATCTATCTATCTATCTATCTATCTATCTATCTATCTATCTATCTATCTATCTATCTATCTATCTATCTATCTATCTATCTATCTATCTATTTGTTCAGTGGGCGATGTACCGGCCCATGGTGACCCGTCTAAAGACAAACTTCTCGGTTTGCCAGTCTACAACAACAACAGCAATATTTATTTCTAGAGCACATTTTCATACAAACAATGGAGCTCAAAGTGTTTTACATGATGAAGAAAGAGAAAAAAGACAAAATAAATCATTAAAATAAAAGAACACTAATTAACATAGAATAAAAGTGAGGTCCGATGGCCAAAGAGGACAGAAAAAACAAACAAAAAAAAAAAACTCCAGATGGCTGGAGAAAAAAATAAAATCTGCAGGGGGTCCCGAGACCACCCAGCCCCCTCTAGGCATCAATGACCTCAATCAGTCTTCATTGTATTCAGGGTTCTCATGGAAGAATTTGATGATGATGGTCATGTAGACTTCTGGCAGTGGCGTAGCGTAGTGGGGGCGGCCCGCCCCGGGCAGCACTTTTAGGGGGGCGGCAAAATTTCACAATAAATAATACTAATATCTTGTAAAAATTTGAACCATACCTAAATAAGGGGGCGGCGGAATTTTCCTCCGCCCCGGGCGGCTGACACCCACGCTACGCTACTGACTTCTGGTCTTTAATCCATCAATGTAGGAACATCACGGTGCTTTGATTAGGTGGTGGTGGTGCAGGTCGCCACCACAGAAAACTGGTAAAAGAACAGAAGAGAAAGTAGGGGTTAGTACAGATTTTGGAGCCACCATGAATAATAATGATAATTAATTGAATATACAGAGCATCACGATTTAACTTAAGATGAAGCTGTGAGAAAGCCTTGTTACAGTAATGTGTTTTCAGCCATGTTTTAAAGTGCTCCACCATATTAGCCTGGCGAATTCCTGTTGGCAAGTTATTCCAGATTTGAGGTGCCTAACAGCAGAAGGCCAACCGCCTCACCACTTTTAAGTTTAGCTCTTGGAATTCTAAGCAAACCCTCATTTGAAGATCTAAGGTTACGATTTGGAGTGTAAGGTGTAAGACATTCCGAAATATAAGATGGAGCAGATTATTTAAGGCTTTGTAAACCATAAGCAGTATTTTAAAGTCAATTCTAAATGACACAGGTAACCAGTGTAGTGACGCTAGGACTGGGGTGATGTGCTCAGATTTTCTTTTCCTAGTTAAGATTCTAGCAGCTCCATTCTGAACTCGTTGCAATCGATTGATGTTTTTTTTGGGTGGTCCTGAGAGGAGTGTGTTACAGTAATCTGGTCGACTGAAAACAAAAGTGTGAACTCATTTCTCAGCATCTTGCAATGTTATAAGAGCTCTAACTTTTGCTATGTTTCTTAAGTGAAAAAATGCTGTCCTAGTAATCTGATTCATATGTGATTTAAAATTCAGGTCACAGTCAACAGTTACCCCTAAATTCTTTACCTCCGTCTTCACTTTTAATCCTAATGCATCAAGTTTATTTCTAA
This sequence comes from Erpetoichthys calabaricus, assembly GCF_900747795.2. Taxonomy (NCBI): domain Eukaryota; kingdom Metazoa; phylum Chordata; class Cladistia; order Polypteriformes; family Polypteridae; genus Erpetoichthys; species Erpetoichthys calabaricus. The sequence goes on from NC_041400.2 coordinate 4,772,998, forward strand.
TAACCTCATTATATCCATTTTTGCCAATCACTAAACGTTCAGTTTTCTCATTATTTAGTTTGAGAAAATTACTACTCATCCATTTAGAAACACAAGTAAAACATTGTGTCAGTGAATCAAGAGAGTCGGGGTCATCAGGTGCTATTGATAAATTCAGCTGTGTGTCATCAGCATAGCTGTGGTAGCTCACGTTATGATAATCTGACTTAACGGAAGCATGTAAATCGAAAAGAGCAGTGGACCCAGGATAGAGCCTTGTGGACCACCATATAGAATATCAGGGGTCTTTGAAGTATAATCACCACAACTAACAAAGAATTTTCTACATCCCTATCCTCACCTATGATAACGACCGAAATAAATAGAGCACGAGTATGGCTGAGAGAAATGAGGTTTCTTTACAGGGTGATTGGACTGACACTCGATGAGAGGACGAGAAGCTCAACATTTCGGGAGAGTCACTGCTCCTCCAGATAGGGAAGAACCAGAATGGGCGGGTTGGTCATTTTTTAAAGATGCCCTCTGGGGTGGCTCCCCCTAGAGCTGCTCCGAGTACGTCCATACTGGAGGGATTATATCTCTTGGCTTGGTTTGGGGGCGCCTGAAAATATTCCCAGGAAGAACTGGAATCTGTGGCTTGGGACAGAAAAGTCCGGGCTGACCTGGTTGGCCTGCTGCCACCACAGCCCTCACCTGGAACAGTGGATAAAAAGATGAGATGAAACGACATAAAAAAACACAACTTTAAGTGGCAGATAAATGTAAATAATATTTGTAAAGGAAAAACTTTGAATTGAAAAATACCGAAATTATCCTTTGTGGATTTTTTAAATCTAAAACAATGGCATATTAAAATACAAATTATGATATTCAGTGTGTTATATAAAAATGTCACAGAGAACAACAGGCCAAGTTATCTTAACACATTTGAAAGACCCCATCCACCATAATAAAAGGATAAGTCTCTGTGGGTCTGTTTGTATGTCCGTCCAGTTGCTATGTCTCCGTCATTCCAAAAGATGGCTCGTCACAAATATGTTTAGTAATGAAATGACAAATTCAATGCATTTTAACAGATGGTGCATCACAAAAATGAACACTTTTTAAAATTACCATTCCAAATGGCAAGTAAGAGACATATGCATTGCATTTGTTATTCTAACAGATGGCTCATCAAAAATATTTCTAGTGGTAAAATGAATTTTGTCACTCCAACAGATGGTGCATCACAAACATTAACTCTGCTTTTACAACTAACATATCAAATACTGTATAACAGAGACATATGCATTGCATGGTGCGCTGCAAACATTAATACTAAGGTCCACGTTGATTACTTAGATTTGAACCCATCTAAGATAGATAGTACAGCTAGTAAGCACAAACACACACACTCAGGAGTTCAGGGGAGGACATCTTCACCCTTTAAATAGGACTGCATGACTTAGGAAGAAACAAGCCACACTTCTCCATCACTCGCAAGTCTTCTCGAGGGCTTCATTTTCAGGCACAAAAGATGCAGCTGCCCCTGCACAAATGCACGAGTGGCGCTTCCTCCATGTGGCTTTCATTGGGCTCCGCTGGGTGCCGATTCAACAAGCCGTGTTCATCTCAGCTTGGACGCGTGTCAGGCACTCGACTCCCTCCTCGGGAGAGGAAGGCAGCATTTTTGACATTGGCACCAGACATATGCCAGCTTTGACATCAGTGAGATGAAGAAACGAAGCCAGAAAGATCTGTCGGTGCTGAAGAGTTTTTTGAGAAGATCATTTGGTTTTATGCTTGATGTCGCGATGAAAGTTAACTTGACAACATGTCTGATGTGAGAGAAACGAAAAGGATTCCAAATCAATGAAACACCAGAGGCTAACTTAGCTTTGCAAAAGAGTCCTGCAACCAGCCACCCCATAATAGTAAGTAGCAGTCAGCAGAAATTACATTCATGTGTTTACTCATTTGTTTGATTAAGCCCACTCATTTTCAAACATACCAACTACAGGAACACAGGGAGCACATCCTGACGGCGTCAGGCACAAGGCAGGAATCAATTGTGAATGAGATAGAAATGAAAGGCACTATATAATGGATAGATAGAAATGAAAGGCACTATATACGGTAATAGATAGATAGATATGAAAGGCACTATATAATAGATAGATAGATATGAAAGGCACTATATAATAGATAGATAGAAATGAAAGGCACTATATACGATAGATAGATAGATAGATAGATAGATAGATAGATAGATAGATATGAAAGGCACTATATAATAGATAGATAGATAGATATGAAAGGCACTATATGATAGATAGAAATGAAAGGCACTATATAATGGATAGATAGAAATGAAAGGCACTATATACGGTAATAGATAGATAGATAGATATGAAAGGCACTATATGATAGATAGATAGATATGAAAGGCACTATATAATAGATAGATAGAAATGAAAGGCACTATATACGGTAATAGATAGATAGACAGATATGAAAGGCACTATATGATAGATAGATAGATAGATATGAAAGGCACTATATGATAGATAGATATGAAAGGCACTATATAATAGATAGATAGATAGATATGAAAGGCACTATATGATAGATAGAAATGAAAGGCACTATATAATAGATAGATAGAAATGAAAGGCACTATATAATAGATAGAATTTTATTTTAGTATAGTAGGCAGGATTAGATAGATAGATAGAAATGAAAGGCACTATATAATAGATAGATAGATAGATAGATAGATAGATAGATAGATAGATAGATAGATAGATACTTTATTAATCCCCAAGGGGAAATTCACAATTCATCTTACTTAATATTACAATTATTCAGACTTTGGTAACATTTTAGTATTTCTAATTAGATAGATAGATAGATCGAATTTTATTTAAGTATAGTAGGCAGGATTAGATAGATAGATAGATAGAAATGAAAGGCACTATATAATAGATAGATAGATAGATAGAAATGAAAGGCATTATATAATAGATAGATAGATAGATAGATAGATAGATAGATAGATAGATAGATAGATAGATAGATAGAATTTTATTTTAGTATAGTAGGCAGGATTAGATAGATAGATAGATAGATAGATAGATAGATAGATAGATAGATAGATAGATAGATAGATAGATATGAAAGGCACTATATAATAGATAGATAGAATTTAATTTTAGTATAGTAGGCAGGGATAGATAGATAGATAGATAGATAGATAGATAGATAGATAGATAGATAGATAGATAGATAGGAAAGGCACTATATAGCTATTACATAGTATGTTTAGAAATCGACTTTGATTTAACATCTTTTTGGACATTTTCTTTTAACTATGGAGATGGCCAGTCTGTGGTTTCAGTTGCCATGATGCAGTTCCTGGTCGCTAGGGGGCGTGGTTTAGGACCGTGACATCATGGTAAGTGATGACGTGTTAAAAGGTCATCTCGACTGTCATCTTTTTTCTAAGATTGGACCAAATCTAGTGACCACCTTGGTGAACAGGATGGACAAACTTGTTGAGCTGAATGTTCTGTTCTCGTCGTGATTATTTCTAATGGTTCCAGATCACTTCTGTGTGGTGTCTGCCAGCTGATAGTGGTGAGTCCATTGTGACTCTCTGGTCCTTCTCTTATTTAGTAATTCCATGTTTCAGACTTCCCATCGCGTATTCAAGTCTAACATTTCCACTCCCTATGTGTAATATCTTGCATTATATTTTATTTGCCACAAATCGGCCCACGCTTGTGTTCTGCCCAGGTCCATCTATGATGCTTCAGCTAATTCTACATGAACTGCCTTTCTTTTTGATTTGGCATCATCTTCAAACCTACCCAACTTGTATTTACATTCCAATTCAGATTATTTCGGCACTAGGACACTCTCATTCCTCTCGATCGCGATGTGAATCAGGAGGTGTGAGCTGCTTCAGTGATTTGTGGCTCCCGTGGTTTACTTCACACACAGCATACGCCTATTCCTGGGCAGACGTTCATCTTCTTCCAATCACGAAAGCAGGTTCTGCAGTTTGCTTCACTCCCTGCAGATGTCGCCGCTTTTCCTTTTCTTTCCGCCATGTCACCTTCTCCAGCAGTTTCCCGTAAGAAAAGACACAACACCTTGATAACTTGGCAGAGGTTACCATCAGCCGGACATTACACTTCACCTACCTCGATCACATCATGAGCTTTTGATTAAGACCAAAATCAAAGCTGTAGCCCTTAGTGGTTTGAGAGTAAATTTGTGACAATCGTGTGACAGACACGTCCCTTAGCATTTTATGTATTGTTACGTATGTGCACCTGTGGATCCCCTTCACGGCTTAAGCATGGTAAGCATTACCACCACAGACCGAGAGGAGGCGCTGTTGTTAACTCTCCTATCTCTTCCACCAAAACCCCAGTGGATGCAACTGACCCCGCCTGCAGAGCCGGGAGAAGGCTCCGCCCCTTCCTGTCTGGGCCAGATAGGCATATATGGAGAGAGGAGTTTCATTCTGGACCCAGACGTCAGAGTGGAAGGAGCTCCCTGAAGCAACAGGCTACTTGATTGCCATTTTTAATTCTGGATTGGCTGATTTTTTTGTTCATTATGCTTCACTTCAAACGTTTTTACTTTCCTTTCATTAAATGGGGTTGCCCAGTTGGCTCTTCAGTGTCTATTGTGGGCACCATGACTCTTCCTGGCCGTGACAATATGCAGAATGTGGAGTCAGAATATTGACCAAAGGACATCATGAAGGTTTGGGGCAGACACCCGTAAAATATATCCATCCATCCATTATCCAACCCGCTGAATCCGAACACAGGGTCACGGGGGTCTGCTGGAGCCAATCCCAGCCAACACAGGGCACAAGGCAGGAACCAATCCCGGGCAGGGTGCCAACCCAATGCAGCGTATAATATATCCTGGTTGCAAAATGGTTTTAAATAAGTGTGATATGTTCACAAGTGCAAAGTCCAAATCAGAAGTGAAGTCTTTGAGTTAAGATGGCGGCTTACAAGGCTGGTTTAGGAAGCGACGTCCTCACTAGGGCCGGAACTGGAAATGATGCCATCTCTGGGGCCGGAAACCGGAAGTGACGTCGGCAGCGGTGCCGGACCCTGGTGGGATTTCCTGAGAGTGGTCTGCAAGGAATCGAGATTGATAGTCAGTGCACCCCGCCTCCCCCTGGTCTGTCATGGAATTACTATTACATAGGCCCTTTAGCTGCCTCCTACTCGCACGTGTGTGGTGGTGGATAATATAAAGAAGAGCAGCCTCCGCAGTGATCTTGAGGAACGCCATCCCTAACTTTGTTAAAGTTCCTCACACCACATTCTACATATGTGGATGTATGCGCTCGTGTGAAGTGGTGTGGAGTGAGGCTGCCTGTGAAAGGTGCTATATAAAACGACGGTCACCTGACTGATTGAAGATTGTGCTCAAATGAGAGTCAAAGCCCCTCGTAGCCCTCATGTTGAACCTCAGCCTGGTCCACCCGTCCACTCGTTACTTGACAGCAGATGATTCAGCACCCGATCTTGTTGGAACTCATAAAAAGTGACAGGCCACTGTGCGGCCATTCATCTGAAATGAGTTCCGTGTCTGTTAGACAAGCCGCCTAATGGCGTCCAATTAATAAAAGATGACAAGGAAAATTAGAAAAGGGGCGCCGAGGAGACGGTGCAGGACTTCAGAGATGTCTGTCATCCTGTCTGACTACAATGGACTGAGATGGTTCAGTCGCTCACTACTGCAGCAGCTGTTTGCTGTTTCTTGCTTCATCGGCTGTAAAGGCGCTATATTAAAATAAAGATGGACCTGTATATGTCTGCATGGTAGATGTTAGTGTGGCTGTTACTATGGCTTGTTCTTCAGGAATTCTGCTTTATTAGGTGGGTGCTTTGGCTCAAGACCTCAGTCCTGGGTCCATTATGACTAAGGTGCTCTCTCTCTCTCTATCTTAGAGTGAAAACTGAAGACTCACACAGAGCTATGGGTGAGATGCCACCTTTACAGGGCACACTCACACATTGCCACTTCATTTAATCTTTGTATCTTTCAGATGCTGGAAGAAAGCTGGAACACTTGGTGAAAAACCAACTCCAGATACAGGGATGCTGGTGAGGGTGCCAGTTCAGTGCAGGGCACACAGAGCCAATCTGCACATCTTTTTGAGGAAAGCTGGAAAATCAAAGGGAAAAAACACACAGACATGGGGACCCTGGATTGGGTGCCAGTCCTTCACAGGGCACACACACGTCTGGTACCCATTTAGAGTTGCCACTTGACCTAATCCTCACTTCTTTGGGATGCTGGAAGTAAGTCGGAACACTTGATAAATGAATAAAGACGGAGCACTCGCTCTTCTCTGCTGTGTCTTGTGATTTTTATCGACTACTACCCAGTGCCCAGGCTGTGATGCCACTGTATATGATCTTCACCAGAGCCATTCGCGTGCCGCTTCAGACAGACGATAATTAAAGCTAATATAGACGTGCCAGTCAAGCAAATGATTATTTTTTAAAAGTGGGGTGTTATTTAGTAATTAAAAGCTCAGCTGCAGCAAAACCCAAGTGTCACAACCAAATGCCAAGACAAGGGCTGGGAATTGCCTGCCAGGAAAAGGTGACTTCCACAAAATACAGTATTCCCAATTTTAATTAGCCCTTGGCACATTTTTGAGGCTTATCGACGTATCCACCTAAAGCAGTTACCGATACGCAGCAGCAGGTTGGACTTGCGTGTCATGCCAGGCAAATGGCCGTTTAAAGACAATGACGGGAGACAACAGGGCTACAGAACTCAATGATCAGTGAAGAGGAAAAATGAGAAGAGAACTGGGGAACCTGGAGAAAGACCCGCACAGAAAAGGGGGTGAAGTGCCAGTCCTTCACAGAGAGCACTCACTCACACATGGTGCCCATTCAGAGCTGCCAGTTAACCTAATCGCCACATCTTTTGGAATACTGGAAGAAAGCTGGAACACTTGGCGTAAAACTCGCCCAGATACAAGGACCTCGAAGAGGGTGCCAATTCTTTCTCTGAAGAAACCTAAGGCTTCCTTTGTTTAATTTGGTACTCAATTTCATCTTTAAGTTACCCACTCAAGCACTCATGTAAACTACAGAATTAGCTGCAATTAAACTTAAGGCATATTATTAACTGTCCAGCATAACAAGGTCTACTGTATACCAGTTAATTATCACAATATACTGTATATTCACTGCCTGTGCTACACGTCTAAGATGGTTTGAAATCTAAATAATCAACAGAGACCTATAAAGTTTGCAGTGTGCCATCTACTGGAATATACTTTGTAATGCATGAAGTAGTAAAATGCATTGCATTTATTATTCCAACAGATGGAACATCACAATAAAATGCATTACTACAAATGTTTTTGATGCACCACCTGTTGGAATGACACATGCAATATGTCTCTGTTATATGTCAATAGGTATGGTATTCATAAATGCAGTGCAAATGTTTTTGATGCACCACCTGTTGGAACGACACATGGAATATGTCTCTGTTATGTGTCAATAGGTATGGTATTCGTAAATGCAGTGCAAATGTTTTTGATGCACCACCTGTTGGAACGACACATGCAATATGTCTCTGTTATATGTCAATAGGTATGGTATTCATAAATGCAGTGCAAATGTTTGTGATGCACCATCTGTTGGAATGACACATGCAATATGTCTCTGTTATATGTCAATAGGTATGGTATTCATAAATGCAGTGCAAATGTTTTTGATGCACCACCTGTTGGAACGACACATGCAATATGTCTCTGTTATATGTCAATAGGTATGGTATTCATAAATGCAGGGCAAATGTTTGTGATGCACCATTTGTTGGAATGACAGATGCTATGCATATGCCTCTGTTATATGTGACAATTAGTATGAGATTTGTAAACACAATGTAAATGTTTGTGATGTACCATCTGTTGGAATGATAGATGCAATGCATACGTCTTTGTTATATGCCAATTGGTATGGGATTTGTAAATGCAGTGTAAATTTTTGTGATGCGACATCTGTTGGAATGAGAGATGCAATGCATATGTCTCTCTTATATGACAATTGGTATGTGATTTGTAAACACAGTGTAAATGTTTGTGATGTGTCATCTGTTGGAATGAAAACACAAAGCATTTTATTGCTTGAAATGTTTGTGATACACCATTTGTTGGAATGACAGAGACATAGCAAAGGTACATATGCACAGAGAGACAGACACCTTTCCTTTTTTTAATGTGAATATTTATGTTATATATTGTATAAAACTTATTTTATAAAACATATAGAAAATCTGTTTTGCATTCTGCGTATGCTGACACAAGATGCTTACTTAGATGAGCCGCAGTCTTATTAAGTGAAACAAGTCAGCCGTCCTGCTTTGCCCCTTTTCTCATTCCCCTCATTGCAGATGCAGTTTCTACCTACAAGTCACAAGGCTGCTGAACAACAAACCATAAGGGATGTGATCCATATATTACTGTGTATACTGTATGGTGCCTGCTATGCACACTTGTCACATATTTATTAATTGTTTGAATTGATTGATTGATTTATGGTGTTGTATTTTTTTCCACTACTCCAAGGAGACAGACAAGTAAGCATTTCATTGCGCTGAGCACATATGACGATGAGCCTGACGTGACTTGACTAATCACTGAGGCACCAGGCCACACTTTTTCAAATCAAAGATGAGTCTATAAAAGTGAGCAGATTTTAAATAGAAGTAAAAGTCAAATCAAAGTAATTAAGGATTCTAGCTTTATGTACATAAGAATTATATCAAAAGTGCAGGTTTCCCTTTCTTTTTCTTTTTCTTTTCATTAATAGATTATCTCATGGTTGGACTTTGCTACTTGACCATGATGTGTGTGGGCTGAGTTGTGATTCCTTAGCTATTTAAATTTATTCCAGTGCCGTCATGTTCAGGACTCTTGGAAAGACTCCATTTCCTAATAATTCTCGACGTGCCACTTCTCAAATACGTTTTAACAAAAATTCACCCCAAAATGAAACATCATTTCCAAGAGGTTTTGCTTCTTTAAAAAAAACGAATAAACCTTAGGTTCAGTTTATGGGTTACTTTGTGAACAATGTAATTGTAGTTGCCATCTGATAGATAGATAGTGCCTTTCATATCTATCTTATATAGCGCCTTTCATATCTATCTATCTATCTATCTATCTATCTATCTATCTATCTATCTATCTATCTATCATATAGTGCCTTTCTATCTATCTATCTATCTATCTATCTATCTATCTATCTATCTATCTATCTATCTATCTTATATAGCACCTTTCATATCTATCTATCTATCTATCTATCTATCTATCTATCTATCTATCTATCTATCTATCTATCTATCTATCTATCTATCATATAGTGCCTTTCTATCTATCTATCTATCTATCTATCTATCTATCTATCTATCTATCTATCTATCTTATATAGCGCCTTTCATATCTATCTATCTATCTTATATAGTGCCTTTCATATCTATCTATCTATCTATCTATCTATCTATCTATCTATCTATCTATCTATCTATCTATCTATCTATCTATCTAAGATAGATAGATAGATATGAAAGGCACTATATAAGATAGATAGATAGATAGATATGAAAGGCGCTATATAAGATAGATAGATAGATAGATAGATAGATAGATAGATAGATAGATAGATAGATAGATACTTTATTAATCCCCAAGGGGAAATTCACAATTCATCTGTTACTTAATATTACAATTATTCAGACTTTGGTAACATTTTAGTATTTCTAATTTTATTTTTCAACATTTGGATGTTACTGTATGTGATGATTATGTCTTCACCTGGTGATTTTGGGTTATGGTATGCAGGGGACCTCCATTGCCCGAGGGTGCGTGGTTAAGTGTGTGGGTGTGGTCACACAGCTGGTGTCCATTGAAGTTAAGTGGCATTGTTGGAGGGAGGTAGGGGTGTGTGTGTGTGTGTGTGTGGGGGGGGTTTGAGGGGGGTCTTCTGGGGCTTTATCCTCTGATCTCAGGTATCCAGCCCCTCTTTTTTAAGAGATCAATGCCACCCCCCCAGCCTGTGCCAAATCCTGACACGCATAGACAATTTTGTTTAAATGTCCATGGGGGACCCCCACCCCGTCTGCTGTTTCAATACATAGTCAATGTATGATTTTTAATTCAAGATCAGAAAAGGAAACTGGAACAAAATGGAGTAGGTGCCGGGGTCAGAACCGATGAGACAGTCCAGACTTTTTGCCAAGCCAGAAACATGAGAGTCAAAACACGAGAACAACAATGCCGAGAAGAGCAGGTTAAGTCATTAATTCTATCCAAGTGGCACAAAAAATTACCCTTCATAAGGCCACGCCAATGACGTCACCTGAGTAGATGGCACTGCCTGTCACTGTTCAAAATGGCGCCACGATAAAAAAATGACATCTTAGCCAGGAACCAAGATAAGGGAAAATAAAATATTTCAAATTCCTGTACATCAGAAACCCCATAATAACCACCAAGGAGTTCCAAAATTAATCCTCAGGAAAGCGCAAAAAATACATTAGTAAACACCACAATCACAATAAATATGTTTCATGTATTATTGTTATTGTTTCATTTAAAAATATTCTCTTTATGCTCCCTGTGTTTTGTGGGCGGTTCCCCAAGAGGTGGGGCCACCTGTCCATCAAACTTTAGGGACTGCCCTCCCAGCCCTATAAGAGCTGGTGGATTATTCAGTCCCTTGTGTTTCATTGAATTAACTTTGGAGGCGACTTTTGTCATTAGTCTGGTTGCGGGTTGTTTTGCTTCTGTTTATTGGTTTATTTTGCTGTCACCCCTCTTAATTCTTTGGATTTTTGTTTCTCATTGGCTGAGCTTTCAAAGTAGCAACTTCCTTTTAATATCTGACATACCTTATGGACACAGTAGGATTTCAGCAGTGACATTAAGTTTATTGGATTAACAGAAAATATGCATCATAACAAAATTAGACAGGTGCGTAAATGTGGGCACCCCAACAGAGATATGACATCAATACTTAGTTGAGCCTCCTTTTGTAAATCTAACACCTCTAGACACTGTCCTCCTATAGCCTCTGATGAGTGTCTGATTCTGGATGGAGGTATTGTTCACCATTCTTCATACAAAATCTCTCCAGTTCAGTTCAATTTGATGGACAGCCTGCTTCAAATCATCCCATAGATTTTCGATGATCTTCAAGTCAGGGGACTGTGACGGCCATTCCAGAACATTGTACTTCTCCCTCTGCATGAATGCCTTTGTGTTTTGGGTCATTGTCTTGTTGGAATATCCAACCCCTGCGTAACTTCGACTTTGTGACTGATGCTTGAACATTATCCTGAAGAATGTGTTGATATTGGGTTGAATTCATCAGACCCTCGACTTTAACAAGGGCCCCAGTCCCTGAACTAACCACACAGCTCCACAGCATGATGGAACCTCCGCCAAATTTGATAGGAGGTAGCAGGTGTTTTTCTTGGAATGCGATGTTCTTCTTCTGCTTTTTGTTCTGACCAAATAACTTCATTGTTGTCTCATCAGTCCAAAGCACTTTGTTCCAAAATGAATCTGGCTTGTCTAAATGAGCATTGGCAAACAACAAGCGACTCTGTTTGTGGCGTGAGTGCAGAAAGGGCTTCTTTCTCATCACCCTGCCATACAGATGTTTGAATTGTAGAACGATGTACAGATACACCATCTGCAGCCAGATGTTCTTGCAGGTCTTTGAAGGTGATCTGTGGGTTGTCTGTCACCATTCTCACAATCCTGCACATATGCCGCTCCTGTATTTTTCTTGGCCTGCCAGACCTGCTGGTTTAACAGCAACTGTGCCTGTGGCCTTCCATTTCCTGATTCCATTCCTTCCCGTTGAAACTGACAGTTTAAACCTCTGAGATGGCTTTTTGTAGCCTTCCCCTAAACCAGGAGACTCAACAATCTTTGTTTTCAGATCTTTGGAGAGTTGCTTTGAGGATCCCATGCTGTCACTCTTCAGAGGAGAGTCAAAGGGAAGGAAGCCCAACTTGTAATTGACCACCTTAAATACCTTTATATCTCATGATGGGACACACCGGTCTATGAAGTTCAAGGCTTAATGAGCTCATCAACCAATCAGCATTGAGCAGTGACAGGCATTCAAATCAGCACAGTGACAAGGGGACCCACATTTGTGCACAGCCAGTTTTTCACATTTGATTTCATTTCATACAACTAAACACTGCGTCACTAAAAATCTTTGTTCGGAAAACACCGCAGTACTCCTAGGAAATGAAAGACAGACCACTGTTATCTTTTATTGTTGAAAGGAGAGTCCATTATTATGCAGGCTGAGAGGGGGTCACAAACTTTATCATATAACCGTATTTTATACAAGGTGATCAAAGGCGGTCAGAAGGACTCATTTAGGGACGCCCACTGAGGTGCCCATTGGGATTTGAACCAACATGACAGTAACATACAGCCCACTCAGACCCCCAGAGAAGCAATCTATGCGAACAGGTAAAGACATATTCTCCGACGCGAGGGTCTTCTTTTCTTGTAGTCTTCTCGCACATGTAAAGAGTGACAACTTCAAGACGGTAATCAAAGCCCCGCAGATGACAGCTGTTAGGCGCCATGGCAGGCCGGCTGAGGTGTTCAATTGTGCTGCCAACTGAGAGAATCGGGCAGACACTCTCGCCAGCAGATGAATGCATAATAAATAAACTCCAGTATGGGAATGTAGAGTCGGGAGGGTCGTAACGTCCTTATGATGCGTCTGCTGGCACAGGAGGGCCACTGACAGATGGGCAGCCTTCACTGGGAGGTTTTTCCGCCCCACAGACTAACATTATTACAGATGGCTTTTCTAGCCATGGAAGTCGTCGACACGCGTTGGTCTTTTGTTTTGTTTTCTGTCGTAGGCTTCAAAAGAGTACAATATTCTCATTTGAGGCACAAATATTCTTCATAGATACAGTAGAGTGCCTTCTGTATCCTGCTTAGAGCAGAAGAGTATCGTGGGAGATGCTGGAGCCTAACCCAGACAGCACGGGGAGCAAGGCAGGAACAAACCCGGGACAGGATTTTCACCTGCTACTAGCAGCGTTTCTCAACCTTTAAATATTTGCGACCCGAGTTTTCATAACAGTTTTAATCGCGCCCCCCCCTGACGTTTTTTTTGAAACCCTAATAAAATTTAATCCTATATTTTTTGCTGCCGATACACCGCTACAAGTTTCAAATTTTCCTACGAATAGCGAAATTACGCCACATATGGCAACATTCGCGCCCCCTTTTTTGTTACCCCCCCGGGGGGTGCGCCCCACAGTTTGAGAACCGCTGTGCTACAGTTTATCAGGTTATGAAGCTCGGACCCAACAGCTTATCCCTAAAATAACAAGCTTTCTACTACTGGTCATGGAGACGGTCACGTCCCCCCCAGAGTTTTGGGTCCCAAGAAGATGAGAACAGGCCGGTCCCAAATTTTTTCCAGGCACAGTCCCACCAGACATCACTACCCTGTCAGCCTCATTTCTCTTTACACTCCCAATCTTCTGGGTGTCCTTCACTGGCAGGAGTCGTACTGTCCTGCCGACTACGCCAAAAACTGTGGAAGAAATATATATATATATAAACTGCTCAAAAAAATGAAAGGAACACTTTGAAAACCCATCAGATTTCAATGGTAAAAAAAAATCCTGCTGGCTGTCTCTGTCTACTGCTATGGACTGAGATGGTGATGTGTGAGGAACGTAAGGATGGAAATGAAAAGGATCAACCAACAGACAGAGGGACACCCTGAAAATCAAAGGGAAAAAATTATGTGGCAGGCAGGCAACTCCAAATCGTACTCAGTAGTTTGTATACCGATGCCTGACAATGTCCTAATGAGACGACAGATGGTGTCCTGGGGGATCTCCTCCCAGATCTGGACCAGGGCATCACTGAGCTCTTGGACAGGCTGATGCCATCGGATGGACTGAAACATAATGTCCCACCCAGAGGTGTTCTATTGGAATGAGGTCAGGCGAGTGAGCGTGGGGTCTGGCCAGTCAATGGGCTCAATTCCTTCATCCTGTTGCCACATGAGGCTGGTCATTGTTGTGCACCAGGAGGAACCAGCATAGGGTCTGACAATGGGGCCAAGGATTTCATCCCGATACCTAATGGCAGTCCTGCGGTGCCATTGTGTGGCCTGTAGAGGTCTGTTTGTCCCTCCATGGATATGCCTCCCCAGACTGACCATCACTGACCCCCCACCAAACCGGTCACACTGAACAATGTCACAGGCAGCATAATGTTCTCCACGGCTTCTCCAGACCCTTTCACGTCTGTCACATGTGCTCAGGGTGAACCTGCTCTCATCTGTGAAAAGCACAGGGCGCCCGCCAGTGGTGGATCTGCCAATTCTGGTATTCTATGGCAAATGCCAATTGAGCTCCACGGTGCCCACTAGAGGACATCGGGTCCTCAGGCCACCCTCATGAAGTCTGTTTCTGATTGTTTGGTCAGAGATATTCACACCAGTGCCCTGCCTGCCTGCCTGCTGGAGGTCATTTTGTAGGCTCTGCCAGTGCTCATCCTGTTCCTCCTTGCCCAAATGAGCAGATACCGGTGGATCCTGCTGGTGGGTTAAGCACCTTCTATGAGGGGTCCTGTCCAGCTCTCCTAGAGGAACTGCCCGTCTGTCTCCTGGAATCTCCTCCATGTCCTTGAGTCTGTGCTGGGAGACACAGCAAACCTTTTTGGCAATGACACGTATTGATGTGCCTGCCATCCTGGAGAAGCTGGACTACTTGTGCCAGCTCTGTAGGGTCCAGGTATGGCCTCATGCTACCTACCAGTAGTGACACTGACTGTAGCCAAATGGAAAATGAGTGACAAAACAGATGAGGAGGGAAAAATGTCAGTGACCTCCCTCCAGCTGTTAAACCATTCATTCCTGTTTTGGGGGTCGTCTCATTGTCGCCCCTCAAGTGCACCAAAGCAGCTGAAACTGATGAACAAGACCCTCTGCTACTTCACTGAGCAGATCAACAGTCCACAAGTGTCACTGACTTGATGCTATAATTAGATTCAAAAGGGTTCCTTTCATTTTTTTGAGCAGTTTATATATATATAAATATATACTGTATGTGCATAATCACCTGTAAGAACAAGGCAGGAGGAAGCTCGTTCATGCGTCTTTTAATTTCTCTTCATGAAGAGGGAAACATTCCATCTAAGTTGTCTGTTAAGCAAAGGTCATGGAGCCAAATTACACTCCCATATTTATAGATAATGGAGTTTGCATAACAGTGCTGAGTTAATGCTTCACGACATCTGACATTTACTCTGATTGGTTTGTTAACTGACACGCCTCCTATACGCCTAATTAAAACTCTCATTCTGCTACATTCTTTGTTCTTCTCAATATCTCTTCAGTTCAGCTCTTATCCTCTTATGGAATTCCTGTGTATGTGACAACTATCCTGTCTTACAGGCGTCACTTTCTTTCATCATCACCTACAGTACATCCGGACAATATTCATAGCGCATCACTTTTTCCACATTTTGTTATGTTACAGCCTTATTCCAAAATGGATTAAATTAATTTTTTTCCTCAGAATTCTACACACAACACCCCATAATGACAACATGAAAAAAGTTTACTTGAGGTTTTTGCAAATTTATTAAAAATAAAAAAACTGAGAAATCCCATGTCCATAAGTATTCACAGCCTTTGCTCAATACTTTGTCGATGCACCTTTGGCAGCAATTCCAGCCTCAAGTCTTGTTGAATATGATGCCACAAGCTTGGCACACCTATCCTTGGCCAGTTTGGCCCATTCCTCTGTACAGCACCTCTCAAGCTCCATCAGGTTGGATGGGAAGCGTCGGTGCACAGCCATTTTAAGATCTCTCCAGAGACGTTCAATCAGATTCAAGTCTGGGCTCTGGCTGGGCCACTCAAGGACATTCACAGAGTTGTCCTGAAGCCACTCCTTTGATATCTTGGCTGTGTGCTTAGGGTCGTTGTCCTGCTGAAAGATGAACCGTCGCCCCAGTCTGAGGTCAAGAGCGCTCTGGAGCAGGTTTTCATCCAGGATGTCTCTGTACATTGCTGCAGTCATCTTTCCCTTTATCCTGACTTGTCTCCCAGTCCCTGCCGCTGAAAGACATCCCCACAGCATGATGTTGCCACCACCATGCTTCACTGTAGGGATGGTATTGGCCTGGTGATGAGCGGTGCCTGGTTTCCTCCAAACGTGACACCTGGCATTCACACCAAAGAGTTCAATCTTTGTCTCATCAGACCAGACAATTTTCTTTCTCATGGTCTGAGAGTCCTTCAGGTGCCTTTTGGCAAACTCCAGGTGAGCTGCCATGTGCCTTTTACTAAGGAGTAGCTTCCGTCTGGCCACTCTACCATACAGGCCTGATTGGTGGATTGCTGCAGAGATGGTTGTCCTTCTGGAAGGTTCTCCTCTCTCCACAGAGGACCTCTAGAGCTCTGACAGAGTGACCATCGGGTTCTTGGTCACCTCCCTGACTAAAGCCCTTCTCCCCTGATCGCTCAGTTTAGATAGCTGGCCAGCTCTAGGAAGAGTCCTGGTGGTTTCGAACTTCTTCCACTTACAGATGATGGAGGCCACTGTGCTCATTGGGACCTTCAAAGCAGCAGAAATTTTTCTGTAACCTTCCCCAGATTTGTGCCTCGAGACAATCCTGTCTCGAAGGTCTACAGACAATTCCTTTGACTTCATGCTTGGTTTGTGCTCTGACATGAACTGTCAACTGTGGGACCTTCTATAGACAGGTGTGTGCCTTTCCAAATCATGTCCAGTCAACTGAATTTACCACAGGTGGACTCCAATGAAGCTGCAGAAACATCTCAAGGATGATCAGGGGAAACAGGAGGCACCTGAGCTCAATTTGGAGCTTCATGGCAAAGGCTGTGAATACTTATGGACATGGGATTTCTCAATTTTTTTATTTTTAATAAATTTGCAAAAATCTCAAGTAAACTTTTTTCATGTTGTCATTATGGGGTGTTGTGTGTGGAATTCTGAGGAAGAAAATGAATTGAATCCATTTTGGAATAAGGCTGTAAAGTAACAAAATGTGGAGAAAGTGAAGTGCTGGGAATACTTTCAGGATGCACTGTATCTTAGCTGCATATTTTATTATACCTACTTAATAGATGTTTCAATAGATGTACTTTTCATATTTTCGATTCTTGTTTTCTTTTTTTCACATCTTTGCGCCCCCCTTTTTGTTACCTCGCGCCCCCCTAGGCGGGCCCGCCCCACAGATTGAGAACCACTGACCTAGAACATTCTGTCTCCTTGTTGCTCACACAGACTTCATAAGGTTTCCCAGTATGTTTGCCTGACTCTTTATGCTACTGCTGTTTGTGGCTCAGGGGTCAGGGCTGGTAACGTGAAGGTTGCTGGTTCGAATCCTGGCAGTGACAGCACTGGGCCCTTGAGTGAGACCCGTAACCTGCAGTTGCTCTGGGGTGGAGTTTTCATACAAATAACTGACCATGCACTTTTCCCCTAAAAATCTCTGAGTAAGTAGGGGTAGGCAGAAAAGAGAATTTCCCCTTGGAGATTAATACAATTGTGAAAAGACACATCTTGACACCTCAGAAAAGTTTGGGGCAGCCCCCCCAATATACTTGAAGTATCAGCTGAAAAATGAGCATTGAGTCTTTTACAGACAAAAGTCCAAAACAGAACTGGTAGGCAGAAGGAATATGGCAGTTTTTAAAGTCAGGCAGGGGAAGTGACATCATCTGGACAGGAACTGGAAGTGATGTAATCGGGTCTGGAACCGGACGTGAAGACATTGTGTCCAGAACTGGAAGTGGTGTAATTGGACCAAGGCAGAATTTCCCATGTTTGGTCTTCAGGGATAAAAGAGAAAGGATTAGTGCACTCTGCCACCTCCTGGTCCGGCACCTTCTTTTGAGCCCTTTAGCTGCCTCCCATGTGCACGTGTGTGACACAGTATACCAAATAAAAGATACAGTAAATGTATTCCTCTCTTGATCGCCTTTATTTTCTTTCACAACATTCACACGCTCTGCGGCCAGTTCACTTAACCTGCATGTCTTTGTGACAGGGCGAGTCAAACTGGAGCACTCAGAGGGAACTCACACAGACACTGGGAGAAAAAGCACCCTGATTGATTTTTTTTTGGCTTTCGATTTCGCTTTGGTGCTGCTGACTAACTGGTTTCCAACTATTTTTTTCTGTTCATTCAATGTCTCTTCCTCTGGTTACTATTATAATTTTCATGCTAGCTTCACTTGCATTTTCATTATGATTACAACTGCACAACGAGAAAGTGACATGGCAGAAAGAAAAGGAAGAGCAGTGACATCTGCTGAGTGTGAAGCAAATTGCAAAAGCTGATTATATACTAGAAAGAAGAGGATTGACAGCAACCGGCATCTGGTGCAGCAACTCAGAAACTTCTGGTGCTGGAGAGTTGATCCTGGGAGGACTGGGGGGGGTCAGCATATTTTCTAGTGGGTTTTTACTTTCTACTGATACACAATTTGGGAGAAAGGAAAGACCCCGCCACCCACCAACCCCCATCCTTGCAGGAGGCAGCTAAATGGAAGCAGATCAGTCTAGACAGGACTCAGACGTGATCAGATATTCGGCAATGAAGTGCAATATAAATGAACATGTAGGAAGACGCATTACATGTTGTTACATAATTTATGGCTCAATTGAAGAAAGCAGACCACATCTTTGAAAAAATATATATATATTTTCAAATGCTATCCTATTGGAAGCCAAATTAGGACGCTACAATCTGTTCTACAAATAGCCTGAAATTCTGTTCCTTTAATTTAAATGACATGATAGGAAGGATTGAATTATTTTTGTTGTATTTATAAGAGAAATACAATGTGACATTGCTCTCCATTTCTCTTCATATCTCATCCAGCTCAGCTAATTTGTGTTTGGCTGTGCTTGTTGCCGCTAATGACTTCTCCTGTGGGTGTCATGTCCTTTGTGTGTTCTGCAATTCTCTTCAGCAAAATCTCAGTTAACTTCTGCTTGTTTGCCTCAGCTGAACTTTGTTGTGGGTGCTGTTGTGGTAGGAGTTGCTCCATCCATCCATCCATCCACTGATTTTCTTCCTTTCCTGTGGGGACAGTAGTCTAAGCAAAGATGGCCGGACATCTCTTTTCCCTGCCACCACCTCCAACTCCTCCGAGGTCAAATCAAGGCCAGCGTGTCTTCTCCTGGGTGGACATGCTCAAAACATCTCCTCAGGCAGGCGTCCAGGAAGGCAACCTAATCAGACGCCCGAACAATCACCTCAGCTGGCTCCTTTCAATGTGGTGGAGCAGCGGCTTTACTCTGAGCTCCTCATGAATGGCCGTGCGCCTCACCCTGTCTGTAAGGCTGAGTCCTGACACCCTGCCAAGGAAGACCATGTCCACTGCTTCTAGTTATTTTGGTCACTGCTCAAAGCTTGCAGCCATAGATGATGGCAGAAAAGTAGACTGACTTGTAAATCAAGAGTATGCCTTTCAGCACAGCTCTCTCTTCACCGTAACTGACAGATACAATGTCCGCATTACTGCAGACCCCATGCCGATCTCTCAGTCCCTTCTTCCTTCACCCGTGAACAAGACCCTCAGATACTTAAACTCCACTTGAGGTGGCGCCTCCTCCTTTGAAAACCACAACCTCAGAATTGGAGGTGCTGATCCTCAACCCAACTGCATCACAACTGACTGCAAACCACACCAGTGCTCACCTGACATCACCAGCCGATGAAGCCAATAGGACCCCATCATCTGAAAAATATCAAAGAAGTGATCCTGAGGTCACTGGACGCCATAATGGTGCCCTGAAATGGGGGGAAACGTATAGAATAAGTGATGTAATTTGTGCTTGATGTGAACGAAATGTATGCTAAGACCCTTAAGTGAAGTCTGCAATGTGAACTTCAATCACAATGTCTGAGTTGTATGATTTGTAATTTTAAACTGTGGAGCAGAGGAGGAAATCAAAGAGAAAATATGACTTTATCTGAAACACTATGGAGAACAATCTATCTATCTATCTATCTATCTATCTATCTATCTATCTATCTATCTATCTATCTATCTATCTATCTATCTATCTATCTAATCCTGCCAACTACGCTATCTATCTATCTATCTATCTATCTATCTATCTATCTATCTAATCCTGCCAACTACGCTATCTATCTATCTAATCCTGCCAACTACGCTATCTATCTATCTATCTATCTATCTATCTATCTATCTATCTATCTATCTATCTATCTATCTATCTATCTATCTATCTATCTATCTATCTATCTAATCCTGCCAACTACGCTATCTATCTATCTATCTATCTATCTATCTATCTAATCCTGCCAACTACGCTATCTATCTATCTAATCCTGCCAACTACGCTATCTATCTATCTATCTATCTATCTATCTATCTATCTATCTATCTATCTATCTATCTATCTATCTGATCCTGCCAACTACGCTATCTATCTATCTATCTAATCCTGCCAACTACGCTATCTATCTATCTATCTATTCCTGCCAACTACGCTATCTATCTATCTATCTATCTATCTATCTATCTATCTATCTATCTATCTATCTATCTATCTAATCCTGCCAACTACGCTATCTATCTATCTATCTATCTATCTATCTATCTATCTATTCCTGCCAACTACGCTATCTATCTATCTATCTATCTATCTATCTATCTATCTATCTATCTATCTATCTATCTATCTGATCCTGCCAACTATACTATCTATCTATCTATCTGATCCTGCCAACTATACTATCTATCTATCTATCTATCTATCTATTCCTGCCAACTACGCTATCTATCTATCTATCTATCTATCAATCTATCTATCTATCTATTCCTGCCAACTACGCTATCTGTCTATCTATCTATCTATCTGATCTTGCCAACTAAGCTATCTATCTATCTATCTATCTATCTATCTATCTATCTATCTATCTATCTATTCCTGCCAACTACGCTATCTATCTATCTATCTATCTATCTATCTATCTATCTATCTATCTATCTATCTATCTATCTATCTGATCCTGCCAACTATGCTATCTATCTATCTATCTATCTATCTATCTATCTATCTATCTATCTATCTATCTATCTATCTATCTATCTATCTATCTATCTGATCCTGCCAACTATGCTATCTATCTATCTAATCCTGCCAACTATGCTAAAATATCTATCTATCTATCTATTATATAGTGCCTTTCACAGCTATCAATTAATAGTATGCATTTTACTTTTACATGTGAAAGCAGTCATGATTTCTTTAAAGTCATTTTTTATATTCAAAAACAAAGGTAATGTTTTCAATGTAAATGACTTTTTCATTCAGGTTGTTTTTATTTATTTATTTATTTACTGTTTTTTTTTGTGCTGGTTAGTGACTAAAGTTTATATTAACGATGAACGTTTGTGACAGACCACCTGGACAAATATCTTAAAGAGGTTCTTCACTAGGCAGACCTCCCGAATGTCTCCGACTTCACGTTAAAACATCTGCCCCGCTCGTTCCGTTCCCTTGGCCGGTGATTTCAGTTCCACAAACCCCCTTTACAGACATAATTTGAAATTCAAATGACTTGACTGCGCAGGTCGAGGGTCTCTGGGGACTTTCGGATGTCTCGGCTCAGCTGTGGACTGTAAGGAATCCAATATATGAGACGATCAATTATTCAGGAGGCAGGGCGGGGGGGTTTTGCGTAACGACTAGTAATTCATGTCGGACAACGTAAGGGCACACGCCGATGGAAATGAGCTTTATTTAACGAAATTACGGTAGAAAAATGGCTGATGCATTATTAATCGTACCTGCTCATTTAAGGAGCCCGTCCAGTGCTCTTAAGGTGGAGTGCTGAGCTAACAAGCTATCGTTTTTTGAGCGTCTTTAGTAACGGCGGAGTTTACGCAGCAGCGGCTCAGCTGGCAGCGCCCTGTAAATCACAAACGCAGCGCTCAGCACCTTCCGGAGCTTCGCGATTGAAGCGCTACGAGGCGATGCATCGACTGCCCAGGGTGGCGACAGTTTGAAAAGTAAATGGCATAAACTAGCAAAGGTGAACACAGCGCTGTGAAAAAGTATGTGCCCTTTCCTGGTTTCCGCTATCTTTCCATTTTCTAGCACTTTGTCATTTCTGATCTCCAGACAAATGTACTATAAAACATAACACGTCTCCCCAAAAGTCTCAGTTTTGATTAATCAATCCAGCAGCTGAGTAAACATTTAATTTATTGATGGAAAAAGCTCACTAACCCCCATTTCACTCATTTCCACCCATGTGAAAAAGTAATTGCCCCCCTCAACTTACTACTTGGCTGTGCCACCTTTAGCAGCAACAACTGGATTCAGACGCATCCGTTAACAGGAGATCCGTCTTTGGCATCGCCGTGGAGAAATTTTGACGCATTCTTCTCTGCAGAATTGTTTCATTTCAGACACATTAGAGGGTTTAGGGGGTTATCGAGGGGCGGGGCTTATGTCATCTTGGCCCCCTTTGAGGGGCGGGGTTACCTTGTCTAGGTGAAATCAAGGGGCGTGGCTTCCTTCATCTTGATGCCCTCAATATGCAGGGCTTCATTGGTCTAGGTGTAATCAAGGGGCAGGTCTTCTTTCATCTTGGTGCCCTCAATAGAGTGGGCTTCTTTCATCTTGGTGCAATCAAGAGGCGGAGCTTCTTTCATCTTGGCCCCATCGAGGGGCGGGGCTTCTTTCATCTTAGTTACCCCTAGAGGGGCGGGGCTTCTTTCATCTTGGTGCCCTAAAGAGATGTGGCTTCCATCATCTAGGTGCAATCAAGGGGCAGGGCTTCTTTCATCTTGGCATCTTTAAGGGGCGGTATCTTGGGGCTGTGAGGAAGGAAGGAAGGAGACAAGACTCGTCCTGAGGTGGTATTACTTACTTTAGGCAAACCTGGAAGATGACCTGGTGGTGCGCATGTGTGACAACTGGAAAGACTTGGTACCCAGAGAGCAAAATGATTCACAAAACAATAACATTAGCGAGTTTTGAAGTTGCATCCATACAAACATGGACAAGCCAAGGAGTGTATGATGATAACATTGGACAGTGGACTCAGAAAGTATTGAGACCTTTTCACTTTCTGTAAACTTCATCTTACATGGAGAAGTGTGCCATTTTTTGCCAATTTCATAACAGTCTAAAGCTGAAATCTCTCATTTATATAAGTTCAGGCCCTAAATAGAGTACTTTGTAGAAGCCCCTTTAGATAGATAGATACTTTATTAATGGCAGCAAGGCCAGCTTCGAGTCTTCTTGGGTAAGTCTCTACAAGCTTTGCACACCCGAATTTGGGCAGTTTAGCCCATTCCTCCTGGCTGATCTTATCAAGCCCCGTTAGATTGAATGACGAGGGTCTGCCATCTTCATCTGAGGAGACCCCTGTTCTATGGAGTTGAAGTCTGGGCTTTGACTGGGCCACTCAGAGACTTGTCCTGAAGTCACTCTGGGGCCATCTTGGCTGTATGCGCCCTGTCATTGTCCTACTGAAACCATTGCCCCAGTCTGAGGTAACAAGGACCTTTCTGTACTTGGCTGCATTCATTCTTCTTCATCCCTTTTTATTTGAAGACAGTCCATCCCCTTACGTCATACACCAGTGTATTAATGCCAGGACCCCCAGGCGTGGTTTGGCCCCCTTCTCCCCTTAAAGAGATATCCTTAAAATACTCAATTCCTAGGACATGTATTCCAAAGGGAACAAAGCAGCAGCCACAAACACAGCGAGTGCAATATGAAGCCACCGATAGATAGATAGATAGATAGATAGATAGATAGATAGATAGATAGATAGATAGATAGATAGATAGATAGATAGATAGATAGATAGATAGATAGATAGATAGATAGATAGATAGATAGATCTTAATTATAGTATAGTAGGCAGGATGGATAGATAGATAGATAGATAGATAGATAGATAGATAGATAGATAGATAGATAGATAGATAGATAGATAGATAGATAGATAGATAGATGTGAAAGGCACTATATAATAGATAGATAGATCTTAATTATAGTATAGTAGGCAAGATAGATAGATAGATAGATAGATAGATAGATAGATAGATAGATAGATAGATAGATAGATAGATAGATAGATAGATAGATAGATAGATAGATAGATAGATAAAGAGGAAAAAGAGATGGCCGAAGAGGAGGTTTATGGATGTGCTGAGAGTGACATGCAGATGGTGGGTGTGACAGAGTAAGATGACGAGGACAGGAAGAGATGGAAAGCGATACTCTGCTGTGGAGACCCCTAACGGGAGCAGCCAAAACAAGATGATGAAGATAGATATTGTGATCTTCGTTCTTTGGTTGTTTCTCTCCATATTTCCAACTCTGCCTGTCTGTTGTTCCTTTTCTCATTTCCAGTTCTCTGCCGTCCACCACAGGACACATTCTGGTCACGTTGTCCGTAGCACCGGCTTTCTCTCCAGGGTTGGTTCCTCTGAGATGAATGAATGGGAAAATGAGAGAAAGAAAAGCAATGGATCCTTTCTCCTATGTCTGTGGCAAGCCGTGTCGTGATTTACTAGGCCTCAGACATCTGAATGTGTTAATTATGAAGTGAATTAAGAACGGAGAGCTCAGACGTGCCTCCCTTTTGTCTTCCTAATTGACTGCTCAACAGCTCAGTGCCACCTAACATCCAACGTTTACTAAAACAAGAACGCAGAGCAACCAATAAAAAATATCAGAATTGAATTACAAGTGTCCCCTCGATCCGAGTTTTTCTGACCTGCTGGTCACTTTTCTTTTTAGGGTTTTATTTGCACTATTATAAGTTTTCATGTTTCCCCTAACGTGACATTAATTGCATTATTGATTGCCTCCCTCTGCTGGCTAATAGCTTTGAGACGCTGGCTGAATTAGGGATAATTTCCATGTATAAAATGTGATCTTCCTACATGAAAAGGAAATTAAGGGGCTTATTTAAAGAATTGGGGGGGGGGGGGGGGGTCAAGGCTTCACGGCCTTTTAATAACAACAATCAACTGAAACCAAGCAAATATTTACACACTGTGGAACTTGCCCCGGACACAGACAGGCAGACACGTTGTAAGTACCCCACACACATTTATTTAGGGCTTCCATATTTACAAAATCACTACTCACAACCCCAATACCCCTCAGTCCAGGCCAATATATACACAATATCTCACAAAAGTGAGTACACCCCTCACACACTCCAGGTGGCTTGTTAAGGAGGTCTGGTGTCGCTCCCAGGTATGGCTGAAGCCCTGAGCCCACTGTCTCCCCTGGTCCATCTACCATGTTGGAGTCCCAGCCGGGTAGGAGCCATGGCTGTCCATGACAATATATATATATATATATATATATACAGTATCTCACAAAAGTGAGTACACCCCTGACATTTTTGTAAATATTTTATGATATCTTTTCACGGGACGACACTGAAGATGAAACTTTGCTCCTACCTGGCTGGGACTCCAACATGGCGGATGGACCAGAGGAGACAGTGGGCTCAGGGCATTATCTTCCTGGGACGCAAGAGAGCAGCTCCCTTGGGTTGCTGGGGCACCACAGATTCCCACAGGGCATGATGGGAGTTGGAGTTCACCGCAGCCCTGTTGGGTTCCGTGGGTGCCACCAGGGCTTCAGCCACACCTGGGAGCGACACCAGACCTCCTTAACAAGCCACCTGGAGTACTCCTGAGTTCAGCTTAAAAGGCAATGCCTGCCTTCATTCTGGGAGCCAGAGTTGAGAGGAAGGGAGAGAAAGCTTGCCGGGAGGAGTGGAGGCGGAGAGAGAGAGAGAAGAGAGAGAAAGAAAGAAGAAGAAAAGAAAGAAGAGAAAGTGTACTGTACTCATTGTACTGTGCCAATTGTGGGAACGGTTTGAGGAAGGTTCCCACTGAAAATAAAGTGTGTTGTGCTTGGCACTTGTGCCTGATGTCTGTCTGTGTCAGATTTGGGTGGCAGGTGCGCCCCCTGCAGGCCACTCTATATTATATATATTGTCGTGCACGAGCGCATGGGGAGCAGCTTAAGGACCCAACGCGCATCGCAACAAGTTGTGCCAGGGAACAATGGCAGGGTACTAACCTCTCCCGCTGTCTTCCCATAGAAAAGACGAAGCGCCGTCGCCGTAATCCTTCCCGGACAACCAAGAGAACTACACTTCCGGGTCCCTTTCTCTCCTCTGGTCCCCCACTGATGACATCCACTACCCATCCACCACCACGCCTTCCCAGCATTCCACGTTCCTAATTTCCTGTCCGGCTCTTTAAATTGTTCATCCACCCATCCTTTTCTGTCTTATGATTTCTTGAAAATATTTGACCTTGTTTAATTTACAGTATACGGGGCCCAAAACCCCAAACCTTGTTGAGTTTGTTCTTATCTTATTATAATATATATGTATGAAGGAGTGGGGAGCCGGGCGGGGCCCTCCTCACTGTCCTGTTTCACTTCTATGTGGGCGAAGCCGTGGGGGACTGCTAATATAGATGGCAGGTTCCCTGGGATCTAGCGGTGACCTGGATTCTTGCAGTGCATCCTGGGACTTGGAGTTCAGTTGCACAGCCTTGTTGGGTGCCGTGTCAAGGAACAGAAGGACTCCTGCTGTATTTATAGCCTGGAAGTACTCCCAGGTCACGAAGTATTTACGGGCTGAAGAAAAATCCAATTCCCCATCTGACCTGGAAGTGCTAACAAGTCATGTGAGTGGAAGAATAGAAGCACTTCCGGGTCAAGGACTATAGAAAGGACTGTTGGAGACGCAGCAAGCAAGCCGGAGTTGGGAGGAGAAATTACTGTGATTATTATTATTATTAATATTATTGTTAGTGAATTGCCTGTATATGGTGGCGGAGGTGCTTGTAGGCACTGAAAACAAGAAGAAAATAATTAAATCCCTTCATGGTGATTTTACCCTGTGTTCAGTGTGTCTGTCTGTTGGGCTGAAAGGGGCGACTGCAACCCCTAGAGTTTTACTATATATATCTATAATAATAAAAGGCAAAGCCCTCACTGACTGACTCACTCACTCACTGACTCACTGACTGACTCATCACTAATTCTCCAACTTCCCGTGTAGGTGGAAGGCTGAAATTTGGCAGGCTCATTCCTTACAGCTTACTTACAAAAGTTAGGCAGGTTTCATTTCGAAATTCAAAGCGTAATGGTCATAACTGGAACATATTTTTTGTCCATACACTGTAATGGAGGAGGCGGAGTCACGTATCGCGTCATCACGCCTCCTACGTAATCACGTGAACTAAAAACAAGGAAGAGATTTACAGCACGAGTCACACGCGGGAATGAAGGTAAATGACGTTAATTTTTGACTGTCTTTTAATACTGTGTAAGCATACATATTAACACGTGTGCAATTAAACGTGTGCATTTACGGGGTGATTTCTCAGGCTTAAAAGCTCACCTTTTATCAAACGCGGGAAGAAAGGTAACTGATGTTGTTCACTGTCTTTTAATACTGTGTAACCATACATATTAACACATGTGCAATTAAACGTGTGCATTTACGCGGTGATTTCTCAGGCTTAAAAGCCCGCCTTTTACTAAAAAGGTAAATGCAAAACTATTTTCAATCAGTTTATTGAAACGCTCCCGTTAAGGATTGCAATAACATATTCGCGAGATAAAAGAACGAAGTAGGGGGAAATGGAGGAAGAGCCGCAAACAGCGAAGAGCAAAAAATTAATTAAACAATTGAGAACGGAGCGAGTTAAGCATACAAGCATGTTCATAAGGGAAACAAAGCACGGTGTAAAACGTAAGTTTAAATTAAGTTTATAGAAACGCTCCCGCTGCGGATTGCAATAACATATTCGCGAGATAAAAGTTTAATGAGAAGACACGAGGTATAAACGAACCACACGCTGTGGCGCAACGTTAGGGGCAACAGTTTCAACCATTCTATGATCTGCTTCTCGCAACTGAAAGACGGCACATGGCGGATGTTAGCCGACTTGCTGACCGCAACGTTAGGGGCTTCAACTATGCCGCTGACGCCACATCTCAGTGCCAACACTTTGCAGACTGTACTTAAAAGACACGCCCTCCTCAGTGGACAGTTAAAAACACCAATCAAACTAACGATGACATCAAGTATTACCCAATCAAAAGTAGGAAAGGAGGCATCTTCATAAAATGCGTGTGGGATGATTTGCATGAGACGCTGCTTTAAAAAAAAAAAGATAAAAAAAATATGGGACAAATCCCGTCCAGTATTGATTCAAAACGGGACGCGCAATTTCATTCTCAAACGCGGCACGATTCCGTATTTTAAAGGACGGGTGGCAACCCTACAGTGCCAGGTAACCACCCATACAATCAGATTGTGATTCAGACTAGGAATGCAATGAATGTAATTACCCCGATCTACATACAAGGCGAAAGTCTTGCAACATTCAAAGATGATGGTTTGGGATAAGTACACCATACAACATAAAAGAGCTTATGAAGCCTTGAACCGAAAAAAGCAAGATCTCAGAGATCGTAAAAAAAAAAATAGGAGGTAATGTCGCTTTACTCGCTGTAGATTTTAGTCAAACATTACCAGTTATTCCACAAGGGAGACCAGCAGATCAACTCAACGCGTGTTTAAAATCCATGCTTCTCCCACGCTCGGTTATATGTCGCGTGTTCTCGGGTAGGTACACCAAAAAATGTATACATTTAAGCATGTAATGGGCAAAGAAAAAATGAGGTATACCCGAAGGCACTGCAGTAGTACTTAATGTAACTTTACTTCTTAAATGTTAATGTTTTACTGTTTAATAATTTATACGCTTCTTATATGTTGTTCAAATTCTTTTATCAAAATACCAGTGACAGCGCAATGCACGATAACATGGAGTGAATACACCATACGCATCTGCCCACGGCCGCCCTGGTGTGCGCAGATAGGAGTTGATTCTAAAATAAAATAAAATAAAGATAAAAAGAGTAAAACAATCATCACCCATAAAGCGGATAGTAGACGTGACGTACTATATGTGTACCACATTTCAAGTCAATAGGTGAAACGGTTTGCGAGCTACAGGTGATTTAAAATCCTGGACAGACACACAAATTGCCACGGTAGCAAATTACAGAAGAAGATTTTACTGTTTAATAATTTATATTTATATGAAATGTGCTTCTTATATATTACTTCATATTCTCATATGATAATGATATTAATATTTATATTGATTTCTATGTTATTGAAACTGCATGTATGTGTGTATATGTATGTATATATATATATATATATATATATATATATATATATATATATACTAGCAAAATACCCGCGCTTCGCAGCAGAGAAGTAGTGTGTTAAAGAGGTTATGAAAAAAAAAGGAAACATTTTAAAAATAACGTAACATGATTGTCAATGTAATTGTGTTCTCATTGTTATAAGTGTTGCTGTCTTTTATATATATATATTTATATTATATATATAATATACACACACACATAAACATTTATATACATATATATATATATATATATATACATATCTACATATACACATATCTACATATATATATACACACATACATAAACACACACATAAGACTTATTGACTGAAACGGGCTTTCACGAAAAAAGTTAGGGCTTTGCTACAGGATACACCCTCCACAAGTTAAGCAAGTAAAAATAAAATATATATTTCTGTTTTATTTAAACCTTTTAAGTTCGTATGCATAGCCCCATTTGGCTGTTTAATTTTTTTTTTTCTTTCTTCAGTAATATTTAATCTCCTTAAAGAAAAAGAACATATCCATTTTACTTTTTTTGTATCTCTGTAGTAATATTTTAGTGTAAAAGAATAACCAGTATTTAAACCTTTTATGTTACTTTATACATTTATTTTACACAATGTTGAAAAATTAATAAGAAAGCTACATATTTTGGCAGCTGCTGCTTTAATTTTCAATGAAATGAAAAAAGCTCTCCAAGAGAAAACGTCAATGAAGAAGAAACAGTTTGCACTATCTAAAAAGGAGAAACCCTCATTTATAAAAGTTTGCTGCAGATGACTTAACTGAAAATAAATGAATAGTTCCTATGTGTATAATACATATTTATCTATTTGACTTATGCCTTTGTTCCACCAACTTACAACATCTGAAGTACAATTTGTTACATTACTTTAGTTTTTTGCAGCACAGGCAGGTGAAGTGACTTCCTCAGGGTCACACGGTGGTGTCAGTACCAGGATTTGAACTGACAAGCTCCGGGTTTGCTGAAATATTACTGAAGAAAGAAGAAAAACAAAAATGGGCAAATGGGGCTATGCATACAAATGTCCATCCATCCATTATCCAATCTGCCATATCCTAAATACAGGAGCCAATAAGTAGATATGTATATATACAGTATATATATATATATATATATATATGTGAATGTATATATGTATATATCTATGTCTATATATATATATATGTAGATATGTAAATTTGTATATGTATATATATGTTTATGTGGATGTGTATATACGTATGTATATGTAGATATGTGTATATGTAGATATGTATATATATATGTTTATGTGTGTGTGTGTGTGCATATTATATATATAAAAGACAGCAACACTCATAACAATGACAACACAATTACATTGACAATCATGTTACGTTATTTTTAAAATGTTTCCTTTTTTTTTCATAACCTCTTTAACACATTACTTCTCCGCTGCGAAGCGCGGGTATTTTGCTAGTATATATATATATATATGTGTGTGTGTGCGCACCTTCACCCTGCGACTGTGTTGGGTTTCCACCCAAATCTCAAAGACGTGCAGGTTTGTTTAAATCAAAGTTCTCAACTGCTGCTTCTTTGTATGTGTGTGTGTGTGTTGTTGGGGGAGTCCTGTGCTGGACTGGCACCATGATATGGGCTGACTGTAGCCTTATGCTCAGTGCTGCCAGTATAAGCTGTGGCCACACAAGACCTGGAACTGGATAAAGGGGGCTTGTGAATGTTACGTCAGATGAGGTTCGGCAGTGAGCAGTCGGCCAAAGAACTCAGTTAATGTGGTGAGGAGAAAATGGAAATCAATAAAGTGCAAACTACAAAAGTGCCATTAGCCTCTTAAACATGCCCAGAGGATGCCATAACCATCTTCTCAGTTTTCAGACTGCAGGGCTGGATTGGGTTCAGTGCTGCGTGTTCTCTCACTGGGGAGGACTTTTCATCAGAGATATAAAATCCTGCTCTTATGTAGCTGAGTAGCAATTAAATCAAATCTGCTTTTTGAAATGTAAGAATGAAAACTGATTAAGCATTTCATTATTAGACTCTTACAACATTTAGGATACAATCAGATGCATTTCTTTAGTCTTTCCGATTGGAGCACAGGCAGGTGAAGTGATTTACTCAGGGTCACACCCAGAGCCTTAACATGGGGCACCGATCACAAACCACAGCCGCAGAATACTTAAAAGGATTACAAACGTTATAAAAATACATTAAAATACAAAGGAAGATATTCAGAGCAAAGAGTTGAAAGTAGTACAACAACTAAAGGAATTTCAAATTTAGCCTCTGGTTATGCTCAAAGGATCTTTTAAAATTGCACAATGTGGAGAATATTTTAAGCTCTTTAGTTGCTAATTAACCAAAAACTAATCAGTATTTAATGAAAAATCTGTACCAGCAAATGATATAGTGACTTTCACATCTATCTATCTGATCCTGCCAACTATGCTAAAATATCTATCTGTCTGAACCTGCCAACTACGCTAAACTATCTATCTACCTATCTATTTATCTATCTCTCCAATCCTGCCAACTACACTAAAATACCTACCTACCTATCTGCCTATCTACCCAATCCTGCCAAATACGCTAAACTATCTATCTGTCTATCTGATCCCGCCACCTATAGTAAAATATTTATCTATCTACCTGATCCTGCCAACTACACTAAACTATATATCTACCTACCTATCTATTTATCTATCTATCTGATCCTGCCAACTACACTAAAATACCTACCTACGTATCTGCCTATCTACCCAATCCTGCCAAATACGCTAATCTATCTATCTTATAGTGCCTTTCATTATCTATCTATCTATCTATCTATCTATCTATCTATCTATCTATCTATCTATCTATCTATCTATCTATCTATCTATCTATCTATCTATCTATCTATCTATCTATCTATCTATCTATCTATCTATCTACAATATACTACCTTACCTCAGTCTGCCTATTTTTCTGCATGTAAAACAGTCCACTACCTTTTGTCTACAGTATGTAGCGTATCCAGGGTTTTGTACCCCAACTAAATGTGCAAAACATGAAGCATTGGTTCAAATCTCAGCAAAATATATTGAGCGACCCTGAATAAATCACTTCAACATTTTATTGCTGCTCACATTACTATATATTAATATCCTTTATTTGTTAATTTATCTTTTTATTGTGGTGTTTCCAAAACAAGCCAGTGTTTGGTGCCTTTAGATTGACCTCGGCATTCGAGTGTATGTCTCTGGCCATCTCTTCTTTCATCCATTTACCCATTTCTGAATTTGTGTTTTCCATTTCATTATATAAAAATCACTGAATCATTTATATTATATCGTGAGCTGTTTCAGTAGCTACTGGATTATAGCTTTGGGTAGCAAATGCGGGTACTGTAAATAGAACAAAAAATCTGATATATCAGTAGATGAGTTTTAAAAAATATTTAACTGCCACCAACTGCTGGTTTCCTGCCTTAGGCAGTGAATGTCATGGCCATTCAAGCAGCTGTTAAAATAAGTTCTGTTATTCATAAGAAACGACAAAATACTAGGGAAACACTCTACCATCGATAAAAACACGGCAACATGGAGGCAGGACACGTGTACCGCAGTCAGCATTGCTGCCTTTACAGCTCCAGGAAGCAAAGTTCAAATGATGGCCAAGTTGCTGCATAAGTAAAATTGCATGTCCCCCTCTGTGTCTGTTGTGGGTGTGCCAGATGCTTCTCACTTGACAAGGATGTGCACATTATGTGACTTGGTGAGTCTAAAATAATGGGTACTTGAGTGGGCACTGGCATCCCACCTCCTTGGCACTCATTGTGATGTTGAGATGATAGGCGTTGGCTGACTATCTATCTATCTGATATCCTGCCTACTATACTAAAATATCTATCTGTCATATAGTGCCTTTCATAGTATCTATCTATCTATGATATCCTGCCTACTATACTAAAATTAAGATCTATCTATCTATCATATAGTGCCTTTCATAGATAGATATTTTAGTGTAGTTGGCAGGACTAGATAGATAGATAGATAGATAGATAGATAGATAGATAGATAGATAGATAGATAGATAGATAGATAGATAGATAGATACTTTGAAAGGCACTATATGATAGATATTTTAGTGTAGTTGGCAGGATTAGATAGCTAGATAGATAGATACTATGAAAGGCACTATATGATAGATAGATAGATAGATAGATAGATAGATAGATAGATAGATAGATAGATAGATAGATAGATAGATAGATAGATACTATGAAAGGCACTATATGATAGATATTTTAGTGTAGTTGGCAGGATTAGATAGATAGATAGATAGATAGATAGATAGATAGATAGATAGATAGATAGATAGATAGATAGATAGATAGATAGATACTATGAAAGGCACTATATGATAGATAGATAGATAGATAGATAGATAGATAGATAGATAGATAGATAGATAGATAGATAGATAGATAGATAGATAGATACTATGAAAGGCACTATATGATAGATATTTTAGTGTAGTTGGCAGGATTAGATAGATAGATAGATAGATAGATAGATAGATAGATAGATAGATAGATAGATAGATAGATAGATAGATACTATGAAAGGCACTATATGATAGATATTTTAGTGTAGTTGGCAGGATTAGATAGATAGATAGATAGATAGATAGATAGATAGATAGATAGATAGATAGATAGATAATCTATCTAATCCTGCCAACTACACTAAAATATCTATCATATAGTGCCTTTCATAGATAGATAGATAGATACTATGAAAGGCACTATATGATAGATATTTTAGTGTAGTTGGCAGGATTAGATAGATTATCTATCTATCTATCTATCTATCTATCTATCTATCTATCTATCTATCTAATCCTGCCAACTACACTAAAATATCTATCATATAGTGCCTTTCATAGTATCTATCTATCTATCTATCTATCTATCTATCTATCTATCTATCTATCTATCTATCTATCTATCTATCATATAGTGCCTTTCATAGTATCTATCTATCTATCTATCTATCTATCTATCTATCTATCTATCTATCTATCTATCTATCTATCTATCTAATCCTGCCAACTACACTAAAATATCTATCATATAGTGCCTTTCATAGTATCTATCTATCTATCTATCTATCTATCTATCTATCTATCTATCTATCATATAGTGCCTTTCATAGTATCTATCTATCTAGCTATCTAATCCTGCCAACTACACTAAAATATCTATCATATAGTGCCTTTCAAAGTATCTATCTATCTATCTATCTATCTATCTATCTATCTATCTATCTATCTATCTATCTATCTATCTATCTATTTATCTATCTATCTATCTATCATATAATTCCTTTCAAAGTATCTATCTATCTAGCTATCTAATCCTGCCAATTACACTAAAATATCTATCATATAGTGCATTTCATAGTATCTATCTATCTATCTATCTATCTATCTATCTATCTATCTATCTATCTATCTATCTATCTATCTATCTATCTATCTTTCTAATCCTGCCAACTACACTAAAATATATATCATATAGTGCCTTTCATAGATAGATAGATAGATAGATAGATAGATAGATAGATAGATACTATATATACAGTATATAAAATTGAAAGTCTGTATGTTTCCTATGCAATCCTACAGCCTTTGACTAATCTGGACTCAGTTTCTCATACTTGTTCTCTAGTATAATATGGACACGGCAGACCACTTTGGAAGCCAAATTTTTGACCCTGGGAGTCCCAGTGTTTTTTTTTGGTGTGTGTGTTTTTCTCCTGTGGGCTATAGTTTGCACACACACTACTGCCACCTGCTGGCTTAGAGTACGTGAAACATCCGAACATAGTTTAGCCAGAGAAGCAGACAAAATGATCAGAGCTTAATAATACTTACCTGGGGAATGCTGTGTGTGCTGCTTCTGTCTACTGTAATATAAAATGGAGTATCTCACACTTTTGTGGGGTTCCTTCATATATGCGCACATATCACACACACACTGCTACAGCCAATTTAGCGTTGCCAATTCCCCTAACTTGCATGTCTTTGTACTGTGGGAGAAAATGCACATAATCAGAAGGAGAACATGCAACCTCCACGAAACAAGGACCCGGGACATGGACCCTGGTCTCCTTACTGCGAGGCTGCAGGGCTCTCACTCCGCCACTGTATATAATAAATCGGCTGCGTATAAATAACGTCAAATAAAAATAACGGAGCAAAGTGCAAATTAGAAAATACACGTGATAACCATGCAGGAAATGACCTAATTTAGATCTACTGGGTCTACAGAGGATGACATATTCTGCTATGTCCCCCAGTCTTTTTTTTTATTTCCCAAAGCCACTTGATTCAGATTAAATCATTCCTACAGTTGTTTAAACTGCAAGCCTTTATACTCGAGGCGCTCTAACCCTTCGGGCTTTTAGGACTGAAAACTCGATCTTTTAAATCACACGCCGGTGCAACTACCACACTGTGCCAAGGAGAGGATGTTCAACATCCGAGGAGTAAATGCAGACGGCGGTGGACACACTGGGCCAGTTCTGTTGTCTCTGCGTGTGTGCGTTTGTCCTATTTTCACAGCGTCTTGCCGTACAATAGCGCTGTAAGCCGCTCGGATGGCCATTTGTCCTCTCTCTCTCTCTCTCTCTCTCTCTCTCTCTCTCGACTGCGAGGTGCGTGCCACTGCGCGTCTCTGTAGGCGCGCACCCGACTCGCTCCGCCCCCTTCCACACTCGCTATTCACCCCCTTAAACAAACACGACATTCTCTAATCACAGATTCTAACTGTGTGGAATTAAAATAAATAAATAAATAAACTAAAAATATAACACAAAGAATTTTGTGGACCGCACACTTGGACCAAGGAGACCCTGGAGTAAAATGTAAAATTCTGGGATTTTTTACGTCGCTTCAGTCTGACATGCTGTCCCTCGTCAGAAGATAAGAAACAACTCCGTGAATACATTTTGTAAGGTAAGGGGGTGCTCGAGGTCTTGGGCAAACAGGGCAGTTATTATTATTATTGTTGCTGGGTTTTTTTTTTGCTATTGTTATTTTGGCTTGTTGTGTGTGCGCAATGTTACAGAAAGTTGATTTTGTTCAAGTGAGCTCCATTACGTTTCCCACGCTGTGAAGCGGCGTAGCCTGGAGCGCGGCGTGAGATCGGGAGCGACACTTTGTTCATTGTGACGGGAGAAGACGAAAGAATGGGGGGAAAAATACAGAGAGACCATGCGTGGCTTGTAAATATATGGAAGCATGTAAGCAGCGCGAGCGCCCACTCATCCAAATCGCTGTCGTTTTCCTGGATACCAACTGCGGTTTGGGACTTTGCCTTGGGCTCCGTGGGGGCACCGATTTGGGCAACAGCACCTGCGCGAGGTTACGAGAAGCAGGTGGAATTGTGCACAAGTGCGCCTTCTGCACGTCGTGTGTGTGTGGAGGGCATGTCGGCGTGTTTGGACCCCCCCCCCCCCTTTACTGAATGACACGCCGATCACCACTGGATACGGCATTCTAATGTAAAATATCACACCAGGGACCTGCTGGCGAAACAAGACTATCGATCCACGCCTTCAAATGAAGACGGATGGAGCCCCCCATATGTGGAAGGAGACTTCCAAGCCAAAGCTGAAATGGCCTTAATGTGCTTTTGTGATGGCAAATCGGCTCTGTACATTTTGCACAGCGAATCCGCGCAGGGAAAGGCGTGATTTGTGGGAGTACACGGCGTGCGTGTATACGAGGAAACGCACAAACACACACGCACGACATTATGGGTAGTGAGTCGGTGAGCGCGTATATAACAATAATCCGAATAATAATCATCGGAATACAGTATATAGTGTGCGTGTTCGTGTGAGCGACATCCTCGGTGCCTTTCTGGTTTATTTATTAATTTTTTGGTAACTATGCCAACGGTACTAGTCATATTTTCGATACTGTATTATTGTAATTTCGGTGCTGTAAGTAACATTTCATTGATATGAATTACTTGTATTTAAACTGTTAAAGTTTTACAGTCGGAAGAAATGATAGGAGTTGTGTATATTACGCTACGTCCGTGCGTCTCCTTCAGCAGATCGATCACGTCTCAGATATTCTCAAAACTTGCATAATCCATTTTGGGGCTCGTGCGTGGCGGCCGCAGGCATACGGCAGAATGGCAGGAACCAACCCTGGCCGAGATGCCACACCGTCACGTGGCTTACTCACGTAAATACCCACACGTGGCCAGTTTTGAGTTGCCAGATGCCTAATATGGCAGATAGAAAAAAAAAAGACGATAAACATAAACACACAGAGAGAGGGAGAGCTTGTAAACTACACACAGATTAGAACTATCCATCCATCCATTATCCAACCCTCTATATCTTAACTACAGGGTCACGGGGGTCCGCTGGAGCCAATCCCAGCCAACAGAGGGCGCAAGGCAGGAAACAAACCCCGGGCAGGGCGCCAGCCCACTGCAGGGCACACACACACCAAGCACACAGTACGGACAATTTAGGATCGGCAATGCACCTTTGGACTGTGGGAGGAAACCCACGCAGACATGGGGAGAACATGCAAACTCCACATAGGGAGGACCCGGGAAGCGAACCCAGTTCACCTTACTGCGAGGCAGCAGTGCTACCACTGCGCCATCGTAAAGGAGTTTCCATCCATCCATCCATTATCCAACCCACTATATCTTAACTACAGGGTCACAGGGGTCCGCTGGAGCCAATCCCAGCCAACAGAGGGCACAAGGCAGGAAACAAACCCCGGGCAGGGCGCCAGCCCACTGCAGGATTAGAACTATTACTACTTATTATTCGACTGATGCCTTTGTTCAGGGAGACTGGCAATATCTCAGATACACTTGGTTACATTTCATTTTTGTGTTTCCAATTGAAACACATGCAGGCAGGGCCATCTTAACGCATGGGCACACTGGGCAGTTGTCCCGAGGGGCCCCATGCTAATCTATGTATGTTGTGACTTGCTGAGTGGTTGTGTGGGCCCCAGTGCACTGCTTTGTCGGGGGCCAATAATGTTGTTAAGATGGCCCTGTGTGCAGGTAAACTGGCAGGTGACAGGGTGGGAGTATAGCAGGATTTGAACTGGCATCCTCAGGGGTTAAAATCCAGTGCATTAACCACTAGAACACACTTAGGTCAGTAACAAAGTTAAACTTACTGTAGTGTATTATATAGCATTTTCAATCTATGTGAACAAACCCGAGATGCCGGGCCCAAAGACAGGGTGCCACCATGCCACCCCACGTTCCTGTACTGTATTATATTAGAGCATAACATTCTTAAACATTCCTGATTCAATTTAGGATTGCAGAGGCTTTGAACGTATCCCACCAGCAGTGAATACAAGGCAGGAACCAGGCCATCCAAGGACTCATTCACACACACACACACACACACACACACCATGACCCACTTTAAAATCACTAATTAATTTAACATGCCTACCACTGAAAATGTGGAAGAAAACTCACTGAGTCACAGGCAGAATGTGCAAACGGACAGCGTTTGGGAATGGGAGACCCTGAATCTGTAAGGTGGTAGTGCCTTTCTTATTATAGTATACTGCAGTATAGAATATAATATAATATCTATCCATCCATTTTCTAAATGCGCTCTATCCTAGGCATTGCTGCGGGAAGTTGGAGTTTATCCTAACAAGCACAGGGCACAAGGTAGAAGAAATCCATTGATCAGGACTCCAGTCCATCACAGAGTAAACACACAGAGACACAAACACACACACCACATACACACACTAGGACCAATTTAGTATTGTCAATACACCTAAACTATGGGAGAAAACAGAAAATCCTGAGGAAATCCATGGGGAGAACATGCAAACTGCACACATGGAGGACTTGGGATGTGAACAATATAATATAATATAATATAATATAATATAATAATATTTCTAAAACACGCTGAACCCAGTCCCTGGATAGGATGCTAGTCCATTGCAGGACACACTGTCACTCACACAAAGGTGATGATTTGGACTCACCAGTTAAACTAATTTACACATCATTGAGGATGAGTGAGGAAAACTGGAATGCCAGGAGAAAAGCCCACTCAACCACGGGAAGAACACAAAGACTCCAGATGGATGCTATTAATACAATTCAGGATGCTGGATCTTTGAGGTCGCACAACTGCCCTGTTGCATCACTCATTTTATTTGTTCTATTTTACCATACCATTTTCTAAGTCCCTTTAATCTTGAGCAGGTTCTCAGGGGACTGGAGTCTGTCCCAGCAGGCACAGGGTTCATAGCAGGAACAATCACCTGGACAGGCCACCAGTCCATTGCAGGGCAACACATTGACTCACACACACACACACACACACACACACACACACACACACTTGACCCAATTTAGTGTTACCACTGTAGGAGGAAACTGGAGCACTTGGAGAAAACCCATGCAGATACAGGGAGAACATGCAAACTCTATGCAGGGGGGACCCTCATCTCCTAAATGGGAGGCAGTAGTGCTACCACTGTACCACCCTGTATTATATTATATTATATTACATCCTATCCTATCCTGATATTGTTCCTGCCTTGTGCCTGATACTTGCTAGGATTGGCTTCATCATCCCTTCTACCTTCCTCTGCATAACTCAGTTTGGAAGATGAGTGGATGAATTATAACATAACTTAAAAAACAGCAATATACCTTTAAAATGCCTCACTGGGACTGCTCTCTTTTCTTTAGGCAAGTCAGAAGTTTCTCTTCATTTTTATGAAATTCTCTTGCATGTATTTGAGGGGGAGGATTGTGCTTCTGTAAGAGGATAAATTTCCCTCTTGGGATAAGTAAAGTACTGTCTATCAATCTATTATATAACACCTTATCTATCCATCTATCATATAGTGTCTTTCATATCTATCTATCGTGCATTTCATATATATTATATAGTGTCTTTCATATCTATCTGTCTATCCATCTATCTATTATATAGTGCCTTTCATATCTATCTATCTATCTATCTATCTATCTATCTATCTATCTATCTATCTATCTATCTATCTATCGTGCATTTCATATATATTATATAGTGCCTTTCATATCTATCTATCCATTTTCCAACTCGCTGAATCCAAACACAGGGTCACAGGGGTCTGCTGGAGCCAATCCCAGCCAACACAGGGCACAAGGCAGGAACCAGTCCCGGGCAGGGTGCCAACCCACCGCAGGACACACACACACACACCAAGCACACATTAGGGCCAATTTAGAATCGCCAATCCACCTAACCTGCATGTCTTTGGACTGTGGGAGGAAACTGGAGCGCCCGGAAGAAACCCACGCAGACACGGGGAGAACATGCAAACTCCACGCAGGGAGGA
The DNA here is from genome assembly GCF_900747795.2 of Erpetoichthys calabaricus. NCBI lineage: Eukaryota > Metazoa > Chordata > Cladistia > Polypteriformes > Polypteridae > Erpetoichthys > Erpetoichthys calabaricus. The sequence continues at coordinate 4,813,768 of NC_041400.2, forward strand.
CCCGGGAAACGAACACCCAGGTCTCCTAACTGCGAGGCAGCAGCGCTACCCACTGTGCCACCGTGCCGCCCCATCTATCCATCTATCTATTATATAGTGCCTTTCATATCTATCTATCTAGTGCATTTCATGTCTATCTATCATATTCCCAGATCTGCTTAATCCAATTCAGGTCCTAGCAAGAACTGACCTTGACTTGGGAATTTCAGAGCCCACTTAGAAGCACCCACTCACACACCCACAGTTAAGCAGGAGACAATTTGCAGTCACCAGTTAACTGACTTCACACATTTTTCATAATGTGGGAAGGCAACTGGAATACCCAGAGGAAATCTTGCACAGTCCTGGGGAGAACATACGTCAAAGTCAGGATGGTGGGACTATGGAGTGGCAACACTGTCTGCTTTGCTATTATTATATTATATTATATTATATTATATTATATTATATTATATTATATTATCCATCCATCCATTTTCCAGCCCTCTGAATCCTAACACAGGGTCACAGGGGTCTGCTGGAGCCAATCCCAGCCAACACAGGGCACAAGGCAGGAAACAAACCCCGGGCAGGGTGCCAGCCCACCGCAGGACACACACACACACACACACACATACACCAAGCACACACTAGGAACAATTTCAGATCGCCGATGTACTTAACCTGCATGTCTTTGGACTGTGGGAGAAAACCCACGTAGACACGGGGAGAACATGCAAACTCCACGCAGGGAGGACCCAGGAAGCAAACCCAAGTGTCCTTATTGCCAGGCAGCAGCGCAACCCACTGTGCCACTGTGTTGCCCATTATATTATATTATATTATATATAAACTAGCTGTGTAAGCCCATGCTGTAAAAAGCCTGGGGTCCTAGAAACTATTGAAATTGTCAGAAAAAAACTGAAATGTAGAGATGTCAGGTAATTAAAAGGAATGACTCGGGGCGTCTCTCGCTCTCCTAGGAGGATTCGTTTTGTTGATGTGCTCACCTCGCTTGTGTTTTAAGCGGCTAAGCGAGTGTCTCTTATGAGGTTTCGTTTTGCTGACGTGCTCGCCTCACTTGTATATTTTCCTTAAGCGAGTTTCTTTCTGTTTCCTCAGAGGTGGAGCCCTTACCCTGACTGCACCTCTCACTTCCGGGTTGGACAGACACACACACTTCCACATGTAGACATTTATATATTATTATATTATATTATATTATATTATATTATATTATATTATATTATATTATATTATATTATATTATATTATATTATATTATATTATATTATACATCTACAGTATCTATCTATTGATTTTTTAAACCTGCCTATCCAGAGTGGGGTCATGGGGCCCATCCCAGCAAGCATCAGACACAATGCAGGAACAATCCATGGACAAGACACCAGTCCGTCAGAGGGTGAACACACAAACACACACACACGCACACACGCACAAACTGCAGGGCCCAACTTTGCATCATCAAGCCACCTAACTGTATTATATTTTATTTCACCTTGTAGTTAATCGTTGCCATAAATGTCTGAGTTCCCTAAAGATGCCAAAGTGGCTCTTCAGAGCGATGCCATTAAGGGGCTCCATTTTAGGGTTCCTAAAGAAACGGACTGCTTGTAGGATTAAGAGCGAGCGTTTATTCCTTTAGGTTGGTATCATAAAGAGCTATGAACAGACGACGGCAGGTTAGCGAAGTCCCCGAGGATTCCTGATTTTTACCGTCACTCGGGCTCAGTTCTGATTTTCTGGACCCGTTAGTTTCCTCCTACGTGGTCTTGTTATACATTCAAGTTTTCTAATTTATGCAAATGTTGGGTTACTTTTTCAAAGCCCACATAATGAATGTTGTAAGTGTAAAAAGAAAACAAAAACAAAATGGTTCTTTGCTAAGCGCTGGTTCAATGAAGAACCACACAACCCAGCAGAGTGCCATTTCAGAGCCATTTATTTTTAGGAGCCTAGGGCCCTTTTTTCTTTTTCTTTTGATATTACTCTATCATTTGCTTGAGAAGTGTGATTTGTTCTTACTATTATTATTCTGGTTTAATTGGACTTACCGATCACATTCCATTAAGTAAAATTCGGCTTAGTTAAGGGCACAGTCAGGGCATCACTCCGCTAGACAGACAAACTGCAGGCCTTGGGATTCTCAGCGCCGACCGTCTCACTTTCTCCACAGTTGAGCTTTCATAACTCGGTTTGCCAGTTCACACTGAAATGGTGGACAGACGCCCACTTCAAGCTGCTCATTCGTTTCCCACTCTTCAGTGTCAGTTTTGGTGCTTAAAGCCACCTGGTGTTTCAGGTGGGTTAGACGCACCGATCACGCGGCTCTGATGCCCGTCCTTATTGTAACAGAATGAATTCACGTCTTACACGCCACCATGCTGGCTGCAGACTGTAAGAGTTGGGCTTCTTGCCCGTTCTTCATTTGGGAGCTGGCTCAGGGGATGCGGCAGGCATTTGGGGATTGGCACGAGCACAAGAGGAGTGATGAGCACTGCGTGAAGGGATCAGGCGTTTGGCATGTGAAGAATATGTGGAGCTGGGATTGAAACCGGTAAGTGACAGATTTTTAAGACACGTCCCCAGGCGGACACTGGGCGCGACCCGGAGCGAGTCATTTAACCTTCTTGAGTTATAAAAGAAAATAAAAAATAAAAACTGTGTTCATGGTCACTTGTGAGAGGCGCTTCCTGATGAGGTGTGCCAGACGTGCCGTGGAGGGGCTGCGCTGTCACTGCTGCTATGGACGAGACAAAAAAAAAAAGATGGCAGCACAGACTCGGCCTGTGAGCCTGAAGTGGAGAAAATTAAATTCAGTCCACTCCATCCACTTGATTTCTACTATCATTTAACCTTTCTGGGCACTAGTTAGGTTAGGCTTAGGGTTAGCAGGGGAGTATTAGAACACTCTGGACGAGAGCAGGCCATTCAGCCCAGCAAAGCTCACCAGTCCTCTCCACTTCATTCTTCTGTAAAAACATCAAGTTGACTTTTGAAAGTCCCTAAAGTCTTACTGTCCACCACACTACTTGGTCACTTGTTCCATGTGCCTGTGGTTCTCAATGTGAAGAAAAACTTCCTCATGTTTGTGTGAAATTAACTCTTAACAAGTTTCCAGCTGTGTCCCTATGTTCTGCATGAACTCATTTTAAAGTCGCTGCCTCGATCCACTGGACTGATTCCCTTCATAATTTAATGCACTTCAGTCAGGTCTCCTCTTCATCTTCTTTTGATTAAACTCTAAAGGCTCAGCTCTTTCAGCCTGTCTTCATAACTCATCCTCTGTAGTCCTGGACTCAGTCTCGTCGATCATCTCTGGACCTTCTCTAGTGCTGTTATGTTCTTTTTGTAGCCTGGAGACCAAAACTGCACCCAGGACTCCAGATGAGGCCTCACCAGTGTGTTTATATATATATATATGTATATATATATATATATATATATATATATATATATATATATATATATATATATATATATATATATATATATATATATATACACAGTATATATAAATAAATATCTGCTCTCTATAAAAAATCCTAAGTCTAAAAGTACAGTACAACGATTTTGTGCAACGATTTTATGTGACATTTTTCTGTCACCTTTTATGTCACGCTTTAAATTGGGCTTATTTTAAAACCTACATATATACTGTATGTTTGGTATCTTTCTTTTCAGAATTTATCGAACTTTAATGTGATGTTGTTAGACTTTCAGATTCTTATTCTGTTTTTAAATTATAAACTAAAGTTGTGGTTTTCCATGATTTTTCCTGTTATTAAATGAGTCATTTTTTAAAAAAAAAAAGTTTTTTTAATCTATAAGAATGTCAGTTAAAATGAACAGAGCGTTTATTTAGTCTGTCACTCATCGAGCTAAGTGGACCTCAGTTTAATGGGAATACTCCAATCAGTAAGAGAGAAAATATTTTATTCTCATTTCATGATTTTTACTCCGTTTAAATAATAATTAATTTTTCTTTTACATATTTACAGAAGGGCGGCACGGTGGCGCAGTGGGTAGCGCTGCTGCCTCGCAGTTGGGAGATCTGGGGACCTGGGTTCGCTTCCCGGGTCCTCCCTGCGTGGAGTTTGCATGTTCTCCCCGTGTCTGCGTGGGTTTCCTCTGGGGGCTCCGGTTTCCTCCCACAGTCCAAAGACATACAGGTTAGGTGGATTGGCGATTCTAAATTGGCCCTAGTGTGTGCTTGGTGTGTTTGTGTGTGTCCTGTGGTGGGTTGGCACCCTGCCCGGGATTGTTTCCTGCCTTGTGCCCTGTGTTGGCTGGGATTGGCTCCAGCAGACCCCCGTGACCCTGTGTTCGGATTCAGCGGGTTGGAAAATGGATGGATGGATATTTACAGAATTTTGTGATTTTGATTCCAATAAATAATAAAAAAAATTGAAATGTTGAGATGTCAGGTACTAAATAGGAACTACTCTGAGCATCTCTCTACAAGAAGGATTCGTTTGGCCGATGTGCTCGTATTGCTTGTGTTATTAGCGACTAAGCAAGTTTCTGTTTCCTCAGATGTGGAGCCTCTACTCCGACTCCACCGCTCACTTCCAGGCTAGACAGACAGACTTCCACTCACAGACAGACACCTTTCTACCATTCCAGGTTATCCACTGGACCTGAACTGCTTAAATTTCATTTTTTTTTCTTAGTTTTATTAAAATCAAATAACATTCCATACAATGAAGTAAAATTTAACAAAGTTAGGATTGAAACAAATCAACCCACACCCATGAGAATGAGAGCTAGGCCAACAGAGTAAAACTTGAATAATAGTAAAAATAAGTAAATGAATAAAAATAAATAGAGTAAAAAAAGAGGTGAGAAAATCCACTTCCTCGATGCTTTAAAAGCTTATTCTAAAATCTGAGCTGCTTAAATTTCAATGAAATCTGGATATTTATTGTTGTGAGCAGGATTGTCAGAGATGGCAAAAGGGTGACAGGCCTCCAAATGCTCCACAAAAGACTTGACTGACCATTGCCAGGTGATGCCTCCTTGTCCTTTCCTGAAAAAGCTTCACCCTAATGGAACTTAATCCCAAATCCAGTGACCTGCTTTAGGTATTGCAGGCCCAAAAGGGAATTTTGCCTTAAAATGAGTATAAATGTCTCACAATCTGGCCAAAGGCCCCACCAGGAGAAGGCTGGAAGTTAACCTTCCACTTGTACACAAAGAGGGCAGCTAAATCTTTAGAAATATTAGAAGGAATGGAAAAATACAAGCATAAATGGGCAAAAAAATAAGTTTTCTAAAATTCTGTCCTAAACAAGCAAGTCCCAATACAAACCTCAAAAGCAAAACTCAAATAACAGAGCAAAAAATGAATATAAAAATGAAGAAAAACAATACTTACAGTAAAACTCCAATACTCAACTGCTGCCTCTCGCTTCTGACTGGAATAAATAGCCAGAAGGAGGAGCCAAGAGCTTTGACACTGTGGTGGCCCCGCCTCCTGGGGGCTCCACCCACAAAGCACTGCTGCAGAGACACATTTAAAGGGAACAGAACACAAATTAGAACAGTAGAACAATCCGGACAAGAGCAGGCCATTCAGCCCAGCAAAGCTCTCCAGTCCTATCCATTTAATTGTTCTAATTAAAACAAGTCGAGTTTTGTAAGTCCCTAAAGTCTTACAGTTTACCACGCTGTTTGTTAGCTTATTCTAAGTGTCTTTGGTTCCCTTTGTAAATGATAAATGAAGTCAGCAAAAACAGCAAAAAGCATGGAAAATAATAACTCTATAAAATATGCATGCATTCATATTGATACATAAACATATACAGTTATATGAAAACGTTTGGGAACCCCTCTTAATTCTTTGGATTTTTGTTTCTCATTGGTTGAGCTTTCAAAGTAGCAACTTCCTTTTAATATACGACATGCCTTATGGACACAGTAGGATTTCAGCAGAAAATATGCAATATGCATCATAACAAAATTAGACAGGTGCATAAATGTGGGCACCCCAACAGAGATGTGACATCAATACTTAGTTGAGCCTCCTTTTGTTAATCTAACACCTCTCGACGCTGTCCTCCTATAGCCTCTGATGAGTGTCTGATTCTGGATGGAGGTATTGTTCACCATTCTTCATACAAAATCTCTCCAGTTCAGTTCAATTTGATGGACAGCCTGCTTCAAATCATCCCATAGATCTTTGATGATATTCAAGTCAGGGGACTGTGACGGCCATTCCAGGACATTGTACTTCTCCTTCTGCATAAATGCCTTTGTAGATTTCCAACTGTGTTTTGGGTCATTGTCTTGTTGGAATATCCAACCCCTGCGTAACTTCAACTTTGTGACTGATGCTTGAACATTATCCTGAAGTATTTGTTGATATTGGGTTGAATTCATCCAACCCTCGACTTTAACAAGGACCCCAGCCCCTGAACTAACCACACAGCCCCACAGCATGATGGAACCTCCACCAAATTTGACAGTAGGTAGCAGGTGTTTTTCTTGGAATGCGGTGTTCTTCTTCTGCTTTTTGTTCTGACCAAATAACTCCATTTTTGTCTCATCAGTCCAAAGCACTTTGTTCCCAAATGAATCTGGCTTGTCTAAATGAGCATTGGCAAACAACAAGCGACTCTGTTTGTGGCGTGAGTGCAGAAAGGGCTTCTTTCTCATCGCCCTGCCATACAGATGTTTGAATTGTAGAACGATGTACAGATGTACCATCTGCAACAGATGTTCTTGCAGGTCTTTGGAGGTGATCTGTGGTTGTCTGTCACCATTCTCACAATCCTGCACATATGCCACTCCTGTATTTTTCTTGGCCTGCCAGACCTGCTGGGTTTAACAGCAACTGTGCCTGTGGCCTTCCATGTCCTGATGACATTCCTTACAGTTACAGAAACTGACAATTTAAACCTCTGAGATGGCTTTTTGTAGCCTTCCCCTAAACCAGGAGACTCAACAATCTTTGTTTTCAGATCTTTGGAGAGTTGCTTTGAGGATCCCATGCTGTCACTCTTCAGAGGAGAGTCAAAGGGAAGGAAGCCCAACTTGTAATTGACCACCTTAAATCCCTTTATATCTCATGATTGGACACACCTGTCTATGAAGGCTTCACGAGCTCATCACACCAATCAGCATTGAGCAGTGACAGGCATTCAAATCAGCACAATGACAAGGGGACCCACATTTGTGCACAGCCAGTTTTTCACATTTGATTTAATTTCATACAACTAAATACTGCATCACTAAAAATCTTTGTTCAGAAAACACCGCAGTACTCCTAGGAAATGAAAGACATACCACTGTTATCTTTATTGTTGAAAGGAGAGTCAATTATTATGCAGGCTGAGAGGGGCTCCCAAACTTTTTCATATGGCTGTATACATTGTCCTCCATAATGTTTGGGACAAAGACGTATTTTTCCTTGATTTACCCCTCTTCTCCACAGTTGTAAAATGACAAATCGAGCAATTCTGACGTGATTAAATTGCACATTGCAGTCTTTCATTTAAGAGGGATTTGCAGACATTTTGGACACAACATGTTAAAATGACAACACTTTACACGCCAGTAAATCTTCACTATCCGCAGATTTGGTTGTTGTGGATTCACTTAGGCGCAGTTATAAAAGTGTAACCCAATTCACAACATCCGCTTCTCTCCATGCACGAAAAAAAATTCCGAGAGGTCCATCGTACACCAGCAGCTAAATGTGACATTGGTTAATGACATGTTTGTGGTGGCTCTGAGGTAGGGATTTGCACTGGTAATTGGAAGGTTGCCGGTTCGAATCCTGTAAAAGCCAAAAGTGACTCTACTTCGTTGGGCCTTTGAGCGAGGCCCTTAACCTGCAATTGTTTTGTCCTGAGGGTGACGTTAATCTGCATCTGGCCCTGCTTGTAGGCCATCCAACCTGCAGGGAAAGACCTGGGGTAGTTGGTGGCAGATCTGGCACTCCAGCCACCATTAAAAACCTCACACAGGTTCCATTCTATTACATGGTTGCACTCAGGTCCTAATCTGGGATCCTGAGTTGGTTTGTTATGTGGTGGGGTGGGTGCAGCAATGCGCCATATCAGTGCCTGCTCCTAACCTCTCTCTCTCTCTATGACCAGTAAACCACCGATTCTCTAAAGAATCCAAGAATGGCAATTACTTTCTCCAATCTTTGAAGGGATGTAAGATCATGGAGGGTGGGAGCGTCCTGGGAAAGTTTTCATTTAATGAAATAAATATATTTGCAGTAAAGCTGTTTCTTTTTGGAGCCGTGACTCCTTTGGTTCTGGTGTTTGAGAAGCGCATTGTAGGCGCCTTCGTTCATTGTTTTTATCTATGCAGTCTCGTTTTTGTTTTTCTATGGGTGTGTTGTTAGCTAGACGTCGTTTGCTGTTAGGAATCATAATTGAACTTACTTTTAACACTGAATTACCTTAATGTGATTCAAATAAGCCACACTGACAGCTGCCACACTGAGTGCTGGCACAGTGGAGTAGAGCACACTGACTGGTGGCACTTTGTAGTGGAGTAGCTGCTGGTACTGTGGATTGGAAAACACTGACCTCTGGCACTGTGGAGTAGCTGACTGCTGGCACTGTCAGTAGTCACCACTACCTCAAGTTTAAATACATACACATATATAGATAGACGCTGAATTCACTGTGTTTCCCAGTAGACACGATACATCAGCCTTATTGCGAGTGGCAAAAGTGCCATTTAAACTAATACAGGTAGACGTGGACACCGGGTTTTCTGATGAAAAAACAATAACGCTTAAAACAGTATCGTTTACATACGACAGATTTTGGCGAATCGTTTAAATGCAATTTTTTATATCCATTTATACACTAATAATGGCAATTATTAAATAATAATAATATAATTATTATTAACCATTCTTCCCATATAAGTAACATTTCTCAGACTGCCTTCTTCTATCTTCAAAACATTTCCAGACTTTGTCTTGTTCTTACGCAACACAGTACTGAAGTATTGTTCAATGCCCGAGTCACATCACGTATAGATTAATGTAATGCTATTCTATCTGGCATCCCACAAAAACTTATCAATCGCTTAGAACTTCTTCAAAATTCTGCTGCCATGATAATATCCTGCTGTTGTAAATCCACTGAACATATTACACCGATTCTCTCTCAACTTCACTGGCTCCCTGTTAACTACCGATTACATTACTAAATACCGCTCTTAACATTTAAAGCTCTCCACAGCCTCACTGATCTCCTCCAGACTTACACTCCTCTCGCTCACTCAGATCTTGTAATTCGAGAGTATTCAGTCTGGCAATATGGCGCAGCCTTAGTTTGTGGAAGACAGACACAACTAAAGACATGAGCATAAAATGATGGTGGTCAATTTCAAACTGTGTTTCCTCAATGTGCTACTTGAGAAAAAACATCATCAAGTTTGAGAAATATTAACAGCTAACAACAATCTACATAGTTAGTGACTAAATACGTTTAGCCAAAACGTTGTTTGGAGGCTCACTTGAGCACATAAATGCATAGCTTTCCTAGCTTAGCCTGGCTTAGCTAAAGTAAAGATTATAAAATGGGATTTTCTAATGGGCAAATATAACCAAAACAATTGTTCAGCTTTACCTATGAAATGTAATCCCCTGTGATCTGGTGTGGAGCGTCCAGCGGTTTGTACAATCCCAAGCAGCACATTATTCATTACTTCACTCGCAAGCACAGCAGTGCCATTCGCAATATGGTGGCGACGTTGACGTACGATTCTGCTAGTCATGAGGTGTCTAGTTATTCTATGTCAATGTTTAAATATGTCACCATGGCAACTTGTTGGCGTACACGCTTTACGTCAAGTTTAGTTTCCACGTTGTGTTGTGTTGTTTGGGCGGCACTTACTGACTTTGGGAAGCCGCTGGGTTTGACTGTTGGGCGCTGTGCGAGTGCGCGTGCGCTTTTGGCACGGGTTGCGTCTGGCGTCCGTGTATATATACAACCTTCATAAACATTACTAAACGAAGGTTTTATATGCGGTGGTGTGCGCGTTCGGACGGCGGTTGTATTGTGACCTGAAGTTTAGTTTACAGGTTGTGTTGTGTTGCTTGGGCGCTACCTACTGAGTCTGGGAAGACGCTGGGTTTGACTCTGGGGCACTGAGTCGCAGTGCGCATGCGCTTCGATGCGTCCTGCGACCTTCGTTTAGTAATATAGATACCCTCTCTACACTGAATGGACCAAAAAGAGTCTCACCTTTGCCTTTACTATTGAACCCCCTTTCACGATGACGACTGAAGCTTGCCTTTCTTCCTCACGAATGAAGAATTTCCAGTAAGCGCGGGTCATATACTCATACAGATGAACTCCCCTGCCCTTTGCACACTCTGCCCATTCTGATGATTTTGTGAGGTCCTCAGAACTGCCCAGCTGGGGTCACTCGCTGCCTTTAGCAGAGCACCTAGAAGTCAATCGAATTTGACTACTGATGAAGCAAAGGTTTCAATTTCAATTCTTTATTGTCATGTGTACAAGTGCCATGTACAATGAAATGTTTGCTTGCATGTGCCCCCGCAGACAGTGAACACAGACAAAAAAAAACATACACACAATAAGTTTATGAATATAAATAAGTAAATAAATAAAACCAGAATCCTAGGAATAAATAGAGACAGTGACAGAAGTATACGTGCAGGTAGCAGTGGAGGTGACACAAGATTACTGATTGTTCATGAATCTGATTGCAGTTGGGTAGAAACTGTTCCTGTACCAGGAGGTGCCCATCTGAATGGACTTTAGTCGCTTCCCAGATGTGGAGGAGGGTGAAAAGTGACAGTGCAGGGTGGCTGGGGTCCCGCCTGATACGCTTCACTTTCCTGAGACAGCGTGTAGTGTGGATGTCATGGATCTCAGGGAGCTGTGTGCCCGTGATCTGCTGTGCTGTATTCACCACCCGCTGCGGAGCTCTGAGCAGTTGCTGTACCAGGATGTGATGCATCATGTCAGGATGGATTCCGCAGTCCACCCGTAGAATCTGCACAGGGTTGTGGGGGACATCCAGGCCTTACTCAGTCTCCTGAGGAAGTAGAGGCATTGTTGGGCTTTCTTGACTACTGCCACAGTGTGACTTGACCATTTAAGGCACAGGTGTCAAACTCCAGGCCTGGAGGGCCGCAGTGGCTGCAGGTTTTCATTCTAACCTTTTTCATAACAAGTGACCAGTTTTCACTGCTAATTAACTTCTCTTCTTTAGCCCTGTTTCAAGGATTCAGTCCCCTGAATTGATTCTTTTCTTCATTAACTGACAGCCAAACAGAAATTAGACGTGAAACGAGCCAACAGATGACCAATTAAACTGGGGATTCAAACTCCAATCAGTTTCTTAATGAGATGCTGATCCTTGTTGTTAATTAAACCCGTCATTTAATTCCATGGCTTGTTGCTGCTCTCGTTCTGCCACAGCAGACATTTCCAAAACTGTTGATTGTCTGTTTTACTGAGATCTTCACCCTTCTTTATTTTCAGCTATTGTGTGATGGGCACAGGGGAGCTGGTCATGTGGCTTCTTGTTTTGTGTCTCATTATTGTTTGGCTGCTAATTAAGGACAAAGAAACAACTAAGGGGTCTGAGTCACATCAATTAATAATATCTCTTTCAGGGCTGATGTCGACTTTTGTCAAAAGGAGGAGTTGACGATGGTAATCAACTGTAAATTGTGAAAAAAACCAACTGTTATGTTTTAGTTGGACTCTCGTTCCCTGAAGGAAAGTTAGATTCATTGGTTTGACTGAGATTTCTTGCACTCGTGTGAGTAGCAAGGCACAAACAACGGCAAAAATGGGACTGACATCTGGCAAGAGATCAAAGCGGATGCGTAAATCAAAATACTCCGCAGACGACATTTTGCCTATTATCTCTGAACTGGACTATGACTTGTCGGACTCCGATTTTGATACAAGTGATCGAAAACGAATGTGAGGTTCCAGGTTCAGCTGATTGGTCCCCAGCTGATCGTGGCACTGACAATGTTCGCCAGGTAGGACTGCCACTTAGCAATGATAAGAACTAGAAACCACATTGCAATACACTGTGACCGTGATCGCTGCTGCTGCTGCCCCAGCCATGCGAAGACAGCCTGGCAGCAAGCCTGCCGCACATTCTTGGCAAACTGGCAGCCACAGCATGCAGCAACAGACGTTTTTTGTTGATTTCTGTGTGCAACCATTGCTTTTCAGAAACTGTTTTTTGGAAAAAATATTCAGCCCTCAAAGAGTTAAAACAAAGGCAAAATAAGTTAATTAGCAGCAAAAACTGATCACTAATTAAGGAGATGGTTAGAATGAAAACCTGCACCCACTGCGGCCCTCCAGGACCGGAGTTCAACACCCCTGATTTAAGGTCATCAGCGATGGTGACTCGGAGGAACCTAAAGCTGCTGACCTGCTCCACAGCCTCACCCTATCTGTAGATGGGGCTGTGCACTATGCCCTGTTTGCGGAAATCTACAATCATCTCCTTAGTTTTGTTAACGTTGAGGGTGAGGTGGTGGTCCTGACACCATTCTGACAGGAGTCTGACCTCCTCCCTGATGGCTGTCTCATCGTCCTCGCTGATCAGACCTATTACAGTGAGCAAACTTGAGGATGGTGTTAGAGCTGTACTTAGCTATGCAGTCATGGGTGTCGAGAGAGTAAAGCAGAGGGCTCAGCACATGGCCCTGCGGGGTGACAGTGTTGATGGTGATGATGGAGGAGGTTTTTCCACCAATATGCACTTGCTGAGGTCTGCCGGTGAGGAAGGTTCAGTACCCAGTTGCACAGTGAAGAGCTAAGCCCCAGATCCAGGAGTTTAGCGATGAGCTGGGATGGAATGACGGTGTTGAATGCAGAGCTGTAGTCCACAAACAGCAGCCTGACATAACAGTTCTTGTTCTTCAGATGAGGCAGGGTGGTGTGAAATGTTATGGAGATGGCATCCTCAGTGGAACGGTAGGCAAACTGGAGGGGGTCCAGGCCTTCAGGGATGATGTCCTTGATGTGTTTTAGCACCAGCCTCTCAAAGCACTTCAAGTGCTACTGGGCGATAATCATTAGGGCAGATGACTTTATTTTTCTTTGGGACAGGGATGATGGCTGTGTGCTCGAAGCAGTTGGGGAGAGATGAAACTCTCAGAGACGTGTTAAAAATATCAGCTAGCTGGTCGCAACATGTTTTTAAAACGCGACCTGAGACTCCGTTTCAGTGGGTGCACATGTGGAAGGATCATTTCTGAGCCCCGTGGAGCGAGAATCCCAAGCCTTAACCCCATAGGATCAGTGCTTCATTATCTGTTGTGACACTAGGGGTCTCTGTCGCCCCATGTAACCCACAGACAAATCGTCCAGGCACCAGGTAAAAGTACCAGAAATAATTTTTAATTATTTCAATAATGTGCACAAAGCACCTCCACCTCCACAATACTCAATAATCAATACAATATTCACAATAAATCCTCCTCTCCATCCAGCAGCTCCGTCACACCTCCTCCCAGCTCTGGCTCAGCTTTCTGGGCTTTCCAAAGTGCTTTAAATAGTCCGTGACCCGGCAGTGCTTCTGTCCTTCAGTCCATGTGATTTCATTAGCACTTCCGGGTCGGTTGAAGATTCATATTTTTCTTCAGCCCGGAAGTACTTCTGTCCTTCCATCCCCATGACTTGGGAGTACATCAGGGTTATGATAGAAACAACAATCTACGTGTCTCCCTGCAGCGTCCCCTGGCGGCACCCACAGTATCCAGCAGGGCTGTGAAGCCAAACTCCATTTCCCATGATGCCCTGCGGGAATCCGGGGAACCTCCATGTTGCAGGAAGGACTCCATCTAGTGGCCTGGATGTATTGGCTGGAATAAGCTGCCGGCCATCTCTCACACTGTGTTGTCCATTTTCAAAGAGTTTTTCAGGAATGTAACCCCATGGATAACGAGAATGGACTGTATATATAAAATGCTGCCCATTAAAATTGCAACACTGGGAAAAAAAAGCTCGTCATATTCGTTTGAAATTTACATGATATAAAGTATAGTGTAATGGCAAGATTTGGGTATTGAGATCATGAAGGGGTGGGGGACCAACACGGTACCCCATTTAACACTGTAACACTAAATGCCCGAATGGAACCGTATTGTTCCTTACACGGTGTGTCTGGATACGGGAATGCCAGATCTACCAAACTGCAAAGGGAATTTGTTAGCGCCAACCAACTGGGTCATCCTGTTTATTGTCTGGTGACAAACGTGAAGTAAAGAAAAAGAAATAACGCTTTATGGCCTGAGTCTTGTAGGGTGGGAAATAACAAAGAAGGATTTTGCAATGCAATCATTTCTAGCGAGCCTCCGTCCGGTGCTTGCTCAGGCCAGTAAATGACAGCTCCGTCTGGAATGCCCAGGACTTTATGGTGGCTAGACAAGATAGGGTGGGCTTAATCACCATCTCCGGGTGGCTTCTCACCACTGTGGGGATAAAAGAAGAAGACAGGGTTAGTGACAGCGCCCTCTCTCATCATAGCAGGTTACTACATACTTCGACTAGGTCTGTGAGGAGGTCCTGCTACACGTATGTGTAACTCTGCCTTGGTGCTGTGGGAAACACTTGCTATAAGAGTTTCTCACAAATAAAATCCTCTTGTTTATTTTATACACTTGTGTTCGAGCGTTTGTGTCTGGGGAGCTTGAGCGCCCCCTAATGCCCACACCCTTTTTATAGGTGCCCCTGCCTCTGCTCTGGTGAGGAAATTCCAGCTCATTAATATCTGTGACTAATCCATTGCTGATGCAACTTGTCAGCAATGCTACAATACAAACAAAAGTAAAGCAAAGAAAAAGTGCATATGAAAGCAAAATGGAGGACATCAGTGTCTGTAAGCTCGTGGGAAATTTTTTTTTTGGTTGATTTATGCATCTTCCATGGATCTCCAATGCTCATCTGTTGCGGGTTCCCAATTGAATGTCGACTTCTGGTGCTGTCGTTCTTGCCGTCGTCCTGGGGCAGAAGAGGTGGGAATGGAAGTGACTGTCCTGGAAGTTCTGTCCTCCCTGGCCATCGGACCTTACTTTATTCTTGGTTACTTAGCATTGCCTAATTTTATTTTTATATATTTTTTTTCCTTCATCTTGCAAAGCACTTTGAGCTCCATCATTTGTAGGAAAACGTGCTACAGAAATAAATGTTGTTGTTGCTGTTGTTGTCACACTTCGTCTCAGGACTTGTCATTCTCACTGTGGGTGAAGGAGAAACAGGCATTAGTGACTGTGATCTCTCAGGTGCTTGGCGAGGTGGGCTTTCCTTGCTAGACCCACCTATGCACATGTGGAGACAATATACTGTACATATATACAGTATATATACTTTGAAATCCACATTGTATATACTGTAAATCTGTATATATGTTGCACTCTGTGTTTGCCTTTTAGATTGTATTATTGTCAACTGGTTAGAGAAGACATACAAATAAGAATTTCATTGTGCCACGTGCACATGACACACTACCATCGCTGAGAATGCTACCTGTGGGGAAGGACAACCAAGTATGTTGTATGTTGCCATAGAAAAATAGATTAGATAGATAGATGTGAAAGGCACTATATAGTAACTATTAATAGATAGACAGACAGATCATATGGGTTTGAGAAAATTATGCTATGAATTGCATAGAGAAAAATATATGAAAGGCTCCAGTATGTTTTCTCCACTACATGTAGTTGACGGTGATTACAGATGCTGGTTTTGTGTTTTGTTTTTTTTACAGAAAATGGTTGTATCTTAAAAAAAATTGACAGTTAAGCAGCTGTTAAGTGTAGTTAACTATAAATCGAATATCTAGATGGAAATATGAAACTAAACCATTCAGAATCTTCAAAATACACAAAATCGCCCTCCAGCTGCCTGCGAGGTAGGGAGACAGCAAAGGCTTCATTTTGTTAAGTCATTTATAACAGGCGTCAAAACACATAATGTATACAGCAGGAGAAGAGGAGAGTCTTAAAGGAGCTTTTAAAACTCCATAGCTCACATACATGCCTGTCTTTTTAACAGACTTGGACAAAAAGATGGGTTGAAATCAAAATGATTAATGTAAAACTTTGCATTAACATTTGCAGTGCACCATGTAATACATATATCTCAGCTATATGTCATTTGTTATGGGGTTTGTAAAAGTAGTGTGAATGTGTGATGCTCCATCTGTTGAAATGACAAACACAATGCATTTTGTTATTAAAAGTATTTTTGATGTGTGTTCTTTTGGAATAACAAGAGACGTAGCAACCGGACATACACACAGACACTTATCCTTTTATTAAGATACTAGTCATTTAGCCCGTTACAATAATGGGCGCTAGAACAGTAGTGCATAAACATTAGTAGGAACAGTCTATATTAAATGGCAAGGGACTTTGACCTCATTCTTTTTGTTGGTCGTATTTTTCTTTCTTTCAGCCTTTATTTTGTTGATGTTTACTTGCTGAGCTGACCGTTCTTCGTGGGCTGCCACCGTGTATTGTGTGTCTTTAATTTTCTGTGACAGTAATACTGTCTTGTACGGCTCTATTCAATAAGGGCGCGTAGATAATTTAGTTCAAATGGCTCTGGAATATGTAAAGAGCAACAGGTGCAGATCTTTATTTACGCGCGCCTTTATTCGCTGCGCCCAATTGAGGTCGTCCTTTTGAGGCTCGCCTTTTTGTGTGCGCCCTTATTGAAGGATACTGTCTTGTACGTCCGCTGGCTTGTACGTCCGCTGGCTTGTACGTCCGTAATATACGTCCGTACGTCCGTAATATACCTTTAATTTTCTCTGGCGGTAATACAGGCGTGCGCGTCGGTAATATGACTTTAATCTCCTCTGACAGTAATACTGGCTTGTATGTGGCTGTAATATACGTCACTGTATTGTGTACCTTTAATTTCCTCTCGCAGTAATACTGGTTTGTATTTCCGTAAAACGCCTCTAACTTTCTCTGACAGTAATATCGCGCGTCACACCATGCCCCACGCATGCGCACTTCACCAAAAGACACACACACACGGACACCTAGACGCACATAGGGATTTTATATATATATATATATATATATATATATATATATATATATATATATATATATATATATATATATACTAGCCATGTGTGCCCAACTACGTTGCGTGTGTTAAAGTTGTCTGTGAAGGGCTCCCTCTTTAAACGCGGCTGCCAGTCGTGAACTGGGCCCTTCGTCGCACAGCATTATGATTTTTTATAAGGGAAACAAAATTACAAAACAAAACCCTTGGACATTGATTCGATAGGAACGGCCTACTTGGAATCACTGTCTGAATAGTAATTATGTGGTGGTGGAGGAGCATTTCTGCTTCTCTCCGTTCACAGTTCGTCTCGTTTTCACGACGCTGTTGTTTCCTCTCACGATCTCTTCTCAACCTTTCTCCAATCTCGCAGGTTGCTTTGTGGCAATCCAAAGAGTAAGGAAGAACCAATACTTTTTTCTTGAACTCCAAACGCCGACTGATGGAAAATCACAGAAGCGTGTCCGACTTATACACTCTGACTGCCGACTCCAAGAAGTGGGTAAACATTCAATTTGGACGAAGTGCTGCCAACGACGGTCGACAGAAACACAAAAAACCACAGTCTCGACAATGAAGCAGGTGTCGATGCCAGATCTAAACACAAAGAGTGGTATCGACAGTGTTTGTAAAGAAAAGTAACAACCAAGGTGTTGTGTATTCAGCCAGTATAAACAGCACGTAGTCTCCTTTAGTTCAATCCTCTTTAATCACCACACTCCAACCTCATCCAACGATCCTCCCCCTCACTTCCTCTCCTCCTCCATCACTACTGCCCTCTACTGAACACAGCAGGAACACCACACAAGGCAGTGAATTCGCGGACAAACAAAGATCAAGATCCAAATGATGATTATATATAAAGATATATATATAGTATATACTAGGGAGCTGTGCCCCCTGCTCACTTTGCTCACCAACCCCTGGGTTTGGTGAATTGGATATTCAATTTAAAGAGATTATTTTCATTTCATTGGTTTTCATTCATTTTTTATTTCTTGATAGTTGCCAGTATTAAAGCTGTAATGAATGAGTTATTTCCCCTCCACAGGGGGCGCACTTTAAGCCCGCTGCCTCTTGTGCCTTGCTGCGTGATCTGCACGGTGCGTTGATCATTGAAAAGCCTGTACAGCAGCTGTCCTTTTGTCTCACTTCCTTGTCTCATGGGACATTGAAGTGTCTCAGAGAAATTGTTTGTAAGTAGAGCGTGATGTGAAAAGTCACCGTCTCACGGGTCTTGCTTCCTAAGGTTGTGATGTCTAGTCTCACGTGACGTCAAAGTGTCTCTCTGAGATGATCACGTCTCAACCCCAAAATTTTTTATATAATAGATAGATATATACATATATACAGTGTATATATATATATATATATATATATATACACACAAAAGGAACAAAATTAATAGAGCTCTTGGCACAAAATTGGGTCATCTCTAATCAATCTTGCTAAAGTTAAGGTCCCATCAGTGGGAGCTCTGCCCTTTTTGAGAGGGGTAGTCCGAACTGAGATGCCACCTTTTGAGGGCTGCCTGTTTTATGATGTCTGTGGCAGAAGGGTGGATCCAGCTGTGGGCATTCTGCTCTGGGCTTGTACAGATGTCCTCTTTGGGTGTCTTCTTGGAAACACAGGGGAAGGAGAAGATACAGTTAGTGCCCCTCTCATCCAGGAGTGGTATCACTTACCTCATCACATATGAAAAGTGTCAAAGTGAACTTTATTGTCATCTCAACCATATACAAGTATACAGATAGACGAAATTGCTAAGATGAAAGTTCATGGCCCACAGTGTAACAACATGATATGCAAATAATAAATTAAAAATAGAATTAAAATTTAAATTTTAAATTAAAACACAAACAACACAAGACATTGTGCAAAGACAAGACAAAGAAATAACAGCAATATTGATGTGTAGTTAGCAATATGAACATTGATGCAATGTATGGTATCTGCAATCTAGATACATAAATATAGTCAATAGATATGTAATATAATAAATAAATAATAGATATAGAGGGCGGCACGGTGGCGCAGTGGTAGCGCTGCTGGGAGACCTGGGTTCACTTCCCGGGTCCTCCCTGCGTGGAGTTTGCATGTTCTCCCCGTGTCTGCGTGGGTTTCCTCCCACAATCCAAACACATGCTGGTTAGGTGGATTGGCGATTCTAAATTGGCCCTAGTGTGTGCTTGGTGTGTGGGTGTGTTTGTGTGTGTCCTGCAGTGGGTTGGCACCCTGCCCGGGATTGGTTCCTGCCTTGTGCCCTGTGTTGGCTGGGATTGGCTCCAGCAGACCCCCGTGACCCTGTGTTCGGATTCAGTGGGTTGGATAATGGATGGATGGATATATATATAGTGAAGGATGGCCGGCCATATATTCCGGCCCACATCTCCAGACCGCCAGATGGAGCCCTCCCAGCAGCATGGAGGTTCCCCGAATTCCAGCAGGGCCTCATGGACCTTGTAGTTTTTATAAACAGCCCTGCTGGATACCATGGGGACCACCAGGAGCCGCTGTAGGGAGGCTTGGGGAGTGCTACGTGCCCTATAACCCGGAAGTATGTCCTGGTCACATGAACAGAAGGAATGACGTGCTTCCGGGATGAAGAAAAGGACTTTTTATCTGACCCGGAAGTGATAAGGAATCACATGGACTGTAGGGTGGATTCACTTCTGGGTCAGGAGATATAAAAGGACCATGGGAAATCCCAGACACTGAGCTGAGCTGGGAGGACGGGTGGCTAAGTGTCAGGGAGTGGAAGATTGTGTATTATTATTGATTAATTAGAGTATTGGTAATTGTATGAGTAGTGTGGAGTGGTGGTGTTTAGCGTGGTAACTGAGGGTTCAAGGGAGTGGTAGCGCCCCCTACTGCTACAATATATATATATATATATATATATATATATATATATATATATATATATATACAGTGGTGTGAAAAACTATTTGCCCCCTTCCTGATTTCTTATTCTTTTGCATGTTTGTCACACAAAATGTTTCTGATCATCAAACACATTTAACCATTAGTCAAATATAACACAAGTAAACACAAAATGCAGTTTGTAAATGGTGGTTTTTATTATTTAGGGAGAAAAAAAAATCCAAACCTACATGGCCCTGTGTGAAAAAGTAATTGCCCCCCTGAACCTAATAACTGGTTGGGCCACCCTTAGCAGCAATAACTGCAATCAAGCGTTTGCGATAACTTGCAATGAGTCTTTTACAGCGCTCTGGAAGAATTTTGGCCCACTCATCTTTGCAAAATTGTTGTAATTCAGCTTTATTTGAGGGTTTTCTAGCATGAACCGCCTTTTTAAGGTCATGCCATAGCATCTCAATTGGATTTAGGTCAGGACTTTGACTAGGCCACTCCAAAGTCTTCATTTTGTTTTTCTTCAGCCATTCAGAGGTGGATTTGCTGGTGTGTTTTGGGTCATTGTCCTGTTGCAGCACCCAAGATTGCTTCAGCTTGAGTTGACGAACAGATGGCCGGACATTTTCCTTCAGGATTTTTTGGTAGACAGTAGAATTCATGGTTCCATCTATCACAGCAAGCCTTCCAGGTCCTGAAGCAGCAAAACAACCCCAGACCATCACACTACCACCACCATATTTTACTGTTGGTATGATGTTCTTTTTCTGAAATGCTGTGTTCCTTTTACGCCAGATGTAACGGGACATTTGCCTTCCAAAAAGTTCAACTTTTGACTCATCAGTCCACAAGGTATTTTCCCAAAAGTCTTGGCAATCATTGAGATGTTTCTTAGCAAAATTGAGACAAGCCCTAATGTTCTTTTTGCTTAACAGTGGTTTGCGTCTTGGAAATCTGCCATGCAGGCCGTTTTTTGCCCAGTCTCTTTCTTATGGTGGAGTCGTGAACACTGACCTTAATTGAGGCAAGTGAGGCCTGCAGTTCTTTAGACGTTGTCCTGGGGTCTTTTGTGACCTCTCGGATGAGTCGTCTCTGCGCTCTTGGGGTAATTTTGGTCGGCCGGCCACTCCTGGGAAGGCTCACCACTGTTCCATGTTTTTGCCATTTGTGGATAATGGCTCTCACTGT
Source organism: Erpetoichthys calabaricus (assembly GCF_900747795.2). NCBI lineage: Eukaryota > Metazoa > Chordata > Cladistia > Polypteriformes > Polypteridae > Erpetoichthys > Erpetoichthys calabaricus. Next base: position 4,834,890 of record NC_041400.2, read on the forward strand.
GGTTCGCTGGAGTCCCAAAGCTTTAGAAATGGCTTTATAACCTTTACCAGACTGATAGATCTCAATTACTTCTGTTCTCATTTGTTCCTGAATTTCTTTGGATCTTGGCATGATGTCTAGCTTTTGAGGTGCTTTTGGTCTACTTCTCTGTGTCAGGCAGCTCCTATTTAAGTGATTTCTTGATTGAAACAGGTGTGGCAGTAATCAGGCCTGGGGGTGGCTACGGAAATTGAACTCAGGTGTGATACACCACAGTTAGGTTATTTTTTAACAAGGGGGCAATTACTTTTTCACACAGGGCCATGTAGGTTTGGATTTTTTTTCTCCCTAAATAATAAACATCATCATTTAAAAACTGCATTTTGTGTTTACTTGTGTTATATTTGACTAATGGTTAAATGTGTTTGATGATCAGAAACATTTTGTGTGACAAACATGCAAAAGAATAAGAAATCAGGAAGGGGGCAAATAGTTTTTCACACCACTGTATATATATATATATATATGTGTGTGTGTGTGTGTGCTCATGTGTTCATATATATATATGTGTTCACCCAGTCACTATATATATATATATATATATATATATATATATATATATATATATATATATATATATATATATATATATATATACTCTCTATATATAAAATCCTAAGCATAAAAGTGCAAAGAAAGTGCAACAATGAAGTTTTTAATGTGACATTTTTTTATTACACTTTAAATTGGGCTTATTTTAAAACCTACATATATATGTTTGGTATCTTTCTTTTCAGAATTTATCAAACTTTAATGTGATGTTGTTAGATTTTTAGATTCTTATTCTGTTTTTAAATTATAAACTAAAAAATATCAAGAACTCACATCCCGGGGCCGGAAATAAAAGATAAAGAGTAGGACAGCTGCTGTACAGGCTTTTAAATGTTTGAAGCGCCGCACGAGATGAAGATCACACGGCACAGCAGCAGCAGCAAGCCAGCAGCTGATTGAGCAAAGAGGAGGTAAAACAAAAAAACTGTATTGGTTTTCCATTGTATCACCGTTTAAGAGGGGTTTTTCGAAGGAGCGGCCGCGTCTCCTTGGGGTGCATTCAGCCCCCCCTCTTCACAACGTGAGCGGCAGAGACGCGAATTGGCTGGCAAGCAGGGGGAACCCCCTAGTATATATTTATATATATATATATATTTATATAGTAAAAGATGCATACTTGTGTTTTATAGTTGGGGAAAAATACACCCTTGGTAGAATGCTCACTATGAAAAGACACAATTTGAAATAAAGCAGTGGATTGCTGTGCTGGCAAAGGCCGCAGCTCCATCACTGGCTCACAGTAGTTTAAAGATAACGCGACGGGTGTAATGCTGTGTGCTGCCCACTTGAACACACTTGATCTTCTGCCTATAACTTGCTTATATTTTAATTGAAACGAACCAAAACTCTCGAAAGTGTGGACTCGAGTAAAGGAAATGTTGTTAGGGTGATGAGAGCCTGTATTCCGCCATTTAATGTGGGATTTTCCAGAAGATTATTGAATGGCACCAGATAATCATGGGATCTGTAAGTGGTGCTTTTCTTTTCTTTTTTTTCACTGAATCCTCAGGCTGAAGTGATGTAAGGACTTGACACCATGGAAATGGGATTTAAAAATTCATTTGTAAAGGCTTCATGTTTCTTGGCTCTTTATGATATTTGTAGAGTCCTCCATCCATCCATTGCCTTAACCACTGATTACAGAAGCAATCTTACCAACGGCATCCTACGACAGATCTTTAACGTATCAAACATATGGATTCCTTCAAACTATGACAGATCGGTTTTTCGAAGCCCAGGGTCATTTACACGGCTTGATGAAATGCATGAATATTTTTTTTGAAATTGCAGTATGACTCATGCTCCATATTTTAACAGGAGCTGCTTAGCAACTCGACTTTTTCTTCTGTTAGTTGCCATTGCATTATGAATAATATTATTATTATTATTGCATTATGTATATTGTATTATATATATTAAGCTGATGAAGCTGCTTGGATGAGCAGTGAAACGTATCTACCTAACGAGAAAGAAGTCCAGTTGCCATGACTCAACTACCAGATGATGTATCGTAATGTTATTGCAGTACTAGGGTGTTGTACCGTGTTAGCCATTATGAATGTAGAGAAAAGCCAAGCAAAATGACACCTTTTATTGGCTAACTAGAAAGATTACAATATGCAAGCTTTCGAGGCAACTCAGGCCCCTTCTTCAGGCCCCTGATTACATCTTGCCTGAAGAAGGGGCCTGAGTTGCCTCGAAAGCTTGCATATTGTAATCTTTCTAGTTAGCCAATAAAAGGTGTCGTAATGTTATTGCGTAATTGATGTAGGAGTGATGGGCTGTACCAGGGGTGGGCAAAGTCAGTCCTGGAGGGCCGCAGTGGCTGAAGGTTTTTGTTCCAACCCAGTTGCTTAATTATTAATTTAATTAAACCAATAAATACACACAGGTGTAAATGGAAACAAGCTAAATTGAGGACTACTTTTGTCATTTGAATCTTATAGCTAATAAGGAGCAATTAAAAACCGAGAATACAGCTGTTTAAGCCTAAAATAAGCAATAAAGGTTCAAAATCCTAACAAGTGACAAAATAAAAATGAAGCAGCAGTGTTACTTGAGCAATCAGGGCTACTTATTAAGCAATTGGGTCGGAACAAAAATCTGCAGCCACTGCGGCCCTCCAGGAACGACTTTGCCCACCCCTGGGCTATACAATAAGACAAGATTATCCATCCATTTTCCAACCTGCTGAATCCAAACACAGGGTCACAGGGGTCTGCTGCAGCCAATCCCAGCCAACACAGGGCACAAGGCAGGAACCAATCCCGGGCAGGGTGCCAACCCACCACAGGACACACACAAACACACCCACACACACTAGGGCCAATTTAGAATCACCAATCCACCTAACCTGCATGTCTTTGGAATGTGGGAGGAAACCGACGCAGACACGGGGAGAACATGTAAACTCCACGCAGGGAGGACCCAGGAAGCGAACCCAGGTCCCCAGGTCTCCCAACTGCGAGGCAGCAGCGCTACTCACTGCGCCACCCTAGACAAGATTATTTATATTGAAAATTGCTCGAAACAATTCTGACATGTAAAATTTTAACAGGCGACAAGAAAGGTAATGTAGTCCATCTTCAGGGGATAACATTAGACACCAAAGGAGATCCATCCATCCATCCATTTTCCAACCCGCTGAATCCGAACACAGGGTCACAGGGATCTGCTGGAGCCAATCCCAGCCAACACAGGGCACAAGGCAGGAACCAATCCCGGTCAGGGTGCCAACCCACCGCAGGACACACACAAACACACCCACACACCAAGCACACACTAGGGCCAATTTAGAATCGCCAATCCACCTAACCTGCATGTCTTTGGACTGTGGGAGGAAACCATCGCAGACACGGGGAGAACATGCAAACTCCACACAGGGAGGACCCGGGAAGCGAACTCAAGTCTCCAGGTCTCCCAACTGCGAGGCAGCAGCGCTACCCACTGTGCCACCGTGCCGCCCCTAAAGGAGATCTTGATATGCCATTAATTTCCTGTTAGAATAGCTTTTGCTATGACAATTAACAAATCACAAATATTCAAAAAAGTCGGCTTATTTATTAGAGAGAAAGAAACGATATTCACTCGCTGTAATGTAAAATAGTTAGGTCTATTATGCATTATATTATATTTCTAATACCCTCATTTTATCCATTTTGGCCAATCACTAATGTTTCTGTTTTCTCCTTATTTATCTCCTTAACTCTTTCAGGGATGTTGTCGACTTTTGTCGAAATTCAGGGGTACAGGACAGCAATCAGCTGTGAACTGCGACAAAACTCATCCTTACCTTTAAGTTTGACCCTCTTTGCTAGAAGGAAAGTTAAGTAGCTTTGTTGATTTAATCACGATTCCCTGCGTGAGTAGCGAAGAGCAAACAACCTCTAAAATGGCATCGACATCTGGCGAGAGACTAAACGCGCCATGGACGTTTTACATATTATTGCTGAAATCGGACTCTGACTTGTCGGACTTGGAATTTGAAGCAAGTGATCAATAGATGGACATCGAATACGAAAGTGAGGTACCAGCATCGGCTGATCAGTCCCCAGTTGATTGTGGTGTTGAAAACGTTTGTGTAGCGGCGTTCACCTGGGAGGACCACCACTTATGATGACAAGAGATACAAACCATATTGCGTCACACAGCTACTGCCACTGCCGCCCACCGTGCATTCCTGCTGGCCATCGAGGTGCCCCTGCTCAGCCACTGCCTCCAGAGATGCCGAACACGTGCCAACAACAACCACAGCACATAGCAACAGATGTTTTATGTTGATTTATGTGTGACACCATTGCTTTGTGTGCTTTTCAGAAAACTGAATTTTTTGGAAAAAATATTCAGCCCTCAAACAGTTAATGTAGAAATGCCAGTATGAAGTACTTGTGAGGACCAGCAAGCACTGTGTTAAGTTCGATCACTAGCCTTTCATATCAGAACATATCAAATGTGGAAATCTGGATCAGTCATGTCCTATGAACATCCATCCATCCATTTTCCTAACTACAGGGTCACGGGGGTCTGCTGGAGCCAATCCCAGCCAACACAGGGCACAAGGCAGGAACCAATCCCGGGCAGGGTGCCAACCCACCGCAGATCGTATGAACATCTCTGCTTTTATTGCTTCCTCACACAATTCCGTCATTATTAGCCAAACATGATCTCCCCATCTAAACACATGATGGCTTCTCCCTAATACGCCTGCTCTTGACATGTCTTCCTTGAATTATTGCTTCCATGAATGCATCCTTGATCTCATAAAGAGGTTGGTTCATTTGTGACAAAGCAACGAAAACAGCCTTACGCTGTAATCGGAGAAGGTCCATGGCTGGCAAAGCCATTAAGTACACATACTGCGTACATCGGGTGATGAAAATGTTTATTGCCCTTGTCCTTTAATTCGAGTTAGTTATTGATTTTCAAACCGGCGCATACTTCACCTGGGGATGCCATTTCTGTGCTGACAAATACAAGACGTGCTTTTGCGCTTGAGGCTGGCCTTGTGCTGCTTGCGTCGTCTTCTTTTTCTCTCGTTCTTTGAAAAGAGTTTGATTGGTTCAGGGTCAAGTAAATGAATCCTTTCAACTTTATCTGCTCTGACAGCCAGCAGTGGTCTTTTATTGGAGCTGGAAGCCCCTTTGTTCTTAATGACCTAGATGTTCAGACCTTTTTTTTTTTTAATGACTCAGTGGGCTGAGAGAAAAGCTCGCTGTATCTGAGCGCAGCAGCTCTGGGGTTTGATTTCATAGACTGCTGATTGGTGCTCCGCAAAGGCTCTTCAAATTATTACACTTAATAGTGAAGTGGAGTTAATGGCGGCACGGAAATGTAATGTTGGTCAGTTTTTAAACGATATTCACTATTTAACATCAAATAGCACATCCCAAATACTCCGTTTAAAAACTGTCAGTGAAAGGATAGACGCTCAATGGCCATTTTATGATGTCCACCTGCTTGTTAATGCAAATCGCCTGCTCCCTCAAACAGCCAATCACGTAGCTGCAACTCAATGTAGAGAGTTGGTTGTAACTCTTAGAATGTCCCAGACGCCTGACCCGGGGGTTCGACTGGTGGTGCCAGCCATGAGGGGTCCAGCTGTCCTTCTAGGATTTTTCCAGTACCACAAAAGGGGGTGATTACACTGGTCTGCAAAAAAATATTTTTGTTTGCTACTGGGAACTTCTCTTTATTAAGTTTTTTACACTGATTCCATATATGAAATCGGAATTAAACTAGCACGTCAGGTTTTTGAAATACACATCATTGACGTTTTGACACTTTTGAATCCTCTTTAATAAAATCCCTGTGTGCGTCCAGGTGTCCGTGTGTGTGAAGTGCGCATGCGCTGGGCACGGTGCGATGTGCGATATTACTGTCAGAGAAAGTTTTACGGAAATACAAACCAGTATTACTGCGAGAGGAAATTAAAGGTACACAATACAGTGACGCATATTACAGCCACATACAAGCCAGTATTACTGTCAGAGAAAATGAAAGGCATGTTACCGACACGCACGCCTGTATTACCACCAGAGAAAATTAAAGGTATATTACGGACGTTCAAGCCAGAGGACGTACAAGACGGTATTACTGTCACAGAAAATTAAAGACACACAATACACGGCGGCAGCCCACGAAGAACGGTCAGCTCAGCAAGTAAACATCAACAAAAGAAAGGCTGAAAGAAAGAAAAATACGACCAACAAAAAAAATGAGGTCCAGGTCCCTTGCCATTTAATATAGACTGTTCCTGCTAATGTTTATGCACTACTGTTCTAGCGCCCGTTATTGTAACGGGCTTAATGACTAGTATCAATATAATATATTAACACGATATCTGGAGTTTGGACCCTGTCCCACCAAAATCATTTTGATGTATTTATTCTGAAAACAAACCAGAAGACGATACCAGAGACACGTTAAAGTATATTTATGTCAATTTACCTAAATATAGAAGTGAGGTCAGCGTGCCCAAAAATGGAGGCACTCGCTTTTACGCTTGTACTGCACATCCATCTCTCTTTGCAAGAACCAACAGTAGTCTCTCATCTTGCTCAGAGTGAATTTTCCCCAATATCGGTTTTCCATCACCTTTATATCTTGATGAAATCTTTCCCTATACTCATCGCTGACATCACCCAGATTTGGTGGAAAAAAAGTCGAGATAAGAGTGTAAAAAATGCGTCTTCAGTGCCATTCGCTGATACGCTTTCAGCAGGTTCTCATCAAGCTCAGCATCATTCCCTGCTCTGTGACTGCCAAGAAAATTCTGGACAACCCGCACGAATGCTTCCCATGCTGCTCATTCAGTGGGCTTCAGTTCCCTTTTGAACTTATCGTCAAAGCATCAGCTCACAGATTTCAGGAACAACAAAAACACCTTCCTTAATTTTGGCTTCACTTTTCTCAAGACCGAACTTATTTCTTACAGTGCATCCGGAAAGTATTCACAGCACATCACTTTTTCCACATTTTGTTATGTCACAGCCTTATTCCAAAATGGATTAAATTCATTTTTTTACTCACAATTCTACACACAACACCCCATAATGACAACATGAAAAAAGTTTACTTGAGGTTTTTGCAAATTTATTAAAAATAAAAAAACTGAGAAATCCCATGTCCATAAGTATTCACTGCCTTTGCTCAATACTTTGTCAATGCCCCTTTGGCAGCAATTACAGCCTCAAGTCTTGTTGAATATGATGCCACAAGCTTGGCACACCTATCCTTGGCCAGTTTGGCCCATTCCTCTTTGCAGCACCTCTCAAGCTCCATCAGGTTGGATGGGAAGCGTCGGTGCACAGCCATTATAAGATCTCTCCAGAGATGTTCAATCAGATTCAAGTCTGGGCTCTGGCTGGGCCACTCAAGGACATTCACAGAGTTGTCCTGAAGCCATCCATCCATCCTCTTCTGCTTATCCGAGGTCGGGTTGCGGGGGCAGCAGCTTGAGCAGAGATGCCCAGACTTCCCTCTCCCCGGCCACTTCTTCTAGCTCTTCCGGGAGAATCCCAAGGCGTTCCCAGGCCAGTCGAGAGACATAGTCCCTCCAGCGTGTCCTGGGTCTTCCCCGGGGCCTCCTCCTGGTTAGACGTGCCCGGAACACCTCACCAGGGAGGTGTCCAGTAGGCAGCCTTATCAGATGCCCGAGCCACCTCATCTGACTCCTCTCGATGCGGAGGAGCAGCGGCTCTACTCTGAGCCCTTCCCTGATGACTGAGCATCTCAGCCTATCTTTAAGGGAGAGCCCAGACACCCTGCGGAGGAAACTCATTTCAGCCGCTTGTATTTGCGATCTCGTTCTTTTGGTCACTACCCATAGCTCATGACCATAGGTGAGGGTAGGAACATAGATCGACTGGTAAATTGAGAGCTTCGCTTTATGGCTCAGCTCCTTTTGCACCACGACAGACCGATGCAGAGCCTGCATTACTGTGGACGCCACACCAATCCGCCTGTCGATCTCACGCTCCATTCTTCCCTCACTCGTGAACAAGACCTCGAGATACTTGAACTCCTCCACTTGGGGCAGGATCTCGCTACCAACCCTGAGAGGGCACTCCACCCTTTTCCGGCTGAGGACCATGGTCTCAGATTTGGAGGTGCTGATTCCCATCCCAGCCGCTTCACACTCGGCTGCGAACCGATCCAGAGAGAGCTGAAGATCACGGCCTGATGAAGCAAACAGGACAACATCATCTGCAAAAAGCAGTGACCCAATCCTGAGTCCACCAAACCAGACCCCCTCAACACCCTGGCTGCACCTAGAAATTCTGTCCATAAAAGTTAAGAACAGAATCGGTGACAAAGGGCAGCCCTGGAGGAGTCCAACTCTCACTGGAAACGGGTTCGACTTACTGCCGGCAATGTGGACCAAGCTCTGGCACCGATCGTACAGGGACTGAACAGCCCTTATCAGGGGGTCCGGTACCCCATACTCTCGGAGTACCCCCCACAGGATTCCCAGAGGGACACGGTCGAACGCCTTTTCCAAGTCCACAAAACACATGTAGACTGGTTGGGCAAACTCCCATGCACCCTCCAGGACTCTGCTAAGGGTGTAGAGCTGGTCCACTGTTCCACGACTAGGACGAAAACCACACTGTTCCTCCTGAATCCGAGGTTCAACTATCTGACAGACCCTCCTCTCCAGGACCCCCGAATAGACTTTTCCAAGGAGGCTGAGGAGTGTGATCCCTCTGTAGTTGGAACACACCCTCCGGTCCCCCTTCTTAAAGAGGCGGACCACCACCCCAGTCTGCCAATCCAGAGGCACTGTCCCTGATGTCCATGCGATGTTGCAGAGACGTGTCAACCAAGACAGCCCTAAAACATCCAGAGCCTTGAGGAATTCCGGGCGTATCTCATCCACCCCCAGGGTCCTGCCACCAAGGAGTTTTTTGACCACCTCGGTGACCTCAGTCCCAGAGATGGGGGAGCCCACCTCCGAGTCCCCAGGCTCTGCTTCCTCATTGGAAGGCTTGTTAGTGGGATTGAGGAGGTCTTCGAAGTACTCTCCCCACCGACCCACAACGTCCCAAGTCGAGGTCAGCAGCGCACCATCCCCACCATATACAGTGTTGACACTGCACTGCTTCCCCTTCCTGGACCAGAATCTCCTCGAAGCCGTCCGAAAGTCGTTCTCCATGGCCTCCCCAAACTCCTCCCACGCCCGAGTTTTTGCCTCAGCAACCACCGAAGCCGCATTCCGCTTGGCCTACCGGTACCTATCAGCTGCCTCCAGAGTCCCACAGGACAAAATTTTATATAAAATAAAAGTCTGTTATTTTATATTCTGGTTCTTCTTATAACTTTTGAGATGAGCCACCACCCTTGAAATTTCTGTGCATATAACGACTGTCCATTCTCGTTTATAGGACATCTGCTGATTTCTTAGTCACCCTTCAGTACATTTTGTATATTACATCAACCTTTCTTCTGGTACATTCTTTATTTACTCGACCAACTCAGTATTTTTCCTAAACCATTTCTTATATTTTAGTGTACATTTTGTTGTTCACTTGACCTTTATTTGGTTTCCCACATTCATTAACCCTTTATGCTATTTCTTTAAGATGATTGCTATGTTACCCTAAAATTATTCTTCCACACCTTTTCAGAGATATTCTGATTGTAAATGTAAAGAATTATTATTACTGCCTTGGTGGATTTCAGATTTCATTATTACACTACTTTGAAGTGGGTGGCATGGTGGCGCAGTGGGTAGCGCTGCTGCCTCGCGGTTTGGAGACCTGGGTTCGCTTCCCAGGTCCTCCCTGTGTGGAGTTTGTATGTTGTCTACGTGGGTTTCCCCCCACAGTCCAAAAACATGCAGGTTAGGTGCATTGGCGATCCTAAATTGTCCCGGGTGCGTGGTGGGCTGGCGCCATGCCCGGGGTTAGTTGGCTGGGATTGGCTCCAGTAGACCCCTGTGTTAAGATATAGCGGGTTGGATAATGGATGGGCAACTTTGAAGCATAGTGGATTTAATTTGGCTTCTTTGACAGAAAGAAGACTCTTTAATGTCAGTGAAAATCTGAGATCTTTTCAAAAAGAAACCAAGCTTCTTAAATAGGGCAATTGTGATAAGTTGGTCCGTGGTGTTGTGCGAGTTTTAAATAAATAATCGCACCCGAGAATGTGCAGGCCCAGAATCGGACTCAGGTGTGCGTGAGCTCGCTCTGCTCCAGGGTTGGTTGATCGGGGTGTCTGGTTGATCGCGCATACACGTGTGAATGAGAGCGTCAATCAGGTGCCTCATGCTTACCTTGGAGGGAGCGGCGTATCACACCAGTGCCCAGTCAAGGCCATTTTAGGAGCCTGCACAGCAGAGAGACGGGAACAGGAACAACAGGACATAAAGGATCGAGAATGGAGGTTGAAAAGGAAAAGAGTGGAAGGCAAGAGTGGGAGACGAGACACCATCCTAGCAGAACGAAGACAGGTGGTCGGGGATGAGCCTCAGGATGGCAGGGACCTGGGGATGAGCAAGGGGGCTCCCCTACTGAGCGATCCCAGGTGGTGGGAGACGTGTGCGGCTCGGCGTGGCACCCCATGGTTGCCAAGGGCCTGGCAATGGGGACCCGAGGTGGGATCCGATGGTGTATTGCACCTGCCGGTAGGTCATCACCTCGGGCTGCAAGATCCATCAGCTATTGGAAGGAAGCATTGGGGCTCTCGTTTTTAAAGAAACTGCCTGTGATTTTTAACCTTGGTTTTACAGATTATTTATTAACAACTTTTAACCTCCACATTCACCTTGGTTTTGTGGGATTATTTATTTATTGAAGATTTTTGACTTGAACAAGGTTTTTAGATTGTTCTTAATATAAGCATTGAACATTTTTACATCTAAGCCTTGGTTGGATGTGTGTGTCCTCAATTTCCCGGCTCATCTTGGCACATGACTGTCGATGGTGCCAGATTGGAAAGGCTCCCTGAAACAAGGAGAGGGCACGGAGCCAACCCAGACCGTCACAGCAACAACAAGTTGACATAACAGACTCGCGATAGTGGTGGTGTGTAGCGGTAACCATGTCTTGTAAAATCCCCACTTGTTTGATTACCCAATACAATTAAATGTATTTTTGTGTAGCCCAAAATCACACAAGAAGTGCCGCAACAGGCTTTAACAGGTCCTGCCTCTTGACAGACACCCCGGCCTTGATTCTCTAGGAAGACGAGGAAAAACTCTGCAAAAAAAAAAAAAAACGTTGTAGAGAATAAATGGAAGAAACTTTGGGAAAGGGAATTCAAAGAGAGACCCCTTTACAGTTAGGCTGGGTGTGCAGTGGGGGGTAAATACAACACAATACACAGAACAGGAGACAAGTCATCCTCAGTACGGTATAATAGTACAATACAGTGGTACCTCGGTATATGTCCTTAATCCGTTCCAGATTCTTGGACTTATACCAAACAGGACTTACACTAAACAAATTTTTCCCCTAAGAAATAAAGGGAAAATGATTAATCCGTTCCCATGAAAAAAAATCCTATTGCTATTGTCATATTATACATTGATGGGATTGTATAAAATAATTTAAACACTGCTTAATACTAAAATACATAAATACAAAAGCAATTAGATGAAATAAATGAAAATTTAACCTCACTTTACCTTGCTGAGAAGAGTCGAGTGCCTGCTAAGACTGCTGTTTCCCATCTTTTCCTCGATCCATCTATCCCCCCGTTCCTGGTGCTGACCCATATATATACATCCACTCGGTGGACACAGCTCTTTAATCACATGCTGCAGGAAGCCAATGAAGCAATTGAGAACGATGGCACCCACACGTGCAGGTGCGACTCGCTCCAACTACCTCATTAACTCCCCGCAGTCGTGCAGTCGCGCCCATGGAGAACGACACGGCTATACGGATTTAAAACCTGGCCCTTTTTTTTTGAAGCCGCGGACCCGCTATACCACAGGCAGTCTTGGCTTTGTCTCGAGAGAGAGGTAAACAAGGGTAGCACGCGGTGTTCTAGCACGTGAGTTGTATTCCAGACAAAGGTCGTATACCAAGCAAAATTTTTTGCATCTAAACAACATTTATTTATATAGCACATTTTCATACAAATAATGTAGCTCAAAGTGCTTTACATAATGAAGAAAAGAAAAATAAAAGACAAAGTAAGAATTAAAACAAAAACAAGAATTAAGACAACACTAATTAACATAGAAAAAGAGTAAGGTCCGATGGCCAGGGAGGACAGAAAAAGCAAAAAAACTCCAGACGGCTGGAGAAAAAAAATAAAATCTGCAGGGGTTCCAGACCATGAGACCACCCAGCCCCCTCTGAGCATTCTACCTAACATAAATGAAATAGTCCTCTTTGTATTTTAGGGTTCTCATGGAAGGACTTGATGATGATGGTCATGTGGACTTCTGGCTTTTAATCCATCAATGTAGGAACATCATGGTGCTTTGATTAGGTGGTGGTGGCGCAGGTCGCCATCACAGAAAACTGGGAAAAGAAACAGAAGAGAGAGTAAGGGGTTAGTACGGATTTTAGAGCCACTATGAATAGTTATGATAATTAATTGAATATACAGAGCATCAGGATTAAATTAAATTGAAGTTATGAGAAAGCGTTGTTACAGTAATGTGTTTTCAGCAGTTTTTTAAAGTGCTCCACTGTATTAGCCTGGAGAATTCCTATTGGCAGGCTATTCCATATGTTAGGTGCCTAACAGCAGAAGGCCACCCGCCTCACCACTTCTTTTAAGTTTAGCTCTTGGAATTCTAAGGAGACACTCAGTTGAGGATCTGAGGTCACGATTTGGAATATAAGACGTCAGACATTCTGATATATAAGATGGAACGAGATTATTTAAGGCTTTGTAAACAATAAGCAGGATTTTAAAGTCAATCCTAAATGACACAGGTAACCAGTGTAATGACATCAAAACTGGAGAAATGTGCTCAGATCTTCTTTTCCTAGTTTTGGGTGGTCCTGAGAGGAGTGCGTTATAGTAATCTAGTCAACTGAAAACAAAAGCGTGAACTAATTTCTCAGCATCTTTCAATGATATAAGAGGTCTATCTATCTATCTATCTATCTATCTATCTATCTATCTATCTATCTATCTATCTATCTATCTATCTATCTATCTATCTATCTATCTATCTATCTATCTATCTATCTATCTATCTATCTATCTATCTATCTATCTATCTATCTATCTATCTATCTATCTATCTATCTAACTTTTGCTATGTTTCTTAAGTGAAAAAATGCTGTCCTAGTGATCTGATTAATATGCGATTTAAAATTCAGGTTACAGTCAACAGTTACCCCTAAATCCTTTACCTCCGTCTTGACTTTTAATCGTAATGCATCAAGTTTGTTTCTAATAACCTCATTATATCCATTATTGCCAATCACTAAAATTTCTGTTTTCTCTTTATTTAGCTTGAGAAAGTTACTATTCATCCATTTAGAAACACAAGTAAGACATTGTGTTAGTGAATCAAGAGAATTGGGGTCATCAGGCGCTATTGATAAATACAGCTGTGTGTCATCAGCATAGCTGTGGTAGCTCACATTGTGCCCTGAGATAATCTGACCTAATGGAAGCATGTAAATCAAAAAGAGCAGCGGACCCAGGATAGAGCCTTGTGGACCACCATATAGAATATCATGTGTCTTTGAGTTGTAATTATCACAACTAATAAAGAATTTTCTACCTGCCAGGTAGGATTCAAACCAATTTAAGACACTGCCAGAGAGGCCCACCCATTGACTAAGACGATTTCTAAGAATATTGTGATCAATGGTGTCAAATGCGGCACTCAGATCTAAGAGGATAAGAACAGATAAATGGCCTCTGTCTGCATTTACCCGCAAGTCATTTACTACAGGACTTATACCAAGTTGGACTTATTCCAAAGCGGAGTTATACCGAGGTACCACTGTAGTAATATTACAAGTACAGAACAGAATTTAACAGTAGATGATATCACATAATATGATTTGGATTTGTTCAGAGTCCTGGAGACTTTGGCCATCAAGCTGCCTCCCTCTATTGGCCATTCCACAGCTAAGTCCTCGCTGGGCCAGTCAATCCGATGATAGGACCCCTCTACTCGATGATTCCTGCGATCCTCTGACAGAGATGACTTTACCTTCAGCAGGCAAAACAACTTGACAGGTGGGCAGTGGCACCAAGTACCACATTTGAGTACCAAGAAGAGACACAGAATAGGTGAGGGTTAGTAACACCACATCGGTTAGTCATTGAGTACACGCAAGAAGAAGATCTTGAAGAGCAACATATTTTTGTGAAATTCCGTTGTAAAATTGGTATAAAACTTTTACCGAGTCTTTGCGGATGTTTCAGCAAACTTATGGAGTAGATTGTTTAAGCCGCACACAATGTTACAAACGGTACCGACATTTTAAATTGGGCTTATGATGTGATTGAAATCGGGCAGATGAACGGCAATCATGTTGAGAAACTCGATTTGTGTAAGTTGTCGCCTAACTGTCCATGAAGTTGTTGAAGAAGTAGAACACTTTTGACTGGAGAAACCACAGATGTACCGTGTTAATGAAAAACTGTGTACCTCATCTCTTGACAGAGGAGCAAATAGCAAACCAGGTCACAGTCCGTCTTGATTTGTTAGATCATTCAAAATACTGAAGAAAACTTTAAGAAACATCATAACTGGTGATGAAACGTGGATGTGCGGCCCTTGCGGATTTTTGTTCCTTCCCGAAGTTGAAAGGTCACGACTTTCACTTGCTAGAAAATTTTCCACTGGACCGACATGACATTCTATAAAACGCATTCCAGGAAACATTCCAGAAATGGGAAAAACTGTTGGAAATGGTGGATAAATAGAGGAGGGGGATACTTTAAAGGACACTAGTCTGACTAAGTAGTAAGCATATTAATAAATGTTTTTTCTTATTAAAGTTGGTTTCTCTTTGGATAGAACTCATAGATCTCTGCAAAGTGGTCTAAATTAATTATAAATATAAAACACCAAGTAGCTGATTGCATGCGTATTAACCCACCCTCTGTAATGTGACACCCCTAAATCATCCCTGGTGCAGACAGTTGGTTTTTGAAGGCACAGAATCTGCTCAGTGCAGATCACCTGGCTGGAGTTTCCATCGGTTGTAGTCTAATACATATAAATATGGAAATGGCAAGTCAGTATGGTGGCCTGCATTGCTGTGGGCTCACAATACAAAGCACCTCAGTTCACTTCAGTTTGCACTGTGGTGATTTGCCGGTGGCCAGTCACAAACCCATAACATCTGCCTCAGAAGTGGTTACTCCTTGCAGCTAACAGGAGACCTCCTTGTCTCGGCCGCTTCTAAACACTGCCGGCTTCCTGGTGAGCTGCTCCACTACACTCCACCCTTCTGCAGGGTCAAATCCCACTTTTACCACCAATTGTATTTGTTATGATTTGCAATCTTCTTTTATTTTTTTTTTTCTAGGCTTTTATTTCACTCTATTATATGAACAAATCTTTTGACGCGACGAGACTTTTTGGAGACAGGACATTTTGGAAGATTTTTTCATGTCCTGCGAGAATATTGCCACGAGTTTCTTTCAAGTCACGCCCTCCTCTGAACCTTTTTTAAAAAAGACCACAATCCTCACACCTCTCTTTTGTCAGACACACTTCCTGCGCTCTCAGCTCATATAAATTTTAACGTTTTCCTAGTAAAGAAGACGTACAGTGCATCCGGAAAGTATTCACAGCGCATCACTTTTTCCACATTTTGTTATGTTACAGCCTTATTCCAAAATGGATTAAATTCATTTTTTTCCTCAGAATTCTACACACAACACCCCATAATGACAACGTGAAAAAAGTTTACTTGAGGTTTTCCATCCATCCATCCATTTTCCAACCCGCTGAATCCTAACTATAGGGTCACGGGGGTCTGCTGGAGCCAATCCCAGCCAACACAGGGCACAAGGCAGGAAACAATCCTGGGCAGGGTGCCAACCCACTGCATACTTGAGGTTTTTGCAAATTTATTAAAAATAAAAAAACTGAGAAGTCCCATGTCCATAAGTATTCACAGCCTTTGCTCAATACTTTGTCGATGCCCCTTTGGCAGCAATTCCAGCCTCAAGTCTTTTTGAAGATGATGCCACAAGCTTGGCACACCTATCCTTGGCCAGTTTGGCCCATTCCTCTTTGCAGCACCTCTCAAGCTCCATCAGGTTGGATGGGAAGCGTCGGTGCACAGCCATTTTAAGATCTCTCCAGAGATGTTCAATCGGATTCAAGTCTGGGCTCTGGCTGGGCCACTCAAGGACATTCACAGAGTTGTCCTGAAGCCACTCCTTTGATATCTTGGCTGTGTGCTTAGGGTCGTTGTCCTGCTGAAAGATGAACCGTCGCCCCAGTCTGAGGTCAAGAGCGCTCTGGAGCAGGTTTTCATCCAGGATGTCTCTGTACATTGCTGCAGTCATCTTTCCCTTTATCCTGACTAGTCTCCCAGTTTCCCACAGCATGATGCTGCCACCACCATGCTTCACTGTAGGGATGGTATTGGCCTGGTGATGAGCGATGCCTGGTTTCCTCCAAACGTGACACCTGGCATTCACACCAAAGAGTTCAATCTTTGTCTCATCAGACCAGAGAATTTTCTTTCTCATGGTCTGAGAGTCCTTCAGGTGCCTTTTGGCAAACTCCAGGCAGGCTGCCATGTGCCTTTTACTAAGGAGTGGCTTCCGTCTGGCCACTTTACCATACAGGCCTGATTGGTGGATTGCTGCAGAGATGGTTGTCCTTCTTGAAGGTTCTCCTCTCTCCACAGAGGACCTCTGGAGCTCTGACAGAGTGACCATCGGGTTCTTGGTCACCTCCCTGACTAAGGCCCTTCTCCTCTGATCGCTCAGTTTAGATGGCCGGCCAGCTCTAGGAAGAGTCCTGGTGGTTTCGAACTTCCTCCACTTACGGATGATGGAGGCCACTGTGCTCATTGGGACCTTCAAAGCAGCAGAAATGTTTCTGTAACCTTCCCCAGATTTGTGCCTCGAGACAATCCTGTCTCAGAGGTCTACAGACAATTCCTTTGACTTCATGCTTGGTTTGTGCTCTGACATGAACTGTCAACTGTGGGACCTTCTATAGACAGGTGTGTGCCTTTCCAAATCATGTCCAGTCAACTGAATTGACCACAGGTGGACTCCAATGAGGCTGCAGAAACATCTCAAGGATGATCAGGGGAAACAGGATGTACCTGAGGTCAATTTTGAGCTTCACGGCAAAGGCTGTGAATACTTATGTACATGGAATTTCTCCATTTTGTTATTTTTAATAAATTTGCAAAAATCTCAAGTAAACTTTTTTCACGTTGTCATTTTGGGGTGTTGTGTGTAGAATTCTGAGGAAAAAAATGAATTTAATCCATTTTGGAATAAGGCTGTAACATAACAAAATGTGGAGAAAGTGATGTGCTGTGAATACTTTCCGGATGCACTGTATTATGTCCAAATCTTACTAAAGAATTTCATCTCGAAGGGTTATCTACAGAAGAAATGAGTACACGGGCAATCCTAGCACTGAGGAACAATGAAGTCAAATGAATTAATGGCAAAAATGTTGATCAGTTACACAACAAATTGGTTAAATGTGTATCAATAGACTGCTGAAACAGTTGGTGTTGATGATGCGGAAGATGAAAGCAACAACTTACAATATCCCGAAGAACATCTACGAACGTTAACACTGTCCGGTCTTCCACCGCACAAATTACTGCAGAAAGAAGGATGTATGCAAGAAAGCTAATGTAGTACATCTTTAGGGGATAACATTAGAAACAAAGGACATCTTGATGTGTCAGTCATATTAACAGTTTCCCGTTAGAATAGATTTTGCAAACACAATTAACAAATCTCAGAGATAAACATTTGAAAAAGTCGTTTTATTTAACAGAGAGAAAGAAACGAAATTAAATCACAGGCAGTTATTTCAAAGCCAAACAGAACAAAATCGTATTACACAACGAATAACTGTAACGCAACATGAAACATAATTTACTACGTAAATTTTTACGTTTTACTGAAATGTAAAATAGTTAGTTCTATTATACATATGTAACAATTCCCACTATAAATTAAAAATCTATTTAAATTGTACATCCATATCTCCATACGCAAGCGGCACAACCACAAAGAATCTAACGCATATCACAGGCAAGGGGGTTGGTGAGCGAAGCGAGCAGGGGGCAAATCCCCTTAGTATTTGTAAAAATCAGAATGATTTTATTTTGGGCTTTTATCTTTAATCCAAGGAATCCAATTGTGCTATTAGTTAAAGTTGAATTACTGCCTTGTTCTAAAGTTAATAATTATTTTCTGTCATTTTTTTGATGCCATTCCATTTCATTAATGGACGCCACCATATCTGAAATTTTGCCATGCTTCATTTATGTGGCAGTTTCCCCTGATCCTTTGGGAAATGTGCAATTGTTGACGTCATATTGCATGATGTTATTAAGGATCACTCTGGGACTTTATTTGTTATCCGCGACTGGACAGTGTGAAATAATCAGCCTCAACACAGGAAAAGGTTTGGGGCAGCCACCTGTATGATTTCCCAGGCTGCAAAAGGTTATTGTGCAATAGCACTAATGTGCATTGAATGGAGTCCAAGACTGAACTGAATTAATGTTCCAGACATGGCGGCTTTAAAGGCCGTGACCGGATAGTGACACTGTGGAAGTGACGTTCTTCTGGGGGCAGGAACCAGAAGTGATGTCGTTACGGTTGAATCAGGGAGGTTTTCCTGTTTTTGGTCTGTAGACACAACAGAAGAGGGTTTAGTGCACCCTGCCACCCCTTGGCCTGGAATTACCTTCATTTGGTCCATACAGCTCCCTCCTACTCGTCCATGTGTGACAACAGAAACTTAGCGCTTCACATATTTCATACGTTTCACTTCACTTGGCCCGTGCATCTGCTGTTCTTCCATTTTGCATTTTGTTTGCATGTATAAACGGTGCGTACGCACAAAAATGTTGCGTATGCTCGTTTCCACGCTCACATCACGATATATAAAAACTAAACTTGGTGTAAAGCCACGCACATTTGCACGCCAGCTAAATCCTTGGTGTACGCAAATTCTCCACTCGGTTTTGCAAACTGGCAGCATCCAGCGTCAAAGCAGTGCTTTTGTTCCAGTGTGGTTTTCCTTTCTTTTTTAGATGCACATCCCTGATGGCTTTATTAAATACACTGAAATTAACCTCATATTGTTTATTAGTTTAAGGCATTTGATTGTAATTAACTTGTAAGAATATAATGGTCCATGGAATGGCCAAACTTTTCCAAATACCATAGCTGCTTTAGCGTTGTTACTCTTAAGTATCACTGTATCAGAGTGTGAATCACAGCTCTACAGCAGCTGATCAGAAAGAGAATTATCGGTATACAGCATCAAGCACATGCTGCCTCAGCCATGCTGTCTATTTGAACTTCTCTCATACGGCAAACGCTTCAGAGCCTTTCCTGTACGGACCTCGCGGTTCACAAGCAGTTTCATCCCAAGAACTCTAAATGCACTCAATCAGTCCATCAAGTGCTCCTTGTAGAACTGTTTGTACTGATAAGTACAATCACCGCACTGTAAACTTGTGATACAGTTATAATATTGCACAACCTACACCACTTTATAAAGCGCGTATTTACAAATGATGACAATATCATTTTTAAATGAAATGCAGCAAAATATGTTTTTTACATTATACAGATACAATTTTAACATCATTTAAATAATCTATATTGTTAATAATTAAACATGTGAGGACACAGTGTTGCAGCGCTAGCAATGTAAGGCAAAAAGCACACGTAATGTTACGGCACTCCTTTGCAAGGCTCAGTCAGACGCACAGCCAAGCAGAAAAGAGTGTGATGTGTTCAATCTGGTAACAAAAACATATAAATAAAGCATCAATTTGACTAAACGTATTTATAAAGCACAACTAAAAAATGTGCTTTAGTGTGGAGATGAACAGGAACTGCCCGAGGTCCAAAGCAGACCACCTCACCTGTTAAACATGGCTGGGGGTGTTATGGCATTGATGATGGAACTGCTGACTGCACAATGAATTCTGAGGTGTGTAGAAACATCTGATCTGCTCGAGTTCCAGTAAAGACCACCAAACACAGTGGATGGGGCTTCATCCTACAAGAAGATAATGAGCCAAACACACTACTGAGGTGACACAGGAGGTTATCACAGCTACAGAATGGAAAATTCTTCAATGGCCAAGCTGGTCACCTGATTTCTACCCAACTGAGCAGGCCTTCCATATGCTGAAGAGAAAACTGATGGGGACAAAAAAAATAAGGAGAAACAGATTAGAGGATTGGCAGAAAGTCACCAGATGACCTGTTGATGTCTATGAATCACAGACGTCAAGCAGTCAGTGCACGTAAGGGACATGTGACCAAGTCCTAAATATGACAACAGCTTTAATAGACCATGTAACAAACATTATGGTGCCCTGAAATGGGGGGACCGTGTAGAAAAAAGTGTTATGTGACTGTAATGTCTGCAAATCTCCTTAACTCTTTGAGGGCTGAATATTTTTTCCAAAAAAAACAGTTTCTGAAAAGCAATGGTTTCACACAGAAATCAACATTAAACATCTGTTGCTGCATGCTGCGGCTGCCAGTTTGCCAAGGATGTGCGGCAGGCTTGCTGCCAGGCTGTCTTCACGTGGCTGGGGCAGCAGCAGCAGCAGGGGTCACGGTCGCAGTGTATTGCAATCTGGTTTCTACCTCTTCCCATTGTTGAGTAGCAGTCCTCCTGGCGAACATTACTGTAGGCGTGTCAGCTACATGAACCCGTTCAGCACCATCACGATTAACTGGGGACCAGTCAGCTGAAGCTGGAACCTCACATTCGTTTTGGATCACTTGTATCAAAATCGGAGTCCGGCAAGTCATAGTCCAGTTCAGAGATAATAGGCAAAGCTTCGCCCACGGAGTATTTTGCTTTACGCATTCGCTTTGATCTCTCGCCATTATGTCAGTGCTATTTTTGTGGCTTACTACTCACAGAAGCCCAGGAAATCTCGGTCAAACCAATGAAGCCAACTTTCCTTCTAGCAACGAGAGTCCAACTAAAAGATAACAGTTGGTTTTGTCACAGTTTACAGTTGATTACCATTATCAACTCCTCCTTTTGACAGAAGTCGACATCAGCCCTGAAAGAGTTAAATGAAAGTCTGTGATGTGCGCTTTAATCCCAATGTCTGAAGTGTTTGATTTGTAATTTGAAACTGTGGAGCAGAGGGGGACATCAAGGAGTCCCAAACAATATGGAGGGCACTCTATATAATGTTGTGATGGTGCCATGCATTGTACATTGTGTAGTTTAATTCTATGTGTTCTTTCTACGGAGGGAGCACCAAGAGACATTCTTAGCAGCTGCGCTACCTGGAAGTAAACTTCAAGTTCCAGAGTTTTGTTGCCACCTCAGACTGGGGTGTTGTGTGGTCAGGAAGTGTTGACGTGAGTGCGGCTGTAAAACGTCTTGTCATCTCTACGTGGTATGACTGATATGGATTCAAATGCCCTCAAATGAAAGTCTGCAATGTGCAATTTAATCCAAATGTCTGAATTGTTTGATTTGTAATTTGAAACTGTGGAGCAGAGGGGGTCTTTGTCCCAAACATTATGGAGGGCACTGTATATGGAAAACTTGCAAGTCCATTAAAATTCCTATGTGGTATCTTTACGGAAAGTAAAAACAATATGCAATTCTTGTGCCCTTCCTTTTCCCCCGGATTGCTGTCACAAATGCGAGGCAACAGGCCCGAGTTTTATTTGTATGCAGCTCCGTTGCGACGGGTAGACATTTCACACTGAGGTCACAATCACTGAAGCAAATCCCTAACACTTGTGGCTTAGCCATTTCTTCATCGCTTAAAGAATCGGGCGTCTTGCTGTTTTCAATTTAATGCCTACGTGCCTCGAACAAACGTTTTAGTTTTAATGTGTTGGTAGATGACGGGTGATGGATTATACACGCTGCTAGTGTGTAGGTTGCTTAAGACACCTGCCTGCTGCTGAGTTTGACTTCTGTACACCTCCATAAAACCAAGGATTGTACACAACAGGCTTTGTCTTTATTTCTTTTTGTGCTGCGCCATCTGTTGGAATTATAGAAACATAACAGCCAGACAGATGCATAGACGCACACACACACTTACCTTTTTATCAAGGTGGATTTGTGATATAGGGGGTCCGCGGCTTCAAAAGAAGGGCCATTTTTTTTTTTTTATTTCATTGATTTTATTCAAATCAAATAACATTCCATACACATAACTCAAGTTTTACAAAAAAAAAAGGTTCAAAACAAGTCAACCCCCACCCCTAAGAAAGAGAACTAGGCCAGCAGTGTAAAACTTCATCCATCCATCCATTATCCAACCCACTATATCCTAACTACAAGGTCACAGGGGGTCTGCTGGTGCCAATCCCAGCCAACACAGGGCGCAAGGTAGGAAACAAACCCCGGGCAGTGTGCCAGCCCACCGCTGGGCACACACACACACATCCACACATCATGCACACACTAGGGACAATTTAGGATTGGTAATGCACCTAACTTGCATGTCTTTGGACTGTGGGAGGAAACCCACGCAGACATGGGGAGAACATGCAAACTCCACACAGGGAGGACCCAGGAAGCGAACCCGGAAGCGGCGCTACCCACTGCGCCACTGTGCTGCCCGTGTAAAACTTTAAGCTAGTAAAAATAAGCAAATAGATAAATTAATAAATGAATAAAGATAAATGGAGTAAAAGAGGGGAGAGAACCAGCTTCCTCAATTTAAATGCTTATTCTAAAATGTTATTGATGAGATCCTGCCAGGTTTTGAAAAAAGTTTTGCACAGATCCTCGTAAGTGTGAATTTGATTTTTTTCAGTTTCAAATAGCAGATAACATCATTTACCCCCCCGACTTAGAATAGGAGAGTTAGGATTCTTCCAATCGAGCAAAATAAGTCTACGTGCCAGTAGTGTAGTAAAGGCGATTCCAGTTTGTTTATCCTTCTCGACTTTAAGCTCCTCCGTGAGCCCACCACACACAGCTGTTAATGAGTTAGGAGGGATTGTGATCACCTGGGCTATAGGAAAGGCATTTAAAGATTTTGGTCCAGAATGATGTTAATTTGGTGCTCGCCGCCCATATGACTCAGGCGCCGCCGCGAGTGGCAGCCTTTCCAGCAGCTCCGTGTATGACTTTATATTTCTGCCTTTTTCTCTATTTCTCTTGTGAATTTCCCCTTGGGATTAATAAAGTATCTATCTATTGTGAAAGTAGGGGGCGCTGTTGTACCTCCAAACCTGCAGACAACACGCTAAACACCAGGTAGAAAGTCCCAATAAAGAATTTATTATAACAAAAGTGTACACAAAGCACCTCCACCTCCACTATACACAATAATAAATCGATAATAAACAATAATCCACAATAATCAATTCCTCCTCTCCACCCAGCAGCTCCGTCACACTCCCTCCCAACTCGGGCTCAGTCTGCTGGGTTTCCCACAGTCCTTTTTATAGTCTTTGACCCGGAAGTGCTTCTGTCCTTCACTTCCGGGTCAGATGAACTCCTCTTTTCTTCAGCCCGGAAGTACTTCATTTCTTCCGTCCCCGTGATGAGGTAGTACTTCTGGGCCATAATAAAAACAGTTGTGCCTCCCTGCAGCGCCCCCTGGCGGCCCCCATGGCATCCAGCAGGGCTGTGCAGCCAAACTCCATTGTCCATAATGTCCTGCGGGAATTTGGGGCACCTCTGTGCTGCAGGGAGGACTTCCTCTAGCGGCCTGGGGTGTCTATCTATCTATCTATCTATCTATCTATCTATCTATCTATCTATCTATCTATCTATCTATCTATCTATCTATCTATCTATCTATCTATCTATCTATCTATCATATAGTGCCTTTTCATATCTATCTATCTATCTATCTATCTATCTATCTATCTATCTATCTATCTATCTATCTATCTATCTATCTATCTATCATATAGTGCCTTTTCATATCTATCTATCTATCTATCTATCTATCTATCTATCTATCTATCTATCTATCTATCTATCTATCTATCTATCTATCATATAGTTCCTTTTCATATCTATCTATCTATCTATCTATCTATCTATCTATCTATCTATCTATCTATCTATCTATCTATCTATCTATCTATCTATCTATCTATCATATAGTGCCTTTTCATATCTATCTATCTATCTATCTATCTATCTATCTATCTATCTATCTATCTATCTATCTATCTATCTATCTATCTATCTATCTATCTATCTATCTATCATATAGTGTCTTTTCATATCTATCTATCTATCTATCTATCTATCTATCTATCTATCTATCTATCTATCTATCTATCTATCTATCTATCTATCTATCTATCTATCTATCTAACAAAACAGATATGCTAATGTTTGTGAAGCACCATCTGTTGGAATGAAAAATGCAATGCATTTAATTACTTTAAATACTGTGATACACCATCTGTTGGAATTAAAAATGTATCTATTATATAGTGCCTTTCATATCTATCTATCTATCTATCTATCTATCTATCTATCTATCTATCTATCTATCTATCTATCTATCTATCTATCTATCTATCTATCTATCTATCTATCTATCTATCTATCTATCTATCTATCTATCTATCTAAACATGTTTCCCAGTGAGGCTGGAGCTCGATTGCAATGTTCGCATATTGGCTCTTGCCCTGGAAACGTTTTGGCCAATTTTAAACGAGAGAGATGCGCTTGATATATAATTTTGAGTTGACTGATTCTATGCTTTGCACATACGCTTGCGTGAATTCTGTGCATTGCTACTTTTCATTCCTTTTCTGAAATTTTGAGTGAGAGATCCTTTTCCAGCTCTTCTCCTTGGATCTTTGAAAGGTTGGGACTGCAAAATAGTTTTATATATTACGGAAATGCTGTCTAATTCCTCAAGACTGAGCAAAATTTTTTTCCGGCATAAAGGTAGGTGAGAGGTGAGGAAAATCGGGCAGGTTCCGTTTGACAAAGTTTCGAATTTGAAGGCAGAGAAAGAAATGTGTTGCTGGTGTGATATGGCCAACAGTTTATCCCGGCCAATACCCCCAAGCCGACAGATGAAGCCCTCCTTGCAACGTGGAAATGACCCGAATTCCAGCAGGGCATCATGGACCTTGCTGGATACCGTGCGGGCCACTAGGGGACGCTGCAGGGAGGCATAAGGATTTATATTTTCACTATAACCCAGAAGTACTATCTCGTCACGAGGACAGAAGAAATAAAGTACTTCCGGGCTGAAGAAAGAGAGGAGTTTTCACCTGACCCGGAAGTGCTGGGGAATCACATGGACTGGGGAATCAGAAGCACTTCCGGGTTAAGAGATATAAAAGGACTCTGGGAGATCCCAGCAGTGAGCCGAGTTGGGAGGTGCTGGGAGTGGAGGAATTGTTATTGTATGATTATTGATTGTTTATTATTGGAGTATTGTGGAGTGGAGGTGCTTTGTGCACAGTATTATAAGAATAAATTAATTCTTTGACTTTTATATGGTGTCTGACGTGTGGTCTGAGGATTCAAGGGGACGATAGCGCCCCTTTCTGTCACACTGGAAAGTTCAATTTGGAGTGTAATTGTTCATAGGATGCGAAGACATTGTCTTTGTACAGAACCAGTTTTAAATCCAGACAGCCGTGTCAGTCTCCATGGGTGTGATTGCACGACCGTGACTAGTTAATGAGGTAATTGGGGCGAGTCGCACTTGCTCGTCCAATTGCGATCATTCTCAATTCCTTCATCGGCTTCCTGCGGTGTGTGATTAAGGTGCTGCGTCCACAGAGCTGTATAAGCGGGGAAGGGGGATCGGAGATCGCAAATTGAGGTTAGACGAGTGAAGAAAGAGTCTCAGGAGGACAATCTGGCCACCTGGAAAGGGAAGGCAACACCAGCTAGGGCCTCACGAAGGAGTGTAGGCAGTGCCGCTCTAGGGGCTGGTTCGTCCCACCGAATATTTGGGTACAGCGGGGCGAGCATGGCTGATGACCTCCCTATGCATCTGAGGTACAACTGTGGGAGCACGAAAGAAGACGGGAGGGGAGCCGACCTCAGATGGTCTGGCTGCGCATTTTGGAGGAAGCCAAGATGGAGGTCAGCAGAAAGGAGTTCATGGCTGCTGAGTCTCCGCCAGCCATGCGAGTGATGGGGAGACAAAGAAGGAGGTGGGCTGAGATCGGGAGGAGTTAGTGACTGCATTTTAACCTCTGGTTTTATTGGATCTATTTATTATGGTTTTATTACCCCACTTTCCACTTGTTTTTTATGGATTTATTTATGGACATTTGGGCCTCTGCACTGTGGACACGGTTTCTTTGTTTTGTTTGGATTTGGTTTTTAATAAAAGCACTTTGGCACTTTTCCACCATCCCCTTTGCTCTTTGTGAGATCTGTCTCCATTTGTCAGCTCAGCTCATCTCGGTCATAACTATCGACGGTGTTGGGTTCGAGAGGCTCCCCATATGTGAAGAGGGGGTCCGGAGGGGACCCACATCGTCACAGGATTTTTATTTTTCTCAAGCTTTGGTAACTAAACTAACACGGGTCTCCACATGTGCCTCTCTAAACGAGGTCCTGTCAATTCAACGTACCCCCCAGGTGGACTCCAGTCAAGTTCTGGAAACATCTCAAGGAGAATTAAAGCAAACAAGGAGGCACAATCTGGACACTTCTAGGGATGTGAAATTTAAGGTTTGGATTTTTTAACACATTTAGAAAGTGTGCAGAAAGTGAAGGTGGGGGGGGGGTCTGAAGACTTCATAAGACAAATCATAAGTAAACAGCAAAATTAGGGAAAAAGTGCATAAAAACAAAACAAAAAAACAACATGAGAAATACTAAACAGTAATATAAAAGAAGATAAACACAAGGCAGTGAACAACCGCTGGCCGTAATGTAACACTTACGAGAAGCAGTGTCAAGAGTTCTCGCTTGGACTTTTCGGACGATGGCGTCCGATGAACTTCACTGTTTTTTTGGTTTCATTTGGCTTTCCTGATTTCAGGCCCTTCCTTGTCATTTGAGTTTGCTTCTGCCGTTTTCTTGCTGTCCATTTCCTGGTCACAATCTGGTGGCATTGCTTCCTCGTGGTAAGGAGACCATAGGTCCATTGCCCAAGTCTTTCTCGTTTCTGATTGGGTTTCCTCCCACTAACCTAAGACATGCTGGTTTGGGGAACTGACTACACTAACTTGGCCCAAGTGTGTGTGTTTGGTGTGTGTGTGTTCACCCAGTTCAGGGTTTGTTCCTGCCTTGTTCCCTGTACTTGCTGGGTGGGCTCCCATACCACTGAAACCCTGATCTGCATTAACCACATTGCTAAATGACAGGACATGAGAGTCCTCTGTATTGTCCTATGCTTGCTGGGTGGGATCCAACACCACCAAGACCCTGATCTGCAATAACCACATTGGAAAATGACAGGACATGGGAGTCCTCGGTATGGTCCTATGCTTGCTGGGTGGGCTCCAACACCACGAGACCCTGATCTGGATTAACTACATTGGAAAATGACAGGACATGACAGTCCTCTATATTGTCCTATGCTTGCTGGGTGGGCTCCAACACGACCGAGACCCTGATCTGGATTAACTACATTGGAAAATGACAGGACATGAGAGTCCTCTGTATTGTCCTATGCTTGCTGGGTGGGATCCAACACCACCAAGACCCTGATCTGCATTAACCACACTGGAAAATGACAGGACATGGGAGTCCTCTGTATTGTCCTATGCTTGCTGGGTGGGATCCAACACCACCGAGACCCTGATCTGCATTAACCACACTGGAAAATGACAGGACATGGGAGTCCTTGGTATGGTCCTATGCTTGCTGGGTGGGCTCCAACACCACGAGACCCTGATCTGCAACAACCACATTGGAAAATGACAGGACATGACAGTCCTCTGTATTGTCCTATGCTTGCTGGGTGGGATCCAACACCACCAAGACCCTGATCTGCATTAACCACACTGGAAAATGACAGGACATGGGAGTCCTCTGTATTGTCCTATGCTTGCTGGGTGGGCTCCAACACCACCGAGACCCTGATCTGCATTAACCACACTGGAAAATGACAGGACATGGGAGTCCTTGGTATGGTCCTATGCTTGCTGGGTGGGCTCCAACACCACGAGACCCTGATCTGCAACAACCACATTGGAAAATGACAGGACATGACAGTCCTCTATATTGTCCTATGCTTGCTGGGTGGGCTCCAACACGACCGAGACCCTGATCTGGATTAACTACATTGGAAAATGACAGGACATGACAGTCCTCTGTATTGTCCAATGCTTGCTGGGTGGGCTCCAACACCACCGAGACCCTGATCTGGATTAACCACATTGAAAAATTACAGGACATGGGAGTCCTCGGTATGGTCCTATGCTTGCTGGTTGGGCTTCCACATGACCGAGAACCTGATCTGGATTAACCACGTTATAAAATGACAAGACATGACAGTCCTCTGTATCGCTTCCAAATGACTAACTCGTTTCTTAACAAGATGGACGGGTGGATGGATGGAGAAACACCCACCACAGCTCATGAACAGCACCAGGGTGACTCACTTGACGTACGTGAGTCAGATTTCTTGACATAAATCACGACAAATGTGATTTGGGAACAAAAGCAGATGTCAAGCTTGAAGGCCGCGCTTCCAAATCTTTGTACAGTTTTCATGTTCTGTCGCATTCTTCTAAGAGTTCTTCTAGGTGGAGATAATGAAGTGTTTTGAAAGTGCACGTTTTCTCCCTTTCAAAATATGCACAGCTTAATATTCACAGATTATCCATGAACACAAAACTCCATTCTTCGTGCCCCTCTTCGTATCTCCCAGCCGTGAAGTAATTGCAGATTGGTATCACGTTTGCTTGAAAGGCGTACGGTTAGACGGTTTTCCTTTTTTTTTTAGAACAAATGCTAATATGGCAACTTCTGTCGAGACCCCCGGCAATGCAGAGCTCTGACCGAACTTGAGTGCAGGAGATTAACTAGCCGTCTGTAAGCTTTTAGCAGGACCAGCGGGGTCTGACAGTTGGAGTTTAATGATGTTCAAATGAGTGAAAAATCTGAGCATTCAGGCAAATTTTTTGGAAGAATAATGCTTGCTAGAGAACAAAAAGCAAGCAATGCACACTGTGAATGATAGGGGGAGCTCCTGAGCCGTTCTGCAAATCCCACACTTAAGAAAGGCTGCTTTATTAACCCATTGACTGCTGGACCATTTATTACCAGGACACTAGGGGCTATGCATATATCATAAATAATGAACTCATAAGAAATGTCCAAAAATGTGTTAGAAGGCAACGGAACTCTGTCGAAAATGTCACAAAACTGTTGATTACTTTATTGGCAGTGTCCTAACTTGGTAGGAAAACAGATAAGTGATTTCTTGGGTTTATCCTGGAAATGCATGCAAAAGGCAAAACAAACAAAAATAAAATTAAACAAAGCAACCGAAACCCAGACGAGGGCGAGCGCCCTCTTCTACGCGGTGGTGTGCTGGGGAGGCAGAAGAAGGACGCCTCACGCCTGGACAAACTGGTGAGGAAGGCAGGCAGTAGTGTAGGCATGGAGCTGGACAGTTTGACATCTGTGGCAGAGCGACGGGCGCTGAGCTGACTCCTGTCAATCATGGAGAATCCACAGCATCCACTGAACAGGATCATCTCCAGACAGAGGAGCAGCTTCAGCGACAGACTGCTGTCACCGTCCTGCTCCACTGACAGACTGAGGAGATCGTTCCTCCATCACACTATGCGACTCTTCAATTCCACCTGAGGGGGTAAACGTTAACATTATAAAAAGTTATTGTCTGTTATACCTGCATTGTTATCACTCTGTAATTTAATATTGTTATTATCAGTATGCTGCTACTGGAGTATAGGAATTAATAAAGTATCTATCTATCTATCTATCTATCTATCTATCTATCTATCTATCTATCTATCTATCTATCTATCTATCTATCTATCTATCTATCTATCTATCTATCTATCTATCTATCTATCTATCTATCATTCATATAGTGCCTTTTCATATCTATCTATCTATCTATCTATCTATCTATCTATCTATCTATCTATCTATCTATCTATCTATCTATCTATCTATCTATCTATCTATCTATCTATCTATCTATCTATCTATCTATCTATCTATCTATCATTCATATAGTGCCTTTTCATATCTATCTATCTATCTATCTATCTATCTATCTATCTATCTATCTATCTATCTATCTATCTATCTATCTATCTATCTATCTATCTGTCTGTCTGTCTGTCTGTCTGTCTGTCTGTCTGTCTGTCTGTCTGTCTGTCTGTCTGTCTGTCTATCATATAGTGCCTTTTCATATCTATCTATCTATCTATCTATCTATCTATCTATCTATCTATCTATCTATCTATCTATCTATCTATCTATCTATCTATCTATCTATCTATCTATCTATCTATCTATCTATCTATCTATCTATCTATCTAAACATGTGTCCCAGTGAGGCTGGAGCTCGATTGCAATGTTTGCAGGTTGGCTCTTGCCCTGGAAACATTTTGGCCAATTTTAAATGAGAGAGATGCGCTTGATATATAATTTTGAGTTGAATGATTCTATGCTTTGCGCATATGGAGCTTGTGTGAATTCTGTGCATTGCTACTTTTCATTCCTTTTCTGAAATGTTGAGTGAGAGATCCTTTTCCAGCTCTTCTTCTTGGATGTTTGAAAGGTTGGGACTGCAAAATAGTTTTATATAATACGGAAATACTGTCTAATTCCTCAAGACTGAGCAAAATTTATTTCCGGCATAAAGGTAGGTGGGAGGTGAGGAAAATCGGGCAGGTTCCGTTTAACAAGGTTTTGAATTTGAAGATAGTGAAAGAAATGTGTTGCTGGTGTGATATATGGCCGGTAGTTTATCAAGGCCAATACCCCCAAGCCGACAGATGGAGCCCTAAAGAACGTTACTCCGGTTCTTTAGGAACTTCGCTGGCTCCCCGTTAGACGCTGTATTAATTTCAAGATTCTTCTATTAACATTCAAAGTTCTTCATAGCCTGGCACCAGGGCCGGATTTACACATTTCTATGCCCTAGGCCAAACCACATAATTCTGCTTGTTTGCGCAGAATTCGTTTGTTTGCGCTAATGCGATCTTTACTGTCCTTTCTTTGAGACTTTTCAATTTTCATACTTCTATTATCTCTAACCTGCTATGAATGTGTACCTCACCTTGTCTTGCGGGGCGTGTAAGTGTCTCTCCGAGAAAATCACGTCTCGTCTCCATTCAAGATTTTTTTTTTTTGTAATAGAGAAATAAGTACAATCTTTATAATCTTTGAACCACATTATATTTTGAATTCAAAACTACAATACTACACTAATTATGAAATTGCATAACATTAACACCTACGAAAAAACTTTCTATTGAATTTCTTCAAGTCGTCTTAAATGCCTACTAGAATTTCTTCCTTCGCGCTTTTGTCCATGAAAAGGCTTTAATTGTTTCATTGAAGTCGAGTCCGACTTTCAGAGTTTCAGGCTTACGGCCCTGAGTAAACTAAACAGTATATAAAAGTAGTAACTATATACTTTACATACCTACTATCAGTAGATATGTAAAGCGATATGAGCGTAATGAATTACTATTGTAACACCAAATCTGGAATTTTCCTTTGGTTTACGCTGAGTGTGTGAGAGAGAAATAGCAAATGCTTTTTGCCTGTGACTGAGCAAGACAGCGCAAGCTGTAGAGATGGGCAACGTAAATGTACCGCTCAATTAATTTAATGTACTGGATATGGATGCAAATTTAAAAAACAACATTTTATATGGCCTTTTCAAAATAACTGCAGTGGGTTGGCACCCTGCCCGGGATTGGTTCCTGCCTTGTGCCCTGTGTTGGCTGGGTTTGGCTCCAGCAGACCCCCGTGACCCTGTGTTCGGATTCAGCGGGTTGGATAATGGATGGATGGATTTTCAAAATAATACTGAAAAATTTGTAAATATTTGGTTGTTATTTCTTCTGTATATACGCCCCCCTGACTGCGGCGCCTTAGGCCATGGCCTAGGTTGGCCTTATGGGAAATCTGAGCCAGCCTAGCACCTTCTTTTGGATCTGCTACATACAGTATCTCACAAAAGTGAGTACACCCCTGACATTTTTGTAAATATTTTATGATATCTTTTCACGGGACAACACTGAAGATATGACACTTTGCTCCAATGTCAAGTAGTCTGTGTACAGCTTGTGTAAATTTGCTTTCCCCTCAAAATAACTCAACACACAGCCATTAATGTCTAAACCACAGGCAACAAAAGTGAGTACACCCCTAAGTGACAAATGTCCAAATTGTGCCCAAAGTGTCGATATTTTGGGTGGCCACCATTATTTTCCAGCACTGCCTTAACTCTCTTGGGCATGGAGTTCACTGGAGTTTCACAGGTCGCCACTGGAATCTTCTTCCACTCCTCCATGACGACATGATGGAGCTGGTGGATGTTAGAGACCTTCCGTTTGAGGATGCCCCACAGATGCTCAATAGGGTTTAGGTCTGGAGACAAGCTTGGCCAGTCCGGCACCTTTACCCTCAGTTTCTTTAGCAGGGCAGTGGTGGTCTTAGAGGTGTGTTTGGGGTCATTATCGTGTTCAGTTTCCGAAGGGAGGTGATCATGCTCTGCTTCAGTATGTCACAGTACATGTTGGCATTCATGGTGCCCTCGATGAACTGTAGCTCCCCAATGCATTCATGCAGCCCCAAACCATAACACTCCCACCACCATGCTTGACTGTAGGCAAGACACACTTGTCTTTGTACTCCACACCTGGTTGCCGCCACACACGCTTGACACCATCTGAACCAAATAAGTTGATCTTGGTCTCATCAGACCACATCACATGGCTTCAGTAATCCATGTCCTTAGTCTGCTCGTCTTCAGCAAACTGTTTTCGGGCTTTCTTGTGCATCATCTTTAGAAGAGGCTTCCTTCTGGGACGACAGCCATGCAGACCAATGTGATGCAGTGTGCGGCGGGCGTATGGTCTGAGCACTGCCAGGCTGACCTCTGCAGCAGTGCTGGCAGCACTCATACGTCTATTTTCAAAAGACAACCTCTGGATAGGACGCTGAGCACGTGACACTCAACTTCTGTGGTCGACATTGGCGAGGCCAGTCCTGAGTGGCACCTGTCCTGTTAAACCGCTGTATGGTCTCGGCCACCGTGCTGCAGCTCAGTTTCAGGGTGTTGCCAATCTTCTTCTAGCCGAGGCCATCTTTATGTAGAGCAACAATTCTTGTTTTCAGATCCTCAGAGAGTTCTTTGCCATGAGGTGCCATGTTGAACTTCCAGTGACCGATATGAGAGAGTGTGAGAGCGAGAACACCAAATGTAACACACCTGAGACCTTGTAACACAAACGAGTCACATGACACCGGGCAGGGAAAAGGGCTAATTGGACACAATTTGGACATTTGTCACTTAGGGGTGTACTCACTTTTGTTGTCAGCGGTTTAGACATTAATGGCTGTGTGTTTTTTGAGGGGACAGCAAATTTACATTGTTATACAAGCTGGACACGGACTACTTGACATTAAAGTGTCATCTCATCAGTGAAAAGATATAATCAGATATTTACAGAAATGTGAGGGGTGTACTCATTTTTGTGAGATACTGTATATATACAGCTGCTCGTACTCTTAGATCCATCCATCCATCCATTTTCCAACCCGCTATATCCGAACAAAGGGTCACGAGGGTCTGCTGGAGCCAATCCCAGCCAACGCAGGGCACAAGGCAGGAACCAGTCCTGGGCAGGGTGCCAACCCACAGCAGGACACACACAAATACACCAAGCACACACCAAGCATAATGTAGGATGGCCAATGCATCTAACCTGCATGTCTTTGGACTGTGGGAGGAAACCCACGCAGACACGAGGAGAACATGCAAACTCCACACAGGGAGGACCCTAACTGTGAGGCAGCAGCGCTCCCCACTGCGCCACCGTACCACCCTACTCTTAGATCTTCTTATTTAAATCTCTTGGCTACGTCCTCTGCTCGTTTATCTAACACCGGGCCGAGATCCCTTAGGTTTGTTGCTCCTCACCTCCGGAGCTCCCGTCCTCAGGATATCCGCACACATTGATTCAACTCCCATCTTCAAATCCAGACTTAAAATGTATCTTTTTTAACTTGCCCACTCCCCTTGATTTTGTCCCTTGATTGTACAGTGTTGTACTTTGATGATTATACATACATAACATTATTTGAATTGTATATTGTTACTTTTTTATTTTTAGTTGTTTTTGTATTTCTTTTAGTTTTTATATTATTTTATTAATTCTTTGATTTTGGTAAATTTTCTTTTGACTTTTTTGTAAGGTGTCCTTGAGTACCTTGAAAGGTGCCTTTAAATAAAATAAATTATTATTATTATTAATACCAGAGCAGATTACCTGCTAGTCGTTCGGGACCAACCAGGACTCGGGGTCTAATAAGAGAGGCCGATGTACAAAGTAAAGGGTAGATTTTTTTATTCCACAATAACTGATTTTTAAAAGTTCTCACACATCTTGGTAAAAATATTTACATTCATATTTACAGGGGCTTAACAGTGAAGAAAAAAAACAAATAGGAGGCGGGAGAGGGTCATAGGATGGGTACAGGACCACCGCTGTTCGCCGTTGGCCCGGGGCGGTGAGGACCCTGAACTCCGACTTTAGGGTTAATAGAGAAAAAGACAGAGGGTCATGTAGCTTTAAAGAAGCAGGAGCGGTATGGGGGGGCCTGATGGAGGAGCACAGGGAGAAGAGGGGCTGGCTGGAAGAATGAGGGTGAAGGTTAGGGTCAGAAGTCCTTCAGGAGGTCACAGTGCCGGATTAACCAATAGGCACATGTAGCATATGCTACGGGCCCCGCAATTTCGGGGGCCCCCAAATGGTGGACCCAATATTTAATGAAAAAGTGTAGCATTGAAAAACTGGTCTTTAAAAATATTATCTTTACGTTTTTAAACTGTAAATTTCTTACACAACAAAACTTTAGGGGCCCAACACATAAAATTCACATAAATATTATAAGGTTCTTATTATAATCGAGAGTAAAATAATTATTTAGTCCGGTTTGAACTGTTCAGAATCTAAACTTCAGATGATGCAGACCAAAAGGGCCCCCAAATTTGAAATGTGCTACGGGCCCCCAAAGCTCTTAATCCGGCCCTGGGAGGTCACGATGCCCAACAGGGTAAACAGAGGCTGACGTTGGCACCAGGGGCATGTGAGCTCAGCAGGGAGAGGTTCATGCAGGCTCGGAGGCAGACGGCCATGTACGCTCGGTGGGCGGAGGATCACATAACTTGGAAAAGGTCCCTGGAGGAGCATAGGGTCATGTATTGTACAAAAATGTATGGTAAGTGTATGGTATTAAAAAAATTTAAAAAATGCAGTCCAGAGTCAATACAGTACTTGGTGAGAGAATGGGAAAAGAAAAATTAAAACAAAGGGAAAATATAACAAAAAAACAAATGTTCTTACCCTGATATTAATTCAGTCCATAAAGGGTTATTAGCAGCCATAAAAACAAAAGCTGAACTCTGCTCCAGCCCATTCCATATATACAACTCCACAGAAAACAAAAAAGAAAAATCTCAGGAGCCTCAAGCTGTTCCCTAACAGCACCCAGCTGCTTAGCCGCCAGCCCCTTCTTTCTAAGCCTGGTGCACCTCACACCCACCACCTCTGTCTCCCTAAACCTCTGCGATTGAACGAACCGACCACCTCTTGTGGCCACAACTGTCCTTATAAAGATGACTCAATTCTCTCGTGCCGCACATACACACAGGGAGACACCATTTCTGTCCTGCAGGGAGAGCTGCACACCTCAAACAAAAATCAAAGCGTCAATAAACATAACATCAAACACAATTAAATATTACCAATCTCCTTTGAACATAATCCCACCTGACCTCAAGGTTATTAATTAAGAAAAGAAAGACATTACGGTATAAATACACCAATAAACAAACTGGGTTCATACTGTGGCTGTCTTTCTGGATTCCCAGCCATCCGCCTTGGCATCAACTTTGAAACACCTGCCATTAAGCATGGAGTGACACAAACAAGGCCCGTGGTGGATACTAATGGCCAAAAGTTGGGGAAAAGTAAGAAACAACCCTGTGGTAAGCCCATATTTACTTTTACACTGTAGACTATCTGATAATTATTTATTGCCACTCGCACTAACGCTTAGGGTGCATCTTGCTTGACAGAGAGTGCTGAGATGCCATCTTGGTGAGTCTGGAGCGTCACAGTATGTCCATGTGTGGGTGCTCTTACTTTTTCACACAACTGTGTATTTTATTCATTAATTTCCTTCCTTTGACAGGGCACCAGTCCATCACTGGGCATACACCCACACTACACAGGTACCAATTAAAATAAAATTTATATAGCGCCTTTCCCATGCTCAAGGCACTTTTTTTAGCTAGAGTTCCCTCCACTGGCTGGGGTTCAAGTCCTTGTTTCATGTCCTTTAAATTAATTTTTACCTTTGTGAATTGATTGCATTGTTTCTTGTGTATCACCGTTGCCTTTGTTATGTGGGTGGTCCTCCAAGAGGCGGTGCCACCTGCCAGTCTCTACCAGGAACTGCTCTGCACCCTTTGTATCCAGAGGGTCTCCCACAATTCCCGGTGGTTCAGTTTGAATGTGCTTAGCAGTGTTGAGTTCTCAGGCTTTTTGTGAATTCTCTGTGCCTTGTGGGTTTTGTGGGATTTTTGTCGACCCCTTGCACTCCGTGTTTTGTCCCTGCTTTTAGATTCTCTATTGGGTTTTGTTGATTTGGATCGCCTTCTTATGACAGGCTCAATTCCATTTTGCCTTTGTGATAATTAAAGCTTTACTGTGGTTAGAATACTTTTATGTGAAGAATACATTTTTATTTAATAAAGATTCCATGCTTGTCCTTACTACTAGCTGGGGGTTGACGGTGATATCCCCCTCCAGTAGGCCATAATTGAAGTATTTCAGAATTTTGTGAGTGGTCCTCCAAGAGGCAGGGCCATCTGCCAATCACTGGCATCCAGAGGGTCTCCCACGGTTCCTGGTGGTTCGTTTTGAATGCACTTAGCAGTGTTGAGTTCTCTGGCTTTTTGTGAATTCTCTGTGCCTTGTGGGTTTTCTGGATTTTTGTCAACCCGTTGCACTCCGTGTTTTGAGTTTGCTTTTGGATTCTGTGTTGGGATTTGATGATTTGGTTCGCCTTTTTGTTATAGGCAATTCCATTTTACCTTTGTGCTCCATGGATCTTCATTGTGATCGGAATTCACTTTTTTGTGAAGAATAAATCTTTTATTTACTAAGGATTCAGTGGTTCCCCTTATTAATAGCCAGGGTTTGACGTTGATATCCCCCTCTAGTGGGTATTAATTGAAGTTTGTTGGAACTCTTTCGTGCTTGGGACTCCTAGTTTACGACACACGCAGATGTCGTCTTGTCTGCCAACAAGCCCAACAACTTGAAACTGTAAGGCAGCGACTGTATCCACGGTGCCACCACGCTGTCCTAATTGTCACTTTCTAGCTCTGCAGTTGTTTCGACATTCATCAGCCAAGCAGGGGCATCGGTAAAGACAAATAATTGAACTGTTTAACAAAATGCTTGCAACGAGAAACTATTTCAAGAGTACAGAATCATTAGAGAATTCCCAACAGTGCTGGCTGAGAATGGAAGTGCCCTCGCCGTACCTCCTAGCCATGTTTAATATTTCATGCCCCACTGTGCCGCACTTAGATTAGCCTTTAATTTAAATTGTGTCTGTAGCCGCCTATGAAGGAGAGGCTTTTATGGGTTTAGAACTCAGCAGCCTGGCCCTTGAATGACATTAATGCATTTGTCGTTGTCCCTCAGTCGACGGTTACAGTGATGGGATGGGACTGGAGTGGGCACAGGTCATCTACAGCAACGCTTTATAAGCTTTCTGGTGTCGTGACCCACTTATTTCCTTGTAAGTGTCTTTGTGACCCACCAAGGGGCAGGGGGAGTCATCTCTGGGGGTCCACCTTGGTGAATAGAGCATGATTGTCAAAGCGGGGTGGAAATGATGAGCAGGGCACGATCATAATAAAAATTGTATTTAACTCTTTCAGGGCTGATGTCGACTTTTGTCAAAATTCAGGGGTATAGGATGGTAATCAGCTGTAAACTGCAGCAAAACTCGCCGTTAAGTTTTAGTTTGACTCTCTTTGCTAAAACGAAAGTTACATAGCTTTGTTGATTTAACCTCGATTCCCTGCGTGTGCACAAGTAGTGAAGAGCAAACAATCTGTAAATTGGCACCGATATCTGGCGAGAGACCAAAGCAAATGTGCAAAGCAAAATACTCCATGGGCATTTTATGTAACTTCGTTGAATCGGACTCTGACTTGCCGGACTCCGAGTTTGATGCAAGTGATCTGGAGATGGATATTAAAAAATGAAAGTGAGGTACCAGCCTCATCTGATCGGTCCACAGCTGATCAGCTTTCATGTAGCTGATGTGCCTACAGCAGCTTTCACCTCGGAGGACCACCACTTATGATGACATTGTGACCGCCACCCACTTACTGTGTGAAGACAGCCAGGCATCCGGCCCACCGCTGCATTCCTGCTGACAATCGAGGTGCCCCCACGCAACTACTGCCACCAGAGATGCCGAACATGCGCCAACAGCAGCCATGGCACATCGCAACAGACGTTTTGTGTTGATTTATGTGTGAAACCATTGCTTTTGTGTGCATTTCAGAAAACGGAGTTTTTTGGAAAAAATATTCAGCCCTCAAAGAGTTAATAGGCGCCTTTCTTAACTCTCAAGGCCCACCTAACAATGACATTAAACAACAGTAATAAGCAATATCGGGGATCGGCTCTGAGTCCTTTCTTATTGTCAATGGTGATGGACAGGTTGACAGACGAGATTAGACAGGAGTCCCCGTGGACTGTGATGTTTGCTGATGACATTGTGATCTGTAGCGATAGTAGGGAGCAGGCCAAGGAGACCCTGGAGAGGTGGAGATATGAGAGGAGAGGAATGAAGGTCAGTAAGAACACCAAGGCAGAATACATGTGTGTGAATGAGAGGGAGGTCAGTGGAATGGTGAGGATGCAGGTAGGTGGGTGAGTTTAAATACTTGGGATCAACAGTACAGAGTAATGGGGAGTGTGGAAGAGAGGTGAAGAAGAGAGTGCAGGCAGGGTGGAGTGGGTGGAGAGGAGTGTCAGGAGTGATGTGTGACAGACGGGTGTCAGCAAGAGTGACAGGGAAGGTCTACAGGACCAGCTATGTTATATGGGCTGGAGACGGTGGCACAGGAGACAGAGCTGGAGGTGGCAGAGTTAAAGATGCTAAGATTTGCATTGGGTGTGACAAGGATGGACAGCATTAGAAATGAGGACATTAGAGGGTCAGCTCAAGTTGGACGGTTGGGAGACAAAGTCAGAGAGGCGAGATTGCGTTGGTTTGGACATGTGCAGAGGAGTGATGCTGGGTATATTGGGAGAAGGAGGCTAAGGATAGAGCTGCCAGGGAAAGGAAGGTCTACAGGACGGTAGTGAGACCAGCTATGTTATATGGGCTGGAGACGGAGAAACAGGTGGCAGAGCTGGAGGTGGCAGAGTTAAAGATGCTAAGATTTGCATTGGGTGTGATGAGGATGGACAGGATGAGGACATTAGAGGGTCAGCTCATGTTGGAGACAAAGTCAGAAAGGTGAGATTGTGTTGGTTTGGACATGTGCAGAGGAGAGATGCTGGGTATATTGGGAGAAGGGTGCTAAGGATAGAGCTGCCAGGGAAGGGGAACAGGGGAAGACCTAAGAGAAGGTTTATGGATGTGGTGAGAGAGGACATGCAGGTGATGGGTATAACAAAACAAGCTGCAGATGACAGAAAGATTTGGAAGAAGATGATCCGCTGCGGCAACACCTAATGGGAGCTGCCAAAAGAAGAAGCAGTAGAATAAGCAATATAAAAGCAAAGAGGACAATAAAACCAAATAGCAATAAGGTACAGAGGTAGTAGCAAACACCAAAGATAGCTGGCAGTAATCGTGTTAAATTCATAATGGTATGCCAGTTTGAAAAGATAAGTTTTGAGGGCAGGTTTAAAATGTGTTATTGAGTCAAGCTGACGGATATGAGAGGGAAGAGAATTCCCGAGTTGAGGGGCACTATGAGCAAACGCTCGAGCTCTCATAGAACAGAGTGTGATGTGTGGTACAGAAAGTCGAGCTGAGGATGAGGATCTGAGGGAGCAAGAGGAGTGTAAGCATTAAGTATTTGCGACCCGAGTTTTCATAGCAGTTTTAATAGCGCCCCCCAACGTTTTTTTGAAAGGAGCCCACTAATACCAATTTGTTCTTTTTTAATTAATGATATATCATAGATGCATATTTTATTATACCTACTTAACTTTTATTGACATTTATCTAACTCTGTATTTATTTTTCTAATATCAGAATGTAGTTTAAGTTCATTTGTTTTGGTTTCAATAGATGGATTTTTCATATTTTTGATCCTTGTTTTCTTTTTTTCACATCTTCGTGCCCCCCTTTTTGTTACTTCACGCCCCCCTAGGGGGGTCCGCCCCACAGTTTGAGAACCACTGATCTAGGAAAAGCTTGGTTTGCTGCAGGAAGAGCCAGCAGGGGGCGCTTACCCTGAGGTCTGAAAGTCGATCCAGTGTAGTGACAGAGACTGTGCTGCAAAAATGGCGAGATCCTGGCTCTCTGTGGTCTGCGACTTTAAAGGAACATCCCACCCAAAAATGACGTTTTTTTGGAATCATGGATGGAAAGATTCTGTTGTTTGATTTGATGGCCCAGCACCGACTCTACAGCAGAAGGACCAGGAGAGGATGGGCGAGTTTGGGTGCTGCTGGAAGAGGTGTTAGTTAAACCAGCAGGGGGCACTCACCCTGTGTGTCTGTGTGTGGATCCCAATGCACCAGTGCAGTGACAGAGACATGGTGCTGCAAAAATGGTGAGGTCCTGGCTCTCTGTGGTCATTAAAGATCACTGGGCAACATTTGTAAAGAGTAGGGTGTATCCTGATGTCCTGGCTACATTGCTCAGCCTAGTCATTCTGGCCCCTTCTCTAACTAACCATTTCTCTCTCTCACCCCTTCTCCACCTAACAGCTAATGTGTGGTGAGCATACTGGTGCAATGATGGCCACCATCGCATCATCCAGGTGGACGCTGCACATCAGTGGTGGCTGAAGTGTTTTCTATCTAAGCGCTTTGAGTAGCGAGAAAAGCGCAATATAAATTATTATTACTTCAATGGCACAACTAGGAAAAGCTGGGCACTGACCTTGCATTCTGCTCAAACCCTTACTCACTGGGCACCTCAGCTCATAGCCGATGGCTGCTTAAGGACGTCTATCAACCTGAGGTCCTGACTCTCTGTGATCATAAAGAATCCCTGGGCATCCTTCAAAAAGGATAGGGTGTATCCAAATACCCAGGCTAAATTATCTTCCATTCTGCCCCTCTAATCATCTCCTGTCTCTAATTGGCTATCTCTCTCACCCCTTCACCACCTAATAGCTCATGTGTGGTGAGCGTACAAAGGCCAAAATGGCTGCCATCACATCATCCAGGTGGCTGCTGCACCTTAGTGGTGGTTGAAGTTTCTCACACTCACTGAAGTGCTTTGAGTAGTGAGAAAAGCACTATATAAACATAAAGAATTACAGTAGACCCCCGCGAAGTCGCGGTTCAGGGTTCGCGGACTCAGTCGTTCGCGGATTTTTCCTTAGAACCTAACTATTAATTGTTAGCGGAAAGTGCAAATCCATCCATCCATCCATTTTCCAATCCGCTAAATCTGAACACAGTGTCACGGGGGTCTGCTGGAGCCAATCCCAGCCAACACAGGGCACAAGGCAGGAACCAATCCCAGGCAGGGTGCCAACCCACCGCAGGACACACACAATCACACCCGGTACACACTAGGGCCAATTTAGAATCGCCAATCCACCTAACCTGCATGTCTTTGGACTGTGGAAGGAAACCGGAGCGCCCGGAGGAAACCCACGCAGACACGGGGAGAACATGCAAACTCCACGCAGGAAGGACCCGGGAAGTGAACCCAGGACCCCAGGTCTCCCAACTGTGAGGCAGCAGCGCTACCCACTACGCCACCGTGCCGCCCAGAAAGCAC
Organism: Erpetoichthys calabaricus; assembly: GCF_900747795.2. NCBI lineage: Eukaryota > Metazoa > Chordata > Cladistia > Polypteriformes > Polypteridae > Erpetoichthys > Erpetoichthys calabaricus. The sequence continues at coordinate 4,877,275 of NC_041400.2, forward strand.
AAATATCCTTCGCAATTCTTTTATGGCTTTTTTGGTGGCAATACTGTGCTGTAGAGAGAACAGGAAGCAACCGCTGATGGTAACGCGGTTTGGGATGGTGAAAGTAGCCAATCCGAGAGCGCTATTCACTTCTTCTTGCTGCTGATTGACTGCCGCCCTGTGATGCGTCTCCAGTTTTCCATTTTGTTATTGTATTCATTTTGTTATTTTTAAACACACAAGATGTTGCCGAATCGCCCTGCACCTTCTAAGGTTTCTGGCACTGAGCCTAAGCGCCAGAAGAAGTTTAAAACACTCCAGGAGAAGGTTGAACTACTGGATTTGCTCCGGGAACTAAAAAGTTATGTTGCAGTAGCGCGCCACTATGGCATTAATGAAAGCACCGTATGCTACATAAAGAAGAACGAAGCAGTGACCTGGAGTACCGTATCTGTAAGTTTCTGTGATAGTGCCAAAAAGGTAATGACCGTAAAGAATTAAAATATCATCAGGATGGGATCTGCCTTGGCACTGTGGATCACCCACTGCAGGAAGAAGAACATCCCCTTGGATGGTAACATCATCCGTGAGAAAGCACGGAAATTGTAGCAGCAGTTCGCTACAGGAGACAATGTAGCAACATCCCATCACAATGTTCCTGAAACCTATAAATAAAAGCCAGCAGGAAACCCCACCAGAAGAAGACCACGTGTCCAATGATACGACTCCTCCTGAAGCGCCTGAAGAAGAGGTACCACCCTAGGAGTTTTAAATCCTCTGCATCGTACTGCACAGCTACTTCATCATCCATCCATCCATCCATTATCCAACCCGTTATATCCTAACTACAGGGTCATGGGGGTCTGCTGGAGCCAATCCCAGCCAAAACAAGGCGCAAGGCAGGAAACAAACCCCGGGCAAGGCGCCAGCCTACTGCAGTACTTCATCATCATCATCATCAATATCATTCATCATTGGTGAGTACCCGTACATTTTACTGTATTTTAATTAAATGAAATTATTATGTATTTACTTATAACAAAGAAAACGACAGCACATGCCAAAGAAAACGCGCTTGCATGAATTACAGTACGTATAGCGGTAACATCGGTATTTAACATTCTAGCACCGCGGGAGACATAGCAGTACAGTACTGCAAAGTAGACGGGTTTACCTTTAAATTCTGTTTTTAGGTAACGTATCAAGGTATTAAGCTGAGTTTGCAACGAAATTAAAGTGCTGTGGGGGGCGTACTATATTTAGGGTTGTAGCAGTTGAGGTTCCGATCCACCTCTTGAACCCTCAGGTACCACTCCAAACACCAGTTAAAAGTACAACTATTATTTATTGTATAATAATAACGTGCACTAAGCACCCTCCACTCCACACTACTCATATAATCAATAAACACTATTCTCTATAATCACAATACCAATCCTCCTCTCCCAGACACTTCGCCACCCTACCTCCCAGCTCAGCTCAGTGTACTGGGCTTTCCCAGAGTCCTTTATACCCCCTGACCTGGAGGTGTTTCTGTTCCATTACCCACAAGTCCTTATTCCTTCCGGGTCAGGGTAAACAATCCTTATCTTCAACCCAGAAGCACGTCGTTTCTTCCTGTCATGGGATTATGACGCACTTCCGGGTTATAGGGCACATACGAGTCCATGAGCCTCCCTACAGTGACCCAAAGGTATCCAGCAGGGCTGTGTATAAAAATTACAAAATCCATGAGGCCCTGCTGGAATTTGGGGCCCGTCCATGCTGTCGGGAGAGCTCCTCCTGGCGGCCTGGGGGTGAGAGCCGGAAACTCTCGCCGGCCATCCATCACAGAGTTTAAACTATAAAAATGGCCATTTTTTAACCACATCCAAAAGTCGCGGTTTTTCACAATTCGCGGGTGCTCTAGGAACGTAAGCATCCATCCATCCATTATCCAACCTGCTATATCCTAATTACAGGGTCACAGGGGGTCTGCTGGAGCCAATCCCAGCCAACACAGGGTGCAAGGCAGGAAACAAACCCCGGGCAGGGCGCCAGCCCACCGCAGGGCACACACACACCAAGCACACACTAGGGACAATTTAGAATTGCCAATGCACCTGACCTGCATGTCTTCGGACTGTAGGAGGAAACCCACGCAGACACGGGGAGAACATGCAAACTCCACGCAGGGAGGTCCCGGGAAGCGAACCCGGGTCCCCTAACTGCGAGGCAGCGCCACCGTGCCACCCGGTAACAAAAACCAGTAAACCTAACTACCAGCAGATAAGGTGCAGGATGGCAACCTCAGTGCGGACAAATACTTCCCATAATGCACAGTGTCTCCGGCAGTTAGATCTGTCCCATGTCGGATCACATTCATATCTCACATGAATTGCTTCAGGATTTGCATGGTACCTCATCAATACCACCCTTTTGATAAAACAGCAAATGCTTGCATCTCACTGATGTTTATAGATGTGAAGATATCGATAACCTCCCAAAGTAACAGGGACGATTAAAGACGTACTTAGTGACTTGAAAATTGTAGAGAGAGAAGTGCTGCTTGGATTAAATAGGCTGAAGTTTAAAACAAAATCACCAGGACCAGATGACGTTCATCCTCGAGTGCTTAAGGACGTTTGTGAGTACAGATATTATTCCTTGGCACATTTGTTTTGAAATGGGTCAGTTTGGTTTTGATGACGTGGCGAAAGAGGAAGTGCAAGCGTGAGACGTGTAAAGAAGAGTAAAGGCGTATGAGGCGCCTTCAGAGACGGCAGGTATAAAACCGGAGAAGAGGAGAGAAAGTGTGACTCGAAAAGTTGTAATAACTGAGTGTGAGAAGCCGACTTTACGGGAATACACTCGAGAGTGGGAGCGCCGGTGAAGAGATGGTCACACATGAGTACAGAGGAAAGGCGCTGAAGGTACATGCAGGACAAGAGATAGGAAATATTTTTAAATTATGCTATTACTCGTCCTCGACAGGTAGTAGGGTAAGAATGTTCTAGAAATTTCCCAAACTAACCACAAATAAATCTTTCATTATTATTATTATTATTGGTCTCATATGTTTTCTGCCTTTTGGAGGACCATTTAAGGTTTGTTTTTATTGCTGCTGCTCCACGTGACTAATTGTCATGCATTCGGCACACAATGCCTTCCTTACAACAGAGTTTCTCCACCTTTATGGTCCCATCACTCAGTTTTGGGGACCCAGCTGGCATCAACTGCAAACCACGCCCTTGGCAAAAACAGCCACAATTGGGGGTCTCCCTTGGTGAAATGAGCTCACTTAGAAACAGGGAAAAGTATCGCACCGCAGTCCCAATCACTTAGGCGACCTATCGTGACCCACTCGTGAACCGACGATGGCAACCCACGACCCACCAAAGGCAACCCTTGTCATACAGTGGTGGCGATTACTTAGGCAAACTATCGTGACCCACTTGTGAACCAACGATGGCAACCCACGACCCAACAAAGGCAATCCTTGTCATACAGCGGTGGCGATTACTTTGGCGAACCATCGTGACCCACTCGTGAACCAACGATGGCAACCCACAACCCACCAAAGGCAACCCTTGTCATACAGTGGTGGCGATTACTTAGGCAAACTATCGTGACCCACTTGTGAACCAACGATGGCAACCCACGACCCAACAAAGGCAATCCTTGTCATACAGTGGTGGCGATTACTTTGCCGAACCATCGTGACCCACTCGTGAACCAACGATGGCAACCCACAACCCAACAAAGGCAACCCTTGTCATACAGCAGTGCCGATTACTTTGGCGAACCATCGTGACCCACTCGTGAACCAACGATGGCAACCCATGACCCACAAAAGGCAACCCTTGTCATACAGCGGTGGCGATTACTTTGGCAAACCATCGTAACCCACTCGTGAACCAACGATGGCAACTCACAACCCACCAAGGCAACCCTTGTCATACAGCGGTGGCGATTACTTTGGCGAACCATCGTAACCCACTCGTGAATCAACGATGGCAACCCACGACCCACCAAAGGCAACCCTTGTCATACAGTGGTGGCGATTACTTAGGCGAACTATCGTGACCCACTTGTGAACCAATGATGGCAACCCATGACCCACCAAAGGCAACCCTTGTCATATAGCGGTGGCGATTACTTTGGCGAACCATCGTGACCCACTTGCGAACCAACAATGGCAACCCACGACCCAACAAAGGCAACCCTTGTCATACAGCGGTGGCGTTTACTTTGATGAACCATCGTGACCCACTCGTGAACCAACAATGGCAACCCACAACCCAACAAAGGCAACCCTTGTCATACAGCGGTGGCTTTACTTTGATGAACCATCGTGACCCACTCGTGAACCAACGATGGCAACCCACGACACACCAAAGGCAACCCTTGTCATACAGCGGTGGCGATTACTTAGGTGAACCAACGATGGCAACCCATGACCCAGCAAAGGCGACCCGAGTTGTGACCCAGTGTTTGAGAAACAAATCCTTAGTCAATCTGCTGCCACCCTTACACAGTCTTACACAGATGCCGAGACGTGAAGATCGGTTTATGCTATTTCCGTACTGGCAGTTAGAGTACGTCTATTTTGGTGACCCACACCACAACCACAGAGCTTCACTTGCCGTGACCTGTAAACTCTGTAACTGACATTCGTCCCGTCTGACCTACCGCAAAACGGCTTTGTCCCAAATTGGAGCCATAAGTCAGCCCTCGACTACATTCCTTTAATATGATCAGCCATGGCTTTACTTTCTAGTTGGAATACAGCAAATAGTTTTTCTCCTGGAAGGAGGTCAGTGACACAGACGTATGGGAGATTCAGGGACAATTCAAGTGATTTTTACTTGTTGAAAACATCTGAAAATTGCTTTCTGTTCTACTGGCAACCAACCCTGGAGGGTCTGCCAGTCCATAACAGGGCACACTTATTACCACGCCGGGCCGATTTAGATCCATTAACAGCATCTCTTGGGACAGCAGGAGCTACAATGAATCTATGAAAATACAGGTTCCATTCATTTAATTATTGTAATGAAATGTAAATGATAATGTAATGAGAGTGGCACGGAGGCTGGCACTGCTTACACGCATTTGGGTTCAAATCCCGCCCTGGCCACAATCTAGACGGGTTTGTTCACATCCTCTCTGGGCATCTTTGGGATTTGTACCACCTACCAAGAACGTGTCAGTTGGGTTGATAGACGTCCTTAAGCGGCCATCGGCTATGAGCTGAGGTGCCCAGTGAGTAAGGGTTTGAGCAGAATGCAAGGTCAGTGCCCAGCTTTTCCTAGTTGTGCCATTGAAGTAATAATAATTTATATTGCGCTTTTTTCGCTACTCAGAGCGCTTAGATAGAAAACACTTCAGCCACCACTGATGTGCAGCGTCCACCTGGATGATGCGATGGCGGCCATAATTGCACCAGTATGCTCACCACACATTAGCTGTTAGGTGGAGAAGGGGTCAGTTAGAGAAGGGGCCAGAATGACTAGGCTGAGCAATGTAGCCAGGACATCAGGATACACCCTACTCTTTACAAATGTTGCCCAGTGATCTTTAATGACCACAGAGAGCCAGGACCTCGCCATTTTTGCAGCACCGTGTCTCTGTCACTGCACTGGTGCATTGGGATCCACACACAGACACACAGGGTGAGTGCCCCCTGCTGGTTTAACTAACACGTCTTCCAGCAGCACCCACACTCGCCCGTCCTCTCCTGGTCCTTCTGCTGTAGAGTCGGTGCTGGGCCATCAAATCAAACAACAGAATCTTTCCATCCATGATTCCAAAAAAAATGTCATTTTAGGGTGGGGTGTTCCTTTAAAGTCGCTGAGGAGCAAGTCTGGAACTAAAATGCTGTAGGCCTGGCAATCTGTCATGTGTAAGGTCATTCTGAAATGTCCCTACAGACTCTTTTATTTTCTTTTGCTTTGCTCTCTCTTAATACTTCACTTTTAGGGTGATTGGTTTCCCGCCCCAGGCTCGGTGTTCTGTAAGTAAATGAAATTTATCCGTTGGGAATCGCTAAGCAAATAAAAAGGACTGCAAGAACATGGAGGTGATGAACGTTATTAGCTGGAAAGTGAGAGTGTTACCAACGGTATGATGCCAGGTGGCTGGAGAAGGCCCGCAGCGAGAGCTCCATAGTGTTTGTCAGGAAGATGAAGGAGTCTGCATGTCTCATGGCACCTGCTGCCGAGGCAAAACTTAACTTGGCATAGAGCAGCTGCTTCATTATGATCTTATTAAGCTTAAATTGAGAAACCATTGTGTGTTTACTTGGCTGTAATGATGCACAGTAATTCCTCGTCATTGTAATGCAAAATGTCTAAACCTGGACAGAAACCTGAACTGAGCCGAAAATACTGAAGTCAAATTCAAGCAGTAGTATTAAAATTCATTACATTTGTCATTCCAACAGATGGTGCATCACCAACATTTACCCTTTTTTTTTTTTGTTCTTTATTTCGCTTTATACAATTTCTTGTATTAGGAATTTGTTAGTTTTCACATACCCCTTGGGGTCAGAGTGCAGGGTCAGCCATTGCACAGCATCCCTGGAGCAACTACAGGTTAAGGGTCTTGCAGAGTAGGATCTCTTTTGGCAGTGACGGGGATTCGAACCGGCAACCTTCGGGATACTAGCACAGATCCTTAGCCTCAGAGCCACCACTCCGCCCTTGCCCTGCTTTTATTAATCCCATACCAAATGGCCTATGAAAGAGACATGTGCATTGCATGTTCCATTCCAACAGATGGCACATCACAAACATTAACACTGCTTTTATCATGGATTGAAGGCCAGAGGTCCACATGACATCACCATCAAATTCTTCTGTGTGAACCCTGAAAATCATAAGGACTGATTGAGATCGTTTATGTTAGGTAGAATGCCTAGAGGGGGCTGGGTGGTCTCGTGGCCTGGAACCCCTACAGATTTTTTTTTTTTTTTTTCTTCAGCCGTCTGGAGTTTTTTTTTTTTTTTTTTTTTTCTGTCCTCCCTGGCCATCGGACCTTACTTTTATTCTATGTTGATTAGTATTGCCTAGTTTTATTTATATATTTTGCTTTTTCCTCTTTCATCATCCTGTAAAGCACTTTGAGCTACATCCTTTATATGTATATTTATAGAAATAAATATTGTTGTTGTTGAATCCCATACCAAATGGCCTATAAAAGAGACATGTGCATTGCTTTTGTCATCCCAATAGATGGTGCATCACAAACATCATTACTGCTTTTATGAATACCATATCAAATGGCATATAACAGAGACATACAGTGTCCTCCAATATTCTTGGCATACCTTGTAAAAATTAAAAAGAACCGTCATCTTGCACTGAAAAAAATGGGAGCATCTGACTTTTAATTGAAACAATAGTCACACAGGTGTTTTTGTTAAAAGTATTTATTTTTGGATGAGGGCTTTGTTTTTCAGTGAATGAACTTGCCACTATTGTTATTTTATTATCTATAATTGGTAGTGGGATTTGAACCCACAACCTTAGGGCTTGGAGTCTTAACCACTACACCCCACTGCCAATGTTATGGCTGATGTGGTGAGACCAACTGGGGGAGTGGGTTGCTTTGGGTGGGCTGCTAAACCTGTGTGTTTATCTGAGAGGCTTCTACATCTTCCTTATGGCTTGAGCCTCATCTGATTATGGATGGAACTTTCGCATTGATTGCACAGCTAACTGTTGCTTGTGTTATTTGTGCTTGTGTTTGTGAATGACTTGTGAGTGCGTCGATCTTGTATTTTGTGTCTTGATTTGGATTCAATTTAATCATCAGCTTTACGTATTCAGCGTGGTGTCTCGTGTTTGAGAGAAATGGGGTAGCGGTTAGTAAGAAAATGTCAGAAGAGAATAAGTCACTATAAGAAAAAGTCAGAAGTACGATGCTGCAGACCTGATCTGACGTAACATAAAGGGGAAGCGGTACACCTCCAGTATTAACGTTTCTGCCATTTGTACGGTATGCCAGTCCATGTGGACAAACATTAGGTGAGGGATTCTATTCATTAATTTGCATCACTAGATGCTTTGCTACCACGAGATTGGCAGGGTAAGCAGACAACTTGAGGAATCAAAAAAAAGATTGGGGACCACCTTGGTAACCCCTTTTAATTGTAACACAAAAGACAACCGACAAACAGCTGTCAAACCAAAACAGCAATATTTTAAGAGTTTAGCTCTCGGGTAGACATTCAAAAGCTCTGTCCTTCACTAGTGTCAGTTCAGTATCTGATGCCACCTTCTGGGAACAGGCAGGCATAATAGGGCTGAGTTAGTGGGGAGGGCGGAATATCCTTTTGGTGGTGAGGCGGAGCTTCCTCTGGGTGGTGGGGCGGAGCTTCTCTGTGTTGGGCAGAGTTTGCTTTGGGTCATGGGGCAGAGCTTCCTCTGGGAGGTGAGGCAGAGTTTCTGCTAGGTGGGGGGGTGGAGTTTCCTTTGGCAGGTGATTCGGAATTCCCTTTGGGATCTGAGGTGGAGCTTCCTCTGGTGCGGGGGGGTGGAGCTTCCTTTGGCAGATGAGGCGGAGCTTCCCCTGGGTGGTGGGGCGGAGCTTCTGTGTTTTGGGCAGAGTTTGCTCTGGGAGGTGAGGTGGCGCTTCCTTTGGGTGGTGGGCAGAATTTCTTGTAGGTGGTGGGGTGGAGTTTCCTTTGGGAGGTGAGACGGAATTTGCTTTAGGATGTGAGGCGGAGATTCCGTTGGGTGGTGGGGTGGAGCTTCCTCTGGGTGGTGATGCTGTGTTTCCTCGGGGTGGTAAGGCTGAGCTTTCTCTGGTGCAGTAGGGTGGAGCTTCCTCTGGGTGGTGGGGGGGGGAGCTTCTGTGTGTTGGGCAGTTTATTCTGGGTGATGGGGCAGAGTTTTCTTTGGGAGGTGAGGCGGAGTTTCCTCTGGGTGGTGGGCGGAGCTTCCTCAGGGTGGTGGGGGGAAGCTTCTGTGTGTTGGGCAGAGTTTGCTCTGGGTGATGGGGCAGAGTTTCATTTGGGAGGCGGAGTTTCCTCCGGGAGGTAGGCGGAGCTTCCTCTGGGTGGTGGGCGGAGTTTCCTCGGGGTGGTTGGGGGGAGCTTCTGTGTGTTGGGCAGAGTTTGCTTTCGGTGATGGGGCAGAGTTTTCTTCGGGAGGTGAGGCGGAGTTTTCTCTGGGTGGTGGGCGGAGCTTCCTCTGGGTGGTGGGCGGAGTTTCCTCAGGGTGTTGGAGCAGAGTCAGTCATCCTTCTTGGGCTTTTTTTCTTGACTGTGAAGCAGAAGACAATGTTAGCATCAGCGTCCCCTCTCATCCCATGGTGTAACTGCTTACCTCACTAGAGCCAGGAATGTTGCCTGCAGATGCACATTGCATGACACCACCCAGCTTCCTAAAAATAACAAAATATATAAAAACAAAAAAGATTTAATTTTTCTATAAATGACTGCAAGTGTGTAAAATCAGAGGGAGGCCATCGCAGTGATAAACATGCAGACTCCTCACAGCTTTAACAGACCTTTAACACGGGTCCACCTGGACACCACGCAGGCTTCACACATTGAAAATGAGCGCCATCTGGCACAAACCTGCAAATGAGCGATTGAAAAAAGGCGCGAACAGCTCAAGCTGTGAAACTCCTACCAGTGCCGTGTTAAATTGGCCCGAAAAGAGACACAGCACTCACTCCCTGTCACGTGTGAATAATCTTGGAATGCAGACTGAACAAAGGTAATTGCTGGCCATTGAAAACAACCCAAAGCTAATTTTAACACCGCTCAAATGAAAAAGAAATAAACAGCTCTCCAGGAAATAAGCCACTTTGGCCCACTCGCAAAGGCTCAGCCTAAGAACGGATTTGGGTTAAAAATGGACTGGCAACCCTCAAGCCCTTAAAAAGCAAAGATTAACATAAGAACTTTGGGGAAGAGCATTTAAATCATTAAAAACCAAGCATGAGTGTGCTGAGCTGGAAATGTGCAGGCCTGGGCAAAGCATTCAAAACCACAGGAATGGCATCCTCATCCTCAAGGGACATCCTGGACTGAGCTGGATCATAGACAAGACCCAAGATACGCATATATAGCGTCTTATAACAATATATATATATATATACACATGGTTGTAGAACTCGTTAAGCTGGCCATTTTTTTAGTATGACGAATGTGTCGTCTATGTAGCGTATCCAAATTTTGGGTTTGAACTGGGATAGAGCCGCATTTTCAAATCACTGCATTACCAGTTCCGTTAGAAGTCCTGATAACGGCGATCCCATTGGCATGCCTTCTTTTTGATGTAGTATTTGCCATTAAAATGAAAGTGAGTTTTTTATGAAAGTGAGTATATATTAATATACTCTATATATACATGTATATATTGTGGTATATGGCCGGCAGTTCTTTCTGGCCAATAACCCCACACCACCAGGTGGAGCCCTTCTTACAACATGGAGGTGCCCGAGTTCCAGCAGGGCATCATGGACACTGGAGTTTTACATCATAGCCCTGCTGGATACCATGGGGGCCTCCAGGGGATGCTGCAGGAAGGCACGAGGATTTTTATTATAGCCCGGAAGTACTTTCTAGTCACAGGAATGGAATTAAAGAAGTACTTCCGGGATGAAGAAAAGAAGGAGTTTTCATCTGACCCGGAAGTGTTATGAAATCATGTGGACTGAGAGAAAGAAGCACTTCTGGGTCAAGGATTATAAAGGACTCTGAGAAAACCCAGCAAGTAGAGCCGAGTTGGGAGGAAGGGTGACTGAGCTGCTGGGAGTGGAGGAATAGGATTGTATTGATTTATTGATTGTTTATTGGAGTATTGTGGAGTGGAGGTGCTTTGTGCACATCATTATTATAATAAATGTAAACATTATTGGACTTTTACCTGCTGTCTGACGTGTGGTCTGAGGGTTCAAGGGGACGACAGCGCCCCCTATCTGTCACAATATCTATATACAGTATATATATAATAATAATACATTTTATTTATATAGCGCCTTTCCCATGCTCAAGGCACTTAATAATTCATTACATTTATATAGCGCTTTTCTCAGTACTCAAAGCACTATCCACACAGGGAGGAACCGGGAAGCGAACCCACAATCGTCCACAGTCTCCTTACTGCAAAGCAGCAGCACTACCACTGCGCCGCCTGTGAGGACATATATATATATATATATATATATATATACATATAAATGTACACTAGGGAGCTTTGCTTCCCGCATGCTTCACTCGCCAACCCCTCCCTCCCCGCCAGCGCTATGCGCCATTGTGAAAAGGGGGGCTGAATGTGTCCCAAGGAGACATGGTCGCTCCTTTGAAATGCCTCTTAAATGGTGATACAATTTGAAACAGATACAGCTTTCTTTTTACCTCCTCTTTGCTTGATCAGCTGCTGGCTTGCTGCTGCTGTTTCCGTGCCGCACGATCTCTCACGCCACTTTGAACATTTAAAAGCGTGTACAGCACATGTCCTTTTGTCTCGCTGCCTTGTCTCTCTCCTCCCCCAGACATCCTCAAACACTATTTGATCTGTTTTTGCTGTTCTGTTATTTCACTAATAATTTTCGTTTGTTTGCGCTAATGCGATCTTTACTATCACTTTTGAATTTTCCTACTTCCATCTCTAACCTTCTCTGCATGTGTATCGTACCAACGTTTTTGAATTCTTTCCAATGTTCCACTTTGTCTTTTTCCGGCCCCGGGCGTGAGCCGAGAGCACGTGAAGTGTGTCTGCCAAAAGCATTCCAACAACTGAGAAGTTAGGTGACTGTGGTCTTATTGAGACGGTACTTGCTTCCAAAGGTTGTAAGTATGACATGACTTGAGCATCTCACGGGTTGTGAATACAGCACTGATGTGCATACAACCGAGTCCAAAACAAGACTGAGGGAATAGGGAAACGGTGCAGGCTTTTAAAGGGGGAGACAGGAAGTGAGATCATAGGGGTCGGGCTCATGAAGGTCTTCAGCCATTGGTTCGAGCCCGGATGTGACATCACAGGGGCCCGAGCCGGCAAGGCTCAGTCCCGTAAGTGACGTCAAGAGAGTCAGGTGGAATCTCCTGTGAATGGTCTGCAAGCAAGGGAGAAAAAGAGTCAGTGCACTCTGCCACATCCCAGCATGCCTCAGAACTGCCTTTACTCAAACCCTTTAGCTGCCTCCCATGCGCACGTGTGTGACAATATATATATTTATATATATATATACTGTATATGTCCACTTTAATAAAATACCAAGTGCATCTGTGTGTCCATTTGGTTCCTATTTCTGTGTCATTCCAACAGATGGTACATAAAAAGGCAAACAAAGTCTCAACAAAAAAAGAAAAAAGTTCTTGTCTCTTATGTTCCATTTAAGGCTTAAATGTCTAGTTTACATTTCTTGAAATCTCTATATGTTACCGTGCACACACCAGGACCATACGAACATTAACGTACATACATACTCTACATTCTCTTAATGCCTTTCTGTCTAACAGTTTATGTTTCTTTCTAGCTGTCTAATTTCAATCTCAGATCATTCTGTTGTTCAAAAATAAAAATGTAGCAGAGCATTAAGAGACTTCCATTAACCTTTTAACTTCTTGGGGTAAACAGAATCTTCCATTGTTTATGTGAAGCCTACATTCTAAGATAAATATATCATTAACACTAACTTAAACCTTGTGTCCCTTACAGCTGGATTAAGACCCCCCACAGGGCCTGGGTGACTTAGCTCCCTAGCAGAGAGTTCATCATAATTTTAATAATGCAGCGCGTGAATACCGGGTCATTTATTATATCCTGGTATTTCTCATTTTTGATTTTGCCGTGAGACCTGAAAGCTCCCTGTGTACCCCTGGGTCATTTCAATCGTTAAATCGAGTGAAGGAGGTTACCCATTTAAATTGGTACAAAGGTCCTCTCCTACCACGGGCCCGTGGCTGCTCACCCAGAATGCCCTGACGTTAGTTCTGCCCCTGGAGGTAGGTGGTGTGTGAGGAAGAATAAATCGATAACAAGTACGTAATGATCGGCTCACAATTTTTCTTTTTTCTGTCGTTTTCATGTAGAAAGCACAATCAAGACTGAAGTCTCCAAAGCAGCATGGCCTCGGACAACACACAACGCAGTTACTCCATCATTCCTTGCTTTATTTTTGTCGAGGTAAGAATACAATTTATTTTCTTTTTAGACGCCTTTATTTTTGATAAGTTTCATTATAAATGTTGCTTGTTTCCACTTATTTTTGGTAACCTATGCTTTCCCTGTTACTGGCTGTGTCTGTAAACTGGACTTCAGTGTCCATTATTGCTGCTAGACAAAATTGATCATTTAAAATTAATATTTCTAACAGCTCCATCCACTTCTGTTCAGCTCCACACTTTGATCTTACGCATTTGCTGGCAGACATTTTACAGCAGACAAGGAAAATGGACATTACGCTTAACATCAACCCAACTTTATGTACTATCACATCACAAGACTTAGCGTTTCTGTATAATCGCGGGATTGGCGGAGGTTCCTTACCATAGACATATCTAGATAGACGCTGCCGCATTCACTGTGTTGCCCAGCCGACACGATACGTCAGCGCGTACGCCATATTGCGAGTGGCAAAAGTGCCATTTAAACTAATACAGATAGATGTGGAAACTGGGTTTTCTGATAGATAGATAGATAGATAGATAGATAGATAGATAGATAGATAGATAGATAGATAGATAGATAGATAGATAGATAGATAGATAGATAGATACTTTATTAATCCCAAGTGGAAATTCACATTCTCCAGCAGCAGCATACTGATACAATAAACAATATTAAATTAAAGATTGATAATAATGCAGGTGAAAACAGACAATAACTTTGTATAATGTTAAATGTTAACGTTTACCCCCCTGGGTGGAATTGAAGTGTCACATAGTGTGGCGGAGGAACGATCTCCTCAGTCTGTCAGTGGAGCAGGACAGTGACAGCAGTCTGTCGCTGAAGCTGCTCTTCTGTCTGGAGATGATCCTGTTCAGTGGATGCAGTCTGCGGTGGGTTGGCACCCTGCCCAGGATTGTTTCCTGCCTTGTGCCCTGTGTTGGCTGGGATTGGCTCCAGCAGACCCCCGTGACCCTGTGTTCGGATTCAGCGGGTTGGAAAATGGATGGATGGATAGTAGATGCAGTGGATTCTCCATAATTGATAGAAGCCTGCTGAGTGCCCGTCTCTCTGCCACAGATGTTAAACTGTCCAGCTCCATGCCAACAATAGAGCCTGCCTTCCTCACCAGTTTGTCCAGGCGTGAGGCGTCTTTCTTCTTTATGCTGCCCCCCCAGCACACCACCGCGTAGAAAAGGGCGCTCGCCACAACCGTCTGATAGAACATCTGCAGTATCTTATATCAGATGTTGAAGGATGCCAACCTTCTAAGGAAGTATAGTCGGCTCTGTCCTCTCTTGCACAGAGCATCAGTATTGGCAGTCCTGTCTAATTTATCATCCAGCTGCACTCCCAGGTATTTATAGGTCTGCACCATCTGCACACAGTCACCTTTGATGATCACGGGGTCCATGAGGGGTCTGGGCCTCCTAAAATCCACCACCAGCTCCTTGGTTTTGCTGGTGTTCAGGCGTAGGTGGTTTGAGTCGCACCATTTCACCAAGTCCAAGTCATTGATTAGGTTTTTTTGATGAAAAAACAATAATGTTCAAAACAGTATCGCTTACATACAACAGATTTTGGTGAATTGTTTGCATGTAATTATTGATATCCATTTATACACTAATAATGACAATTGTTAAATAATAATAATAATTATTATTATTAAATAATTCCTCCCATATGAGTAACATTTCTTGGACTGCCTTCTTCCATTTCCGAAACATTTCTAGACTTTTTCCTGTTCTTACACAACACAGTACTGAAGTATCGGTTAATCCCGAGTCACCTCACGTATAGATTACTGTAATGCTATTCTATCTGGCATCCCACAACATCGCTTACAACTTCTTCAAAATTCTGCTGCCAGGATAATAACCTGCTGTTGTAAATCTACTGAACATATCACAGCGATTCTCTCTCAACTTCACTGGCTCCCTGTTAACGACCGATTATAATACTAAATACCGCTCTTAACATTTAAAGCTCTCCACAGCCTCACTGATCTCCTCCAGACTTACACTCCTCTCACTCACTCAGATCCTCATCCTCAACTTGACTTTCTGTACCACACATCAGACTCAGTTCTATGGGAGCTCGAGTGTCTCTCATTGTGCTCCTCAACTCTGGAATTCTCTTCCCTCTCATATCCGTCAGCTCGATTCAATAACACATTTTAAAGCTACCCTCAAAACGTATCTTTTTAAACTGGCATACCAATTGTGAATTTTGCACTGTTACTGCCAGTTATCTTTGTTTGTCTTTCTTTAACAGTGAAATGATCCACTCAATGACAAAAATTAACAATTTTATTGTATATAAATTGGCTTAATAATTTCTGAAAACATTTCACTCATTCCTCTCTCAATCTCTCTCACACACGCGCACACACACACAATGTGGTTACTTAAATATATACAGGACAGGATTTAAAATCCATGACACAGAACTGTCTTCCATAGCTTTTTCCGTGTGTTGCCACTCTGTAATTTGAGAGTATTCAGTCTGGCAATATGGCGCAGCCTTAGTTTGTGGAAGACGAACACAACTAAAGACATGAGCATAAAATGATGGTTGTCAATTTCAAACTGTGTTTCCTCGATGTGCTCCATCTTCTGAACCAATCTCAGCCCGAACAAACTGATTGATCAAAGATACCCTGACAGCTTGCCCTCATGTCGACTGTCGGATAACACGCTCAGCTACTTTGACCACCTTGACTGGACCCTGAGAAGGAATCATCAAACCTCCTTTGTTTTTTAATGTGAGCATTAAGTGGTAGCTTTGATCATACAGTATGATGCTGGTACAGCATCTGTTACCAAACTAGAATGGCACACATCACAGGACAGCTTTCTCGAAATCCCGTCAAAGAGCTATCTGACCTCCCACTGCTTCCTGAGGTGGATTTCTTTGGGAAACCTTCAAAGTTTGAGAAATGTTAACAGCTAACAACAATCTACATAGTTAGTGACTAAATACGTTTAGCCAAAACATTGTTTGGAAGCTCACATGAGCACATAAATGCATAGCTTTGCCAGCTTATCCTGGCGTAGCTAAAGTTAAGATTATAAAACGGGATTTTCTAATGGCCAAATATAACCAAAACAATTGTTCAGCTTTACCTATGAAATGTAATCCCTGTGATCTGGTTTGGAGCGTACAGCGGTTTGTACAATCCCAAACAGCACATGCGTGAGGCATCTTTATCCATTACTTCACTTCACAGCAGTGCCACTCGCAATATGGCGGCGACATTGACGTATGACGCTGCTGGTCATGAGGCGTCTAGTACTTCTATGTCTATGTTCCTTACATGCACAAAGGTGGCCGCCCTCAACAAAATGCAGGCTCGGCGCGGGGCTCGTCTTTATATCCTTAAGAATATATTTAACCCTGCCAGTCACAGTTGCAACAGGCGAAAGAAGTTTCTCTAAACTCAGAATAATGAAATCTTACTTAAGATCGTCGATGTGCCAAGAGAGATTGAGTAATTTAGGTTAAATTGCAGTAGAGAAAGATTTGTCAGAAGAATTTAAATTAGATGGCATTATTGACAGACTCGCAAGTAAGAGAGCAAGGAGAATGCAATTTTAATTTCATATTTTATTTAGTGGTATAATTATAATACATGTAATTTAATAATAAACGCTTACTTTTCAAATTGTTTTACTATATATGCATAGTCATATTTTGTTTTCCTATAAGTATCTTTCACAGGTGTGATGTGAAGAAATAGACTTTTGCAAAATTTTGTATTTGCGAGAATTTGAGGCGACGTCTTTTTCAAGAAAATTAAGTCTATAATCGGCACTCACTTTATATTCGGAATTTTACTGATGAATTAATTAAACTTGTCGCCGATTCGTTAAATGCGTAAGTTAAGTTTTCTTCTACCTACAAAGAAATTATTTTTGACATTAAGGAAATTGTGAAAATTTTAAATTTTAAATACACTGGTTTAGAAAACGAGTGAAGGTATTATAGGGTGAGGGGGCGCCTGAAATTAAATGGCACGATGGCGGCTTCGCCTCTAGAACCGGGCCTGGTTCCTTATTGGATTTGTCTACTCCTGCACCCTGAACTTCACCCTCACACTGCCTCTGTCCACACAAGCACTCCTCATCACTCCTCGGTACTCCATGTAGAACTAACTCACTTCAGCACGCGGATATTCTCAGATATTACCTAGACCTGAAGACTAACTTGGTCCCCGAGAATAGCCTCACTAGTGTCATAATTGGTTATACTTCAACTGTTTTTGAGGTCGAGGATTCTGTTTCTGTCACTAACTGCTCAAAAATCTTAATGGTTTATGTGCGGAGTATTGATTTGATGACATTTTAGGTCCTTAATCACCACCATTGTGAGTTCCCGTCGTTAGGTCTGCTTCCCAGTGTTTCTAGGGGTGTGGCCTCAGAGGTCGTGACCTGTTTGTAATCGACATGACAGCTTTCCCTTATCCGACCTGCGGATACCAAAACTACATCAAACGCCTTTACTCAAAGTCTACTTGCATGCTCTGTTGGGTTTGCCATCTTACTTGCTTTCTTGACCTCGAATTTTTGTCTCACGTTTCGGCTTCGGTTTCTGTTTTTTGATCTTCTGGCTCCGGTCTTCCGGCATTTTCTGATTCTTTGCAAAACATTTTCCTGCCAGTTTGCTGTCAGGACAGTTTGACGCACCTGTTCGCACCTCAGATATACAGTAACATAGAGTCTAAAGGGTCCACACACCTTGATCCCTGAGAATAACTTAGTTAAAGCCACCTAGCAGCCGATCCATTCAGTCTAATGAAGGTGGAGAGAATCTTCTAGAAAGAATGGGATAAAGAGCCCAAATCCAGGTGTGCAAAACGTAACCATGAAGAACTGGGGCTGTAAATGGGTGCCAAAGGTTCCTCTACAAAGTACTGAATTAAGGGTCTGAATACTTCTATGAAGGAGAGAGTTCGTTTTTTTATTTTTAATACATTTTTAATAAATTCACAAACCTTTCTGAAGACAGGTTTTCATTTTGTCATTATGGGTTATTGATTATAGATTGATGGGCAAAAATGGCAAAAAGTGAAGGGGTCTGAAGACTTTCTAAATCCACTCTGTGGTCCCCAGGGGGTGCTGCAGCTCTCTAAACTACCAACACAAAGGCTTGGACCCAATTAAACAAAGGGGTTTATTGTGTGAAACTCTTCCAAGTAAGTGTTTCCCTCACCACAACCACACTTAATTTTTCTACTGTCTGTAATAGTTTGTTGCCTCTCTTTCACTCCTCCAGCAAGGTTTGTCTTCCTCCTCCCAACTCTGGCCTTTTCACTCCCTAAGTTGCCTCGTTTGCTGACTGCAATGACAGGCGTCTGATACCTCGGTGCTCTCCTGCTCTGCCTGGAACACTTTCTCCCCATTGCGGAAGGAAGCTTTTCCTCAGCGAATTTGTCTGGTGTCACAGTGCATTTGTCTCTGAGTTTATGACCACAAGAATGTTAGGGAAGCAGGTACCTGCCAGCAGACAGACAGGAATCCTGCCGACTACGCCACTTGTGTCAGAGGCACTTTTAAAGGTTTTGAGACATGCATGTAGCATCACTTTGATTTAAGTTAATGAGAAACTTAAAATGCATCCCGTGAAGGTGAAACCAGTGACTCGCCATCATTGGATGTATCAGAAGCCAAACACCCTGCCCATCTTTATTAATGAATGAGCTGTGTTACTCGACTTCACTCAGATTAACTATGTCATTTGCATCTTATTGCTAATAAGAAGCCATTAAAACAGTGAATGCAGCTGTTTAAGACTGAGATAAGCAATTAAGGGTGGGGAACCTTAACAAGAGAGTCCACTAAAATGAAGCAGAATAATGCCACTCGAGCAATACAATTACAATACAGTACAATTTATTTTTTGTATTGCACAAAATCACACAAGAAGTGCCGCAATGGGCTTTAACAGGCCTTACCTCTTGACAGCCCCCCAGCCTTGACTCTCTAAGAAGACAAGGAAAAACTCCCAAAAAAACCCTTGCAGGGAATAAATGGAAGAAACCTTGGGAAAGGGAATTCAAAGAGAGACCCCTTTCCAGGTAGGTTGGACATGCAGTGGGTGTCAAAAAGAATGGGGTCAATACAATAAAATACACAGAATAAAACACAAGTAAACCTCAATACAGTATAAAAATACAAATTTTAGAAGTACGGAGTAGAATTTAACAGTAGATGATATCACATAATAAGATTTGGATTTGTTTAGAGTCCTGGAGACCTCATCCATCAAGCTGCCTCCCCCTATTGGTCATTCCACAGCTGAAACAGCACTGGGCCAGCCAATCCGATGAAAGGACCCCTCTTTCTCACGATTCCTGTGATCCTCCATCAGGGATGACTTGACCTTAGGCAGGCAAAACAACTTGGCAGGTGGGCCGTGGCACCAAGTGCCACATTTGAGTACCGAGAAGAGAAACAGAATAGGTGAGGGTTAGTATCTAATTCTAACTATCATGTTACTTATGTTTTAGTGCTAATGTCTAACAACAGAGATGAGGTCTGTACAGTTAATCAGCAGCTCTAGTCAGGGTGTGCTAAACTGAAGTAGTGAGTCTTCAGCCTGAGAGTGATGGGGCATCTCTTATAGTAGCAGGCAGACCACTCAACAGTTTAGGGGCCCTGTAACTAAACGCTCGACCTCCCACTGTTATTTTATTAATTCTTGGAATCATAAGCAGACTGGCATCTTGAGATCTTAATGTGCTCTCAGGTTTGTAAGTCATGATGATAAGTTCAGACAAGTAAGCCGGACCTCAACCATTTAATGCTTTATATGCTAAAAGGAGGATTTTCAAATCAGCCCTAAACTTAACCGGGAGCCAGTGTAATGACTTAAGGACTGAGGTTAATTTTCTAGTTCTTGTAATGATTCTTGCAGCAGCATTTTGGATTAACTGGAGGCTGTATAAAGAACAGTTTGAACATCCAGTGAACACCACATTGCAGTAGTCAATCCTACTAGAAATAAATGCATGAATTAATTTCTCAGAATCCTGTTTATTTAGAAAGCGCCTTAATTTCCATCCATCCATCCATCCATCCATCCATCCATCCATCCATCCATCCATCCATCCATCCATCCATCCATCCATCCATCCATCCATCCATCCATCCTCTTCTGCTTATCCGAGGTCGGCCTTAATTTCCCAGCATTTTTAAGATGGAAGAAACCTGATTTGGACACATTTGTATTGTGCACTTTAAATGACATGCCAGAGTCAAAGATAACTCCTAGATTGCGGGCTGATTCAGTAAAATTAATGGGGATTCCAACGAGTTAAATGATGACAGGGTATTGTTGTGATTGGCGTCATTCCCTCCAAAGCAATAAGTGCTTCATTAGCAACAGTCGACTTCTCATTAAGAAAATGGGTTGGAACAAAAACCTGCAGCCACTGCAGCTCTCCAGGATTGACTTTACCTACCTCTGCACTAGACGAACGGCAGAGTGCAAACGGCAAACTACCCATAAGACACTGCAAAGGTGTTATATTGCATCAGCTTCTATCCATCGTTAGTTACCACATAATTTTCAAATTGGCTTTACTTTTTGATTTGCCCACGTATCTATTGTAAGAAGGAAAAATACAAACAGAAGAGGCCGTATATTGTGAAACCGTAATTCAGATTGAAGTCACCAGAGAAGTCACACATGACTGAGTCGGAACAGAACTAAACTAGAAAGGTGAGGTGCTGCGATTTTATAAGTGGTGGGCAGGAAGAGGCGGGTCTGTGAGAGAAGTGACGGAAGTGAGGTCAGTAGGAGGGCGGTATCTGGGCGGGGATGTGGAAGTTGCTCCTGGTTTAGCCGAGTTTCCCTTCTGATGATCTTTGGTAGAGGAAGAAAAGACATTAGTGCACTTCATCAACTCGTGACTCGCCATCTTACCCTCAGTTAAGCCCTTTGAGTGCCTCTTGTTCACACGTGTGTGGCACTATGCTGCTCTCGATAGAGTGGTGGCTCTGTGGCTACGGATCTGTGGCAACAAGCAGAAGGTTTGAATCCCATAGATGCCATTAGTGATTTCACTCTTGAGCAAGGCCCATAACCTGCAATTGCAGGGAAAACTCGTGGGTTGGTGGCAGGATTGGCACTCCAACCCGCCCATTCGATCTGGTGTGGTGCTGAGGTGTTGCATGGCATCCTAATTTGGCACACTGTGGTGGTTCGTTGTGTTGCGGGTGCGGCAGTGTACTTTGTCAGCATGTGCTCCCTTCTCATGTGCTGCACCATCTGTAATCCTTATGAGGGGAAAATTTATGCTTCTAAATTAACAACACCTGCTTGTGAACATGAGAAAACGTGATTGGAAATTTGTTTACGTGAAAACGACTTCCTAACAAACCTAAATTGCCTGTCAACAACAATTCTGGAATGAGATTCCAAATGCTATTACTATGCATTGTGTATCTTCTAATCCAATTTGTTTTAAATATTTTATTTGCACTATAAAGATCTATTTGGGATTAATAAAGTATCTATCTATCTATCTATCTATCTATCTATCTATCTATCTATCTATCTATCTATCTATCTATCTATCTATCTATCTATCTATCTATCTATCTATCTATCTATCTATCTATCTATCTATCTATCTATCTATCTATCTATCTATCTATCTATCTATCTATCTAAAACGTTCAAGCCACCTTCATTGTTGGGTTTCAAGTCAAGTCAAGTTGGGGAGCATGCACTGGTACAGCGCATTGCCGCACCCATTACACGTCGAAACAGCTTAATATCCCTGTTGGCAACCCCCCAGGCAAACACCTGGTCCAGTCATACCCTCTGGAAATGACCCTCTATCTGCCGCAGCCAGGTGTTACGTGGCAACCCCTTGGCCTGGTCCAGCCACTCGGGTGTTCAACAATGAGTCGGATCACCCTCGGGGGAAATGCGCCACATGGCCGCAGTGCCGTAACTGGCGCTCCCTCACAATGCAGGTCATGTGCCTCATTCGGGACTCCATGAGCAACACAAAGTCAAACCAGCGAGACCCAAGGATTCTCCGAAGAGACACACATGAAGGAGTCCAGTCTTCATCTCAGGTCACTGGATAGCATCCATGCCTCACAACCATATAGCAAGACAGGAAGCACCAGGACTCTAAAGACTTGGACCTTTGTCCTTTTGCAGAGATATCAGGAGCGCCACACACCCCTTTCCAGCGACCTCATGACCCCCCATGCTCTTCCAATTCGTCTACTGACTTCATAAGAAGAGTCACCAGAGTCATGAATGTCACCGCCGAGGTAAGTAAACCTCTCAACAAGGTCGACACTCTCTCTGCAGACAGACACACTGCTGACGGCCGTGCCCAAGAGGTCATTAAAGGCCTGGATGTTGGTTTTTATCAGGAACCCCTCACAAGCCCAGACACTCAGACTCCTCACTCAGTCTCTCGAGCGCCCCCATCAGAGCCTCCATTGACTCCGCGAAGATCACAGCATCGTCAGCAAAGTCAAGATCCATGAACCTTTCTTCACCAACAGATGCCCCACAGCTGCTGGACCCCACGACCCTGCTGAACACCCAGTCCATACAAGCATTGAACAGAGTAGGAGCAGAACACACCGCTGACGGACCCCAGAATCAACTGGGAAAAATGCAGAGGTCCTGCCTCCACTCTGTACAGCACTCACTGTCCAAGTGTACAGGTCGGCCATGATATCCAGCAGCCTCGAGGGGATCCCACGAAGCCTCAGGATGTCCCACAGGGCAACTCGATCAACTGAGTCGAAATCGACAAAAGCTGCAAAGAAACTCTGCATATCGGCATGAATATCGGCAGAGTTGGGTTTCACTAGGATTTATTTTTCTTATACAGCCAGACTTATTTTTCTATATAAATGTTGTTTTGTCTTGACAGAGTAATATTTTACTCTGCTTTCCCCTTTTGTATTATTAATATGTAGCCTTTGTCAGAATGCCTCAGATATCACAGACTTATCACTGTTTATAAGGTATTATAGTATATAACTTCTCCCCACCTTCCGTTCTATTTCTATAACCTAAGATAAGCAGGAGTTAAGTGACAATTTAAACACATATTATTGATAATATTCATAAATAATAACAACTAGCCAACCCGCAGCGTAGCATACGCCGCATAATTATGTATTGATGAGTGAACACTTCCTGAAAGACACAGTTCTGCAAATGTGGGTGGGTTTGAGGATACGACTGTAGGTGAATGAAAAGATGGAACTCTGGAGAGGGCAACATACAATTGTCCGTGACTGACAATTGGAGGACCGCCCGTTGAACGCTCATTCAGAGATTCACATCCGCGACAAACAAACTGTTTTACACACTGCATACAGCGATTCACATCCGCAACATGATTTTTCTTAGATGGTCCTGTCGCGTCCACCCTCATTCTCGAAGCATACACACTGCCTGGTCATGTGCCCGCTCTCAAGAGCAACTCACAGAGACCTGCCCACCAGCTGTAAGACCATAGGATACCCCTCACAAACTGTTTTACACGCTGCATACAGCGATTCACATCTTCGACAAACATGCTTCTTCTTAGATGGTCCTGCTGCGTCCACCCTCATTCTCGAAGCATACGCACTGCCTGGTCATGTGCCCGCTCGCAAGAGTAACTCACAGAGACCTGCCCACCAACTGTAAGACCATAGGATACCCCTCACAAACTGTTTTACACGCTGCATAAAGCGATTCACATCCACGACAAACAAACTGTTTTACACGCTGCATACAGCGATTCACATCCGCGACAAACATGCCTCTTCTTAGAAGGTCCTGCTGCGTTCACCCTCGTTCTCGAAGCATACCCACTGCCTGGTCATGTGCCCGCTCGCAAGAGCAACTCACAGAGACCCGCCCACCAACTGTAAGACCATAGGATACCCCT
The DNA here is from genome assembly GCF_900747795.2 of Erpetoichthys calabaricus. NCBI lineage: Eukaryota > Metazoa > Chordata > Cladistia > Polypteriformes > Polypteridae > Erpetoichthys > Erpetoichthys calabaricus. Next base: position 4,901,284 of record NC_041400.2, read on the forward strand.
CACAAACTGTTTTACACGCTGCATACAGCGATTCACATCCATGACAAACATGCCTCTTCTTAGATGGTCCTGCTGCGTTCACCCTCATTCTCGAAGCATACCCACTGCCTGGTCATGTGCCCGCTCGCAAGAGTAACTCACAGAGACCCACCCACCAACTGTAAGACCATAGGATACCCCTCACAAACTGTTTTACACGCTGCATACAGCGATTCACATCCATGACAAACATGCCTCTTCTTAGATGGTCCTGCTGCGTTCACCCTCATTCTCGAAGCATACCCACTGCCTGGTCATGTGCCCGCTTGCAAGAGTAACTCACAGAGACCCACCCACCAACTGTAAGACCATGGGATGCCCCTCGCAAACTGTTTTACACGCTGCATACAGAGATTCACATCCACGACAAACATGCCTCTTCTTAGATGGTCCTGCTGTGTCCACCCTCGTTCTTGAAGCATACACACCGCCTGGTCATGTGCCCGCTCGCATGAGTAACTCACGGAGATCCGCCCACCAGCTCTAAGACCATGGCGTGTAAAACAGTTTGCGATGGTGGACACGGTCATGCGTCGTAACCGAAAAGAATAATGAAAAGTCAACGTGGCTCAGAGGTGCATGTGGAGTGTGGCAGAGACGAACGCGAATGACGCCCTGTTTTTTGAGTTGCTGCGTCCGAGTTGGTGGGCGTGGCTCTGCGAGTTGTCGTCGTATCCAATGACGCCGTGTTTTGTGAGTTGCTGTGTCCGAGTTGGTGGGCGTGGCTCTGCGAGTTGTCATCGTATCCAAAGGTCTTAGAGTTGGTGGCCGTGGCTCCGTCCTGCGTGCTCCATGGGTGTCTTGCTTGCGCTGGCAGCTGCTTAGTGAATTATATATATAGATATGCACAAGTACATTTGAATATTGGCAACCATACAACCTGATAAATGCTGATGTGTAGTTTCAGGCGGCACACAGACTTGTTAGTTACTTAAAATGTCTCTAGTCGAGTCTTCATTTCTGGTCAGCTTTCTTCAGAACAGGCCGCATGCCTGTCTCAATATGGCTGCCGAGCTGTGCTCTCCATTGTGTTGTCCTTTTCAGTTCATGGTGTGTGAGATGCTCATTCACCCAGTTTGGTAAAAGAGAGAGAGCGAGGGAGTGAGCAAATTTATAGATTCTCTGTCCAACCCCTAGAGCCACTAGGATGTCATGGTACTTAAACGCTTCTGATCCAAGCCAATTCCAAACAGCCATACTTCAGACCAATGGGACAAAGAACATCTTAACACCTGCCATCCCCGAAAACCACATGTTAAGGTAAAGCTTGCCAGTTAGGCAGCCTGGCTTTGTGTGGAAATTGAGAGACTTCAGAGAAACATTTACCAAACTTGTTTCAGGCATTTCCCCCCACCCCAACTCTGTCATAAAATTCAAAGAGACCCATTCCTGAAAGAGGTGTGTGTGTGGGGGGGGGGGGGGGTTGTAAATATGAACGCTTTTCACTAATGTAACTCTAATATTACATTGCTTTGCCTAAGTTACAAATAAAGACATACGAAACACCAACACATGGAGGACTTGGAGCCACCAAATTGTTCAGCAGAAATGTATCAAGAAATGCTACGGGGGGGCTCCTTCATACCAAAAGGCAATACGCCTGCATAATGCCTCACTCTGACTGTGACTGCCAAGTCAGAAGTTTGCTTTCTTTTTAATCACTGTGGTGTCTGTTCAGAGCATAGTGTGTGTATATAATGTTTGCGCCACCTGTTGGAATGACCAATGCATTTAATTACTACATGCATTCCAATAGATGGTGCACTGTAAGCATTAACACTGAATTCTATATCAGGTGACCTGTATGGAGTGCCACAGAGCCACAAACTCCAGAAACAACCTTGTAGACACAAGTTCTGGGTTTAAATGAAAGGTTTATTACAATAAATTATCTTCAATAAAGGCTTCTTGTAGAAAATAAAATGCAATACAATGCTCTTTTCTCTCTGTTTCTCCCTCTCTCTTCCTCTAGTCCTCAGTCAGTCAGTCATTTCCCAACCCTCTATATCCTAACACAGGGTCACGGGGGTCTGCTGGAGCCAATCAACTTGTATGCAAAATCTCACACCACAACAAACGTACAAAGAGATTTCTCATATTCTACAAGTGGATTGTTGGGAACGTCTAAAGAAAGGACCATATGCACGAATCGAGAGATGCCTTAGATAACAACTGTCAGCCCTTTAAAGACAAATCTCTAAGCCACCACAAATTGAATCTCTCTCTTTATTTTCTTTATTTTTCAGTTTTCTCTACAGCAGGCTTCAGATTTCACTTCCCTCTTTCTTCTGGGCCTTTGCTTATTAAAAATTCCCAGATATGTCACAACTTTCCACTACTGGTCTGTCACTGATCGTGTCAAATGTCAGAGCCTTTGGCAGAAAGCAACTCACATTTATCAGTGTTTGAATTTAATCCTGCGGTACATGAATTGCAAAATGTATTCCAACAGGTGGTACACTGCAAATGTTACCAGTGGATACACTGAGGTCTACGTTGATTATTTAGATTACAAACCATTTTTAGCATTGTCACAAGAATAGACGGGAGCCGTTAAAGGGTTTGGGGCAGCCACCCATATATTGTTTCCTGGCTGCAAAATTGTACAGTTGTGTTCAGGTTTGAGTCCAAAACAGAGCTGATTTGATTGCACAAAGATGGCGGCTTGAAAGGAGAGCAGAGGAAGTGATGTCATCAATAGGGCCGGAACGGGAAGTGGCATCATTGGGCCTGGTGGAGGAAATGACGTCATTAGTAGGGCCGGAATGGGAAGTTGTTTCATTGGGGCTGGGGCCGGAAGTGGCATCATCAGTGGGGTTGGAACCGGAAGTGGCGTCATTGGGCTCAGGACCAGAAGTGACGTCATCAGTAGGGGCAGAACGGGAAGTGACATCATTGGGCCTGGGGGCAGAGGTGACGTCATCAGTAGGGCCAGAATGGGAAGTGGTGTCATTGGGCTCGGGACCAGAAGTGACATCATTAGTAGGGTCGGAGCGGAAAGTGACATCATCAGGCCCAGGGCCGGAAGTGACATCATTAGTAGGGTCATAACCAGAAGTGGCGTCATTGGGCCTGGGGCCAGATGTGATGTCATCATCAGTAGGGGCTGGAACAGGAAGCGGTGTCATTTGGGCTAGGACTGGAAGTGACATTATCAGTAGGGGCAGAACCTGAAGTGGCATCATCAGGGCCAGGACTGGAAGTGACATCATCAGTCGGGTCAGAACCAGAGGTGACGTAATCGGCCCCAGGGTCGGAAGTGACATCATTAGTAAGGGTCAGAACCGGAAGTGGCGTCATTGGATCCTGGGCCAGAAGTGATGTCATCATCAGTACGGCCGGAACGGGAAGTGGTGTCATTGGGCCCGGGACCGGAAGTGACGTCATCAGTAGGGTCTGAACTGGAAGTGGCACCTTTGAGGCTGGAACCAGAAGTGACGTCATCGGGGCAAGGTGGAATTTCCTGTAACTGGTCTGCAGAGAAGTGAGAGAAAGAGTGCACTCCGCCACCCCCTGGTCTGGCATGGAATTGCTCTCATTCAGGCCCTTTAACTGAATCCCATGTGCCCATGTGTGACAGCATAATTAGTTCACTTAAAAAAAACTGTAAAATGTTTCAACTTTCAAATCTGTTAACTAAGTCCCCAAACATACATGAATGTTATGCCATGCATGTTTTGAAATTTAACAATTCTAGTCCAGATTGGAGAGGATTTGGGGTCTTTTCTGGCAGCATCAGGCTCACTGAACAATGCCATTTTGTCCAGGGGCTCTCTCTCTCACTCTCTCTCCCACATACGCGCACACACACACAAACGTGAGGCCAACCTAAAGTCACCAGTTAACTTTAAAAGTGTGCATCTTTGGCATTTGGGAGAAGATTTTCCTTTATGGTGTGAAATAATTCTTCTTTGGTAGCTGTGGCATTAATAAAGAAGCGTGCTGAGCTCCGCCTACTCAGGTTTGCTTTGCTTTTAAGTCGCACAGAAGAAGCTTGACGTGCAAGCCAGCAAAAGAGGAGTATTGCTGCCACCTAATGGACTATTTTAGAACTGCACACTTACTGGATTAAAGGAGTTCACACCAAAGTCAAATTTTATTTGTCACCCACAGATTATGCAGGCAGTACAATGTGTAGTGAAATGCTTAGTTGCTGAATTCCAAAACTCTGCATTAGAAGAAGAATATAAAAGGACAAAAACACAGACATGACTTTATAAAGTATAAATAAAAATCATTATGTTAGAGAGGTTGGGAGCATGCACTGATATAGATAGATAGATAGATAGATAGATAGATAGATAGATAGATAGATAGATAGATAGATAGATAGATAGATAGATAGATAGATAGATAGATATGACAGGCACTATATAATAGATAGATAGATAGATAGATAGATAGATAGATAGATAGATAGATGTAAAAGGCACTATATAATAGATAGATAGATAGATAGATGTAAAAGGCACTATATAATAGATAGATAGATAGATAGATTAGATAGATAGATAGATAGATAGATAGATAGATAGATAGATAGATAGATAGATAGATAGATAGATAGATAGATAGATAGATAGATACTTTATTAATCCCAAGGGGAAATTCCCATACTCCAGAACAAAAGAACAATATTAAATTAAAGAGTGATAACAATGCAGGTATACAGACAACAATAACTTTATATAATGTTAATGTTTACTCCCCCAGTGGTATTGAAAAATCGCATAGTGTGATGGAGGAACGATCTCCTCAGTCTGTCACTGAAGCTGCTCCTCTGCAGGTATACAGACAGACAATAACTTTGTATAATGTTAACATTTACCCCCCCGGGTGGAATTGAAGAGTACCATAGTGTGGTGGATGAACAATCTCCTCAGTCTGTCAGTGGAGCAGGACGGTGACAGCAGTCTGTCGCTGAAGCTGCTCCTCTGTCTGGAGATGATCCTCTTCAGTGGCTCCAGTGGATTCTCCATGATTGACAGGAGTCTGCTCAGCGCCCGTCTCTCTGCCACAGATGTCAAACTGTCCAGCTCCATGCCAACAATAGAGCCTGCCTTCCTCACCAGTTTGTCCAGGCGTGAGGCGTCTTTCCTCTTAATGCTGCCTCCCCAGCACACCACCGCGTAGAAGAGGGCGCTCGCCACAACCGTCTGATAGAACATCTGCAGCATCTTATTGCAGATGTTGAAGGACGCCAGCCTTCTAATGAAGTATAGTCGGCTCTGTCCTTTCTTACACAGAGCATCAGTATTGGCAGTCCATACTTACATGATACAGCGCGTTGCCGTACCAATCCCGTGCAATAGTATTCATTATAATAGAATAGTAATTGTGATACCTGTCTAATCAACTGTGATGAATGAAAGGCAGGGGTTGGCATCCCAACTGGAATGGTGCATGGGTCCTTACCTGGCCCAAAGGCTGTAGTTCTGAATGGTTAAGAGGCAAGGCAGGTTGTTCCCTGCCTTACCCAGGAGGTTGGCAGGAGGTGCCATTGTTGAAGTAAATACACTGGCATCCTGGCAGGGATGGGCCGATGACCCTTACCCGGCTGAGAGGTCATTCTAATGGATAGCGGCAGACAGCTTGCTCTGACTATTTGCTCTCTCAACACGCTAGGTGGCAGCATTTCAGTCCGCATACAGACACCCACAGGGCATGCTGGGTAATGTGATCTCATGGAACAGTCCTGTTGGGTTCTGTGGTTGCCACCAGGGGGTGCTGCAGGGATTTGTGATTTCTACTTTGTGGAGCTTTTGCCTAACTGGAAGTGCTTTCTATGGACAATGTCAAGGCACTGGAAGTGTTGTATGTCATATACCGTATAAAAGGAGACACTCTGCCTCACTCAGGCAAGCTGCAGTCGAGTGTAGAGGACTGGCAAATATCGTCTGGTGGCGCAGTGGTAACACTGCTGCCTCACAGTAAGGAGACCTGGGTTCGTTTCCCAGGACCTCCCTGTGTGGAGTTTGCATGTTCTTCCTGTGTCTGCGAGGGTTTCCTCCCACAGTCCAAAGACATGTAGGTTAGGTGCATTGGTGGTCCTAAATTGTCCCTAGTGTGTGCCCTGTGGTGGGCTAGTGCCCTGCCTTGTGCCCTGTGCTGGCTGGAATTGGCAGACCCCCATGACCCTGTGTTAGGATATAGCGGGTTGGGAAATGACTGACTGACTTAGGACTAGAGGAAGAGAGACAGAGAAACAGAGAGAAAAGAGAATTGTATTGCATTGTATTTTCTACAAGAAGCCTTTATTGAAGATACTTTATTGATATAAACCTTTCATTTGAACCCAGGACTTGTGTCCACAAGGTTGTTTCTGGACTTTGGGGCTCTGTGGCATGCCATACAGGTCACCTGATATAGAATTCAACGTTAATGCTTGCAGTGCACCATCTATTGGAATGCATTGCATTGGTCATTCCAACAGGTGGTGCAAACATTATATACACACACTATGGTCTGACAGCGATTAAAAAGAAAGCAAACTTCTGACTTGGCAGTCACAGTCAGAGTGAGGCATTATGCAGGCGTATTGCCTTTTGGTATGAAGGAGCCCATCCCATCCCATTTCTGCTGAAAAATTTGGTAGCTGAAAGTACTCCGTGTTGGTGTTTCAGAGAGAGGATGTGCAGCATTGTTCATAATGACACTCAGTTTTGTCTTCATTCCCTCCTCCTCCATGACTGCCTCCAGAGGGTCCAGAGTGTGTCCCATAACTGAGCCTGCCCCGTTAATTAACCTGTTGTTTCTGGAGGTCTCACCTGATGTGATGTTACCAGGCTAGCACATCACAGAGTGGCCATCACAGAGTTGCAGAAAATGTGATGGATGTCACTTCCCACATTCAAGGAACACCGTCTTCTAAGGCAGAAGAGCCTGCTCTACCCTTTCTTCTATAGTTCCTCTGTGTTACGAGAACAGGCCAACCTGCCATTGATGTGGACCCCCAAGTGCTTGTAGGAGTGGACCACCTCTGCATAGTAACAGGGCACAGAGGCTCTTTGGTGTATCAGAAGTCAATAAGCAGTTCCTTGCTTTTGCTGATGTTCAGCTGCAGAAAATTCTCAAAAGTTCTCCCCATGACTCCTCTACTTTGTCTCGTCCCCCTTATCAATAGACCCCCTAAGTGCAGAATCATCTGCAAGTGACCTGACCTGCTGTTATGTTTACAGTCAGAATTCAAGTTTATAGGAGCAAAATGTTATTATTTTTTTTAACTCTTTAATTTGGCAAAACTCACCGTTATGTCTTAGTTGGACTCTCTTTGCTAGAAGGAATGTTAAATTCTTTGGTTTGACCGAGATTCCCTGTGCTCACGCGAGTAGACAGGGCGACCAACAGCAAAAATGGCATCGACATCTGGAGGGAGATTGACGCGTATGTGTAAAGCAAAATACTCCGTGGACGATGTTTTGCACATTATTGGACTCTGACTTTTCAGACTCTGATTTTGATTCAAGTGATTGAAAATGAATGTGAGATACCGACAATCAGCTGATCGTGGTGCTGAGCAGGTTTGTGTAGCTGACGTGCCCGTGGCAACGTTCGCCTGGGAGGACCGCCAGTTACAGTGACAAGGGGTACAAACCAGATAACAATGCACTACGACCACCACTGCTGCCCCCGTTCCCCGCCACGTGAAGACAGCCTGGGAGCCAGCGAGCCCAAAGCATGCAGCAACAGAGCTTTTATGTTAATTTCTGTGTGAAACCATTGCAAAGAGTTAATTAAAGCTCACACCACAGAAAACACAAAAATTCTCAGCTGCCTCTCTCTCTTGTTTGTAAAGTTGACGTCAGCATGTAGAACGTGGTCTCCAGGCAGGAGAGAAATGGCCAAAGAGACCTTCATTCTGCTGCGTGAAGGCTCAGTATTGGAGCTTTTATTCAAACACAACAGCAAACTCGACAGCTTCCTGGTTGTTTGTTGTGCTCCAGTGGCAACCCTTCAGATTACAAAACAAAAAACTTGAAGACGTCTTCCTCGGGAGCGTTCAGCTGGAAACGGGCAGGAGCGGAGCAGGAGGTGGTCTGGGCAGAGACAGAGGGAACTGAACAGCATGTAAGCGAGCTGACCTTCAAGCTTCAAAACGCCAAGTGGGCATCTGCTGCATTTACTTGTTTGGCTGACACCTTTATGAAAGGTGACCTAAAACATTTCTGATCCAACCAGCTATCCCCCGTGGCTCTGCCCATGTAGTAGTGAAACAGGACAAACTTTAAACATCAATATAAAATAAAAAAAAAAATGTAATTCTGGCCAAGCTGAAGGTAGGTACGCTCCAACATCAAACGTGGCCACTGTATCTGACCGTGTTCAGCTCTGACTAGAGAGAGTCCCCCTGCGTGAAGAGAAGAACACGTGGCCATGATATCTGTGCCAATCAGCAGCTACCCTCTTAAACACACGTAGCTCTGATCTCTCTCTCAAAAACATCAAACGTTACTCTCTAACAATCTCTAGATCAGCGGTGGGCAAAGTCAGTCCTGGAGGGCCGCAGTGGCCGCAGGTTTTTATTCCAACCCAACTGCTTAAGAAGTAGCCCTGATTGCTCAAGTAGATAGATAGATAGATAGATAGATAGATAGATAGATAGATAGATAGATAGATAGATAGATAGATAGATAGATAAGAAAGGCACTATATAACTGATAGATAGATAGATAGATAGATAGATAGATAGATAGATAGATAGATAGATAGATAGATAGATAGATAGATAGATAGATAGATAGATAGATAGATAGATAAGAAAGGCACTATATAACAGATAGATAGATAGATAGATAGATAGATAGATAGATAGATAGATAGATAGATAGATAGATGTATCTATCTATCTATCTATCTATCTATCTATCTATCTATCTATCTATCTATCTATCTATCTATCTATCTATCTATCTATCTATCTGTCTGTCTGTCTGTCTGTCTGTCTGTCTGTCTGTCTGTCTGTCTGTCTGTCTATCTATCTATCTATCTATCTATCTATCTATCTATCTATCTATCTATCTATCTATCTATCTATCTATCTATCTATCTATCTATCTATCTATCTTTTATTAATCCCAATGGGGAATTAAGTAACACTTCTGCTTCATTTTTATTTTGTCACTTGTTAGGATATTGAATCATTATTGCTTATTTTAGGGTTATTCTTGGTTTTTAATTGCTCCTTATTCACTATTAGATTCAAATGACAAAAGAAGTCATCAATTTAGCTTGTTTCCATTTACACCTGTGAGTCTTTAATGGTTTAATTAAATTAATAATTAAGCAACTGGGTTGGAACAAAAACCTGCAGCCACTGCGGCCCTCCAGGACTGACTTTGCCCACCCCTGCTCTAGATGATCATGTCTGCTGAACAAAGAGGTATCGCTAGCTAAGAGGAGGCGAGGTGCGCTCCAACATGTGGCGAGAGGTAGAGCGACTCGAACGGAGGCTGGCGTGTGGGTGAGGAGGGAACCCCTACCACCTCCCCTATGCACACCTCCCCTATGCCCACAGCCTCTCTCTTGGATTCGTGCGAATAAATCAGTATCACAATTGAACTCTGATACTTAGCACGATGACAGAAGTCGCAAAATCAACCGGAATGTTCAAGCAAATTATAGAAAAAAACACGATCTAAATCCGTGAAGTAGTCCTCTCATGGAAAGCAGGCAGACATACAGACGTTGGATTTTATATATATATATATATATTTATATACAGTCATATAAAAAAGTTTGGGACCCCCTCATAATTCTTTGGAGTTTTGTTTCTCATTGGCTGAGCTTTCAAAGTAGCAACTTCCTGTTAATATCTGACATGCCTTATGGACACAGTAGGATTTCAGCAGTGACATTAAGTTTATTAGATTAACAGAAAATATGCAATATGCATCATAACAAAATTAGACAGGTGCATAAATGTGGGCACCGCAACAGAGATATGACATCAATACTTAGTTGAGCCTCCTTTTGTCCTCTAGACACTGTCCTCCTATAGCCTCTGATGAGTGTCTGATTCTGGATGGAGGTATTGTTCACCATTCTTCATACCAAATCTCTCCAGTTCAGTTCAATTTGATGGACAGCCTGCTTCAAATCATCCCATAGATTTTTGATGATCTTCAAGTCAGGGGACTGTGATGGCCGTTCCAGAACATTGTACTTCTCCCTCTGCATGAATGCCTTTGTAGATTTCCAACTGTGTTTTGGGTCATTGTCTTGTTGGAATATCCAACCCCTGCGTAACTTCAATTTTGTGACTGATGCTTGAACATTATCCTGAAGAATTTGTTGATATTGGGGTAATTCATCCAACCCTCGACTTTAACAAGGGCCCCAGTCCCTGAACTACCCACACAGCCCCACAGCATGATGGAACCTCCACCAAATTTGACAGTAGGTAGCAGGTGTTTGTCTTGGAATGTGGTGTTCTTCTTCCGCTTTTTGTTCTGACCAAATAACTCCATTTTTGTCCAATCAGTCCAAAGCACTTTGTTCCCAAATTAATCTGGTTTGTCTAAATGAGCATTGGCATACAACAAGCGACTCTGTTTGTGACGTGAGTGCAGAAAGGGCTTCTTTCTCATCACCCTGCCATGCAGATGTTCTTTGTGTAAATTGCACTGAATTGTAGAACGATGTACAGATACACCATCTGCAGCCAGATGTTCTTGTAGGTCTTTGGAGGTGATCTGTGGGTTGTCTGTCACCATTCTCACAATCCTGCTCATATGCCGCTCCTGTATTTTTCTTGGCCTGCCAGACCTGCTGGGTTTAACAGCAACTGTGCCTGTGGCCTTCTATTTCCTGATGACATTCCTTCCAGTTACAGAAGCTGACAGTTTAAACCTCTGAGATGGCTTTTTGTAGCCTTCCCCTAAACCAGGAGACTCAACAATCTTTGTTTTCAGATCTTTGGAGAGTTGCTTTGAGGATCCCATGCTGTCACTCTTCAGAGGAGAGTCAAAGGGAAGGAAGCCCAACTTGGAATTGACCACCTTAAATACCTTTATATCTCATGATGGGACACACCTGTCTATGAAGGCTTAACGAGCTCATCACACCAATTTGGTGTTACAAGTAATCAGCATTGAGCAGTGACAGACATTCAAATCAGCACAATGACAAGGGGATCCACATTTGTGCACAGCTAGTTTTTCACATTTGATTTAATTTCATACAACTAAATACTGCGTCACTAAAAATTTTTGTTCGGAAAACACCACAGTAGTCAGATGTTCCTAGGAAATGAAAGGCACACCACTGTTATCTTTATTGTTGAAAGGAGAGTCCATTATTATGCAGGCTGAGAGGGGGTCCCAAACTTTTTCATATGACTGTATCTATATTGTCATACAAACGAGACATCAAAAAAAGTTTGGGGCAGCCTCCTGTATATTATGCCCAGGCAGCAAATGGGTAAATGAGCCCAAAACAGAACTGATTGTAGGATGAGAATATGGCGGCTTTAAAGGCTGAGACCGGAAATGACATCACCAGAACCCGGAAGTGGCATCATCAACGACACCACTACCAGAAGTGACGTCATCAGAACCCGGAAGTGACATCATCAACGACACCACTACCAGAAGTGACGTCATCATAGGCGCCAGAAACAAGCAGGATTTCCCATGGATGGTCTGCAGAGGATTAAGAGAGAAAATCGGTGCAGCTCGCCACCCCCTGGTCTGACATGGTACTGCTAATATTCAGGCCCTTTAGCTGCCTCCCAATCCCACTTGTGTGACAATATATATATAAATATATATATAGATTGGTTACATTTCTTTGTGGTTTTCCAAGTGGAGCACAGGACGGTCCAGTGACTTGCTCATTGTTACACAATGGTGTCAGTAGCAGGATTTGAACCAACAGCCTCAGGCCTTGAATTCCAAAGCCTTAACCATTATACCACACTGCCTGCCCTGCCATCGGGACAGCAGAGTCTGCTAAGTTTCTGGGCCCTGTGCTGTCATAAAACCGTAAGTGGGACAACTGCGTCATACGCATTATCAACAAGGCCCATCAGAGAATGTTCTTTTTGTGCCATCTGAGAAATTTCATTCTCCTCCCAAAGCAATGTTAGTCCAGCTTTACACAGCAGTCATCGAGTGCATTCTGACCTTATCCATGGCTGTCTGGTTTGGTGTTGCCTCTGCTCAGGCCAAGGTTAATCTGCAGCACGTCGTCAGGACTTGGAAAGGACCTGACTTGGACGTGTTCTTGGAAAGGACCATAGGCTGTAACGTACCACCCTGTATGAGTCCACGGTAAGGAAACAGGCCACAAAGATCATTGCTGATGTGGCAGACGGCTGGGAGCCCTACCCAGCTGGGACGCCTGGAAGGTCCACGAGAGGGACAATACCTCCCCTGGGCCACGAGTGGGCAGCTGCCCTGGTCTGCATAGGGACCACGGGAACTGAGCTGGGAAGCTAATCCCCATTGGGGCCCCCGTGGCCACTGCCAGGGGGCACCTGGACGATTATGGAACCCTGGATGGCAGCACTTCCTCCACACTTGGAAGTGCTACCGGAAGGAATTCCAGGGACACCCGGAGGACTTCCGGGTGCTCATGCGGCACTTCCACCACAACGGGCAGTGCCACCAGATGATTGTTACAGAGCACCTGGAGCACATCTGGGTTATTATAAAAGAGGCCGCCTCCATCCAGTAGACGAGCCGGAGTCGAGAGGAAGAAGACAGAGCTTGGGAGGAGAGGAGTGAAGGCTTCAGAAGTATTGAGAGAGACTGGTTGTTTTAGGCATTGTGGTGCTGTTTATTATAATAAACGTGTGTGTTTTGGGACATTCGGTGTCTGTCTGTCTGTGACCGGTGGCTGTCTTTCCACTTTGATTAGTGTGGATAGATTAACTTTACTATTTAAATGGGGAAATTCAGACACACACAGCAGCAGAAACATAAAAAACAACAATAGAGACTCATGGGACAAATAATAGAGTGTAAAAGATAGCCTGGCCACAGACAGACACGACACCAACGTCCACATCGCACGTGTTTATTTATGCTTATTTACAAACTGGTTCCACCAACTCACACACAACTATTCAGTCTTTTTCCTTTTTTTGGCCACCTCCACTCCTCTCTCGCAAGCTCCGTCTTCCTCCTCCCGACTCCGGCTCCTCGAATCCAGTCAGGCGGCCCCTTTTATAACGCCCCGGATGTGCTCCAGGTGGTCTTCCGGCAGCACTTCCTTGCATGTCTTTGGACTGTGGGAGGAAACCCACGTAGACAACATGCAAACTCAATGAAGGGAGGACCCGGGAAGCGAACCTGGGTCTCCTAACTGCAAGGCAGCAGTGCTACCCACTGCGCCACCGTGCCACCCTCAGTCACGTTTTCCAGATTTCTAAATGACTAAAGTTTTTTCCTTCATGACAAAGATCTATGCAGCAAACTAAATTGCACTTCACTGTCCCCCAACGAAATACTTTTTTAACCACCTTCATCACCTGTTGCAGAAGCTCATTTGCCCGATAAAGGATCTGAAAATATTGAGACAAAACATTGAGAGTCTTAGTTACTGCCAAACGTCAGCGGGGCGACATCCTGCAGGTTCACTGGCAGTGCCCAGCTGTGATTGTACTTGACGGATTAATAATTACCACATGACTAATTAACTGCCAACACCACGTCTAATAAGACAAGAAGTGGCTCCCTGCAAACAGATAGAAATGGCAATTCTTTACATTTATGTGACACTTCAAAGCACTTTACATAGGGAGTGGGGAGCCACTTCAACCACCACTAATGTGTGGCATCCACCTGCAGCCATTTTTGCACCAGTATGCTGGCTCTTACCCTGTGGTGTGAATGTGGATCCCAGTGCCCTCAGAGCAGTGACAGGGACACTGTGCTATAAAAATGGTGCCATCCTTCGGATGAGATGAGGTTTTGACTCCATCCATCCATCCATCCATCCTCTTCCGCTTATCCGAGGTCGGGTCGCGGGGGCAGCAGCTTGAGCAGAGATGTCCAGACTTCCCTCTCCCTGGCCACTTCTTCTAGCTCTTCTGGGAGAATCCCAAGGCGTTCCCAGGCCAGTCGAGAGACATAGTCCCTCCAGCGTGTCCTGGGTCTTCCCCGGGGCCTCCTTCTGGTTAGACGTGCCCAGAACACCTCACCAGGGAGGCGTCCAGGAGGCATCCTGATCAGATGCCCGAGCCACCTCATCTGACTCGTCTCGATGCGGAGGAGCAGCGGCTCTACTCTGAGCCCCACCGGATGACTGAGCTTCTCACCCTATCTTTAAGGGAGAGCCCAGACACCCTGCGGAGAAAACTCATTTCAGCCGCTTGTATTCATGATTTCGTTCTTTCGGTCACTACCCATAGCTCATGACCATAGGTGAGGGTAGGAACATAGATCAACTGGTAAATTGAGAGCTTCGCCTTGTGGCTCAGCTCCTTTTTCACCACGACAGACCGATGCAGAGCCCTCATCACTGTGGACACCGCACCGATCCACCTGTCGATCTCACGCTCCATTCTTCCCTCACTCATGAACAAGACCCCGAGATACTTGAACTCCTCCACTTGGGGCAGGATCTCGCTACCAACCCTGAGAGGGCACTCCACCCTTTTCCGACTGAGGACCATGGTTGGATTTGGAGGTGCTGATTCTCATCCCAGCCGCTTCACACTCAGCTGCGAACCGATCCAGAGAGAGCCGAAGATCACGGCCTGATGAAGCAAACAGGACAACATCATCTGCAAAAAGCAGTGACCCAATCCTGAGTCTCTGTGGTAATTAAAGATCCCTGGGCAATCCTTCATAAAGAGGAAGGTGAATCCCAAAGTCCTGGCCTAGTCATTTTGCCCCCCCAGTTGGACAACTGTCTCTCTCACTCCTTCACCACCTAGAGTTAGGTCCATAAATATTTGGACAGAGACCACTTTTTTCTCATTTTGGTTCTGTACATTACCACAATGAATTTTAAATGAAACAACTCCGATACAGTTGAAGTGCAGACTTTCAGCTTTAATTCAGTGGGGCGAACAAAACGATTGCATAAAAATGTGAGGCAACTATCTGTGTTCAGGGTGCTGACTAACCTCCAAGGTTATTCCTCTTTTTATTTTTATTTTATTTTATTGTAGAATCAACTCTCGGTAGCGGCCAACAGGGTGGCCATGTGGCACATGCGTACGGGTGCCATTCTCATCCCTACCACCTTCGCCATCACGTCCCCTACCTCTTCATATCTTAAATCATTCTTGAGGCAGATTGAAGACTTAAATGCTAGCTGAAGTGAAAATTTAAGGAAAACGTACTAAGTAATTGCAACACCAACACTGACTTCATCAGTTTTAACGTGAAAAGATGCCGACGGAAGATGAGAAGAAGCGGGCCACTAGGGTGGGGAAAAGAAGAAGAGCTGCTCAGGAAACAGCAAGTGCATCAGTCTCTGAGCAAATGAATGATAAACGTACAGAGAAAGAGGATGAAAACTAAGAATGATCAAGTCAAGTGTATTCACTGCACATTATCGTTATAGCAGTGCGCCGTTACTGGTGTTAGAGAGTAGATGCTAGGTGGCATTATTGCCCACCTTTTCCCCAACAGACAGACATACTGGACACTAAGAAGACTTTAAATATCTTTCTGTCTTCCAAAACAGTGTCTCCAAAGCACCAGCGCCACAATAAACAAACAAACCAACAGTAACTCAATACAATATTCTCCTCCACACCTCCCAGAAAACTCTGTCACACTCCTCCTGACTCCGGGTCACTTGCTGGGTTTCCACCAGTCCTTGATATAGTCCTTGACCCAGAAGTGCTTCTGTTCTTCCTCCCACGTGACTTGCCAGCACTTCCGGGTCAGATGGAGAATTCAAGTTTTAGTACTACTGGGCTACATGAGAATTTGTTCTCCCACCAACTTCCCACAGCCTCCCCTGGTGGCACCCAAGCTGCCGAACACCAATTCCCATAGTGCCCTGCGGGCATCCGGGGCACCACTACAGTCCAGGGAAGCTGCCATCTATCATCTTGGATGAGGCAATGTCCTTGATAAGATGCCTTCCCCCATCCTTCCATTACTGGAGGCGTCCCGGTTGGGATAAACTGCCGGCCGTCCCTTACACTGGTAATAGTGATCATTTTTTTGTATTTTTCATTGTTTTAGCTTCCCAGACACCCCAAAGGTTGAATATCTCACATAATAATGTTTCTCATAAAAACAAAAAATCCAGGGACGAAAGGGTTAATATTAACAATTTAATATCATTGTTTAAATAAATGTCTTCATCTTACATATTGTCGAAGTCAGAAGAACGCTTTAAGTACAGGTGCTAGTCATAAAATTAGAATATCATGACAAAGTTGATTTATTTCAGTAATTCCATTCAAAAAGTGAAACTTGTATATTAGATTCATTCATTACACACAGACTGATGTATTTCAAATGTTTATTTCTTTTAATGTTGATGATTATAACTGACAACTAATGAAAGTCCCAAATTCAGTATCTCGGAAAATTAGAATATTGTGAAAAGGTTCAATATTGAAGACACCTGGTGCCACACTCTAATCAGCTAATTAACTCCAAAGCCTTTAAATGGTCTCTCAGTCGAGTTCTGTAGGCTACACAATCATGGGGAAGACCTGCTGACTTGACAGTTGTCCAAAAGACGACCATTGACACCTCGCACAAGGAGGGCAAGACACACAAGGTCATTGCTAAAGAGGCTGGCTGTTCACAGAGCTCTGTGTCCAAGCACATTAATAGAGAGGCGAAGGGAAGGACAAGATGTGCTAGAAAAAAGTGGACAAGCAATAGGGATAACCGCACCCTGGAGAGGATTGGGAAACAAAACCCATTGAAAAATGTGGGGGAGATTCACAAAGAGTGGACTGCAGCTGGAGTCAGTGCTTCAAGAACCACCAGGCACAGATGTATGCAAGACATGGGTTTCAGCTGTCGCATTCCTTGTGTCAAGCCACTCTTGAACGAGAGACAGCATCAGAAGCGTCTCGCCTTTGGACTGCTGCTGAGTGGTCCAAAGTTATGTTCTCTGATGAAAGTAAATTTTGCATTTCCTTTGGAAGTCAAGGTTCCAGAGTCTGGAGGAAGAGAGGAGAGGCACAGAATCCACGTTGCGTGAGGTCCAGTGTAAAGTTTCCACAGTCAGTGATGGTTTGGGGTGCCATGTCATCTGCTGGTGTTGGTCCATTGTGTTTTCTGATGTCCAAGGTCAACGCAGCCGTCTACCAGGAAGTTTTAGAGCACTTCATGCTTCCTGCTGCTGACGAACTTTATGGAGATGCAGATTTCATTTTCCAACAGGACCTGGCACCTGCACACAGTGCCAAAGCTACCAGTACCTGGTTTAAGGACCGTGGTATCCGTGTTCTTGATTGGCCAGCAAACTCACCTGACCTTAACCCCATAGAAAATCCATGGGGTATTGTGAAGAGGAAGATGCAATACGCCAGACCCAACAATTCAGAAGAGCTGAAGGCCACTATCAGAGCAACATGGGCTCTCATAACACCTGAGCAGTGCCACAGACTGATCGACTCCATGCCACACCGCATTGCTGCAGTAATCCAGGACAAAGGAGCCCCAACTAAATATTGAGTGCTGTACATGCTCATACTTCTCACGTTCATACCTTTCAGTTGGCCAACATTTCTAAAAATCCTTTTTTTGCTTTGGTCTTAATTGATATTCTCATTTTCCGAGATACTGAATTTTGGACTTTCATTAGTTGTCAGTTATAATCATCAACATTAAAAGAAATAAACATTTGAAATACATCAGTCTGTGTGTAATGAATGAATCTAATATACAAGTTTCACTTTTTGAATGGAATTACTGAAATAAATCAACTTTGTCATGATATTCTAATTTTATGACCAGCACCTGTATGTTGGACCTTCAGATTATCAGATGTCCCCCATGAGTTCTTGCTGAACGACATCAAAGGCTTTAGAGAGGTCGGCGAAAGCCATAAGCAGGTCCTGACGTCTGGACCAGAGACCAACATTATTACAGCTTGGTTTGTCTAAGGAATGATTTATTGGCGTTTATCGAGTATAAAGTATGAAACTCAACGTCGACTCACTGTCGAGTGATTTATGCCGTGGTGTCTATCAGGGGAACCAAGTCGGTCGTTGTTAGACTGGGCCTGCTGCTCTGAGCCATTAGCTGCTGTGTAACATAATGGATGGAGACTGGGGAGCCGACCCACTGCTGCTGTTTGGCTTTCCCCGCTGCCCTCTCAGTAATTTATGTTTAAAGCTCCTTCAGAGTCTGCAGAGATGGAGTGGCCTGGAGGCGTAGAGGCGGCGCCTTACCACGGGGTTGTCCTCTCGTTTTGTGCCCTTGAGCGTGTCCCTCGAGCCCACATATAATGAGCCTGGGCTCCGGTGCTTTGTGAAATTCTTATCATGATGGCAGTCAGCATATCTGGTCAACCGCGTACTCAGCTGGGCACACTTTTATCATTCATTCAACGTGCTTTCCTTTACTTTTTTTTCTTGAGACGTTAGAAGAATCGAGAAATTAAAAAAAAAACATTTTACATCATCACCATCCCGGGGACAATAAGGACCTTCTGATATTGTTACACGGGTAGAGGATCTCTAATTCGGAATGGCTGGGATTTTGGATTTTTTGCATATACATAATTAGATATCTCAGGGACTGCGGTGGGCTGGCACCCTGCCCAGGGTTTGTTTCCTGCCTTGCACCCTGTGTGGGCTGGGATTGGCTTCAGCAGACCCCCGTGACCCTGTAGTTAGGATATAGCGGGTTGGATACTGGATGGATGGATGGATATCTCGGGGACAAACTCGATCGAATAGGAAAATGCAGCCAAACCACCTAAATGACAACTCAGGCGTATAATAATCCAGTTGTTATTATAAAGTGTGTTGATGTGACAAACATTTTAAACTACAAGAAAACTGTGAGCTTGATGTATTTTAGCTCCCTTTCAAGAGGGCCAATGCTGAGTATTTGCATCAAAGAACTTTTTTGTTTAACATCAGTTTTGTATCGAGTACTTGTAGTCACTTCTTACTTACCTCGCCGAGAGGTCGGGAATATCTCAGCCGAGCTTCACTCCATCATGTCCATGATGCAGAAAGCCATCAATACAGGCTTCATATGATGTGGGTGCTCACACATAAAATATAAGAAGTCCTTTTGTAGCCGTGTCCGGTTCTCCAAACGTTATCACATCAATTTACTGAACTCACGTTGCAATAAGGGCACCAAGAGAGGAATGACGCTGCTTTTGTCAACCGTGAGTAATGACACTCCATTTACTCCCAAGTCATCAGCAGGTGTTATCGTGTCACTTCACTGGAGGCAAAGCGAGTCGGCTCTTCTTCTTTCATTGCTTGGTGGCACTTGATGCCTCATGGGAGACACCGCCCAACCCCCGCATCATCGAGCATGCGTCATTCTCTCGTGGCATTCAGTGCTTCTGGTTGCTTTGTGGTGCTCTACGCTCACCATGTGGGGGGCCACCTCCCCCATCCCATGATGAAAGAGTAAATCTGTTTTGTATTCACATATATTAGATTAGATCAGATTAGATTAGATTTGTTTAGATCAGATTAGATTAGACTTGTTTAGATCAAATCAGATTAGATCAGATCAGATTAGATTTGTTTAGATCAGTTGCGGTGAGCTGGCGCCCTGCCTGGGGTTTGTTTCCTGCCTTGTGCCCTGTGTTGGCTGGGATTGGCTCCAGCAGACCCCCATGACCCTGTAGTTAGGATATAGTTGGATGATGGATGGATGGATGTTTAGATCAGATTAGTTTACATTAGACTTGTTTAGATCAGATCAGATTACATCAGATTAGATTAGACTTGTTTAGATCGAATCAAATTTAATCAGATTAGATTAGATTAAATTATGTTAAACTTATTTAGATCCGATTATATTAGAATAGATCATATTAGATTAGGTTAGATTAGATTTGTTGAACCCCGCCACAGGGGATGCACAAACCAGTGTGCATCTTTGTGCCGGTCCCAAGCCCGGATAAATAGGGAGAGTTATGTCAGGAAGGGCATCCTGTGTAAAATCTTGCCAAATCAATATGCGGACAACAATTTTGGATGATCCGCTGTGGCAACCCCGAACGGGAGCAGCAAAAAGAAGAAGAAGAAGGTCAAATTATATTAGATCAGATTAGATTAGATTAGATTAAACTTGTTTAGATCCGATTATATTAGATTAGATCATATTAGATTAGGTTAGATTAGATTTGTTTAGATCCGATTAGATTTGTTTAAATCAGATTACATTAGATTATATTAGATTTGTTTAGATCAGATTAGATTAGGTTAGATTAGATTATATTAAACTTGTTTAGATCTGATTATATTAGATTAGATCAGATTAGATTAGGTTAGATTAGATTTGTTTAGATCATATTAGATTAGATTCCATTTTTTTAGATCAGATCAGATCAAATCAGATTAGATTATATTGGACGGGATTGGATTGGATTATATTAGATACATTTTTTAACCCCAAGGATAAATTTAGATGCAACAACAAGCAGAAACATAAAAAACAAGGATACAGGCTCATGGGAGAAATAATACAATCAATCAATTAATCAATCAATCAATCAAGTGAAAATAAATAACAAACAAACAAATACTGTAATTAAACTTATGTAAATGTATATTGTGGAGTAATTACAAAATGAATTTAAAAAGATTGTCGAGACGAAGCACTGAGTTACTTGATAGGATTGGACAGTAAAGACCCTCCGAGGCGATTCTTAGAACACACACTCTGGTGGAATGAGCCTGTGGCTAAGAGTGCTCCAAGACAGCGCCTCCTGGAGGGGATTTTTCATGATGGCAATTGGTTTTTGCCCACCAAACTCTTTTCTACAGCATCTTCCAGTGTGTCCAGGGTTGGTCCTATGATGGAGCGGACTTTGCTGAGAAGTTTTGTCAGACATTGTGCTTCTTTTGAGCTCAAGTCGCTTCCCCAGATGACCACAGTGTAGAATGCCACACTGGCCTGCTATGGACTGGTAGAACATTTCCAGCAGATTGCTGACCCACAGTCCAGTCTGCTCTGGCCCTTCCTGACCAGTGGTATTGCATTGTCAGACCAGTCCAGTTTGTTTATTATGTGGACTACCCCTACCCCCTCGCACCCCTACCCCTCTAAGTAATTGTGGCTTTGCACCATTTCCACGTCCTACACCTGGATGGCCACTCTCTGGTCTCAGAGATCTCCTTAGCACATCCATTTTTTGGGTGTAAACGTATTATAACAATCAAATCCAAATAACATTTTCATAAACAGATCCCCTGGTGTTGAATTTTCCACTTGTGTCGTCATGTCAGCACAAATTTTGAAATTTCAGATTAGGGATACTCAGCCTGTACTCATGGTTTTTTTTTTTTCACTCAGTAACACGTGGTATAATCTACCAAGTAGGTCAGGTCAGGTCGGGGGGCATGCACTGGTATATTGTGCTGCCGCACCCACCACATGACAAAACAGGTCGAAATCCTGGTTGCAACCACCCAGGGCAGACACGCTGTCCAGTTCCACCCTACGGAAATGACCCTCTATCGGGCACAGCCAGGTGTTATGTGGGCGTCCCCTTGGCCTGGTCCAGCCACTCGGGTCCTGAGCAATGAGGATCACCCTCGGGTAATGGTGCCACATGGCCGTAGTGCTGTAACTGACTGTATTATCGTAGTATGCACCTCTCCTTATCCTTTACCTGTTCTCTCTCAAGGGTAAGTGTTCTCGTTATGTTCGTTATCGGGTTGGTCTACTGTTGCACTTTAAGATGAACACACACATACATAGCTATACGCATACACACAGACCTTAAACGACAACAGTGCCACATGAATGACACACACACACGCTGATTAGCTTTTAGCACGTTAAACCACACAAGTGCTTTTGGAATAACACAGCCTGTCACTCAACACTTCAAGAGACTTACTTATTATCAACACGAACAATGTACAATGTTTTAGTGATATCTCATTCCTAAATATTACTTTTGGTCTACAAGAATACATTTAATCATACAAAGACTCAGCACTTTTGACTAAAGGCCATTTATCAGCCAAGAATACCTTCTTTACATCCTGTTCCCTACTATTGAGTGGAGCTCTCACCCTCAGCCTTAATAAACCTCGCAGCACGGAGCGTATGGCAAACTTCCGGCTGCACCAGGTGCTCAAAGAAATCCATCCATTATCCAACCCGCTATATCCTAACTACAGGGTCACGGGAGTCTGCTGGAGTCAATCCCAGCCAACACAGGGTGCAAGGCAGGAAACAAACCCCGGGCAGGGTGCCAGGCCACCGCAGGGCGCATACACACACACACACCAAGCACACACACGGGACAATTTAGAATCACCAATGCACCTCACCTGCATGTCTTTGGACTGTGGGAGGAAACCCACGCAGACACAGGGAGAACATGCAAACTCCATGCAGGGAGGACCCGGGAAGCGAACCCAGATGGGTCTCCTTACTGTGAGGCAGCAGCGCTACCCACTGCACCACCGTGCCGCCCCTCAAGGAAATCTACCTTATTATTTCAATCACTCTATAGACATTAAGACAAAGCATAGAAAGCTAAAAGCAGCATGGTATTTATTACAAGAATAATAGTAATACCTCTGGAACAAAGAATAATAGAAAATAGGTACTGATAGGAAAGTCTGAATATAATATAGACTTTAGAAAAAGGTAGAGATGACAAGGATGAATGTCGCAGGTGGCTTGTGATCTAGTAATCAATGTTCGTGATGCTTTTCTGACGACCAGTGACGTCTCCGTCCCTTCTTCTTCCTCTCTCCTTACGTCCTTACTTCCCACTCACTCCTCAGACGAGGCATATTTATTCTAAAATTCTACCGGGGGGTTTTGCAAGATGTGATTAATAGATATTCTGATTGGCTGGCTGTCAATATGAAGAATTAATTCACTGTCCGTTTTCCCAAACAATTTTATGTTCTCTGAGGTGTCGGCAGATCTTCCTTTCCCAGGCTGTAAAATAATTAGGCATCGGCTCAGTCTTCCTTTCCCAGGTTATAAAGTAATTGAATCACCAGCATGGCTTCCTTTCTATGTTGGAACAGCTGTTTTAAAAGTGAAGTGTAAGGGAAGAAAACCTGCTTTGATTTGTCCTGAATGTAGTTCATCTGTTGTCTTGTCTTGAACAAAATATAATGGAAAATTAAACCAAAATGTACAGATTTTGTACCCCACAATACTGACGCTCCCTCACAATGCAGGTCATGTGCCTCATTCGGGACTCCATGAGCAACACAAAGTCAAACCAGTGCTACCTAAGGATTTTCCGTAGAGACACAGTACCGAAGGAGTCCAGTCTTCATCTCAGGTCACTTGATAGCGTCCATGTCTCACAAACAGGGAGCACCAGGACTCTAAAGACTTGGACCTTCGTCCTTTTGCAGAGATATCAGGAGCGCCACACACCCCTTTCCAGCCACCTCATGACCCCCCATGCTCTCCCAGTCCGTCTACTGACTTCATAAGAAGAGTCACATGACACATGAATGTCACTGTCGAGGTAACTAAACCTCTCAATGATGAGGTCGACACTCTCTCCGCAGACCGACACACTGCTGATGGCCGTGCCCAAGTGGTCATTAAAGACCTGGCTCTTGGTGTTTATCAGGACCCTCACAAGCCCAAACCCTCAGAACCCTCACTCAGTCTCTCGAGAGCCCCCATCAGAGCCTCCATTGACTTTAAGGACCTTCACCTTGTGAAGAAACGAAATGAACAGGAGAGGTGAGTGATCCTGGGCTAAAAGGACCGCTCTTGTCCAAAGTGCTCTAGCATTTAAAATTCTGCATAATCTGTTTGAAAGCTACCATGTGCTAAGTGTTTGTACTCCCATAATCCAGCAGATGGCAGGCTTGCATTTATTTATTTATATTTTTCACTGTTTGTGTTTGAAGCCTCTTTGGTGTCTGAGCCTGTTAAAAGAGTCTGGATGGACGTGTCATTGGGCAGCTTCTCTCCTTTTAATATTCTGGTGTTAAGTGTGTGTTGACATTTCACATTTTTGATTTAGCATTTTAAGAATGAGGCCAAATTCAATTTTGGCTCCTGATTTGCACCTTATGCCACAGTTAAAGGCTTGGGGGCCTCAAAACCCCACAGGGATCCAGGACAAAACAAACATTATTAAGGCTTGGTGGTCTAAGTAGCTGCAGGCATTTGTGAAATTTCACATTTTTTGGATAAACTAGGTTCAATAATGGATGCACATATGGACATATTGTAAGGCAGCCACAATCAGAATTCATGTGCTGTTACAAATATAACATGAATTTGGAAAGCATTGAGACCCTTTCAGTTTCTGCACTTTATTGTATTGTAGATTTAATGGATATCTAAATGGATAAATTTGCCCATCAATCTGCAATCAATAACCCATAATGACAAACTGACATGCTTGCAGAATAGTTTATGAATTTATTAAAAATTAGAAAGTTAAATATCTCATTTGTAGGATTTCAGTACCTTGTTGAAGCCACTCTGGCAGCAATTCCAGATTTGTGTCTTTTTGGTAAGTCTCTACAAGATTTGCACACCTGGACTTAAACAGATGATCCTCTCAAGCTCCATTAGACTGGATGGGAAGCTTCTGTGAACTGCCATCTTTGGGTCTCTCCTCACATCTGCTATGGGGTTTAAGGGTGGACTCCCAATAAGATGGCTGAACTGCTGGTCCCGTGGTGTCCAGGCAGGAAGGGGTGGGTTCAGGAAGGTGGACGATGGCATAGCTGTCAGTCATAGACAGATAAATAGAAAAAGACACTCTGTGATAGATAGATAGATAGATAGATAGATAGATAGATAGATAGATAGATAGATAGATAGATAGATAGATAGATAGATGTGAAAGGCACTATATCATATACAGATAGATAGATAGATAGATAGATAGATAGATAGATAGATAGATAGATAGATAGATAGATAGATGTGAAAGGCACTATATTATATACAGATAGATAGATAGATAGATATGAAAGGCACTATATTATAGATAGATAGATAGATAGATAGATAGATAGATAGATAGATAGATAGATAGATAGATAGATAGATAGATAGATAGATGTGAAAGGCACTATATTATAGATAGATAGATAGATAGATAGATAGATAGATAGATAGATAGATAGATAGATAGATAGATAGATGTGAAAGGCACTATATTATAGATAGATAGATAGATAGATAGATAGATAGATAGATAGATAGATAGATAGATAGATAGATAGATAGATAGATAGATAGAACTTTATTTGCTTTATGTATTTAGTTAGTTATTTGTTGTATTTATTTATTTGTAACAGTCTTATGCTGTGCAGAGGGAGGAAGAGATAGGCATTTGCACACAGTGCCCCCCCCCCACCAGGGGGCTCTTAAGCTGGGTACAGGCATCACAATCCCCCCCCCCCCCCCACCAAATAACATAAGGCAAAGTCGCTTAATATTTAATATTTAGAAACTCATTTATTTTGCTGAATTAGCATTAACTCTGCTCTGTAGTGGAATTGTAGTTTTAATGCCATGTGGGAACCGTTCTGTTGGGAGTAAATATTAGGCTGATAGCCATCTGGTCACCTAAAATTGCAGCCTCATATCAACTGTCATCATATGCAGTAATGCCCAGCAGTTCAATAAAGTGGCACGATCAATAGTGGAAACAAACTGAGCTCGACCATTCCAAGTCCTCTTCTGTATGTATCCCTCCTACAGCTGTATGAGGAGAATCCATACAACAAACGGAACGTCCAGTTATTGGTTTTCATATGCAGTAGAATTGGATTCAGTGAACAGGCCAAAAAAAGGACATGACAGTGGATAGCAGGGTAGCAAGTGTCACCGGCAGGAAATCCATCAAGGCACCTCACTCTCCGTCTTATATCCTCACATCAAGAGGCTGACTGTGTGAATGCAGTGAAACTCCTTAAACAGTGTCCACTAAGAGCTAAAATGGTGAAATAGACCATTTTTTCTAAACCTTTACGAGACTTGACCGTGAAAATACAGTATGTGTAGGCCAAAAAACAGGAAAATTCAAACGCTAAATAGATAAATCCGATTTATAAAACCATGCACATTTCTATGCTGTTTACCTTAGATGGAAGCACAGGTATGATAGATAGATAGATAGATAGATAGATAGATAGATAGATAGATAGATAGATAGATAGATAGATAGATAGATAGATAGATAGATAGATAGATAGATAGATAGGTCAACAAAAATAAAATCCCAGTATCCAGATGCATTGAGCCTGATTTGTCACAAGCGTAAAGAATTCTTTTTTGATAAAGTGTTTCAGTTGTTTGACCGCCAGGCACACTGAATTGTCATCCACTTCCTAAAAATCAATTACTCCCCATATAAGCAACATGCTGTGTGCTAAAGGCACAACAAAGACAATCAAGCGAGCAGCCTTCTGTTTTAAATTGCATAGCTGACAATTACGTATGATGGCTATGAATGACTTGACCTTCAATGAAGCTCTTTGCTGGTATGAAGACTGATTTGCCAACCTTGGGTAAGGGTTGTGTGTTTTTTTAAAAGATACCATGAAGGCCCATGGTAGTCCCATAGCATTATTTTTCATATTCTGCTATATAAGGAAAACTAGTCCCAAAGCCTGTTGGTTATTTGTCACAAACACATTACAACACAAACTTATCTTTGTTTGTGTCAGTTCAGCTCTTATCAAGATGGCTCACCAGTGCCTCAGTTTCCACTGACATCTGAGGAGAGTTTGGATTCTCCCATCTGTTCTCACAGACTTCACAGATGCACAGTGGAGTCCATCCTCATTGACCTCATCACATGCTGGTATGGCACCAGGTCACCTCATTGCAGAGGGGGGTGAAGGTGGCACAGAATAAGACGGGCACCCACCTGCCTTCTCTTCAGGGCAAACACAACAACACTCACTGCCTCGGAAAGGCAAACAGGATAATGGCAGGAGCTCAGCAGTCCTGTACAGCCGCTCTTCTCACTCCTCCATTCTGCCCATTGACCCTCACACCAGTAGGTTTAGTGACAGTTTCTATCCACAAGTCATAAGCTTACTGAACTGCCTTCCATTAGAACAAATACTGTATGTGTTCTTAGGGCTCGTTTATACTTCATGCTCAGAATGCATCATGGCCGCCACGCGTTCCCAGCATTCATCTGACGTGTCCTTTTAGCAGGTCCTCAGAAATTAACCCAATACATGCGCAAGTTGCAGTACCAGGAAAAAGTCGGGGGGCGCAATGTGCTAAAAGTTGGAATGTGACGTCAGAGTCTCTGTTTACTATCTACATGTGACAGAAAGCCGCTTTGTGGATACTACGAGATCAATGTGCGCGCTTCGATGTTTGATGAATGGTTCGATGTGGTGAAGAAAAATGCCGACATACAAATACATTCGTGGTGCTTTTATATTCATACGTCGCATATTCCCTATTGTAATGACACGATACGTTTTAAACGTCTCACATACCGTCTTTTTTTTTGCAACTTCACAACAGCAACATAATGTGTACTGCGCTGTATTTGAGCCACAGAGAAAAAAAAATTAAGGACACGGTGAAAATGTGTATTTTGTGATTAAAGTGGAAATTTGGGCTTTAACCTCAAAATGTCCATTTTAACCTCGTAGTTTACTTTATCATTAAAGCAGACCATCGTAAATTTCATCCCAGTTTTTAATCGCTACGAGCTTCTTGGACCTGAAAGCAGCGGCAAGCAGCAATAGATCACCACACAGAACACGTTAACTTTATGATATTCCAACTCTCTGCACATTTAGAATCTTTAGATTTACAGTAATCCCTCGCTACTTCTCGGTTCACTTTTCGCGGATTCACGACTTCGCGGATTTTATATGTAAGCATATCTAAATATATAAGGCGGATTTTTCGCTGCTTCGTGGGTTTCTGCGGACAATGGATCTTTTTACTTCTGGTATTTGCTTCCTCAGTTGGTTTGCCCAGTTGATTTCATACAAGAGATGCTATTGGCGGATGGCTTGAAGCTACCCAATCAGAGCACGCAGCTAAGTTCCTGTGTGCTGCTGATTGGCTCAGCGACGGAGTGCTGCATTAACCAGGAAGTCTCATCTTACTCATTCAGCATTAACATGCTCTTGCTACTGAATTCAGGGGATTATCACCTTCATCGTCATCATTTTTACTGCGCAGCATATTCATCACCATCATCACGTCATATATAGCTACGTGTACTTCGCTATACAGTAAGTGTAAACTTATCTACCGATTTCATATTGCTTAGCAGTTGTACCTGTTATTAACAGAGTAAAGGGTGGGTTGTAAACAATACAGGGAGGGTTTAAAAACGTCTAAATACACGTTAAATAATTAAATAAATATGGTGTCCCTACTTCGCGGAAATTCAGTTATCGCGGTCGGCCTTGGAACCTATCTCCCGCGGTAAGTGAGGGATTACTGTATACTTGATATTACTTTCATGATGAAATGCTTTAAAGTATGTATGTGACATTTTACAGATAAATAGTTAATTTCGTTTAAATAATGAATACTGCTAATAATTACACACATGGGGGTGACACGGTGGCAGAGCGGTAGCACTGCTGTCTCATAGGGAGTCACGTCGCTGGTGTTCTCTGCCTGGAGTTTCCATGTTTTCCTGCTGGGTTTCTACACTGAGCTCCAGTTTCCTTCCAAAGATATGCAGATTTGGGGGAACTGGTGCCGCTAAAATGACGCCAGCGTATGTGTGAGTGCTTGTGTTCACCTTGCGATGAGTGGATGTCCCGTCCAGGGATTGTTTCTGCCTTGTGCCCAATGCTAGCTGGAATGGACACATCTCTGGATTGATGGATTTAATCATTAAACACCCTTTTTAGAGATATTGCGGTAAGGTGTCATGAGAATTTAATGGATGTTTCAAGCAATTCACAACACAGAGAAGCCAAACCTGTTCTCACCGTGATGATATCTCACACTGCCACCTGCTGGATTCCTCCAGATTTACATAAAGTACACATACAAGTATAACCAGTACAACGCTTGCATTGCATTGCGTCACGTGAAACATAAACCCGGCCTTACATGTGTGTGTAAATACAGCATATTAAATAGGTTTCATTCTATGTATGCCATGTGTTTTGTGTGTTTTATTGTTAGTATTGTATTACTGTCACTATTCTGAAGAGATGGGCAAGGAAGAATTTCTTTGCACTGTTAATACATAACAGTAATCCTGAACCTGAACTTGGTTTAATGATTGGCCGTATATTGTGTCCCCCTTCCACTTTTACTTTTAAATATTGTATTGTGTTACGGCCTGAAATGTTCATGTGTTTAATTGGGAATGTTTTGTTAGAACTGAACATTACAATCTGCGTTGTGTCAAGGGGACATGAAAAGTTTAAACTTTGCTCTAAATAAATTGAAATGAATTCCACAATTACAATAGGAATCCACTTTTAATATAATGCCTTATTATTCATTTCAAGTCATTAATTTTGTAACGCACTTTTGACTAAGTATAGTCCTACAGCGATTACACTTATTTTAAACAGTAAATTGCTTTCATTTATATTAGATAGATAGATAGATAGATAGATAGATAGATAGATAGATAGATAGATAGATAGATAGATAGATAGATAGATGTGAAAGGCACTATATAACAGATAGATGGATAGATGGATGAATGAAATGCTCTAACAGATAGATAGATAGATAGATAGATAGATAGATAGATAGATAGATAGATAGATAGATAGATAGATGTGAAAGGCACTATATAACAGATAGATGGATGGATGAAATGCTCTAACAGATAGATAGATAGATAGATAGATAGATAGATAGATAGATAGATAGATAGATGTGAAAGGCACTATATAACAGATAGATGGATGGATGAAATGCTCTAACAGATAGATAGATAGATAGATAGATAGATAGATAGATAGATAGATAGATAGATAGATAGATAGATAGATGTGAAAGGCACTATATAACAGATAGATGGATGGATGAAATGCTCTAACAGATAGATAGATAGATAGATAGATAGATAGATAGATAGATAGATAGATAGATAGATAGATAGATAGATGTGAAAGGCACTATATAACAGATAGATGGATGGATGAAATGCTCTAACAGATAGATAGATAGATAGATAGATAGATAGATAGATAGATAGATAGATAGATAGATAGATAGATAGATAGATAGATAGATAGATAGATAGATAGATAGATAGATAGTTCTACAGTTTTTCTGTAATTTGTTCCCTTTTCCTTCTTTTTTCCATTCTGTTGTGACATGTAAAACAGAAGTCATCAGACAGATGAGTGTCTCTTTGGTTTATGAGGTCCAAAACATTTAGCATTTAGTATTCTGAAATTATATGTTTATGAGACGTATCTATCCAATAGTCCTGAAATCTTTTGTTAGGTAGACAGTGTGACCACAGTGCAAAATGTGATAATGGAGAGAGCTGCCATTCTCTGTGATGTGAAACAATAAATGTGGAGATTTGTGAGAGCGACAGATTTCTTTAAAATGACTATCATGCAAATAGAATTGAATGAGCTCCAGTGTGTGATCTTTGGCCTGATGAAGCCAGAGCACATAAGTCCCAGTTCTACAATTTAATGAAGTTCTAATGATTTAATAATAATAATAATAATAATAATAATAATGATTCTATAGCGCTTTTCGATTTCCAGGAAAGGGTTAACTTCACACTAAACAATGGGATTTTTTTGAGCGGAAAATGTATGGAAGAGCCTATCTGGATAATCCATCCTGGTAATGCATTGCAAACACGTTAAGAACGACACACAAGGGGATCAAGGGAATGTTGACCAGATGGGTTTTCGTCATTGTGAAGAGATGAGCTGTGTATCTCACAACATGGGAGGGATTAGTGGCCTTGGTGACAGAACCAACCCTTGACTGTGCAATGTCATCAATGCCATCTATTACTGCAGCACCAGTGCCTTTAATTGTTGAACCCAATATAATATTAATATTATGTGTGGTAGATGACCCCCAATCTCAATAAGAGCACAAATAGCAAGCTGGTTGAATTTGCAGATGATACCAAACTAGAGATGTGGGGCAAATCTGTTGGTACCTTTCCAAAAACAAAAAGAGAAAATCCCATAATTGTCTCTGAAGCAACTCAAAGCTGACACAAGTCATTACACCCATCATCGTTTATTACATATTCAGCAAAAATCAGACTTTGCTTTCGAGTTTTGATTCAACAGAATATTTCAAATCATAACATAAATGGACACAAATGGTGGGACCCTTCACCTCATATTTGGTTGCCCTACCTTTAGAGTTTGCAGTCACAACCCATAAGCTCCCCATGAGACTTCTGCACCTACCTGTCCGCAGGTCGTTTGGCCCACTCATCCTGAGCAAACTGCTCCAGTGGGGTTAGGTTTGAAGGAGGGTCTCCTCCAGACGGCATGTTTCAGTTCTGTCCATAGACGTTTTAATCAGGGCCCCTAGAAGGCCACTTCACTACAGTCCAATGTTTCGTTCTCAGCCATACTTGCTGCTCTTCACTGTGTGTTTTGGCTCCTTATCCTGCTGGAGGGTCCACGACCTGCCACTGAGACTGAGCTTTCTGACACTGGGCAGGACGTTTCACTCCACAATGTCTCGATAGTCTTGAGATTTCATTGTCCCCTGAACAGACTCAAGGCATCTGTTGTGTTATGAAATTTTGTATACATCAAGTCAAGTCAAGTTGGGGAGCATGCCATGGTGCAATGTGTTGCCGCACCCACTACACATTCAAAACAACTCAGGATCCCGGTTGGCAACCCCCCCAGGCAGACACACAGTCTAGTCCTACCCTCCAGAAATGACCCCCTATCAGCCACAGCCAGGTGTTACGTGGGCAACCCCTTGGCCTGGTCCAGCCACTTGGGTCCCCAACAATGAGGATCTTATGAGCCCGATCACCCTCTGGGAAACGCGCCACATGGCCGTAGTGCCGTAACTGACGCTCCCTCACAATGCAGGTAATGTGCCTCATTCGGGAGTCCATGAGCAACACAAAGTCAAACCAGCGGGAGCCAAGGATTTTCCGGAGAGACACAGTACCAAAGGAGTCCACTCTTCGTCTCAGGTCACCGGATAGCGTCCATGGCTCATAACCATATAGTAAGACAGGAAGCACCAGGACTCTAAAGACTTGGACCTTGGTCCCTTTGCATTGATATCGGGAGCGCCACACACCCCTTTCCAGAGACCTCATGACCCCTCATGCTCTTCCAATTCGTCTACTGACTTCACAGGAAGAGTCACCAGAGACCTGAATGTCAACTGCTGAGGTAAGTAAACCTCGCAACAAGGTCGACACTCTCTCCGCAAACAGACACACTGCTGATGGCCGTGCCCAAGAGGTCATTAAAGGCCTGGATGTTGGTTTTTATCAGGATACTCGCAAGCCCAGACACTCAGACCCCTCGAGCATCCTGATCAGAGCCTCCATTGACTCCGTGAAGATCTCAGCATCGTCAGCAAAGTCGAGATCTGTGAATCTTTCTTCACCAACAGATGCCCCACAGCCACTGGACCCCACGACCTTGCCCAACACCCAGTCCATACAAGCATTGAACAGAGTAGGAGCAGAACACATTTCTGACGGACCCCAGAATCAACTGGGAAAAACGCAGTGGTCCTGCCTCCACTCTGCACAGCACTCACAGTACCAGTGGACAGGCCGGCCATGATATACAGCAACCTCGAGGGGATCCCGCGAACCCTCAGGATGTCCCACAGGGCAGCTCGATCAACTGAGTTGAAATCAACAAAGGCTGCAAAGAAACTCTGCTGATATTCGCGTTTGCGCTCTATAAAAACCCTCAGTGCCAAGATGTGGTCGATGGTAGACTTCTTAGGCGTTAAACCAGACTGTTCTGGTCGCTGGAAGGTGAGCAAGTGATCACGGATCACTTTGAGGGCGACCCTAGCAAGAACCTTACCCGGCACCGAGAGCAGTGTTATCCCCCTGTAGTTGCTGCAGTCCAGGCGATCCCCCTTCCCTTTCCAGATAGGGACGACAAGTCCCGTTTTCCAGTCAGTTGGGATGATGCACATGTATACATGTTGATAAATATTTTGCTTGTCTTTATTTGTAAGTTTGACAAAGCAAATGTAAAATTAGTGTTCCATTAGTGAGATGCATTCATGTTTACCGCCATTTCGGACTAAGTCAGGATAGTGAATTTTACAACAGGGTTAGGGGTAAAGCCTAAAACCAGTTTGACAAATGATTCTCTGCAGGACCCTCTCATTCAACCCCCACAGGAAAGCCAGTCTACCCAGCTGGCAAACATCAGCTCAACCAATGGTTTTGGGGGGCAAGTGTGAAAGTTATTGTATGCCCCATTGGTCTGAAGTTGCCTGAAGCCATTAAGTACCACGACACCCTATTGGCTGTAGGGTTTGGACACAGAATCTATAAATTTGCTTGCTTTACCCCTCCCTATTCTCTTCTACCATCTGATGAAGGAGCATCTCACACACCATGAACTGAAAAAGAAGACCACACTGAGAAGCACAACTCGGCAGCCATATTGAGACAGCATGCGGCCTGTCATGAAGAAAGCTGACCACAAATGATGCCTTAACTCGAGACATTTACAGTAACAAACAAGTCCGCGTGCCGCCTGAAACTATACATTTAGCATTTATCAGGTGGTATGGTTGCCAATATTGACTTGTACTTTGCTTATTGCTATCTCTCTCTATTATGATGAAAACATCTTGGGAGATGAGACTTTTTATCCTGCGACGAGACGTGATCTTGTGAAGAGAGCTACTTTCACGTCCCGCGAGACGAGACTTTGTGCCAAGAGATTTAACCACTCCCTGGGCTGGAAATAAAAGACAAAGAGTAGATGACAAGGTAGAATGTCATAAAGAATTCAAAAACATTGGCAGAGTAGGTTAGAGATAATGGAAGCATGAAAATTCAAAAGTCTCGAAAAAATAATAGTAAAGATCGCATTAGCGCAAACAAACGGAAATGATTACATTAGCGAAAAGAGAGCGAATATATTGTTCGGGTTTAAACTTTAGGTTGGAGACTTGAAGATTGTTTATTTCATGTTGCCATCAGGGAAAAGTAGTGTTTCTTCCCAATGAAGAATTAAAGAATTAAAAGATTTGTTGTTTGGTGAAATTGAAATTCCGCGAGAGAAAAATTCATGTCCCGTGAGAAAAGACTTTATGCAAAGAGATTTGGAAAAGTCCTGCCCACATAACCACGCACACGGTTCAATCATTTCTCATTTGTGTGAATGCTATTGTCAGACACAGTTCATGTAGAGAGAAAGAAACGATATTCACTCACGGGCAGTCATACGTTGTGTTGTCACGATGTAATTCCAAACACAGAATCAAAATTCAAAGCGATAGACGAAAAGGTAAAAGTGAAAAGAGATCAAATATATGGATATACAGTCATATGAAAAAGTTTGGGAACCCCTCTTAATTCTTTGGATTTTTGTTTCTCATTGGCTGAGCTTTCAAAGTAGCAACTTCCTTTTAATATCTGACATGCCTTATGGACACAGTAGGATTTCAGCAGTGACATGAAGTTTATTGGATTAACAGAAAATATGCAATATGCATCATAACAAAATTAGACAGGTGCATAAATGTGGGCACCGCAACAGAGATATGACATCAATACTTAGTTGAGCCTCCTTTTGTAAATCTAACACCTCTAGATGCTGTCCTCCTATAGCCTTTGATGAGTGTCTGATTCTGGATGGAGGTATTGTTCACCATTCTTCATACAAAATCTCTCCAGTTCAGTTCAATTTGATGGACAACCTGCTTCAAATCATCCCATAGATCTTTGATGATATTCAAGTCAGGGGACTGTGACGGCCATTCCAGAACATTGTACTTCTCCCTCTGCATGAATGCCTTTGTAGATTTCCAACTGTGTTTTGGGTCATTGTCTCGTTGGAATATCCAACCCCTGCGTAACTTCAACTTTGTGACTGATGCTTGAACATTATCCTGAAGAATTTGTTGATATTGGGTTGAATTCATCCGACCCTCGACTTTAACAAGGACCCCAGTCCCTGAACTAGCCACACAACCCCACAGCATGATGGAACCTTCACCAAATTTGACAGGAGGTAGCAGGTGTTTGTCTTGGAATGCGATGTTCTTCTTCCGCTTTTTGTTCTGACCAAATAACTCCATTTTTGTCTCATCGGTCCAAAGCACTTTGTTCCCAAATCAATCTGGCTTGTCTAAATGAGCATTGGCATACAACAAGTGACTCTGTTTGTGGCGTGAGTGCAGAAAGGGCTTCTTTCTCATCACCCTGCCATACAAATGTTTGAATTGTAGAACAATGTACAGATACACCATCTTTAGCCAGATGTTCTTGCATGTCTTTGGAGGTGATCTGTGGGTTGTCTGTCACCATTCTCACAATCCTGCCCATATGCCACTCCTGGATTTCTCTTGGCCTGCCAGACCTGATGGGTGTAACAGCAACTGTGCCTGTGGCCTTCCATTTCCTGATGACATTCCTTACAGTTACAGAAACTGACAGTTTAAACCTCTGAGATGGCTTTTTGTAGCCTTCCCCTAAACCAGGAGACTCAACAATCTTTGCTTTCAGATCTTTGGAGAGTTGCTTTGAGGGTCCCATGCTGTCACTCTTCAGAGGAGAGTCAAAGGGAAGGAAGCACAACTTGTAATTGACCACCTTAAATACCTTTATATCTAATGATGGGACACACCTGTCTATGAAGGCTTCACGAGCTCATCACACCAATTTGGTGTTCCAAGTAATCAGCATTGAGCAGTGACAGGCATTCAAATCAGCAGAATGACAAGGGGACCCACATTTGTGCACAGCCAGTTCTTCACATTTGATTTAATTTCATACAACTAAATACTGCGTCACTAAAAATCTTTGTTCGGAAAATACCGCAGTACTCCTAGGAAATGAAAGACACACCACTGTTATCTTTTATTGTTGAAAGGAGAGTCAATTATTATGCAGGCTGAGAGGGGGTCCCAGACTTTTTCATATGACTGTAGGTGATATGACAGAAGTATGTAGATATTCTTGGGCTTTAAACTTTAAGTTTGGAGACTTGTACATCATCTAATTCATGTTGCCATCAGGGAAAAGTAGTGTTTCTTCCCAATGAAGAGGCCTACCCACGAGAATTAAAAGATTTGTTGTTTGCGTGTGGCAGAGATGCATGAGGGTTGGCAAGCAAAGTGAGCAGGGTGCGAAACACCCTAGTTATTTATGAATATTATGAATAATACAATATTTAAAGTGTAACTTAACTCCTGCTTGTCTTTCACTACACCTAATTGCCTGAGGTTATAAATGTAGAAGGGAAGGTAGGGAGAAGTTATATGGTACAATACTTTATAAACAGTGGAAAGTCTGTGAGATTTGAGGCCTTCTGACAAAGGCTACACATTAATCCAAAATGATTTCTTACAAGATCAATTGGCCCTTTGTCACCAGGGGTGCCCACTGGGTGCACACCCAGAATACCCCTATGGTAGTTCCACCCCGGCCATAACTGATGACCAAGTGAGGAGCTAGTTATGCAGGTGTATTCCTCTTGGTTTAAAGGACCCCCCAGTCTCATTCCTAGACACACTTCTGTTGAATACTTTGTTGGCTGAAAGTCCTCAGTGCTGGTGTGTCACAGACATGATGTGCAGCATTGTTCGTAATGGCACTCGGTTTTGTCTTCATTCTGCAGTCCTCTACTACATCCAGTGGGTCCAGAGTGCATCCCATGACTAAGCCTGTTCATTTCAATGACTTGTTGAATCGGTGAGCCTCTCTTGAAGTGATGTCACCAGTCCAGACTGGCCATCACGGAGCCATAGAAGATGTGACAGAAGTCACCACCCACATTAACGGAATGCAGTCTCCTAAGAAAAAAAGAGCCCGCTCTGCTCTTTCTTATATGTCACTGACGTGGACCCCCAAGTACCTGTAGGATTGGACCACCTCTACATCCACATGGACACAGAGGCTCGTTGGTGCGGTGTAAGTCAACGACCAATTCCTTGGCTTTGAGTTGCAAATATTTCTCAAAGTTGTCCCCCTGCCTCTTCCCCCTTATCGATACGCCCCACTAGTGCAGAATCGTCTGAGAAGTGACCTGACGTGCTGTTATATTTATATTCGTGTCTTCTATATTCCTGTGACAAATCAAAACATCAGCCCAGTTCACATGTTTGCAGGGGGCTTGTTAAGAATCCGATGGAAAGCGTCAGTGAGTACATAACCATTGTGGGTCTTCTACAGTGAGATATCTCACCTCTTTTTGGTGGGGTAGGAGTTCCCAGTTGGACCCTTTCCATTTTTTTTTTTTTTGCAGTTGATCCAATCCATCTTTAGTGACGTCCTGCTGCCGGTGTCATCGTTCCTCCCAGAGAGTCATGCTTGTGGTTCCCACTTTGATTCGAGGCGTTCATTAGCACCGCCTGCCAAAAGCTTTATGTAACAGATGTTAGAAAGTAGGGAGTAAGCTTGTGATGCCGGGTTGGGTGGAGAGAAAGTGAGAGAGAGAGAGAGAGAGAGAGAGAGAGCGGTGGGATTGGGGAGGGAGGGGGGGGTGCTGGGGGGGGCTTAACAATGAAGGTTAGCCGCTGTAAATGACAGCGTGTGTGCATATGTGTGTGTGAGATACAGAGAATCAGCTTTACAATGAAACAGCCGGCAGGGACATGACATGAAGGGACAGCACTGGGGGGTCTACTGGGGCTCTGATACTTGGCTGCCTCCCATGACCGAAACTAACGTGACTGTGAAACCATGCTGTACTTTCAGCTTGTCATCATGGCTGGGACGGTGCTGCTGGCTTACTACTTCGAATGCACGGACACCTTCGGGGTACACGTCCAGGGGTTCTTCTGCAACGATGCGGATCTGATGAAGCCATACCCGGGCATGGAAGAGGAAAGCTTCGTCCCTCCCCTCATCTTGTACTGCGTGGTGGCAGCCGCCCCGACGGCCATCGTAAGTCAAACTCACCTGGCTAATTTTATTTCGCTCTTGTTATGTCTTGTATGGTGATGCTCTAACCTGATGTCTGTTTGAAAGTGTGGATGACCATTTCTCTGGCATGTACCATGAATCAAATGTCCAAATGAAACAAATCGCGTACACAGAAAAGTCTGTCAGGTTCAGCAGCTGTTCTTTGTGTACGTGAAAGTGGTCTTTTATTAAAAGATATGAAAGGATGATGGAAGTGCGGAGTTCTTACCCACACGTTTTATAGCTAATTTAAAGTCAAACGTAGCAAGAAGTCCACAGCTGCTAGCCAGCATTAGCCTCGAGTAACTTTTATACAGCGTGAAATTAAATTAAACAGCACCACAGCAAAACACCAGCTGTTATTTTCATACTAAAAGACGTACATTTCTTTACATTTTTATTTTCAGGTTTTCTAATAACATTGTCCATGAAATGCCATTGTTTTAGTTTGTTTGCTCTCGGGCCACTAGAGGGTGCCACTGAGCCCCCAACCCCACAGATACATTTGCCAACACTCAGTTTCAAGTTCAGAATGAAAGCTTTTATTAATCGCAAAATCCTCACTGTTTCACAATTTCAATCCAAATAATTCTTCCTTTCTCCTCTTTCGCTTTTACTCCTCCACTCCACCCAGGCAAGCTTTTGTCAGTTTTCCACACCCAACTCCAACTCCCCTGGGTGAAATGTAGTGGCTTCCTTTATCCCAGATCTGGAAGTTCTTTTAAAATTGGAGCACAGGAGGGTGAA
This sequence comes from Erpetoichthys calabaricus, assembly GCF_900747795.2. Taxonomy (NCBI): domain Eukaryota; kingdom Metazoa; phylum Chordata; class Cladistia; order Polypteriformes; family Polypteridae; genus Erpetoichthys; species Erpetoichthys calabaricus. Next base: position 4,940,194 of record NC_041400.2, read on the forward strand.
GTGACTTTCTCAGGGTCACACACTGGTGTCAGTAGTGGGATCTGAACCCACAACTTCAGAGTTTGAAGTCCAGTGCCTTAACTGCTGCCTGCCTAGTCACGTTTCTTTAAGAGACAAAAGGTAATCCAAGGTCCATCCATCCATTGTCTACCACTTATCCGAAGTCGGGTCGCGGGGGCAGCAGCCTAAGCAGGGAAGCCCAGACCTCCCTCTCCCCGGCCACCTTCTCCAGCTCCTCTGGGGGGATCCCGAGGTGTTCCCAGGCCAGCCGTGACATATAATCCCTTCAGCGTGTCCTGGGTCTGCCCCGTGGCCTTCTCCCAGTGGGACATGCCCGGAACACCACCCTAGGGAGGCGTCCAGGGGGCATCCTGACCAGATGCCCGAGCCACCTCAATTGACTCCTCTCAATGCGGAGGAGCAGCGACTCTACTCCGAGTCTCTACCGGATAACTGAACTCTTCACCCTATCTCTGAGGGAAAGTCCAGCCACCCTGTGGAGAAAACTCATTTCGGCCGCTTGTATCCACGATCTTGGTCTTTCGGTCACTACCCAAAGCTCGTGGCCATAGGTGAGGGTAGGAACGTAGATCGACTGGTAAATTGACAGCCTCGCCTTTTGGCTCAGCTCTCTCTTCACCACGACGGACCGCTGCAGAGCCCGCATTACTGCGGATGACGCACCGATCCGTCTGTCGACCTCCCGCTCCATTCTTCCCTCACTTGTGAACAAGACCCTGAGATACATGAACTCCTCCACTTGAGGCAGTAATGTGTTCCCAACCCGGAGGGAGCATTCTGCTGGTCTGTCACACCGCCCCTCCCTCAGCTGAGGCTCGTAGGGCGAAACGGCCCATCCCACTGCCTTCTGTCCTCCACCTCCCGACTCCAGCTCCCTGAACGGAGTGAGGCGGCCTCTGTTATAGTGCACCCGGAAGTGTTCCAGGTGCACTCTGATCTTCCAGCAGCACTCCCAGAAGTGTGGCAGAAGTGATGAAAGGGTCCCCAGAAGTACTCCACGTGTTCCCGGATCCTCTTCTGGCAACACTTCATTGTGTGACTGAAGTACTGCAGTCTATAGCTTCGGGAATGTCCAGGTGCCCCCTGGTGGTGACCACAGGTTCCAACAGGATTGAGCTTCCAAGCTCCAAGCCCATGGCCCCAATGAAGTCCAGGGGGACTGCCCCCTCGCATCTCAAGGGACGTATTATTGTGGGTCTTTCCACCAAAAGGGTGTTCTGACCGGGCAAGGCTCCCGGCCATCTGTCACACCGGGTAGAAGATTTGAACTGTAGGAGGACTGTAAGAATTCGCTGATTAACTTCAGCTTCAACTTTATTGTCATATGTACTCAGTACAATGAAAATCTTATCTTGCGAGTCCTCCAGCAATAAACATTTTTTTAGTTATGTACAAGAACCCATTTAATTCAGAAACCCACTTACTCCAATTCAGTGTCATAGACGGGCTGGTGTCTGTCCCAGTCACAGTGGGCTCAAGGCAGAAACCAGCAGTTTTATCAAGGGCTGAGTGAGACTCACCAAGTTCATAATCAGGTTCCTCTATTCTCGCAACTTAAGAGAAACACACACACGCTCAGAGATCGAACAATTATGTATGAGTGATACCTAAGTGCCAGTCACTCTGTAGTATCCCACATAGGATCCCATCCACATATGTATGTAAGAGTGATGCCTACACTGCCATACGGGTGTCAACAAGGCACACAAAGGCTCAACAACCTTTGGTTATGTGCCACTTAGCTACCAATGGGGTCTTACTTCAACCACACATGTTCTTTCTATTGAGTTTTGACCTCTCAGCCGTGCCAGTGAGGCACTACATCCAATTTTAATATGCTGTGGGTGCACATACATAAAATATAAGTGGGGTTTTGCCAACATAAAAAGACAATTGCAGCAGTGTCCAGTTCTCCACATGCAATTGGAGGACTTGTCAGCATTCATATTGAAATAAGGGCTCCTACTGACGACGCCGTTCTGTTTTAATTCACGTGACTGGGCCATTATTATAATGCGCATTGATCTGACAAACACATGACACCTCAAAAGTGATGAAGAGGATGTATTTTAGTTCCCTTTGAACAGGGCCAATGCTGCGTGTTTGCACTGATGAACTTTTTTGGTTATTCATCACTTTATATTGGCTACCTGTTGTCACTTTTCAGGGGACTAGCTGACAGGTCAGGAATTTCTCAGCCAAGCTTCACTCCGTCATACCATTAATGTGTGGCACTACATCCAGTTTTAATATGTTGTGGGTGCACATGCATAAAACACAAGTGGGCCAACATAAAAAGGCAATTTTCAGCAGTTTCCGGTTCACCTGATGAAATCGGAGCACTCGACAACATTCATATTGCAATAAGGGCACCTACTGACGACGCTGCTTTTGTTAACTGTGAGCTGTGATATTCCATTAATGCACAAGTCATCTACGATTCCAAAATGTTGTGTCTCAGTGGCCTGGGTCAGCCCGTGACTCATTTATTTTGTGGCAGACTAGCTTTGACAGATGTGATGGTGCAGTACGTGGTGTCTGGCTTGTTGCTAAGGTAACTAGCTGAACCCTCAGTGTTTTGTACGTCCTGCGCTATTCATAGTAACAACAATCACATTACATGTGCCAGGTGATAACGGCTACCCGTTTAGACACTGGTGCCTTATGTTCTTCCCAGTAACTCCAGAGCACAGAGGAGAGGCCTCATAATGCTCTTCATGATCTATCTATCTTCTGTCTAGTTGCGGAGCACAGCCAGATACTCTTGGACGCGGCTGGAGGGGTCTCGATGAGTCAGGTGGGAGCCGTTGTTCTACCAGCCCATGAAATTATATAGCACCGTGACTGCCTATGTATGAGGCTGATTAATTAGCATACTTCATATATGGACGTTTCAGGGTGGCATTCGAGGTGCTTTCACGTACGCACATTTAAAGGTGATCGTGATTTATAAACAGTAAATTGTGCAGAAATGTGCATATTTCTATTTTTTTTTTTTTTTTACTTTCTCGTATATAAAGTATAGGGAAAATATTGTAACCGTCCAAAAATTTGATGTCGAGATTTTGATGAATCTCGACGTTTTAGACCTCCCTGATTCCGAAAATACCATTTTTGAAATTATGTTCTTCTGTCTGTTTGTGTGTGTGTGTGTGTGTGTGTGTAAAAACACGATAACTTGAGTACGCTTTCACTTAGGCCAGCCAAATTTTACACACAAAGACACATTTATTTTTACTTCACTCTTTTATTAAAAAAAATGATTGGCTATTTTGCAAATTAGAATTTGAATTGGGGTGTATGCCTTGGGAAAACCTGGAAAAAGTTTGGGAACCATTGGACTAGGTCAAAACTTTAAAGATTTTTCTGCCTAGGCATTATTTTCTATTTTTTTGACTTTGATTTGCGTGTCGTGTTTTGGCTTAGGTGATGTGGAATATATTTTTTTATTTTACTTTCTCATTACGTCTCTTTTCATTTTTTAAATTTTGTCTCGTGTCCTGGCTGTTGTTTTATACGCATTACGTATTCCTGGCTTTCTCCTGATTCCATCCTACTTAAAAGTGCTGTTGCCCTGTGCAGTCTCTGTATCTCAATATCTCTGTCGGACAGATTTGATTTAATTTATTTTGTGCAAGAGGACCACTTTCTGGATACACAACTGAGGTCTTGTTCAAAAAGCGGACACCAAAAGCCCCTACTACAAACCCTGAAGTTAAGGTTCGTGGGGGTAAGGCCAGGTACACCAGTGTCCATAATCTTAAAAGTTAGATCAGGTGCCTAATCTTAAAGTGGAACCCTCGTGTATACTGATGGCATCCGCTTTTTGAACAAGACCCCACAACTGTCCACATTCAGCTTAGATTTGAATCCCTTACAAAATTAAGTTTGACAGTAAAGCAAAAAAATCAGATATGAGCCAAAAATCACTTTTAGCGGCACCATGAACATCTTTAATTTGTGGCTGCCTATTACTCATGAGCTATTTTTTTTACTATTTTATGATGCACTATACTTTCAATAATCAGGGTAATATTAGCCTTCTGTGAGTGGGTGTGATTGACAGGAATGCACCGAGCCTTACCTTGCACCCAGAACTGCTAGGATAGGATGTGACCCACCATAAGTGTGAATGGTGTTCAGTGGTCTTCAGAGTGTTACATTATAATAAAGTCAGCATCCTCTTTAATTTCAGATTTTCACTGGAGAGATATCGATGTACTTCATACGGTCTACAAGAGAAGCCCTCATAGCCCAGGAGAAGACGATTGTGACTGGAGAATGCTGCTACCTAAACCCCCTTATCAGAAGAATTATAAGATTTATAGGTAAGCTCCAGTTATTTTTGAGTGGAGGTGGTGCACTGCTACAAGTACTTGGGGGTCCACATCAATAATAACTTGGACTGGTTTCATAACACTGAAGAACTATAGAAGGAGGGACAGAGCAGACTCTTAAGGGGACTGAGCTCCTTTAATGTGGGCAGTCACATCCTTCAGATCTTCTACAACTCTGTGATGGCCAATGTGGAGTGCTGGGCCAGTAACATCACTTCAAGAGAGGACCGCCGAATTAACAAGCTAACTAAAGGGCAGGCTCAGGTAGGGGACACACTCTGGAACCCCTAGGAGGGTGTAGGAAAGGAGAGAATTAAAAACCAGACTGAGTGCCAATATGGACAATGCTGCACTTCCACTTGGTGACATAATAACACCGAGGACTTTTCAGCCAATGAATCATGAAGTGGGGCAGGAAACGCTATGGGGGGCTTCTTTATACCAACAGAAATACACCTGCATTATGGCTCTTTCTTTCTTTTAAATTGTGTTCTATCTATCTATCTATCTATCTATCTATCTATCTATCTATCTATCTATCTATCTATCTATCTATCTATCTATCTATCTATCTATCTATCTATCTATCTATCTATCTATCTATCTATCTATCTATCTATCTATCTATCTATCTATCTGTGTATAATCTGATCTCTCACTCTTCCGCTATATCACAATTTTGGGAACTTTTTGACTGCCCTTCTATTAAATGTTGCTTGATGAGCTTTTAATATGAGATTTCATTTTCTGATTTTTAATAAAATTCAAACCTTTCTGAAGACTTTTAACTCTGTCATTAATGGTGTGCCATAAAATGTGTGGAAAGTTATGATAATAATAATAAAAATAATAATAACAATATTTTTTTATATAGTGCCTTTCCCATGCTCAAGGTGCTTAAAAGATTAGATTCAATAAACTTTATTATATATATTTTTATATACTCATGTATAAGTCTGGTCTTGGGCGGCATGGTGGCGCAGTGGTAGCGCTGCTGCCTCGCAGTTAGGAGACCTGGGTTCACTTCCCGGGTCCTCCCTGTGTGGAGTTTGCATGTTCTCCCCGTGTCCGCATGGGTTTCCTCCGGGCGCTCCAGTTTCCTCCCACAGTCCAAAGACATGCAGGTTAGGTGGATTGGCGATTCTAAATTGTCCCTAGTGTGTGCTTGGTGTGTGGGTGTGTTCGTGTGTGTCCTGCGCAGGATTGGTTCCTGCCTTGTACCCTGTGTTGGCTGGGATTGGCTCCAGCAGACCCCCGTGACCCTGTGTTCAGATTCAGCGGGTTGGAAAATGGATGGATGGATAAGTCTGGTCTTGAAACCCGAAAAATTGATTATAAAATCAGACCCCGACTTATACGCCCGTTCAAAAACATGACACTTAATTTTTTTTTTTTACATCTTCTTGCCTCCTCTAATCTCGCACCAGTTTCTCAGACGCATCAAATTTTGTTGCAGCAGCATACAGTAGTTACCGATTTCTTTTGCTACTTCAACAATATTTAATTTAAAAGCAGATTCATATTTTCTTCTGATCGAACGCTCCATCGTAGGTAAGGTATGCTCTTGAGATAAAAGTGTATGAGGGTGTGAGATACAAACAACACAAATCAGTGCAAAGGTTGCTTCAGAATAGTTCAGGTATCACCCGTAGGCCCAATAGAGAGATAGAGAGGTTAGGACCACACGCTGACACAGCGCATCGCCGCACCCACATAGAAACCAAAGGCCGTGTGCTCCGTGGTTCCTCTCTCAGGTGGGCTTTAGCATATCAATCCCTTGTACCCATAGAATGAGTTTTCCACATTCGACTTAAATGACTGACATTATAAAATCCGAGTTATCTGTGGGAGAACTTATCCGTGAGTATATACGGTAATCCCATGGGGATATTCACATGCATACAGTGACAAAAGCATAACAAACGAAGACACAGATTCACAGGACAGATAATACAGCAACTCAATCAACCAAACTACTCTCTGTATTTATAAAATCCTAAACCTAGAAGAGCAACGGTTTTATGTCACGTTTTTTGTCACGCTTTAAATTGGACTTATTTTAAAATCTACATATATATGTTTGGTATCATTCTTTTCAGGATTTATCAAACTTTAATGTGATGTTGTTAGATTTTCAGATTCTTATTCCATTTTTAAATTATAAAATAAAAATTATAAAGAACTCACGTCGGGCGAGACGAGACATTGTGCCAAGAGATTTAACCACGCCAGGGGCTGGAAATAAAAGACAAAGAGTAGGACAGCCGCTGTAAAGGCTTTTAAATGTTTGAAGTGCCACACGAGATGAAGATCACAAGGCACAGCAGGAGCAGCAAGCCAGCAGCTGATCGAGCAAAGAGGAGGTAAAAAACGAAACTGTATTTGCTTCCCATTGTATCACCGTTTAAGATGGGGTTTGGGAGGAGCGACCGCGTCTCCTTGGGTTGCGTTCAGCCCCCCTCTTCACAATGTGAGCGGCAGAGATGTGAAGTGGCTGGTGTGTAGTGCAGCCCTCGGGGACTGACGAGCGTAGCGAGCAGGGGGAAAAACCTCCTAGTAAATAAATTAACTTAGTGAGTATATTGGGTGGAAGCAATGGATTGCCTGATATCAGTGGGCAGAAAAGACCCCGGGAGGCACTTCTTAGCACACCATGGTGGAATGGACCCTTGGCTAAAAGTGCTCCAAGAGAGAGCGCCTCCTGGAGGGAATGAGGTTTTTTTCATGATGGCATCCCCTTTTGCCGCCATCTTCTTTTCCACAACAGCTTCCATTTGTCAGACCAGTCCAGTTTACTGTTTGTGTGGAGCCCCCAAGGAGTCTGTAGCTCTTCACCAATTCCATGTCCTCGCCCTGGATGGTTGACTGGTCTCAGAGGCGTGTTGGCACACCAGAAGTCCACTCCCAGCTCTTTTCTCTTACTGACGTCAAGTTGCAGGTGGTCCTCCACAGCACTTCCTGTACTCTGACTTGTCCACATTGTTAATGATGGAGGAGTCATCTGAAAACATCTGTAGATGGCAAGCGGTGGTATTGTGCTGGAAGTCAGTTGTGTAGAGGGGTACACAAGAAAGGTGACAGAACAGTGCCCTGAGGTGCTCCAGTATTATTTTATTATTATTGATTCTTTTCTTGCCGGTGTCAATGATTTGCCTCCATCTTGTTCTGCTTCAGCCCATGTTAGGTCCATCATCTTCAGCTCATTTTTCACAGATTGCCACTAGGTGGTTTCAGGCTGGCCTTGTTTGCACTTCCCAGGTGGTGTCCGTCTCAGAGCAATCTTAGCTATACGGTTCTGGTCCATTCTGAGGATGTACAGTGTATCCGGAAAGTATTCCCAGCGCATCACTTTTTCCACATTTTGTTATGTTACAGCCTTATTCCAAAATGGATTAAATTCATTTTTTTCCTCAGAAATCTACACACAACATCCCATAATGACAACGTGAAAAAAGTTTACTTAAGGTTTTTACAAATTTATTAAAAATAAAAAAACTGAGAAATCCCATGTCCATAAGTATTCACAGCCTTTGCTCAATACTTTGTCGATGCCCCTTTGGCAGCAATTCCAGCCTCAAGTTTTGTTGAATATGATGCCACCAGCTTGGCACACCTATCCTTGGCCAGTTTCGCCCATTCCTCTTTGCAGCACCTCTCAAGCTCCATCAGGTTGGATGGGAAGCGTCGGTGCACAGCCATTTTAAGATCTCTCCAGAGATGTTCAATCGGATTCAAGTCTGGGCTCTGGCTGAGCCACTCAAGGACATTCACAGAGTTGTCCTGAAGCCACTCCTTTGATATCTTGGCTGTGTGCTTAGGGTCGTTGTCCTGCTGAAAGATGAACCGTCGCCCCAGTCTGAGGTCAAGAGCGCTCTGGAGCAGGTTTTCATCCAGGATGTCTCTGTACATTGCTGCAGTCATCTTTCCCTTTATCCTGACTAGTCTCCCAGTCCCTGCCGCTGAAAAACATCCCCACAGCATGATGCTGCCACCACCATGCTTAACTGTAGGGATGGTGCCAGGTTTCCTCCAAACGTGACGCCTGGCATTCACACCAAATAGTTCAATCTTTGTCTCATCAGACCAGAGAATTTTCTATCTCATGGTCTGAGAGTCCTTCAGGTGCCTTTTGGCAAACTCCAGGCGGGCTGCCATGTGCCTTTTACTAAGGAGTGGCTTCCGTCTGGCCACTCTACCATACAGGCCTGATCGGTGGATTGCTGCAGAGATGGTTGTCCTTCTGGAAGGTTCTCCTCTCTCCACAGAGGACCTCTGGAGCTCTGACAGAGTGACCATCGGGTTCTTGGTCACCTCCCTGACTAAGGCCCTTCTCCCCTGATCGCTCAGTTTAGATGGCCGGCCAGCTCTATGAAGAGTCCTGCTGGTTTTGAACTTCTTCCACTTACAGATGATGGAGGCCACTGTGCTCATTGGGACCTTCAAAGCAGCAGAAATGTTTCTGTAACCTTCCCCAGATTTGTGCCTTGAGACAATCCTGTCTCGGAGGTCTACAAACAATTCCTTTGACTTCATGCTTGGTTTGTGCTCTGACATAAACTGTCAACTGTGGGACCTTATATAGACAGGTGTGTGCCTTTCTAAATCAGGTCCAGTCAACTGAATTGACCACAGGTGGACTCCAAAGAAGCTGCAGAAACATCTCAAGGATGATCAGGGGAAACAGGATGCACCTGAGCTCAATTCTGAGCTTCATGGCAAAGGCTGTGAATACTTATGTACATGTGCTTTCTCATTTTTTTTTATTTTTTAATAAATTTGCAAAAATCTCAAGTAAACTTTTTTCACGTTGTCATTATGGGGTGTTGTGTGTAGAATTCTGAGGAAAAAAATGAATTTAATCCATTTTGGAATAAGGCTGTAACATAAGAAAATGTGGAAAAAGTGATGCACTGGGAATACTTTCCGGATGCACTGTGGCCAAGACATCTTAAGCGTCGGTGCTTGATCTCCAGCACCACACTCTGGCTCTTAGTTTTCTTGTACAGATCTTCATTAGAGATCTTCTCGAGCCTGAAGATACCACAGATCTTCCTGAGACATCCACTGTGGAAGGCGTTGATCTCGTTCATTCCATGGCTCCAGTTTTGCACTACGCCATTTCCGACACGCAGTCCCCCATCCTCACAAACTGCTGTCTGTAGCTCAGGTAGGTCCAAGTGAGGGGGTCTGAACACTTTCTGAATCCACTGCTTTACCAATTTTGAATTCTTCAATTGTAAACTCATTTTGTTTAAAAATGCTCATTTATTATTCTTTTGTTATGTGTGTGTGTGTATGTGTCTCATATTGCAGGTGTGTTTGCTTTTGGACTCTTTGCCACGGATATTTTTGTTAACGCCGGCCAAGTTGTGACTGGAAATCTCGCCCCATACTTCCTGAGTGTGTGCAAACCAAACTACACAGGGACAGAGTGCCGCTTCAATCACCAGTTCATCTCCAATGGACGCATCTGCACGGGGGACCACCTGGTGGTTGACAAAGCCCGAAGATCGTTCCCATCGAAAGACGCATCGCTGAGTGTTTATTCTGCTGTCTATGTCACCGTAAGAACGATTTCTTATCTTTAGAATATGTGTGTGTTATTCTGGGGGGCGTTTAGTTAAACATGAAAGAGGCTGAGGTGCCATGTTTGATGATATTGCTGTACTCATTTTTACTTAACTACCTGCATGTTGTGAATTGACCCTCACAGCTCTACATTTTGACAGATGAATGACTCATTAATGCACAACTAATTACCGACAAAACAGACGTATAAAAACGCAACTACAGCTACGTGCCGCCAGAGGTGGCTTTAGGGGTGTGCGGGGCCTACGGCTGACCAACCCCATGCGGGGCCGGTTACGTCAAACACTGTCACCGATACGTGTGGACTCTATAAATTTGCGTGCGAAATTAATCCAAAATAATGTTAACATAAACCAGATTTTCTCATTATAGTATTCAGCTAAATACAGCTAAATTTTTGCAAGATACCACTTGGACTTTATCAAAATATAACAATATCTCTCTGTTTTGTCTTGGTAGAGTAATATATTGCTCTACTTTCCCCTATTGTATTATTAAGATGTAGCCACTGACAGAACGCCTCAAATCCCACAGACTTACCACTGTTTATAAGGTATTATAGTATATAACTTATCCCCACCTTCCCTTCTATATCTATAACCTCAGACAATTAGATGTAGTAAAAAAACAAGCAGGAGTTAAGTTACACATAAAATAATGTATTATTGATAATAATCATAAATAATAACAATATGCAAAGTACATTTGAATATTGGCAACCATACAACCTGATTAAATGGTGATGTGTGGTTTCAGGCGGCACACAGACTTGTTATTTAAAATGTCTCTAGTTAAGGCATCATTGGTGCTCAGCTTTGTTCAGAACAGGCTGCAAGTCTGTCTCAATATGGCTGCTAAGTTGTGGTCTCCATTGTGTTGTCCTTTCAGTTCATGGTGTGATGGTCTTCATCAGTTTGGTAAGAGAGATACTTCTTCATCATACGTTGGTTAGTAAGAGAGAGATACTTTTTCATCATCACAGGTTAGCAAGAGAGAGATTGTGAGGTTAAACAAGTAAATTTATAGATGTTCTCTCCAACCCCTAGAGCCAATAGGACATCATGGTACTGAAAAACTTCTGATCCAAGCCAATTCCAAACAGCCATACTTCAGACCAATGGGGGAAATAGAACATCTTAACACCTGCCATCCCTCCAAACCACATGTTAACGTAACCTGGCTTTCTTGCGGGGGTTGAAAGACTTTAGCAGAGAAACACTCGCCAAACTGGTTTAAGGCACGTCCCCCAAATCCTGTTGTAAATTCAAAGAGATCCATTCCTCGGGTTGTAAACATGAATGCTTCTCACTAATATTACATTTGCTTTGCCTAAATTACAAATAAAAACATACAAAATATTTATCAAGTTATATGCAAAATCTCACATCACAACAGGAAGCAAGGACTTCAGTTTTGTAATTGTAATTGTAGTGTTGTACTAGCTATCCCCCACATAGTAGTGAAATAGGACAAGCTTAAAAAATCAATTAAAAAATAAAAAGAAATTTACTTCTGGCCAACCGGAAGGTTGGTACACTCCGACGTCAAACGTTGGCAGTGTATCTGATCGTGTTCAGCTCTGACAGGAGAGCGTCCCCCGCGTGGAGAGAAGAGCATGTGGCCTTGATATCTCTAGGATACCCTCTAAAACACACAGAGCTCTGATCTCTCTCTCAAACACATCAGACGTTACTCCTTGACAATCTCTAGATGATAATGTCTGCTGAACAAACAGGTATCACCAGCTAAGCAGAGGCAAGGTGCGCTCCAACACATGGCGCGAGGTAGAGCGACACAAATGGAGGCTGACGTGTGAGTGAGGAGGGCCCGGCCCGGCTCCCTATTCCTGACGTCCTGCTTCCCCCTCCCCTCAGCCCGCCGCCGCACTCTCCCGCAAATAAACCGGTTCCACCAGCAAACTATGATACTTAGCATCGATGAGATAAGACGCAAAACCAACTGGAATGATTACACTGGTCTACAAAAAAAATTTTTTGTTTGCTACTGGGAACTTCAGAGCAGCTCTTTATTAAGTTTTTTTACACTGATTCCATATATGAAATTGGATTTAAGCTAGCACGTCTGGTTATTGAAATACACATCATTGACGTCTTGACACTTTTGAATATCAATATAATCTATCAACACGATATCTGGAGTTTGGACTCTGTCCCACCAAAATTGTTTTGATGTGTTTATTCTGAAAACAAACCAGAAGACGATACCAGAGACACGTTAAAGTATATTTATGCCAATTTACCTCAATATAAAAGTGAGGTCCGTGTGCTCCAAAAATGTTGAAGGCACTCGCTTTTATGCTTGTACTGCACACCCGTCTCTCTTTGCAAGAACCAACAGTAGTCACCCATCATGCTCGGAGTAAATTTTCCCCGATATCGGTTTTCCATCACCTTTATCCATCCATTTTCCAACCCGCTGAATCCAAACACAGGGTCACGGGGGTCTGGTGGAGCCAATCCCAGGGCACAAGGCAGGAACCAATCCTGGGTAGGGTGCCAACCCACTGCAGGACACACACACACCAGGGCCAATTTAGAATCGCCAATCCACCTAACCAGCATGTCTTTGGACTGTGGGAGAAAACCCATGCAGACACGGGGAGAACATGCAAACTCCACACAGGCAGGGCCGGATTTTCCTATAGGCTAACTAGGCTTCAGCCTAGGGCCTCAAGATCAAGAGGGGCCTACATTCAAATTGTTAGCAAAATTTTATTATCTCTCATGTAATTTACAAACTTAAAAATGGAAGGTGAAAGGGCCTCATAAGTGGAATAGCCTAGGGCCTCTTTTCATATAAATCCGGCCCAGCACACAGGGAGGACCCGGAAAGCGAACCCAGGTCCCCAAGTCTCCCAACTGCGAGGCAGCAGCGCTACCCACTGCGCCACCCATCACCTTTATATCTTGATGAAATCTTTCCCCATACTCATCTCTGATTTGGTGGAAAAAATTTGAAATGAGAATGTAAAAAATGCGTCTTCAGTGCCATTCTGTCTCCCGTAAGCTGATATACTTTCAGCAGGTTCTCCACAAGCTCGGTATAATTCTCTGCTCTGTGACTGCCAAGAAAATTCTAGACAACCTGCACGAATGAGGGCGCTGATTCAGTGGACTTCAGTTTCTTTTTGAACTCATCGTCAAGTATCAGTTCACTGATTTCAGGCCCAACAAAAACACCTTCCTTAATTTTGGCTTCACTTTTCTCGAGACCAAACTTATTTCTTAAATTCTGAAATGCATTGCCTTTACTGTCCAGTCACCCTAGTTGTCCAAGACCTGGAACATCATAACTAAAAAATGGGGCGTGCTGCTGGACGAAAACGGTTTTCAGATTTGGAATCAGCAAGTGAAATTTGTTAAAGTTTTGCGGAGTGGAGTGGCAGCTCTGAGAGTAGGGATCTGCACTGGCGATCGGAAGGTTGCCGGTTTGAATCCCGTACAATGCCAATAGGGACTCTGCTCTGTTGGGCCCTTGAGCAAGGCCCTTAACCTGCAATTGCTGAGCACTTTGAGTCATGAGAAAAGCACTATATACAGTGGGTACGGAAAGTATTCAGACACCCTTCAATTTTTTACTCTTTGTCATATTGCAGCCATTTGCTAAAATCATTTAAATTAATTTTTTTCCTCATTAATGTACACACAGCACCCCATATTGACAGACAAAAAAAAAGAATTTTTGAAATTGTTGCAGATTTATTAAAAAAGAAAAACTGAAATATCACATGGTCCTAAGTATTCAGACCCTTTGCTGTGACACTCATATATTTAACTCAGGTGCTTTCCATTTCTTCTGATCATCCTTGAGATCACCTTCATTTGAGTCCAGCTGTGTTTGATGATACTGATTGGACTTGATTAGGAAAGCCACACACCTGTCTATATAAGACCTTACAGCTCACAATGCATGTCAGAGCAAATGAGAATCATGAGGTCAAAGGAGCTGCCTGAAGAGCTCAGAGACAGAATTGTGGCAAGGCACAGATCTGGCCAAGGTTACAAAAAAATTTCTGCTGCACTTAAGGTTCCCAAGAGCACAGTGGCCTCCATAATCCTTAAATGGAAGACGTTTGGGACGACCAGAACCCTTCCTAGAGCTGGCCGTCTGGCCAAGCTGAGCTACCGGGGGAGAAGAGCCTTGGTGAGAGAGGTAAAGAAGAACCCAAAGATCACTTTGGCTGAGCTCCAGAGATGCAGTCAGGAGATGGGAGAAAGTTGTAGAAATTCAACCATCACTGCAGCCCTCCACCAGTCAGGGCTTTATGGCAGAGTGGCCTGTGGGAAGCCTCTCCTCAGTGCAAGACACATGACAGCCCGCATGGAGTTTGCTGAGATGGTGAGAAATAAGATTCTCTGGTCTGATGAGACCAAGATAGAACTTTTTGGCCTTAATTCTAAGCGGTATGTGTGGAGACAACCAGGCACTGCTCATCACTTGTCCAATACAGTCCCCACAGTGAAGCATGGCAGTGGCAGCATCATGCTATGGGGGTGTTTTTCAGCTGCAGGGACAGGATGACTGGTTGCAATCGAGAGAATGAATGATGAATGCGGCCAAGTACAGGGATATCCTGGACAAAAACCTTCTCCAGAGTGCTAAGGACCTCAGACTGGGCCGAAGGTTTACCTTCCAACAAGACAATGACCCTAAGCACACAGCTAAAATAACGAAGGAGTGTCTTCACAACAACTCTGTGACTGTTCTTGAATGGCCCAGCCAGAGCCCTGACTTAAACCCAATTGAGCATCTCTGGAGAGACCTAAAAATGGCTGTCCACCAACGTTTACCATCCAACCTGACAGAACTGGAGAGGATCTGCAAGGAGGAATGGCAGAGGATCCCCAAATCCAGGTGTGAAAAACTTGTTGCATCTTTCCCAAGAAGACTCGTGGCTGTATTAGCTCAAAAGGGCGCTTCTACTAAATACTGAGCAAAGGGTCTGAATACTTAGGACCATGTGATATTTCAGTTTTTCTTTTTTAATAAATCTGCAACAATTTCAAAAATTCTTTTTTTTGTCTGTCAATATGGGGTGCTGTGTGTATATTAATGAGGAAAAAAATTAATTTAAATGATTTTAGCAAATGGCTGCAATATAACAAAGATTGAAAAATTGAAGGGGGTCTGAATACTTTCCGTACCCACTGTAAATACAAAGAATTATTATTATTAAAGTACAGGTGAAAGAATCCCAGTAGCAAAATGCTTGTTGACCAGTGTTATAGAAAAAAACCCGATCTAAATCCGCGAAGTAGTTCTCTCGTGAAAAGCGGACAGACAGACAGACAGGCGTTGGATTTTATATTTATAGAGATGTGTAATACTTTGCATTTACTGACATCTAAATCCGTGAAGTAGTTCTCTCGTTCGCTAGCTAAGCGGAGGTAAGGTACACGCCCTGAGGGTGGAGCTTGAGTGAGGACGGCCCCTCCCACCTCCCCTCGGCCCGCTGCATGTCTCTCGGATTCGTGCAAAATAAATCAGTTACCGTAAGCGAACTATAATACATAGTGCAATGAGAGAAGTCACAAAATCAACCGGAATGTTCAAGTAAATTATAGGAAAAAAGCCCGATCTACAGTGCATCCTGAAAGTATTCACAGCGCTTCATCACTTTGTCCACATTTTGTTATGTTACAGCCTTATTCCAAAATGGATTCAATTCATTTTTTTCCTCAGAATTCTACACACAACACCCCATAATGACAACGTGAAAAAAGTTTACTTGAGGTTTTTGCAAATTTATTAAAAATAAAAAACCTGAGAAATCCCATGTACATAAGTATTCACACAAAGGATGAGGATTTGCTGCACTGGAATGGACACTTCAATTTTTTGTTTTCTAAAGTTATTGATTGTGTTTAAATCACTTTCTTACTCTAATTAGAAATGTTATTTATAGTCAATAGCAGTTACAATTGACAAGATAGGCTCTGCCTGTGGACTGTGCTAAGATATCATTGGCTATGAAAGACGTCAACTTAAATTGCTTTGTGTATTTTCATTACAGATGTACATCACAAGCACTATAAAGACAAAAAGCAGTAGGCTGGCCAAGCCTGTTCTCTGTTTAGGGACCCTGTGTGCTGCGTTTCTGACAGGTCTCAACAGGGTCTCCGAATATCGAAATCACTGTTCTGATGTGGTCGCCGGATTCATTTTGGGAAGCGCCGTAGCCTTGTTCTTGGTAAGTTGTGGTCTTATAGTTCTACTGGGCAGCCGCTTGTGTATCTGTGTTGATTTCAAATCCCGACCGGGTTATTGCCTCTCTGAGGTTTGCACCTTCTTCTCATGTCTGCATGTGTTTTATTCATACAGACAAAAATTAAATTAAGCCATCCGGCACCGCCAACTCTTTTTCATATTCTTTTGAACACCATTAGCACTTGCCGTACTACATTCTTAGAGAGTTTCAATTGATCTGTCATAAAGTTAATTGATATCCATTGGTATTGACAGCTGCACAAGTGTAATACATTGATATGAAAGGCACTATATAATAGATAGATAAACAGAAATTTTAGCATAGTTGGCAGGATCAGATAGATAGATGGATAGATAGTGTGAGACTTGCCTGGACACCATCAGACAGACACCGCATCTTTACAAAATGCACCTTTATTTTCTGCTCTCCAACACAACACAGTCCCGCACAACACACTGTGCTTCTTGCTCCAATCACCTTTACTCCAGGCCTTTCTCTCTCTTGTCTGTGGGCCACTTGTCCTCTCTCCACAGGAGCTTCGTCCTGCTCCTGCTCCCAATTCCAGCTCTCTGATTGGAGGAAGGCGGCCCCTTTTATTCCTACCTGGATGAGCTCCAGGTGCTCTGCCTGACATCACCTCCTGGTGTGGCGGAAGCATCAGGAGAGCACCCGGAAGCACTCTGGAAGGATCAACATCCATGGGTGTGGCGGAAGTAAATATGTCCCGGGTTCCATGAGGTTCGGGGCGCCCCCTGGCGGTGACCAGAGGCCCCAATGGACTTGAGCCTCCCTGCTCCCCTTCTGTGGGCCTCTTCTAATCTAGGGTGGTTGCCCCCTCATGGCCCGGAAGATGAATACGCCATGACCCGGTCCTTCCAGGCGTCCCGGCCGGGTCTGACCCCCAGCCTTGTACGACAATAGATCTACTGCTATATAGCTAGTATATGATTGAGATAAAGATCAGGGGCTGGGCTCAATAGATCAGGGGCTTAAGCATCTGTAGCCCACCCCTCCTGACACCACTCGCCAGGACTTCGCAGCTCTGCAGCCTTATACCTAATTCTATTTGGTATGGTGGTACAATGGGCATGAGTGCTGCTTTTGAATGACAGGGAGCATTAGAGAGAATGGCTGCAGTAAGATACTTGCAAGGGAAGGGCTAACAAATGCCACAGAACTAGTTATTTAAAGAGATAGATAGATAAATAGTGTAGTTGGCAGGATTGGATAGATAGATAGATAGATAGATAGATAGATAGATAGATAGATAGATAGATAGATAGATAGATAGATAGATAGATAGATAGATAGATAGATAGATAGATAGATAGATAGATAGATAGATAGATAGATAGATAGTGTAGTTGGCAGGATTAGATAGATAGATAGATAGATAGATAGATAGATAGATAGATAGATAGATAGATAGATAGATAGATAGATAGATAGATAGATAGATAGATAGATAGATAGATGGATAGATAGATAGTGTAGTTGGCAGGATTAGATAGATAGATAGATAGATAGATAGATAGATAGATAGATAGATAGATAGATAGATAGATAGATAGATAGATAGATAGATAGATAGATAGATAGATAGTGTAGTTGGCAGGATTAGATAGATAGATAGATAGATAGATAGATAGATAGATAGATAGATAGATAGATAGATAGATAGATAGATAGATAGTGTAGTTGGCAGGATTAGATAGATAGATAGATAGATAGATAGATAGATAGATAGATAGATAGATAGATAGATAGATAGATAGATAGATAGATAGATAGTGTAGTTGGCAGGATTAGACAGATAGATAGATAGATAGATAGATAGATAGATAGATAGATAGATAGATAGATAGATAGATAGATAGATAGATAGATAGATAGATAGATAGATAGATAGATATGAAAGGCATTATATGATAGATAGATAGATAGATAGATAGATAGATAGATAGATAGATAGATAGATAGATAGATAGATAGATAGATAGATATGAAAGGCACTATATGATAGATAGATAGATAGATAGATAGAGATTTGTGCAATAAAACTCATATTTGTCTGTTGTAGACCAAGCATTGCTCATCACCTACCTAATACCATCCCTATGCTGAAGGTTGGCGATAACAGCATCATGCTATGGTGGCACTTCTCAGTGGCAGGGGACATGGAGACTGGTCAGATTTGAGGGAAGGATGAATGCAGCCAAATACTGAGAGGTCCAGAGGGTGTAGGACCTCAGACTGGGCTGACAGCTCACTTTTAATTTATGACAATGACCCAAAGCATAAAGCCAAGACAATGTTGCAGTTGTTTTGAGACAAGTCTGTGACTGTCCTGGAAAAGCTCAGATTAAAGCCCCATAGAACAAGTGTGGAGACACCTGACGGTGACACTTCACAGTAAATCCCTATCCAATCTAATTGAGCTTGAGAGGATGTGCCAGGAAGAATGATATCTGGTGCCCAAATCTAGGAGTGAAAACTTGTAGAGACTTAAGCAAGAAGACTTGAATATGTCTGGTGAAGACCAGGCACTGCTCACCACCTGCCTTATAGCATCGTCATGGTAATGCCTGGTAGTGACAGGGACACAGTGACAGGGGGACTGGTCAGAACTGTCACATTTCGTAGGCACTGATGTTCTTAATTAGATTTTTCTTTATCTGTTAGTAATCTGAGTCTTCTCTTCATTTATGTTGCACTCACATTTATTTTCATAGCAATACAAAGTAAAGGAAGCACTTTAAATAAACTATTCATTGCTCACAAATGTAGCTAATGTGAATGCGGTGTAATTTTCTCTTTCATTTCATTTATTATGCTAGTTAAATATGCCTTTGTTTTAGCAAATGGAAGCACTTGAAATGTGCTCACTAAAATGTGTCCATTGTTTGTGTGAAATAGAAGTTTGACACAAATTTATTTTCTCATTGTTTCTGTTATTATAGCTTTTGTAATAACCCCGGTCCAAAGTTTTCAACTCAGACATTTTTTTGAAAACTCTTTGAAAGTAAAGTTTTCTTTTTTTCATTTTTCTTTTGAAGGGAATTTGTGTTGTACACAATTTTAAAGGCGTGAATGGAACCCCAACGAAACAGAAAAGCGAAGATTACCGCGGCCTCCCGCTAATGACGTTCCCACGAGTGGAGAGCCCCCTGGAGACGCTGAGCGCACAGGTATTACACAGGTGTCTGTTAGCGGCCCACTGTACTTCATGAAGGACTTGACGTGCCGTAGTCTTCACGAGATATGCAGGTACAGCTCAGAACCGAGATGGAGTTGAGGACGATGACGTCATTGTTTATAATGCATTAAGGGTCAAATATAAGTAGACTGTCTGTTAAGCAGGGGCTCAAGGCTGTTGGCGTAAGACGCCTTCCCACCTCAGAGACTTTTAGAGACTCAGGAACTTTAAAAGCATTCCCACCGCAAGAACATCAGGCCATCTATAGTTACTGGTACTTTATTTTTAGCTCCACCTCCAGGGTGTGGACTTTTCCTTCATGCAGAAACTATAGTGGGTGGAGCTCAGGTGATTAATTGTGCTGATTGGTTGACCACAAGAACTGGTGCCGTCTCACAAGTCTGTTAGCACTTTGGACTTTGGAAAGTTATCTATGAAGATGGAGCGCCGCCTCCCTGGTGCACCACGCCTTGCATTGTATCGAAGAAATAAGGTCAGCGCTCCCACACAAACTCCCAACCTATCAATTGCACTGCATTTTTGAACCACTTCACTCTTAATAGCCACCTCCCTGTTGCACCACATGTATCCAGCAGGGGGCGCTTGTTCTCTGGGATTGTGTCCATTCTTGATGCAGGACAGAGTCGAGCCATTCCCATCCCTTTTGTAACCACAATAGAGATAATCCGATGAGAGAACGATGGCACAAAAAGAGATATATGTATTTACCTTGCTTTAAATTGTAATTTTCCTCCCAAAGAATACAATGCATGACTCCTTTGTACATACATATTCAGACCCAGTGACGTGCGGTGAGGCTCATGGCTGGTGACTCCTTCAGAGTTTGATTTACAAATCTATGAACCCCAAAGAGTCGCTGATTCACAGTTCAGTTGGCAGCCAGCAGGCACATTGCCTACTGGTTATGTTTTATATCTCATCTCATTCTTTACACACACAGGTGAGGCGCATATTGGACTGAGAAAGAACGTCACGTTTATATCGGCGTCAGAGAGAGGGAGCGGAGAGAGCGCATTTGCTCCTCACCCTTCATGTGTTCTAAATTTGCTGTTGCGATTCCACAACACAAACGAAAGGATAGGGAGGTGTACAAAGAAAAAACAGATTTAAATTTTGACCTTACTTGAAATTTTTAATTGTTTTTAAAAGTTTTTAATTCTGATGATTTAATCAATTTTAATACAGACTGTTCAACAAAAGGAAAACAAGAAAAACAAAAGAATATTTTATTTATGGTCAAAATTTAGCTTTTAAATATTGGATTGTTTTTTTTTTCTTAGTCTGATCCCATTTTTTTATAAAATAAAGACCGTTTATGGTCTTCAGCTTTATTTGTAAATGAAGTCCATGCACCCATCCTTCCCCACGAAAATCTCCGTCACTTTCTTGTAAAAGTCCTCTTTATTTTCCTGTAGTTTTAAAACTCTTAATTTTAAATTTTGGCAGTTAGCCGCTGCAGTGCACTTGACTTTCTGATCTCGCTAACTTATTGGCGCCTCTGCGTAGAAGAACAGCAGCAATGAGCACCTGTTGGGCTCACATGCGCCCCCTTCAGGGCGGCACGGTACTGTCTGCCTCACCTTGTGCCTTTGCACTGCCGTTTTATGTCCGATCAGCAAGACTAAATACAGTGCATCCGGAGAGTATTCCCAGCGCATCACTTTTTCCACATTTTGTTATGTTACAGCCTTATTCCAAAATGGATTAAATTAATTTTTTCCTCAGAATTCCACACACAACACCCCATAATGACAACTGGAAAAAAGTTTACTTGAGATTTTTTGCAAATTTATTAAAAATATAAAAATTGAGAAATCCCATGTACATAAGTATTCACAGCCTTTGCCGTGAAGCTCCAAATTGAGCTCAGGTGCCTCCTGTTTCCCCTGATCATCCTTGAGATGTTTCTGCAGCTTCATTGGAGTCCACCTGTGGTCAATTCAGTTGACTGGACCTGATTTGGAAAGGCACACACCTGTCTATAGAAGGTCCCACAGTTGACAGTTCATGTCAGAGCACAAACCAAGCATGAAGTCAAAGGAATTGTCTGTAGACCTCCAAGACAGGATTGTCTCCAGGCACAAATCTGGGGAAGGTTACAGAAAAATTTCTGCTGCTTTGAAGGTCCCAATGAGCACAGTGGCTTCCATCATCCATAAGTGGAAGAAGTTCGAAACCACCAGGACTCTTCCTAGAGCTGGCCGGCCATCTAAACTGAGCGATCGGGGGAGAAGGGCCTTAGTCAGGGAGGTGACCAAGAACCCGATGGTCACTCTGTCAGAGCTCCAGAGATCCTCTGTGGAGAGAGGAGAACCTTCCAGAAGGACAACCATCTCTGCAGCAAGCCACCAATCAGGCCTGTATGGTAGAGTGGCCAGACGGAAGCCACTCCTTAGTAAAAGGCACATGGCAGCCCGCCTGGAGTTTGCCAAAAGGCACCTGAAGGACTCTCAGACCATGAGATAGAAAATTCTCTGGTCTGATGAGACAAAGATTGAACTCTTTGGTGTGAATGCCAGGCATCACGTTTGGAGGAAACCTAGCACCATCCCTACAGTGAAGCATGGTGGTGGCAGCATCATGCTGTGGGGATGTTTTTCAGCGGCAGGAACTGAGAGACTAGTCAGGATAAAGGGAAAGATGACTGCAGCCATGTACAGAAACATCCTGGATGAAAACCTGCTCCAGAGCGCTCTTGACCTCAGACTGGGGCGACAGTTCATCTTTCAGCAGGACAACGACTCTAAGCACACAGCCAAGATAATAATAATAATAATAATAATAATAATGATAATAATAATACATTTTATTTATATAGCGCCTTTCCCATGCTCAAGGCACTTACAGAATATAATAAAGAACGGCAGCGTATACAGTATATAGCATTGTACAAACCAGATAAATAAATAAAGAAGATTACAACAGTGAATTCAGAGAAAAAGCCTAACAGACAACATAATTGATGGTCTCGCACACACACACACACACAGAAGTTATATGAGCATCATGACAGACAAGTAAACTGAGAGAAGGGTAATAAAGTCAAGTGGAGCTAAAAGCCTTCCTGATCTGATGAGTTTTGAGTTGTTTTTTAAAAGAATCCATGGAGTCAGCTGATCTGATTAATTTCGGTAGGTCATTCCATAGTCTGGGCGCTATACAGCTGAAGGCCCTGTCACCCATGGAGTGTAGATTAGTGTGGGGTACAACAAGATTGCCAGAATCAGAGGACCTTAGTGGGCGGGCAGGCACATAGTGATGGAGAAGGTCACTGATGTACAGTAGTTTGGCGCGAGGTTATTTAAGGCTTTGTAGGTTATTAGTAGGATTTTATATTCGATTCTGTAAGACACAGGGAGCCAGTGAAGACGGAGCAGGATATCAAAGATATCAAAGGAGTGGCTTCAGGACAACTCTGTGAATGTCCTTGAGTGGCCCAGCCAGAGCCCAGACTTGAATCCAATTGAACACTGGAAGTAAAAATGTGAGGTTTGAATACACAATGGGCGGTCGGAAAATCGAGAGTACACCTTATGAGAAGGATTTAGGAGTCATAGTGGACGCTAAGCTATCGACTTCAGAAGCCATTAAGAAGGCTAACAGAATGTTAGGATATATAGCACGATGTGTGGAGTACAAGTCCAAGGAGGTTCTGCTCAACCTTTATAATGCACTGGTGAGGCCTCATCTTGAGTACTGTGTGCAATTTTGGTCTCCAGGCTACAAAAAGGACATAACAGCACAAGAAAAGGTCCAGAGAAGAGCGACTAGGCTGATTCCAGGGCTACAGGGGATGAGTGATGAGGAAAGATTAAAAGAGCTGAGACTTTACAGTTTAAGCAAAAGAAGATTAAGAGGTGACATGATTGAAGTGTTTAAAATTATGAAGGGAATTAGTGCAGTGGATCGAGACTGTTATTTTAAAATGAGTTCATCAAGAACACGGGGACACAGTTGGAAACTTGTTAAGGGTAAATTTCGCACACACATTAGGAAGTTTTTCTTTACACAAAGAATGATAGAAACTTGGAATAAGCTACCAAGTAGTGTGGTAGACAGTAAGACGTTAGGGTCTTTCAAAACTCGACTTGATGTTTTCTTGGAAGAAATAAGTGGATAGTACTGGCAAAAACCGAGGTCATTGTTTTTAGTCCCGACTACAAACAGATTCCATCTTTTGGCCTCGACTCTCTTCCCACTCCAGTAACTTCATCTGTCTTTAATCTCGGAGTCAAAATGGATTCGTTCCTGAAAATGGATGCTCAAGTCAACAGCACAGTAAAATCCTGTTTTTTTCCAGCTCAGGCATATCGCCAAACTCAAGCCTATTCTGTCTAACCATCTCCTGGAATCAGTAATCCATGCATTTATTACGTCCCGGCTTGATTACTCTAATTCCTGCCTTTATGGCATCAGCAAAGCCACTCTTTCTAGACTACAACTGGTTCAAAATGCGGCTGCAAGGCTTCTAACAGGGAGTGGCAGAGGCCAACATATTACTTCAATTTTAAAAACCTTACAATGGCTGCCGGTTAGTTTCAGAATCGATTTTAAGATACTCCTCCTAACTTATAAGGCATTAAATGGTCTAGCCCCCGCCTATTTGAGTGTTTTGCTCCATCGTCACAATCCCCCTTGCGTTCTTAGATCCGCAGATCAGCTGCTTCTAACCGTTCCCAAGGCACGTTTCAAAGCTCGTGGTGAAAGGGCTTTCTCCGTCGGTGCACCCAGGCTCTGGAACTCCCTACCCTTAGTGGTTAGGCAAGCCACTTCAGTTGCCACATTCAAAGTACGCTTAAAAACGCTCTTCTTCACTTTGGCTTTTAATTCTTAACTTGTTTCATTTTCTACTTGTTTTTCGCTATTTTCTCTATTTTATTGGGTCCTCTGACCTGTTTTTAGTTTCTTAGTTCAAATTCTCTCTTAATGTTTGCTTTTAATATTTAGTTTTTAGTCCTGTTTGTTTTAACTGTACAGCGCTTTGGTCGGTTGTAATGCTGTGTTTTTAAGCGCTCAACAAATAAATATGGTATGGTATGGTATGGTAAGCTTTATGAGGCTGAATGGCCTGTTCTCGTCTAGAGTGTTCTAATGTTCTAATGAACATCTCTGGAGAGATCTTAAAATGGCTGTGCACCGACGCTTCCCTTCCAACCTGATGGAGCTTGAGAGGTGCTGCAAAGAGGAATGGGCGAAACTGGCCAAGGATAGGTGTGCCAAGCTGGTGGCATCATATTCAACAAAACTTGAGGCTGGAATTGCTGCCAAAGGTGCATCGACAAAGTATTGAGCAAAGGCTGTGAATACTTATGGACATGGGATTTCTCAGTTTTTTTATTTTTAATAAATTTGCAAAAACCTCAAGTAAACTTTTTTGACGTCATTATGGAAAAAATGAATTTAATCCATTTTGGAATAAGAATGTAACATAACAAAATGTGGAAAAAGTGATGAAGCGCTGGGAATACTTTCCGGATGCACTGTATGTCCCACACATTCATTAAAGATATTAGCCAGACTGTGTAAAGTCAGGGTGTGTAATAAAGGTGTCTGCAAACCTTATATTGGTGACACACAGAGAGACAGCGTCAGGCACGTGCCAATCGCAGGCATCAACCCAGTCAGTGTGTGAGGAGAGCGCAGTCCGAGGGGAGGTGAGACTTGTTGCTGTCACACCTCGCGTTTCTCTACTTTATTTGAACAGAAAATGCACCAAATCAGCGATTTTGACTATAAAAATGATCAAAATAATTGGAATCATACAGAAAACAAATTTATAGCACAGACCAGTGGACACATTTATTTTATGTTATCATTATTAGTTTTTAACTTTTCATGATGACCTGACCACACTTTCCTGTTCAGACCGGAGATAAGCCAATGGAACATACAGTCCATCTTCGGTGGAGGATGATGACACTTATATGACCCGGTCCTGCAAGGCGGGTAGCAGCATTTGGTGGGCTTCTGGCTTCGTGATTGATCATATACATTATAAACCCTCACATATTTACATATTTATCAGGTATGGGCAACTTCCAACAGTCGTCTGTTATTTCTGGACTTTACCCAAGTAACACCTTTCCCTGTTCTCATGACTTCCACAGACAGTAGCCGTTGTTTGCTCTGGCCATATATTGATTAAGGAAATGCCAGCATTTTAAATTGACAGCCTGGATTGTCTTTCATGTTTTTCTGTCCATCTTTGTTTCACTCTGTCAGTTGATGTGTGTGTTAAAGGAATAATCTTTTATAAAATAACGTGTTTGTAATAAACCTCACAGATCACAGTGGCGTGATTAAAACCTTTGCCTACATAGCGCGATGCATTGCATCTAATCAATAAGGTGGGTGAGTTGCCCCATGAATATCCCAGTTTAGCTGCATTTTGAACTGCGTAACAGCCATAACTCTTAATAGCCACCTCACTGGTGTGCCACTCTAGGCACCGCATGGAGTTCGAAGAAATAAGGCGGTGTTTCAATGTTTTCTTCTCCTGTCAAAATTTTGCCCTTCTTAAGTGTCTTTGTGACCCATGGGTTGGTTATTTGGGGTGGAGACGGTGGCACTGACCAGAAAGCAGGAGACAGAGCTGGAGGTGATGAGGATGGACAGGATTAGAAATGAGGACATTAGAGGGTCTAAGAGGAGGTTTATGGGTGTGCTGAGAGAGGACATGCAGGTGATGGGTGGATGACAAGGACAGAAAGATATGGAAGAAGATGATCCGCCAAAAGAAGAAGAAGAAGTGTCTTTGTGACCCAATCCATGATTATCCTCAGATAGGAGAACAGCTGCCGGTAGTAATCCCTATGCCCTTGGAGAACAGCGATCACAGTCATATCCTAGAGCAGGTCCTACTCAATTGCTTAAACTGCCCGCCTCACCTCATCACATGACACTTCGCATACCGTATGTGACACTTTCTGATTGAATACAACGGTGAGTCACGACTCTGGGCGACCCAAAATCGTAAATACATACTTTAAGAAACCATGCAATAAGATATGGGGGTCCCCTGTGAACTCACAATCGTGCAGCACTTTGTATCGCATCATTCTTCATAGCCATCTCCTTGCTGCACCGCGCCATGCAGCACAATAACAATTCACAATCGCGCCTCGTTTTAAACCACATCACTATTAACCTCCTTAGTGTGACATGTTTTTCTCAAATAAACATGTAAAAAGTGTTGCATTTTTTGGCTTGAAAATTAAAATTTTTATTAAGTCTAATCTTTCTACTGTAAAATGTGCAAAACACCAAAAGTAAAAAGTAAGACGATCAAAAAGTATAATAATGATACAAATAAAAATAATAATGATGATGACTAATAAGAATAATATGAATAATAATAATAATGATGATGACAAATAATAATATTGTGAATAATAATAATAATGATGATGACTAATAATAATAATATTATGAATAATAACAATGACAATGATGACTAATAATAATAATATGAAATGAATAATAATAATAATGATGACTAATAATAATATTATGCAATGAACAATAATAATAATATAATAATATAAAATGAATAATAATGACAGTGATGACTAATAATAATATGAAATGAATAATAATAATAATAATAATACTGATGATTAATAATAATAATATGAAATGAATAATAATATGAAATGAACAATAATAATGATGACTAATAATAATATTATGCAATGAACAATAATAATAATAATAATAGTCAGGAAATAGCGGGTTGGATAATGGATGGATGGATAATATGAAATGAATAATAATGACAATGATGACTAATAATAATATGAAATGAATAATAATAATAATAAAAATAATAATAATGATGATGACTAATAATAATAGTATGCAATGAATAATAATAATAATAATAATAATATGAAATAAATAATAATAATAATAATAATAATGATGATGACTAATAATAATAGTATGCAATGAATAATAATAATAATAATAATAATAATAATATGAAATGAATAATAATATGAAATGAACAATAATAATGATTACTAATAATAATATTATGCAATGAACAATAATAATAATAATAATAATAATAGGATATAGCGGGTTGGATAATGGATGGATGGATAATATGAAATGAATAATAATGACAATGATGACTAATAATAATATGAAATGAATAACAATAATAATAAAAATAATAATAATGGGGCGGCACGGTGGTGCAGTGGGTAGCGCTGCTGTCTCGCAGTTGGGAGACCTGGGGACCCGGGTTCGCTTCCCGGGTCCTCCCTGCGTGGAGTTTGCATGTTCTCCCCGTGTCTGCGTGGGTTTCCTCCGGGTGCTCCGGTTTCCTCCCACAGTCCAAAGACATGCAGGTTAGGTGGATTGGCGATTCTAAATTGGCCCTAGTGTGTGCTTGGTGTGTGGGTGTGTTTGTGTGTGTCCTGCGATGGGTTGGCACCCTGCCCAGGATTGTTTCCTGCCTTGTGCCCTGTGTTGGCTGGGATTGGCTCCAGCAGACCCCCGTGACCCTGTGTTCGGATTCAGCGGGTTGGAAAATGGATGGATGGATAATAATAATAATAATAATATGAAATGAATAATAATAATGATAACTAATAATAATATTATGCAATGAGCAATAATAATAATATAATAATATGAAATGAATAATAATGACAATGATGACTAATAATAATATGAAATGAATAATAATAATAAAAATAATAATATGAAATGAATAATAATGATGATGACTAATAATAATAATATTGATGACGATGACTAATAAAAATAATATTATACAATGAATAATAATAATAATAATAATATAAATGAATAATATTAATGATGATGATGACTAATAATAATAATACTATGAAATGAATAATAATAATAATGATGATGATGACTAATAATAATATACTAATATACTATATAATATAATATATTATAATATACTGTCAAAATATGTCTTTTGTGTGGTATATCTCTGAATGGGAAAACTGCATTTACATGACAGTGTTCAGCATAACGGTTCATCTCAACAACAATTCTTTCGATCACGTCGTCATCAAGAAGTAACTTCAGCTAAGTGGATCTTGGCTGTCAGCATTCACTTTTATTCCTGGCTGCCCCCCAGGTGTTGCTGGTTTATTTGAAGCAGGGTCAACAGAAACCCCAATGCGAGCGGCACTTTTAGATTCATCAGAACTGCTTTCGGTTTCACTGTCTGTTTCAGTTTCACTGCCTGTAGTCAGATTCACTTCATCATCACTGCTGACGAGAGGCTCCTCAACATGACTCCTCGTGTCGCTGTCAAGAACGTGCAACACTTGGCCTGCTGAAAAACATTTCTTACAAGATGTAATTGTGAGGCTAGGAGAAGACACGTTGATACCGTTGCCCAAGTGACACTCGGGACTAATGATTTTCACACTGGTTTCACAGCCCAAGTAACGCTCAGGTCTAACGTTCAGGAGGTTAACAGCCACCTCACCGGCGTGCCACTCTGTGCATCACATCAAAGCAGTAATCTCTCCTGAGCAGTTGCAGTCATTTTGAAGCACGAATGTGGTGTTTCTTAAGCTTTTCTTTTCTCACGACCCAATCTTGCCCTTCTTAGTGCCTTCGAATCCATGATGACCCTCGGATTGGAGAATCACCATTGTCAGTAATCCTGGGATGGCTCCCATCTTGGAGGAGAAGATTCACAGTCATAATGTAGAATCCTCGATTGCTTAAACTGCTCATAGCACCCCATCCTGAGACACGATTGAATACAATGGTGAGTCACGAATCTGTGCGACCCAAAAACCAGCAATCCTAGTTTAAGAAACTGTGCAATATGGTACGTGGGTCCCCTGTATTGAAGCAATAATGAGTTGAGGGGTCCACATTTTGAACTGCATCTCAATTAATAGCCATCTCCCTGGTACGATACTCTATGCACCTCATCAAACCTATAATCTCCCCCTATGAAGTTTAAATCAATAAGGCGACATTTCTTAAAATGTTATTTTTTCTCATGACCCAATTTTTCCCTTCTTAGTGTTTTTGAGACCCAATCCATAATGACCCTTAAATTAGAGAATTGCTACCAACAGTAATCCCCGGAGGGCCCTCTTACTTGGAGAACAACGATCACAGTCATTGTGTAGAATCGTCGATTGCTTAAACTTTCCACCGTTCCCCATCGCAAGTCATTTCTCAAACCGTACACGACCTTTTCCAATTGAATACAATGGTGAGCCGTAACCCAAAAGCCAACAAGCAATAGTTTAAGAAACTATACTAAAGGTAGGGGAGGTCCCCTGTAAACTTTTGATCACACTGCACTTGTCATGGCCACCTCCTTTTGCTACGCATCATACACCACATCGAAGCAATAAGTGGGGAGGGGACCCCCATGATCTCCTGAACGCACCTCACTTTTCACCGTCACTCTTCTTTCCACGTCACATATTTTGCATTATGGTTACAGTTCCTGTTTTGCGGTGAGTTTGTAATGCGTGAAAGTGGCCCGGGACCACAAGTGGCCCAGTGTCTACATCTACACTGAAAACAAAGTTCCTGCGGTGGGAAAACGTCTTTAATGTTGACACTGTAATGTATATTAATGTAGTATTCTATTCAGAGCACTAGTAATTTTAATCCTAGCCATGAATTTGTTAAATTATATCATTTGAAACAGATTTGGCTCTGTAAGGAAATGAATGCTTGAAGTGTTCGAGACTCACTTTATCTCAAGGTCTATGCTGCCACCTAGCTGATAAAATCAAGCAATGCACTCTAGGAAGCTCTTGCCAACACTTAGCAAATGCTGTCCTCCTTCTGACCCTTGATGTTGACATTTGTCGACAACAGCCTTGAATGCTTAAGTTAGACCTTACACCTAGTGACAGGACTTGTTACTGTGCAATTTATAGGCAAAAACAATTTTAGTTTGAATTTTAGATAGACGTTTAGATTGGTAACAGTCAGATTATCATGATAAATGTTTCATTTTTGAATAAAACACTTGTGCAAAGTGTAGCATGCTTTAAAAGCCTTGATTGACTGTGGGAACACAGAAAAACTAAGCACAGTGGGGCAAACTACACAAAGCAAAGGTGACATTGCCTGGTCAGACTATAATAGTACAAGGCGCTGTAGAGTATTCACAGGGCTGGGTGGGAACTCCGTCCGGCGGTCCTGCTCTTCAATAAATGAGACGACCCCTTGGCTTTATAGTTACTGCAATAGAAGAGGCGGAGTCAGCTGCCCTCATTTGGGCGGGGGAAACAAAGACGATACCTTCAGCAACAGCGCCATTTACTGTCCTGGAGTGGTAGTGCTTACCTCTGATGATCCTGGAAGGTCACCTTGTGACACATATGCATGACCCTGGGTAAGTGGAGCAGGACTCAGCAAAGTGATTAGGTGCAGCCATAGATTGGATTATAACTCAGTGTGCGTTAGTGTACTTAAAATTGAATCCTGAATCTATCTATCTATCTATCTATCTATCTATCTATCTATCTATCTATCTATCTATCTATCTATCTATCTATCTATCTATCTATCTATCTATCTATCTATCTATCTATCTATCTATCTATCTATCTATCTATCTATCTATCTATCATATAGTGCCTTTCATATCTATGAATATTCATTCATCTATGAATAGCTTGAACAGCAAACATCGGTTTATTATAGATAGATAGATAGATAGATAGATAGATAGATAGATAGATAGATAGATAGATAGATAGATAGATAGATAGATAGATAGATAGATAGACAGATCTTAATTTTAGTATAGTACATAGGATACAATAGATAGATAGATAGATAGATAGATAGATAGATAGATAGATAGATAGATAGATAGATAGATAGATAGATCTTAATTTTAGTATAGTACATAGGATACAATAGATAGATAGATAGATAGATAGATAGATAGATAGATAGATAGATAGATAGATAGATCTTAATTTTAGTATAGTACATAGGATACAATAGATAGATAGATAGATAGATAGATAGATAGATAGATAGATAGATAGATAGATAGATAGATAGATAGATAGATAGATAGATAGATAGATAGATAGATATGAAAGGCACTATATGATAGATAGATAGATAGATAGATAGATAGATAGATAGATAGATAGATAGATAGATAGATAGATATGAAAGGCACTATATACTGTAATAGATATTAAAGGCACTATATGATAGATAGATAGATAGATAGATAGATAGATAGATAGATAGATAGATAGATAGATAGATAGATAGATAGATAGATATGAAAGGCACTATATGATAGATAGATAGATAGATAGATAGATAGATAGATAGATAGATAGATAGATAGATAGGAAAGGCACTATATAATAGATATGAAAGGCATGATAGATAGATAGATAGATAGATAGATAGATAGATAGATAGATAGATAGATAGATAGATAGATAGATAGATAGATAGATAGATAGATAGATAGATATGAAAGGCACTATATAATAGATGGCGGCACGGTGGCGCAGTGGGTACTGCTGCTGCCTCGCAGTTGGGAGATCTGGGGGCCTGGGTTCGATTCCCGGGTCCTCCCTGTGTGGAGTTTGCATGTTCTCCCCGTGTCTGCGTGGGTTTCCTCCGGGTGCTCCGGTTTCCTCCCACAGTCCAAACACATGCAGGTTAGGTGGATTGGCGATTCTAACTTGGCCCTAGTGTGTGCTTGGTGTTTGGGTGTATTTGTGTGTGTCCTGCGGTGGGTTGGCACCCTGCCCGGGATTGGTCCCTGCCTTGTGCCCTGTGTTGGCTGGGATTGGCTCCAGCAGACCCCCGTGACCCTGTATTCGGATTCAGCGGGTTGGAAAATGGATGGATGGATGGATATATAATAGATAGGTAGATAGATTGTCTTTCTATACTAAGACAAAAGATAAAGAATTCGGGGGTGGGGGGGGGATCTGCCCCATCTATTGTAATTTTTGCTGTAATAAAAAAGCAAATTTTAAATGGGAGTAGCCACACAGGACTGAGTCCAACACAAGACTGCCACAGGGAAGGTCAGGTGGTTCATTTATAGTTGAGGGAAAGAACGAAGAACAAGGAAATGACATCATCAGGGGTGTGTTCTGTTGCACGGAAGGAAGTGGATTAGGTCTTACTTGTTCTTGCAAGGAAGGAGAGAAGGCATTAGTGCACACGCTTAGCCCCGCATATCAGAATCAACCAGACCCTCCTGGTGCATCCCAGGCATATGTGTGTGACAATAGATAGATAAATATGAAAGGCACTATATGATACATAGATAGAGCTTTTGTCGGCAGTATGGCCTGTTCTTGTCGTTTACATTGTTGTAATGTTGTATTTTAAGAGTTTCTAAGAAATTAATTAAAAAAGCCCTGATTGTGCCCTTCAAGGCAGAGTTATGAAGTGCCTATTCACTGGCTGTTTAAAATGCGTGTCAAAATACTCAGGGGTGTTTTTCTCATTATTAATAGACCAAGTTATTTGCTAAAAAGTTAGCATATTTTAGTCATGCATCTTATAAACAGTTACAAGTATTTGAATATGCATATATGTGAATTTTGATAGCAGACATACTACTAGCAGACTTAATGAAAACTGTGTGTTTAATTCTGCAATGAAACCAAAGAGACTCACAGTGTCATTTACAATTTAATAATGTGAGGGAGTCAGGACTATGAACATATGATGTATTACTGATGGATCGTATTCAGTTGGGGATTACTGCTGGTCTTAATGCTAAATGCTAGGTGAGGGTTAGGGAATCAGCAGTGTTGATTTTTATTAAATACCTACCATGATACCAATCAAAGGCAGGTTACAGAATAATTTAAACATATTTGTTATCTCTTGCCCTTCATGTACCTTCACTACTTTTCGCATGTCTATGAATGTCTCTAAATTAGTGATCCCTTTCTCAAGTGTGTTCCTCACTGCTTCCCAGACTCTGTCCTTATTTGTGAGGCGCCTATTTCTTCTCCTGTCCACTTCTATATTTGCCATTTTTGAAGATGACTCCCTCAGCGAACTTCACGTGCCTTTACTCCTCCACATGTGTCTCACACTCACACTTCCTCTTTTGTCACATCACCCCAAAGCTGAACTGACCAATCAGATTGCTAAGAAGGTTTTATTATACAGCAAGTTACCGTCTATTACAGATCTCCAGGATTTCAAGCAGTTTTCTCATTAAATAGTATGATATGTAGGGGTCACGCAAATACAAAAAAGGCCCAAGATGGTCTTATGTTTAAGCATGTTGTTTTTTTATTATTTTTTTATTAAGTAGATACAAATACAACTTACAGTAAATCAAACATAACCATAAAAATATCAATACAAAATAAAACACCCATCCCAGAGCACCCGCCTTACTCTACCCCACCCAATAGCACAAGTAAATAATGGAGGAGAGGAGGCACAGCTACACACAGGAAAAACAAAGTGCTTATTATTATTGTTATTATGATGATGATGATGATTATTATTAATAATAACAATAATAATAATGCATTGTATGTATATACAGTTATATGAAAAAGTTTGGGATCCCTTCTTAATTCTTTGGATTTTTGTTTCTCATTGGCTGAGCTTTCAAAGTAGCAACTTCCTTGTAATATCTGACATGCCTTATGGACACAGTAGGATTTCAGCAGTGACATTAAGTTTATTGGATTAACAGAAAATATGCATCATAACAAAATTAGACAGGTGCATAAATGTGGGCACCCCAACAGAGATATGACATCAATATTTAGTTGAGCCTCCTTTTGGAAATCTAACACCTCTAGACGCTGTCCTCCTATAGCCTCTGATGAGTGTCTGATTCTGGATGGAGGTATTGTTGACCATTCTTCATACCAAATCTCTCCAGTTCAGTTCAATTTGATGGACAGCCTGCTTCAAATCATCTCATAGATTTTCAATGATATTCAAGTCAGGGGACTGTGACGGCCATTCCAGAACATTATACTTCTCCCTCTGCATGAATGCCTTTGTGTTTTGGCTCATTGTCTTGTTGGAATATCCAACCCCTGCGTAACTTCAACTTTGTGACTGATGCTTGAACATTATCCTGAAGAATTGGTTGATATTGGGTTGAATTCTTCCAACCCTCGACTTTAACAAGGGCCCCAGTCCCTGAACTAGCCACACAGCCCCACAGCATGATGGAACCTCCACCTAATTTGACAGTAGATAGCAGGGGTTTTTCTTGGAATGCTGTGTTCTTCTTCCACTTTTTGTTCTGACCAAATAACTCCATTTTTGTCTCATCAGTCCAAAGCACTTTGTTCCCAAATGAATCTGGCTTGTCTAAATGAGCATTGGCATACAACAAGCGACTCTGTTTGTGGCGTGAGTGCAGAAAAGGCTTCTTTCTCATCACCCTGCCATGCAGATGTTCTTTGTGCAAATTGCGCTGAATTGTAGAATGATGTACAGATACACCATCTGCAGCCAGATGTTCTTGCAGGTCTTTGGAGGTGATCTGTGGGTTGTCTGTCACCATTCTCACAATCCTGCTCATATGTCGCTCCTGTATTTGTCTTGGCCTGCCAGACCTGCTGGGTTTAACAGCAACTGTGCCTGTGGCCTTCCATTTCCTGATTCCATTCCTTACAGTTACAGAAACTGACAGTTTAAACCTCTGAGATGGCTTTTTGTAGCCTTCCACTAAACCAGGAGACTCAACAATCTTTGTTTTCAGATCTTTGGAGAGTTGCTTTGAGGATCCCATACTGTCACTCTTCAGAGGAGAGTCAAAGGGAAGGAAGCCCAACTTGTAATTGACCACCTTAAATACCTTTATATCTCATGATGGGACACACCTGTCTATGAAGGCTCCATGAGCTCATCACACCAACTTGGTGTTACAAGTAATCAGCATTGAGCAGTGACAGGCATTCAAATCAGCACAATGACAAGGGGACCCACATTTGTGCACAGCCAGTTCTTCACATTTGATTTAATTTCATACAACTAAATACGGCGTCACTAAAAATCTTTGGTCGGAAAACACCGCAGTACTCCTAGGAAATGAAAGACACACCACTGTTATCTTTATTGTTGAAAGGAGAGTCAATTATTATGCAGGCTGAGAGGGGCTCACAAACTTTTTCATATGACTGTTGCAGTCCATAAATATACAACACCCATCCAGGTAAGTCCAAATAAGTTTGCAGCATCATGAATCCTAGCAGCAGAGAGCTCCAGAAGAGTGAGGTTATAACAAGAGGATTTCCAACAGTAAAACGATAAAAGAGTTAGGAGATTTCCAACTTAAAGCTACAGTATAGTCCTAGTTTTGCAGGACAGTCTGTGCGTTCACATCTCAGTAAACATTACGGAGCCTTTAACCTTCTATAAAGAGTCTGTAAAGAAGATCCCCAAGTTAAACTACAATAGTCCTGTGTGGATCGATGTGTCGGTAAAATTCCATCTCAGAGGTGGAGGTTGATTTGTTTCTAACCTTTTTGTTTTGTAAAACTTGATTTATTTGTATGGAATGTTATTTGATTTTAATAAAAGCAATAAAATAAAATACAATTAAAAAAAATTCCATCGTTGCCCATGAAAGCGTCATTTCCCCTCCCCCTGAGAAAAAAATGGAGGCAGTTGAAGAACCTGTGCACACCCTCTGCGACACACTTCGGACCACTTCAAATCAATTTGTTCTCTGGACAAAAAAGGGGCTCCAAATGCAGAATTCTTCACAGAGGACTCGTGTTTGCAGCATCGTTAAGCGAGCAGCCCACTGAACCCTCTCGATGATGTAGAAATTGTAGATATATCAGGTGGAGTGGTGGCTCTGAGGCTCGGAATCTGCACTGGTAATCGGAAAGTTGCCGGTTTGAATCCCGTAAAATGCCAATAGGGACTCTGCGCTGTTGGGCCCTTGAGGCCCTTAACCAGCAATTGCTGAGTGCTTTGAGTAGCGAGAAAAGCGCTATATACAATAGAGTTTATTTTTGTATAGCCCAAAATCACACAGGAAGTGCCACAATGGGCTTTAACAAGCCCTGCCTCCTGACAGCCCCCCAGCCTTGACTCTCTAAGAAGACGAGGAAAAACTCCCAAAAAAAAGCTTAGTAGGAAAAATGGAAGAAACCTCAGGAAAGGCAATTCAAAGAGAGACCCCTTTCCAGGTAGGTTGGGCGTGCAGTGGGTGTCAAAAGAAGGGGCTCAATACAATACAATACACAGAACAGAACAAATCCTCAATAAAAAATTAAAAACTTTTTAGAAGTACGGAGCAGAATTTAACAGTAGATGATATCACATAATAAGATTTGAATAATTTTAGACTCCTGGAGACCTCATCCATCAAGCTGCCTCCCCCATTTGGCCATTCCACGGCTGAAACAGTGCTGGGCCAGCCAATCCGATGAAAGGACCCCTCTTTCTCACGATTCCTGTGATCCTCCATCAGGGATGACTTTTCCTTAGGCAGGCAAAACAACTTGGCAGGTGGGCCGTGGCACCAAGTGCCACATTTGAGTACCGAGAAGAGAAACAGAATAGGTGAGGGTTAGAATCCAATTCTAACTATCATATTACTTATGTTTTAGTGCTAATGACTAACAACAGAGATGCAGTCTGTACAGTTAATCAGCAGCTCTAGTCAGGGTGTGCTAAACTAAAGTAGTGAGTCTTCAGCTTGACAGTGAAGGGGCATCTCTTATAGTAGCAGGCAGACCACTCCACAATTTAGGGGCCCTGTAACTAAAAGCTTGACCTCCCACTGTTATTTTATTAATCCTTGGAACCATAAGCAGACCGGCATCTTGAGATCTTAATATGCGCTCAGGTTTGTAAGTTATGA
Organism: Erpetoichthys calabaricus; assembly: GCF_900747795.2. NCBI lineage: Eukaryota > Metazoa > Chordata > Cladistia > Polypteriformes > Polypteridae > Erpetoichthys > Erpetoichthys calabaricus. The sequence continues at coordinate 4,977,420 of NC_041400.2, forward strand.
TAAGTTCAGACAACTAAGCCGGACCTCGGCCATTTAAGGCTTTATATGTTAAAAGGATTTTGAAATCTGAACTAAACTTAACCGGGAGCCAGTGTAAGGATTTAAGAACTGGAGTTACGTGTTCGTATTTTCTTGTTCTTGTAATAATTCTTGTAGCCGCATTTTGGATTAACTGGAGGCTGTATAAAGAACAGTTTGAACATCCAGTGAACACCACATTGCAGTAGTCAATCCTACTAGAGATAAATGCATGAATTAATTTCTCAGAATCCTGTTTATTTAGAAAGCGCCTTAATTTCCTAACATTGTTAAGATGGAAGAAACATGTTTTGGACAACTTTGTAATATGCGCTTTAAATGACATGCTAAAGTCAAAGATAACTCCTAGATTGCGGGCTGATTTAGTAAAATTAATTGGGATTCCAACTGAGTTAAATGATGACAGAATATTGCTATGATCAGCGTCATTCCCTCCAACAATTAACATCTCTGTTTTATCTGTATTTAAAGACAAGTAGTTCTCATCCATCCACTCCTTTAATTCGCTAAGCACAACTAATTAAAGACAACATTGGAGAAACTTCATCTGATTTAAATGAAAGGTATAACTGGGTGTCATCTGCATACGAGTGAAAATTAACATTATGTTTCCTAGTGAGAGATCCCAGTGGATATATAAATGCAAAGAATTACTATCAGACTGCTTTTGCTAACGCTAGCCACCCCAAGCCGCATTTCTGCCCTGCTCCAGTTGCAGTACTTCCTTACATCGGTTGCCGTGATGATTCTTCTCGTTATGTATGAGGATGGATCCAAAAGTAAACACAATTCGAAAATTACCCCGTGACCACAATAGATAGAAGTTGACGCAATATGACACATCAGAGTCCTGAATGAGGCACATGACACGCAGTGTGAGGGAGCGTCACTTACGGCACAACTCCCTGAGGCGGATCCTGCTCACTAGACCCTCATTATTGAGGAACAGGCAAAGGGGAAGCCCACATAACACCTGACTGCAACAGACAGATGGTCATTTCATGGGGGGTGGGACTGGACCGCGTGTCTGCCTGGGGGTATCCCAAGCTGTTTCGTTGTCGCTCTACCTGTGTGGGCTCCCTGACCTGACAGTACAGTGCTCAGCCGATTAGTCGAGCTGAAGCCAAGGACAAATAAACATGGACGCTCCACTGCAGGATCACACCCTCGTTGAACAACACGCCACAGTGAGATTTCTTTGGGCAGCTGGATTGGAACCTGCTGAAGTTCACCACTGGATTGTTGGCTTGTGCAGATCAGTAAGCTGTTTGGGTGTCCATCTTGCACAAACGATAGACAGATGAGTGGCAGCAGGCCTGGCAGGACAGGGCTAGACGCTTGAGTGGAAGTCGGCTGGTCAGGGTTAGACGTTTGAGTGTCAACCAACCATGTTTTTGGAGTCACTTGATCAGTGTGGGTGTTCTTTACTGAGCTTATGTGGTATGAAGGAAACCCGGGCGTCAGCAAGCCCAAACCCCGACATGAACGCACAAGCCCAGTCCCGGGTTCAAATAAAGGGGGATTTATTAACCAACTCCTCTCACATATATCACAAAAACACACATTTTTCCTCCTCACAATAATTTTCTCACCATCGCACTGCCCTCCTCCAGTCAAGTGTTGCTTCTCTACCTCCCAGCTCCAACTCGCCTGGATAATGGAGTGCGGTCCCTTTTATTACAGACCCGGGAGTACTTCCGGTGCCAGGGCGATTGCCTGATGGAAGCACTTCTGGGTGACACGGAAGTCCATCACAGTAGGGAGCTTGTCTCCCTGCAGCACCCTCTTGCGGCACCCTGTGACCCCAGCAGGGCTACATTTCCCGGCATGCCCTGCTGACTTCCCACTGGGCACCTATAACCAGGGCTGCTGCCATCTAGTGTGCTGGGGGAATAAAAAAACCCCAGCGATATCTTAATGGGCTGTCCGTCCACCCTTTCTGATACTTCCTTCCAGGTCTGCTCCCTCTCCTGGTCGCGATGCCCGTCCATCCCATGTGGCATCTACAGTGGTGACAGCCTAGCGCTACTCAGTTAGTTCCGGCGCCGCTGAGAGTGGCAGCCTTTTCAGCAGCTCCGTGTGTGAATTTCCCCTTGGGATTAATAAAGTATCTATCTATCTATCTATCTATCTATCTATCTATCTATCTATCTATCTATCTATCTATCTATCTATCTATCTATCTATCTATCTATCTATCTATCTATCTATCTATCTATCTAGCTAGCTAGCTAGCTAGCTAGCTAGCTAGCTAGCTACTCAATTTATAAATAAATGGTAAATGCAAGTAGTCTTTAGCACATTGGGTTTATTATGTGGAAGTGACCTTTGTGGATTGACTAAGCCCTTACAAAAGTGACATGATGAAATGTAGATCAAGCAGATTTTATCTTATGAGATATCGGGACTTTCTTGGCTGGTGGCCCATGAAATTCCTTCTGTGGGACCCTCTAATTAATGCCATGGACTACGTACAGTACTGTGCAAAAGTTTTAGGCAGGTGTGAAAAAATGCTGTAAACAAAGAATGCTTTCAGAAATATAAATAATGATTGTTTATTGTTATCAATTTACAAAATGCAAAGTGAGCGAACAAAAGAATAATCGAAATCAAATCAATATTTGGTGTTCCTACCTTTTGCCTTCAAACCAGCATCAATTCTTACAGGTCCACTTGCACAAAGTCAGGGATTTTGTAGGATTGTAGTCAGGTGTCTGATCAACCAATTCTACCAAACAGGTGCTAATGATCATCAATGTCACACGGAGGTTGAAACACAGTCATTAACTGAAACAGAAACAGCTTACAACTTGGTGAGGAACAGCCAAACTCTGCTACCAAGGTGAGGTTGTGGAAGACAGTTTCATGTCATGGCGAGATTGAGCACAGCAACAAGACACAAGGTAGTTCTACTGCATCAGCAAGGTCTTTCCCAGACAAAGATTTCAAAGCAGACTGGGGTTTCAAGATGTGCTGTTCAAGCTCTTTTGAAGAAGCACAAAGAAACGGGCAACGTTGAGGATCGTAGACGCAGTGGTCGGCCAAGGAAACTTAGTGCAGCAGATGAAAGACACATCAAGCTTATTACCCTTTGAAATCAGAAGATGTCCAGCAGTGCCATCAACTCAGAACTGTCAGAAACCAGTGGGACCCAGGTACACCCATCTACTGTCCGCTGAAGTCTGGCCAGAAGTGGTCTTCATGGAAGAGTTGCAGCCAAAAAGCCATACCTCCAACGTGGAAACAAGGCCAAGCGACTCAAGTATGCACGAAAACATAGGAACTGGGGTGCAGAAAAATGGCAGCAGGTGCTCTGGACTGATGAGTCAAAATTTGAAATATTTGGCTGTAGCAGAAGGCAGTTTGTTCGTCGAAGGGCTGGAGAGCGGTACAATAATGAGTGTCTGCAGGCAACAGTGAAGCATGGTAGAGGTTCCTTGAACGTTTGGGGCTGCATTTCTGCAAATGGAGTTGGAGATTTGGTCAGGATTAATGGTGTTCTCAATGCTGAGAAATACAGGCAGATACTTATCCATCATGCAATACCATCAGGGAGGAGTATGATTGGCCCCAAATTTATTCTGCATCAGGACAACGACCCCAAACATACAGCCAAAGTCATTAAGAACTATCTTCAGCGTAAAGAAGAACAAGTAGTCCTGGTATGAAGTGATGGTATGGCCCCCACAGAGCCCTGATCTCAACATCATCGAGTGTGTCTGGGATTACATGAAGAGACAGAAGGATGTGAGGAAGCCTACATCCACAGAAGATCTGGGGTTAGTTCTCCAAGATGTTTGGAACAACCTAACAGCTGAGTTCCTTCAAAAACTGTGTGCAAGTGTACCTCGGAGAATTGATGCTGTTTTGAAGGCAAAGGGTGGTCACACCAAATATTGATTTGATTTAGATTTCTCTTTTATTCATTCACTGCATTTTGTTGATTGATGAAAATAAATGATTAACACTTCCATTTGGAAAGCATTCTTTGTTTACAGCGTTTTTTCACACCTGCCTAAAACGTTTGCACAGTACTGTACTCTATATGCCCCAAAAAAATGTTGGCTGCATAGTTCAACACTTGAGTGTCTGAGTGAAGCTAGATGCTTGAGTAGCTGCCAATTGGGCAGGACTAGACATTTGAGCGGGATCAGACTGGGGTGTGGCTGGATATTTGAGTGGCAGCAGGCTTAGCAGGTCTTGATGCTTGAGTGGCATCCAGTTGGGCAGGACTAGGTGATTGAGTAGCAGTAGGCTGGAGTCTTCTAGACACCTGAGTGACAGCAGACTTGGCAGGGCTTGATACTTGAGTGGAAGTAGGATGGGTGGGGCTAAATGCTTGAGTGGCAGCCATTTGGGCAGGGCCAAATAGTAGCTAGTCAGGTTTTGATGGTTGAGTGGCAATATAATGGGTGGGCCACATGCTTGAATGGCAGCCAACTGGGTGGGGCCAGATGCTTGAGAGGGGGCTAGACATTTGAGTGGCAGCAGGTTTAGCAGGTTTTGATGCTTGAGTGGCAAACAATTGGGCAGGGCTAGATGCTTGAGTAGCAGTAGGCTGGAGTCTTCTAGACAACTGAGTGGCAGCAGACTGGGCAGGGCATGATACTTGAGTGGCAGTAAGCTCGGTGGGGCTCGATGTTTGAGTGGCAACCATTTGGGTGGGGCCAAATGCTAGAAAGCAAGCAGGCAAAACTGTGATGGATGCTTGATTGGTAGTAGGCCGGAAAGGGCCACATGCTTGAGTGGCAGCAGGCAGGGCAGGTTTTGACGCTTGAGTGGCAATATAATGGGTGGGGCTACATGCTTGAATGGCAGCCAACTGGGTGGGCCTGGATGCTTGAGATGGAGCAGGTTGGATGGGGCCTGACAGCTGAGTGGCAGCAGGCTTAGCAGTTTCTGGTGCTTAAGTGGCAGTCTAGTGCACAGGGTTAGATGCTAACAGCAGGCTGGAGGCTTCTAGACACTTAACTGGCAGGAAAACGGACAGGGCCGGATGATTGAGTGGCAGAGAATTGGGCAGGGCCAAATACAAGTGAGCAAGCAGGCAGAACGGTGCTAGATGCTTGAATGATAGTGGGCAGGATGGGGGCTACAAGCTTGAGAGGTGGTTGGGTGGACAGCATTAGTCACTTGAGTGGCAGCAGAGACACTTAAGGTGTAGCAGAGTGGGCGGGGTTAATTACTTGATTGGCACGAGAATTATTAAATTACAGCCAACTGGGTGGGGCTAGATACTTTGGAGGGAGCAGGCTGGGTGGGGCTAGACACTTGAGTAGCCAATTGAGCAGCAGGCTTGGGGAGAGCTCAGTATGTACTTGATGCTTGAGTGCCACCTGATTGGATGGGACAAGAACAAACTACTGAGACATGGAGTTGAAACAGAAACTTTGACAATCTGTAAGAGACACCTGGATGAGATATTGGGACAGCTTAGCTATTAACTAAACAAATGAGCTTGGTGAACTGAACGTTCTCCTCTGGACTGTCAAATTTCTGTTGTCCTTATGTTCTTGACTAGCAGAGTTTCAAGGTACTGACTTGGCCACCAAATTTCTCAGCTCTCACTCCGATGTGCTGGAGAAACAAGTCCCATCCACGGAGGCGCCACCTTGTAACTTACAGGCCTTAAGCTGCTATTGTCTTGGTGCAGATAACACAGGGCACCTTCAGAGGTCTTGTGGAGTCAATGGGTCAGCACAAGGGGGACCTGCACAATATTAGGCTGGTGGGTTTAATGTTGTGGCTAATTGGTGCACTTGTTGTATTGGTTGATTTACTAATTGATATAATATATAATATACATATTATATATTATTAATATAATATAAAGACATACAGTGTATATATATATATATATATATATGTCTGAAAGACAGAAAGTAAATTGAATTTAAAAGTATTTTATATCTCTTGCTCTATGCACACCTTCAGCGCCTCTTCTTGGTATCCTCGTGTGTCTAAACCTCGCATTACCTGCGCTTCCCCTGTAGATCCTACTTCTCAGACTCTCTCATTTCGAGACACCTTACTTGCCTCCTGTCTGCTTTTATACCTCCCACCTTTGAACTTCAAAGATTAAAGAAGAAGACTCTCAGCGTGCCTCCTATCCCTTTACTCCTCTTTATTTATCTCGCACTCACTCTTCCTCTGTCAATGGAACCAGCAAAGCCAAACTGACCAATCACATCAAAACCAAGCTGACCCATCTGATGATTGCGTTCCATTTGCCAAGGACACCCCCCATCCCCTGTATGAGATGACCAATTACATCAAAGCCAAGCTGACCAATCTGATGATTCCGTTCCATTTTCTAAGGACACACCCCCTGTCCCCTGTATGAGATGACCAATGACCAACGACACCAAAACCAAGCTGACCAATCTGATGATTCCGTTCCATTTTCTAAGGACACACCCCCACACCACCCTCATCCCCTGGGTGAGTCGTTTTAGACACATATATGGGAAGTGGGTTGTGACACCAAAATTGAGAAACATTGCTCAATGGGACTGGACACACAGACCTTAATAATGATGGTGACTAATAATAATAATACTATGAAATGAATGATAATAATGATGATGATAACTAATAATATTAATATTATGCAATGAATAATAATAATAATACATTTTATTTATATAGCACCTTTCCCATGCATTTTATTATATAGTTGGTATGTGCTGTATATTTATTTATTTATTTGCTATTTCTTTCATTTATGTATTTTATTTTTTTATATATTTTATGTATTATGATTTCATATTTCATTTCTCTTGCTTTGTTCAAATTCAATAACTTTATTGGATTATGATTACAGTATTTTGTCTTCTTCTGTAGCTATTCCCATTTTTATATGGGGTCTCTATTTTTTTGACTAGACTTCTACTTTTATAATATCATTTTGATTTATTCATCGTTATTACAGGCGGCACAGTGGTGCAGTGATACCACTGGCGCCTCGCTGTAAGGAGACATGAGTCCAGGGTCCTCCATGCATGGAGTTTGCATGTTCTCCCCGTGTGCCTGTGGTGCTCCTGTTTCCTCCCACTGTCCACAGACATGTACGTTAGGTGAATTACCAACGCAACGCAAAATGCGTGTTTAGGGTCTGGGTTTGTGTGGCATCCTGTCCGGGGTTTATTCCTGCCTTTTGCCCTGTGTTAGCTGGGATAGGCTGCAAGACCCACAATGCGACATGTTTGGATTAAGGTGTTAGAAAATGACATGACGTTTGTTATTACTTTTTTTGTAAACTTTTGCTTATACTTATTATAATCTTTAAAATTCAGCACAGATGTACATTCCACAGAGAAAGAAATGAATACAGAAAGGAGTTAATAGAACACAAAGCACAAAACTAAAGAAAGAGTCAAACCTCACGAGACCTGCTGTCAGAGTTTTTAGGCTGTACTATCATTAAGTCAGTGGTATGTGATCCCCCATTTAATTATCATGCAGTGGTTACTTCAAAAGTTGTCCATCCTAGCTTTTCATTTAAAACAAAATGTAACAATAGATAACCATTGTTCATCAGCATTTGACATGGATGTTGACCTGTCGATGTTCTCTGTCAGTGGCTTAAGGTTGTCCTTTCCTGCAGTCAGTGTGGCTCAAAAAATGAAATGACCTCACTTTACTGTCACTTGTGTGCCCTCTTGTGGCAGGTCTTGTAAAGTGCAGTAGAAACTGTAAGTCAATCTGAAAAAAAAACTCGATTTGTGGAAAGCCTAACATTATATATATTTTTTTATTCACTATGTCCTTTCAGCCTTGTCTAGCTTTCAAATGTTTGTGTTAATTCTTGCATTTTCAAGCTTTTGCTGTACTATGTGCTGTCTGCTTTTTCTGCTCTATATCTGTGATGGCCTGATCAGCTCTTGGTAAAGTCTTGTCAGCTCTTATTTCAGCTATTCGTAGTTTGCGCTGCTTTTTCGTGTCACAGAGACAGAAGACTGCAAGGTGCCTTTAACTGTTGCTGAATGTTAATTTTACTTGAAAACAATACAGTATTATTTTTTAAACATTTTACATAATATATATTTTTTTATCAGATATGCTAAAAACATTCAATGCTTGCCATTTTCTATAATTTATTGCCCTTCATGGAGAGTAATACAAATGTAAAGCTTATTGGTCTTTCACTATATTGGTTTAATGTCTTTGCTAGCATGTTGACACGTTTAGTGGGGGAAGTGAGGGCTCAGCCCTCAAAATGAGGTACATGCTACCCTGAGAGATTTCAGTTTTTAAATTTTTCTGAAAACATGTCTTCACTTTGGCATTAAGATTTATTGCGTGTAAATTGATGGGCACAAATGGCAAATTTATCCCTTTGACACTGAATCCAACAACCCGATAAAAGGTGAAAGGATCTGAAGACTTGCTGAATCCACTGTATCTGTACAATATAACTAGATTTCTGTCTGTCCTGCGCCATCTGTTGAAATGTATTTTGTGATGCATGTAGTGTTGCAATGTCTTACATTTTTAGATTGATGGGCAAAAACGGCAAATGCTTCCATTTAAGATGAAATCGTCAACATGATAAAGTGTGCAGAAAGTGTAGGGGTCTGAAGACTTGCTGAATCCACTGTAGCTGTACAATATAAGTCTTGCGCCATCTGTTGAAATGTACTTTGTGATGCATTCAGTAATGCAATGCATTATATTTTTAGATTGATGGGCAAAAATGACAAATGCTTCTATTTAAGATGAAATCTACAACATGATAAAGTGTGCTGAAGTTGAAAGGGTCTGAAGACTTAACAAATTCACTGTAGCTGTACAATATAAGTCTTGCGCCATCTGTTGAAATGTACTTGTGATACATACTGTATAGTAGTGCAATGCATTACATTTTTAGAATGATGGGCAAAAACGGCAAATGCTTCCATTTTAGATGAAATCTACAACATGATAGTGTGTAGAAACTGTAGGGGTCTGAAGACTTGCTGAATCCATTTTATCTGTACAATATAAGTCTTGCGCCATCTGTTAAAATGCATTTTGGGATGCATGTAGTGTTGTAATGCATTCAATTTTTAGACTGATGGGCAAAAACGGCAAATGCTTCCATTTTAGATGAAATCTATAACAAGATAAAGTGTGCAGAAAGTGTAGGGCTCTAAAGATTTCACGTATTCACTGCAGCTGTACAATATAAGTCCTGCACCTTCTGTTGAAATGTATTTTGTGATACATACTGTATAGTAGTGCAATGCATTACATTTTTATGTTGATGGGCAAAAAAGGCAAATGCTTCCATTTTAGATGAAATCTAAAACAAGATAAAGTGTGCAGAAAGTGTAGGGCTCTAAAGACTTCACAAATCCACTGTAGCTGTATAATATAAGTCTTGCGCCATCTGTTGAAATGTACTTTGTGATACATTTCAGTAATGCAATTCATTATATTTTTACATTGATGAGCAAAAATGGCAAATGCATTTAAGATGAAATCTACAACACGATAAAGTGTGCAAAAAATAAGTTGCTCTGAAGACTTCCTCAATGAAAGCATTTTCATGCAAATCATATACAACTGGTATGGAATGCTCAAATGTCTCAGACTTAAATTGTTGTGATGTGGCCCGACTACATCCACGAATTCTTTATTTTATCAAATAGTAGCATGGGAAGCAGACTTCAGAGTCATATAGAATGTGATGGTTGGCTTCCTGGTAACTCTGCCATTGCCAGTCGTGCCATACAATACACAGCACACCCCTTTAATAGACAAAATAGATTAACATTAACATTAGCAGCATTGAAGGCAGCTACAAACTGAGAGAACATGTCAGTTAACTCTGATACAATTAGTTCAAGAACATCGAAATGGGACTGTGACTGACGCTTCTGTAACACACATATAGAGACAGTGAGGGGCTTCGTCAGCATAAATCTGCAGTGGACGTCAGGGTTAAAGGTTATTTGCAAGGTGAAAGAAAAAACAAAATGTTTTGGCTGCATGGCCTTCATCAGGTGTGCAGGACACATATATAGGAGACGAAGGAAGGAACAAAGTCACGGCAGATGAAAAGAGAAATGGTGAGAAAAGTCTTCCATTAGAGAAGATGAACAGAGAGATTGAAAAGTTAGTCGGCTATTAAGAAAGATGTAATCCCAGGCCGAGAATGAGCTGAGCTGCTTCTGGTTTTCATTGGAAAGTGTCTTTAAAGCCCTGTTGAAGAACACAAACAGAGAGATCAGTGTGGCCATGCTCGAGAGATGTGTAGTGTTCCACAAAAGGCTCTTTAAGGTCTCAAATGTGCTTCCTGCTAGCTGTCTCTCTTGTACACCTCTGTAGATGACTGCACTAGAAATGAAGTAAATGAGATTTTTAGACTGGGAAGGGGTCCATTGTTTAATAGTGAATTTACCTGGGAGACCAGATACAAGGAAAACACTGCTGGCAGATTTTCAGGTGACACAACTCGCATCTGAGCTTACATCAAACAGTGCCTGGTGGGGAATGTGACCGTCACTTGTGAAGTGAGCTGTGGAGGAGAAGTTTGCATTATTTTAAAGAGGTCAAGGGAAAAAGGCTTCTGTGGAAGGATTAGTCTACAAAATGGGGAAATTAGGTTTAATGTCCAGTGGGCGAGTTGGAGTGTTAGAATGTAACAGAAGGACCAGGATGAGGCGGGTCTCATTATTGGGGTTCCTCTTAGAATGGAGGTTACGAGGTCTACTCCTGTCTTAACTGAGGACCCCGTCCACAATATGAGAGGGGTATCCTCTACCGATGAATAAACTCCTCATTCTGAGTTATTAAAGTAGTCACAATTATTACTGCAGATGCGACAGGAGTCTAAGGAACCGTGCAAGAGATTGAGAGTTTTTAGTACGCCAAGGATGGAAGGAGCTGTAAAGGAGGCAACTGTGTGAGTCATTTGCCTTGTAACAAAGAATTACCAAAGCCTACGAAAAAATTCCAGCCCACCTTAAATTCCTTCGCCCCTCTCCGTCAGCGTCTTTTGTTTTATAAATGTGTCGATCAACACCAGCAGCAAGCAGCCTGCTATCACACCCCGCCAACTGCCGCAAAAAGTTTTCTCAGCTCAAGTCTGTTCACCTGCGTGTCGGTTGCTTAGAGTTGTATCGGGTAAATAATGTATCATCATTTGGAATACATGCATTTCACGTGTGTTCCATGTCTACAACAATCTGTGTAAACACATCGTTAAAACAGAACCGTTTTTCATGTTTAAGTAATATTTTGACAAAATGTAGACATGACATGTATAATGTGTGAAACCTGAAGTCCAAATATCAAATAAACACTTTCGCAAAAAGGTACACACTTTCAAAACTCGACTTGACGTTTTTTTGGAAGAAATAAGTGGAATGGACTGGCGAGCTTTGTTGGGCTGAATGGCCTATTCTCGTCTAGAGTGTTCTAATGTTCTAATGAAAGTAACAACGGTCACGTTCGTAGTCCGTCAATTGTGCACAGGACTGGCGTAAAATCTGCAGATACACCTCCATTTTCACCGTCATTATGATCCGCGTAGGAGAAACACCAAACACAGACTCGGGGGAGGCCGGCCACTTTTTCGTGGGCCACCCTATACAGTGGAACCTCGGGTCACGACCGTAATTCGTTCCAAAACTCTGGTCGCAACCCAATTTCGTCGTGACCCGAACTAATTTCCCCCATAGGATTGTATGTAAATACAATGAATCCGTTCCAGACCGTACAATCGGTATGTAAATATATTTTTTGTACATTTTTAAGCACAAAAATAGTTAATTATACCACAGAATGCACAGTGTAATAGTAAACTAAATGTAAAAACAATGAATAACACTGAGAAAACCTTGAACAGAGAAAACTAACATTGCAAGTTCACGCTACAGCCTTAAAAACCACTCGCTGTAACCAACTTTTTATTTAATGAGATTTAAGCACAGGGAAAAAGATGAAAATTTGAAAAATTCTTAATTTATACAAAAACTAACCATAAACAACCAAGAAAACTATCCTTGCATGAGTAGAGTTCTGGCATAAAGGAAGTGAGGAGGAAGAACTAACCACTCATAGAAGGATCGTTTTGCAGCAAATCGCCATGAATCTTCCTGGCTTTCTCGCATTAACATCGCCTCGCTTACGCTGTCCCCTGCAAGTTGCTTCTCGTTCAGCCACACTAGCAACAGTTTTTCCACCTCTTTCAACACTTGCGGCCTCTGCCTGGTTAACACTGTAACTCCTTTTGCAACATCAGCTGCTTTAATGGCCTCTTTCTGCTTTAGAATAGTCGAAATCGTAGATTTTGACTTCTTATACTCGGCGGCAAGATCAGTAACACGAACAGCACGCTCATACTTTTCAATAATTTCTTTCTTTAATTCGATTTCAGTTTTCTTCGAACCTTTCTTCTCACCAACACTACCACTCTTCACTTGCTTAGAGGCCATGGTTAATTGTAAAAGTAATGCAAAAGCAAACAAAATAGAGCACAAAGAGTTCACAGCGAATGCACGCACGTCTGACGGAGAACATTGTACAGTACAGGGAGAGACTGAACACATGCGGAAATCATCGGTGCGTACGAACCAGAAGGGATAACTGGCTTGTTCGTCACCGAGTGTGTGGTTGTGAACAGATGCAAAAGTTTGGCGAACATTTTGTATCGTAACCCAATTTGTACGTGATCCGAGACGTTCGTGACCCGAGGTTCCACTGTATAAGTAAATATCATAGTCATCTGTAATTTTGACATACTTTACAATACAGATGTAGAAGTCAATATCTTGAAGTAGTGCTGGTAGGTATATCGGTTCATACCGAAAACCGTTTTTTATTTTTGTTATGATATGGATTTTTTCTTATACTGTAACACCGGTTTAAATAGCCTAAACAACGTTCAGAATGTGGCGCAGCGGGAAACTGTTTACGGGGGGACCTTTTTCACTGCTACACTGCTAAACATGCATGCAACGGAGTACATGCGTTAGTGGAGGTATTGAGCGGTTAAAATGGACAGAGAACATTCCGAAACTGAAGCTGTAGCAGACGATAAAGTTGAATATGATGACACAGAAGAACTTTTGCCGAAAATAGGAGCTGTGTCTGTTGTCTGGAGATACTTTGGTTTTAAAAGGTCGGATGTGGACCAAACAACTATTTACTGCAAATGCTGTCGGCTGAAAGTGTCGCTGGAGGCAGCAAAATGAGCAATTTGCTGCCCCTCCTTAGCTGCAAACATGCTTCGGAGTACCATGAATGTATGGAACTAAGATTGGCACCCTCCACGTCCTCAGGTAAAACTGAAAAAGCGAGACGACACTCGAGTCAGACGTCACTTGTAGACGCGTTTACTAGAGGACTGCTTACGACAGAAAAAGCAAGCGGTGGATCGAGATAACTAACGCCATTACAATCCATAGAGCTAACGTGTCAATGGACTGAGATTGTTATCATTAACAGAAAGTATTGTTGGATTACAAAAAATATTGACTATATTAATGTTCAGTGTAATACAACTTTTGACAAACACCTCTGAACATTTGACTAAGTCTAAATGCCTCTTTGGATGGTTAAAAATATGTTGTCAAAATTATACAGCTATATATAAAGTTATACAGCTCTTCTGCAGCTCTCTGCTGCTAGAATTCATGATGCTGCTGGCTACAATCTACGTGGCAAACTTATTTGGACTTACCTGGATGGGTGTTGTACATTTATGGACTGTTACAGTCATATGATAAAGTTTGGGACCCCCTCTCAGCCTGCATAATAATCGACTCTCCTTTCAACAATAAAGATAACAGTGGTCTGTCTTTCATTTCCTAGGAACATCTGAGTACTGCAGTGTTTTCTGAACAAAGATTTTTAGTGACGCCGTATTTAGTTGTATGAAATTAAATCAAATGTGAAAAACTGGCTGTGCACAAATGTGGGTCCCCTTGTCATTGTGCTGATTTGAATGCCTGTCACTGCTCAATGCTGATTACTTGGAACACCAAATTGGTGTGATGAGCTCATTAAGCCTTCATAGACAGGTGTGTCCCATCATGAGATATAAAGGTATTTAAGGTGGTCAATTACAAGTTGGGCTTCCTTCCCTTTGACTCTCCTCTGAAGAGTGACAGCATGGGATCCTCAAAGCAACTCTCCAAAGATCTGAAAACAAAGATTGTTGAGTCTCCTGGTTTAGGGGAAGGCTACAAAAAGCCATCTCAGAGGTTTAAACTGTTAGTTTCTGTAACTGTAAGGAATGGAATCAGGAAATGGAAGGCCACAGGCACAGTTGCTGTTAAACCCAGCAGGTGTGGCAGGCCAAGACAAATACAGGAGCGGCATATGAGCAGGATTGTGAGAATGGTGACAGACAACCCACAGATCACCTCCAATGACCTGCAAGAACATCTTACTGCAGATGGTGTATCTGTACATCATTCTACAATTCAGCGCAATTTGCACAAAGAACATCTGTATGGCAGGGTGATGAGAAAGAAGCCCTTTCTGCACTCACGCCACAAACAGAGTCGCTTGTTGTATGCCAATGCTCATTTAGACAAACCAGATTCAGTTTGGAACAAAGTGCTTTGGACTGATGAGACAAATATGGAGTTATTTGGTCAGAACAAAAAGCAGAAGAAGAACACCGCATTCCAAGAAAAACACCTGCTACCTACTGTCAAATTTGGTGGAGGTTCCATCATGCTGTGGGGCTGTGTGGGTAGTTCAGGGACTGGGGCCCTTGTTAAAGTCGAGGGTTGGATGAATTCACCCCAATATCAACAAATTCTTCAGGATAATGTTCAAGCATCAGTCACAAAGTTGAAGTTACGCAAGGGTTGGATATTCCAACAAGACAACGACCCAAAACACAGTTGGAAATCTACAAAGGCATTCATGCAGAGGGAGAAGTACAATGTTCTGGAATGGCCGTCACAGTCCCCTGACTTGAATATCATTGAAAATCTATGGGATGATTTGAAGCAGGCTGTCCATCAAATTGAACTGAACTGGAGAGATTTTGTATGAAGAATGGTGAACAATACCTCCATCCAGAATCAGACACTCATCAGAGGCTATAGGAGGACAGCGTCTAGAGGCGTCTGTTAGATTTACAAAAGGAGGCTCAACTAAGTATTGATGTCATATCTCTGTTGGGGTGCCCACATTTATGCACCTGTCTAATTTTGTTATGATGCATATTGCATATTTTCTGTTAATCCAATAAACTTAATGTCACTGCTGAAATGCGACTGTTTCCATAAGGCATATCATATATTAAAAGGAAGCTCAGCCAATGAGAAACAAAAATCCAAAGAATTAAGAGGGGATCCCAAACTTTTTCATATGACTGTAGTTGAAGTTGTTTGCAAAATCTGTTCAATAAAAAGGTTCTATATTTTGACTGCAACTGTAATGCAATGTGATTCCTTCTCTTCATTAGTGCCTCCCCCATGAAAGCTATCACTTCATGGGGCCATGCAAACCTGTATTAATACTTGTGTGCACATTAAAATGTTTTTTTGTACAATGTACAATTCTCATGACAGTGGAACAGGTTATTCTTAGCCAGTCTACTGCAGTAATTGCAGTGGAAAATGAGATTAATATCCACTCATGCATGGGAAAAAAATACCGTCAAATACCGTGAAACCAGTATAATTTTGAAAAATACTGTGATATAGAATTTTGGTCATACCACCCAGCATTATCTGGAAGCTATACTGCATGTAAGAAAGGTCTCACTTCACATCTTCTGAGGTTACAATGTTCGAGCCTCCATAGTTAGCTGTTGCAATGTGTTGAGTGTCTGCGTATTCCACCCCGCTTATCTCTCACGTGTCTGCTTCTCTAGTTGTAGAGTTTACTGGACAGACTTGCTTTTTTTGCTTTGTTTATGCCCAGTCATCATTTGTTCTCATGTCCTCTATGTTCGTGTATGCTCTGCTGGTGTCACCTGCTTTCTACTATACCTTTTCAAAAATGAGCTTTACAATTATTTTCAAGATCTTGGTATTAAATATCAACACAGACCCACTTTGTGTCCCTACAGCATACAGTATATACTAATAATAACAAGTCAGATCCTCTGCCTAAAATGATACAAAATCTTTATCTTGTACTAGCTGTGTAAGCCCATGCTGTAAAAAGTCAGAGCTCCTAGAAACCATGGATTCTGGCACTTCAATCAATCAGTCTCATCGGTTGTACATTAGCAGCTAAGCGAGGTTCTCTATCTCTATCCTCTGCGTTTTCTGCTCGCCTCCATTGTCTATCAGCGGCTAAGAGAGTTTCTCTCTCCTCAAAGGTTTCGTTTTGCCGATGTGCTCATCTCGCTTGTGTATTAGCATATAAGCGAGGTTCTCTATCCTCTGCGTTTTCGTTTTGCCGACATGCTCGCCTCCATTGTCTATCAGCGGCTAAGCGAGTTTCTCTCTTCTCAGATGTTTCGTTTTGCCGATGTGCTCGCCTCTGTTGTCTATCAGTGGCTAAGCGAGCTTCTCTCTCCTCTGAGGTTTTGTTTTTCCCGTGTGCTCACTTCACTTGTGTATTAGCGGATAAGCAAGTTTCTCTATCCTCGGCGTTTTCATTTTGCTGACATGCTCGCCTCCGTTGTCTATCAGCGGCTAAGTGAGTTTCTCTCTCCTCCGATGTTTTGTTTTGCCAATGTGCCTACTTCGCGTGTTTATTAGCAGATAAGCGAGGTTCTCTATCCTCGGCGTTTTCATTTTGCCGGCATGCTCGCCTCCGTTGTTTATCAATAGCAAATAGAATTTCTCTCTCCTCTGAGGTTTCGTTTTGCCAATGTGCTCACCTCGCTTGTGTATTAGCGGCTAAGTGAGGTTCTCTTTCCTCGGTGGTTTCACTTTGGCGACTGAGTTGCTTCATGCTGTAGCCTCACACTTCCGGGCCGGACAGACAGATTAACACATTTCCATGCGTAAGTGTTTATTTATAAGATACTGTCTTACAAACCTATTGTCATGGACTAGGGGTCCCAAAGCAGTAAAGAGTCCTAAAAATACTTCAAATAAGGCCCACTAGTGGGAGAAATCACGTCAAATAAAACAGGCCAAACACAAAAAGAACCTCGAAGAATCGTTATCAAGTAAAAGATTTTTTCTTCACAAAAAAATGTTCTTCAAAAGTAATGCGGCACTGTGGAGCCCAAAAGGCAAAACAAAATTAACTGTAACGCAAAAGCAATCCAAAGCAAACGAGTCCAAATATTCACTTCAATGGCAAAGTCAATACATGGAACAGAGGATCAAAATAATCCAAAAAAATCACAAAATCTATTGAGTTTACGAAAAGCACAAGTCACTGCTGCTAAGGACATTCAAAGGATTTGTGGGGGATCCTCTGGATATATCAAGTGGAGGGGCAGTTTGTGGCAGAGATTGGCAGATGACCTCGCCACTTAGTGGGCCACCCAGAAAACACATAGAACACAGCACAGGAATCGAGAACAAAGCCCAAAATAAATGAATGCAACATTAACTGAAAACTCAAAAGTGAACAAAAATACACAAAATAACCCTGGGCGAAATGTAACTTCTGTTGGCACATACAGTATTGTCAAAAGTTTCTGGACGTCTGACCATCAAACCTATGTGAGCTTGTTGGACATCTCTTTCCAAAAATATCAGCATTAATATGGAGTTGCTCCACTATAACAGCCTTAGGATTTTGGAGTATGTCTGCTGGAATCTGTGTCTGTTCAGCCAAAAGAGCATTTGTGAGCTGATGTCAAGATGAAGACAACTTCTCTTTGCACCATCCCCCTTATCAATAGACTCCAAAAGTGCAGAATCATCTGAGAAAGTGTGCAAGTGACCTGACCTGCCGTTATATGTACAGTGGACCCTTGACTTACGAACTCAATTCGTTCGCGAGGGCTGGTTGTAACTCAAGTTGGTTGTAAGTCAAGACTATTTTTCCCATAAGAAATAATGTAAATACCCATAATGCATTCCGAACCTCCCACAGCAACACTTACTTAACCTTTTCATAATAAAAAAGGGTTGTATAATGTGCACAATTTACCAAAACACCAATACTTTTTCTAATGTACTAGCCAAAAAGTTATAAAAAGTGCCTAGCCTACCAGAAACAACAATTTCATACTGGACTCACCATTTAAGTTGACATCTTTGGGCTGCAGGAAGGGAGGAGGAGGAGAATGAAATGGAAGGTGGTTATTGTTTGGAAGGAGCCTCTTTATACAAATCTTTTCTTTGTAAAATTGTCGAGATGGTGGATTTCGACATGCTGTACATATTAGCGAGATCGGTCACATGAACACCACTCTCATATTTCCGCACAATTTCCTTCTTCATTTCGATTGTGATCGCTTTCATTACCTTCGTTACCTTCTCTTCCTTCCTTAGCATTTATCGAAAAAAAATTATATAAATCACTGCACTGACCGAAATTATGTCCACAAACAAACGTATCTGGGCTCTGACTGACGCTTACGAACGCTCTTGGCTGTTTGTTTGCAATCGCACAAGCGGATACACGTGACCACATTCAGGTCGTAACGCAAGATGTTGGTCGTAAATCAAAACAAAAATTTTAGTCATAAATCAAGTTGTTTGCATGTCAGGCCGGTCGTATATCAAAGGTCAACTGTACTTGTATATTTATTTATATATAAACAAGCTGTTCTGAAAAGTCTCCTATAAAGACCCCTGTTAACCCTTAACTACTCGCAACATTTTTCATCTCATAAGTTCTCGCGTGGTGGGCTTTATGCGCCAGTGTTCAAATGGCTATTTATAGGCACACTGTGAGGTTGTAATACAAAATTTTGCAATCATTTTCAATTGCCCATGTTTTTAATGTAATTTAATACCATATTACTGAATAGTATGACCCAGTCTACGACTATCTGAAAATAAATCTGATCCACCTGTCACACTTTCATCCACTGCAGAATTTGTACATTTCACTTCAGTTGTTGAATGTTTTTTGCAGACAAAGTCATTGTAAGACGAACATCTTATCGTTGGCATGCACACGTAAGTACCCATGCAGTGTACCAAATGTACCACATGGGACTGGTGATTGTGCATCCACTCATTAAAACCGGCTAGGGGGGCACAAAAAAACAAAAATGACGTACAAGACACACTGGCCAATAACGATGCCAACCTAGCAGAGGAACTTAACAGTTTCTTTACACAGTTTGACAAGGACAATAACCAGTCTCCGGTCAGCTTCGAGCTGACTGGAGACTCACAGCCTTTGGTCGTACACATACATGTGAATTTCCCCTTGGGATTAATAAAGTATCTATCTATCTATCTATCTATCTATCTATCTATCTATCTATCTATCTATCTATCTATCTATCTATCTATCTATCTATCTATCTATCTATCTATCTATCTATCTATCTATCTATCTATCTATCTATATGATGTGCGGTGGGCACTCGGAAACCTCAATACAAGGAAGGCAGCAGGTCCTGATAATGTGCAAGGACGTGTGCTGACCAATTAGCGGAAGTATTGAGTTTGCATGTTCTCCCCGTGTCTGCGTGGGTTTCCTCCCACAGTCCAAAGACATGCAGGTTAGGTGGACTGGCGATTCTAAATTGGCCCTAGTGTGTGCTTGGTGTTTGTGTGTGACCTGCGGTGGGTTGGCACCCTGCCCGGGATTGGTTCCTGCCTTGTGCCCTGTGTTGGCTGGGATTGGCTCCAGCAGACCCCCGTGACCCTGTGTTCGGATTCAGCGGGTTGGAAAATGGATGGATGGATGGATTTACACACATATTCAACCCCTCTCTCTCCTCCGGTGTAGTCCCCATGTGCCTGAAATCCCACAACCATTGTACCTGTTCCCAAAAAACCGAGGATAACCTGTCTTAATGACTATCGACCAGTCACTCTCACCCCTGTCATCGCAAAGTGCTTTGAACGACTGGTAATCACCCACATGGAAGCCTCCATCCCAGCTGATCTAGACCAACACCAGTTTGCCTATCGGTCAAACAGATCAACTGAGGACGCCATCTGTGGGGCTCTACATGCTGACCTCTCGCACCTGGAAAAGCCCAACGCCTATGTTAGGATGCTCTTCATTGACTACAGCTCTGCATTTAATCCCATCATACCTAACCAGCTGATCCAAAAACTCTATGCACTAGGACTTGCTCCGTCCATTTGCAACTAGTTACTGGATTTTCTCACCAACCACCCCCCAGTCTGTCAGGATGGGCAAACACACATCCTCCACCCTTACCCTGAGCACTGGTGTGCCACAAGGATGTGTACTAAGACCCCTTCTCTATGCACTCTTCACCCATGACTGTCAACCCATCCTCCAGTCAAACATTATTGTTAAATTTGCGGATGATACGACTGTCATTGGGCTTGTAACAGACAACAGTGAAGCTGCATATAGGGAAGAGGTTCAGAATCTGACAGCAATGGTGCAACACCAACAACCTGGTCTTAAATACCAAAAAGACCAAAGAAGTGATTCTGGACTTTAGAACCACTAAAAAGACCAATCACAGGCCGATAACAATCAATGCAGATGCTGTGGAGAGAGTTTCCAGCTTTAAGATTCTAGGAGTCACCATCTCAGAGGACCCGTCCTGGGCTGACAACAACTTGGCTATAATAGGCAAAGCACAACAACAGGAAGATAAGGAGAGCTGACCTCCCACAGAAGCTGCTGCTTAATTTCTATAACAACAACAACATTTATTTCTATAGCACATTTTCATACAAAAAGTAGCTCAAAGTGCTTTACGTAATGAAGAAAAGAAAAATAAAAGACAAAATAAGAAATTAAAATAAGACAACATTAGTTAACATAGAAAAGGAGTAAGGTCCGATGGCCAGGGTGGACAGAAAAAACAAAAAAAAAACTTCAGAAAGCTGGAGAAAAAAAATCAAATCTGCAGGGGGTCCAGGCCACAAGACCACCCAGTCCCCTCTGGGCATTCTACCTAACATAAATGAAATAGTCCTCTTTGTAGTTAGGGTTCTCACGGAGTCACTTGATGCTGATGGTCATACAGACTTCTGGCTTTTAATCCATCCATCATTGTTGGAACATCACGGTGCTTTGAGTAGATTTGTGGTGGTGCATGCCACCACCAAAAGGACACCGGAAAAGGAAACAGGAGAGAGAGTAGGGGTTAGTACAGATTTTAGAGCCACCATGAATAGTTATTGTAATGAATTGGATATACAGAGTACAAGTAAGCCCGCAATTCACTAGCGAATTGGAAATCCAAGAATGGCAATCAGTTTCTGCGTGATGAAATATCATGGAGGGTATATGCAGTGGTGTGGGTGGTCGCGTCCGGGCGGCTGTACAACCTGGCGTGCAAGCTTCACCTCAGGTTCAGTTCACAGGTTGTAGGCATGGTAAAGTTTCCATTTAATTCAACAACCCTATTTGAACTAAAGCGGTTTCTTTGTGTGGGCGCCTTCGTTCATTGTTTGTATCCATACGGGCTCATTTACAGGTCGTAGCCATACGGGCTCGTGTTTGTATTACTAATTGTTGAGCTCCCTCCATTTGGATACGTGCCTCCTGTGCTGTGTCAAAAGCGCGTTGTGGGCGTGCTCGTTCATTGTCCGGGCGGCTGTACAACCTGGCGTGCATGCTTTACCTCAGGTTTAGTTCACATGTCGTAGGCATGGTAAAGTTTCCATTTAATTGAATAACCCTATTTGAACTAAAGCGGTTTCTTTGTGTGGGCGCCTTCGTTTCTTAAGTCTAGTTTACAGGTGGTGTTGTTTGGGCGCCACCCACTGACTCTGGGAATCCGTTGCATTCTGGGAAGCCGCTGCGTTTGACCCTACAGGTTGTGTTGTTTGGGCGCCATCTACTGACTCTGGGAAGCTGCCGCATTTTGGGAAGCGTTTGCGTTTGACTCTGGGGCGGGCGCCATGGCGCAGTACGCATGCGCCTCGGTGCATCTGCCGTGCATAAATTAACTGTGGTTTAGTAAGATAGATCAGGATTTAAATTACAGTAAAGTTATGAAAAGGCCATGTTAAAGTAATGTGTTTTCAGCAGTTTTTTAAAGTGCTCCACTGTATTAGCCTGGTGAATTCCTACTGGAATTTATCTAACTCTATATTTATTTTGATGAGACACTATAGAGAGCATCTTAACTAACGGCATGGTGGCCTGCAGGTACAACGGTTGCACCAAGGCTGCTAAAGAAGCCCTGCAGCGGGTCGTAAAAACAGCAGAGGCCATTATTGGGACTGAACTGCCGTCACTCGAACTCTCGTATAAGAGTCGCTGTGTGAGAAGGGCCAAAAACATTCTCAAGGACAAAACTCATCCGGGAACTTCTTGGTTTGAGGTCCTCGCATCAGGAAGACGCTTTAGGTCAATCCGTGGACACACAAATAGACTAAAAAAGAGCTTTTTCCCATCTGTCATAAACTTTCTGAACTCTGAATCTCCTCAGTCTGAGATCATTTTTAATTGAACATGTGCAATAAGCTATATTGGTAATGTGCAATATACTAATGTAATACAATATAGAATATGTAATGCACTATTCATTAAAATGTGCAATAAGCTATATTGGTAATGTGCAATATACTAATGTAATACAATATAGAATATGTAATGTACTATTCATTAACAGGTGCAATAACAATTTATACTGCTGTACTTTGAGCAATAATAATTTGCTCTGGTTACTTGATCACTTAACACTGTATACGACATATTTGGAATTATTTGACTTTTCTTTAAATGCACCTTGGGGCTGTCACAAAAAGTCATTTCATTTGTGTTACACAATGACAATAAAGTGCTTGAACCTGAACACTGGAGGGAAACCATTGTGACACTGTGCTTGTAGTGAATCAAGCGGAGGAGAGATGGCGGATGCTGCTGGGAGGTTCAACTAAAAGGACGTTGACAAAAATAACTGAAATTGGTGTATAAAATACAGCATAACAAGAAGTTAAGGTGATGCCCGGGCGCATACAGCCGCCCTAACCCCGATACAGACAGGCAGTTATACACAAAGTCTCTCACAGCACACAGTTATATTTACAGCTGGGGGACGCTTTTCTCTGCTCCCCATAGCACAACGCAGTAAACAGCACAGCACTAAAGCACTGTCCTTTTCCGCTGCCTTCAGTCCTCCACAACAAGCTTTGTACTCTTCCTCCCGTCTCTGGCCCTGAATGCTGACAACCTGTCCCTTTTTATAGGGTGCCTAACGAGCTTCTTAGCTGGGTGTGGTGGAAGTGCTGCCAAGTAGGGCCCTGAAAACATTCATGTGCCCCTGTGGCGGTGGCCACAGTCCCCAACAGGGTTGAGCTTCTGGCCCCGCTGTAAACCAAGGGGGCTGCCCTCTGTCGTTCTGGGGCAGAAATACTCTCTCACCCAGTCCTCCCATGGTCAGGGCATCCCGGCTGTCTGCCACACCATATAAATGTGTGTTGTGTGTGCGGGGGACATATTACATTTATTTAAAAAAATGGCAGGGGAACATCTCCTCTGTAAAATCTGATTACACTTTGGCATTGAAAGTCATCACTGGGCTTGTGGTAGAAGCGACCGATGCTTTGCTGCCAGCTCTATGTGGTGTCTGACACTCTCATTTGCGACAAGACGGCCACAGTCGATGTGAGCTCGGAAAAAATGACAGCTATGTCCGCGACAAAATGAACTGTAAAATATGCATTCAAAGGAAAAGGGTGCAGCCTCACCCTCAGCTGTTACACGAATTGGTAAAGAAGAACCACAGGAGATTTTGTTTTTAGTCCTCAGTATACCACAACAGTAAATGTGTCGTCACAAGAACGAGCCAAAGACATCGAGAAAGGTTTGGGACAGCCACCCATATAATATGTCCTGGCTGCGAATGGGTAAATAGTTGTGAGGCAGGTTCACAGGTCAGAGTCCAAAGCAAAGACGGTGGCTTTATTTGCCGAGACCGGAAGTGACGTCATCGGGGCCCAAAACCGGAAGTGTCATAATCTGGCCCAGAACTGGAAGTGATGTCATTGGTGGGTCCAACCCCACAATCCCCTAACCTCCGAACCCAAAATCCTCTTCCAACCCACCCCAAAACCGGAAGGGACGTCGTCAGAAGTACCGGAACCAGGCGGGATTTCCTGTGGATGGTCTCCAAGGGATTGAGAAAGAAAGTCAGGTGCACCTCGCCACCCCCTGGTCTGGCGTGGAATTTCTATTATTTACAGTAGGCCATTTAGCTGCCTCCCAATCGCACATGTGTGACAGTTGTGATATTGGCGCCGGATCCGACACAGACAGACAGACACAGGAGGCACACTAATAAAAACAAATAAATGTTTTATTTTCTTTGTCTGTGGGCTACGTCTTCCCCGTACCCACAGACACAACACAGTCCCAAAAGCACAAACAGAAACACCAAAACAAAAACACTCCTCCCGGCAGCTTTGTCCTTGAGTGGTGCCTGTCGGCTTCTCTTATACAGTGCATCTGGAAAGTATTCCCAGCGCTTCATCACTTTTTCCACATTTTGTTATGTTACAGCCTTATTCCAAAATGGATTAAATTCATTTTTTTCCTCAGAATTCTACACACAACACCCCATAATGACAACGTGAAAAAAGTTTACTTGAGATTTTTGCAAATTTATTAAAAAATAAAAAAACTGAGAAAGCACATGTACATAAGTATTCACAGCCTTTGCCGTGAAGCTCGAAATTGAGCTCAGGTACATCCTGTTTCCCCTGATCATCCTTGAGATGTTTCTGCAGCTTCACTGGAGTCCACCTGTGGTCAATTCAGTTGACTGGACCTGATTTGGAAAGGCACACACCTGTCTATAGAAGGTCCCACAGTTGACAGTTCATGTCAGAGCACAAACCAAGCATGAAGTCAAAGGAATTGTCTGTAGACCTCCGAGACAGGATTGTCTCGAGGCACAAATCTGGGGAAGGTTACAGAAAAATTTCTGCTGCTTTGAAGGTCCCAATGAGCACAGTGGCCTCCATCATCCATAAGTGGAAGAAGTTCGAAACCACCGGGACTCTTCCTAGAGCTGGCCGGCCATCTAAACTGAGCGATCGGGGGAGAAGGGCCTTAGTCAGGGAGGTGACCAAGAACCCGATGGTCACTCTGTCAGAGCTCCAGTGGTCCTCTGTGGAGAGAGGAGAACCTTCCAGAAGGACAATCATCTCTGCAGCAATCCACCAATCAGGCCTGTATGGTAGAGTGGCCAGACGGAAGCCACTCCTTAGTAAAAGGCACATGGCAGCCCGCCTGGAGTTTGCCAAAAGGCACCTGAAGGACTCTCAGACCATGAGAAAGAAAATTCTCTTGTCTGATGAGACAAAGATTGAACTCTTTGGTGTGAATGCCAGGCGTCACGTTTGGAGGCAGGCAGGCACCGCTCATCACCAGGCCAATACCATCCCTACAGTGCAGCATGGTGGTGGCAGCATCATGCTGTGGGGATGGGAGACTAGTCAGGATAAAGGGAAAGATGACTGCAGCAATGGACAGAGACATCCTGGATGAAAACCTGCTCCAGAGCGCTCTTGACCTCAGACTGGGGCGACGGTTCATCTTTCAGCAGGACAACGACCCTAAGCACACAGCCAAGATATCAAAGGAGAGGCTTCAGGACAACTCTGTGAATGTCCTTGAGTGGCCCAGCCAGAGCCCAGACTTGAATCTGATTGAACATCTCTGGAGAGATCTTAAAATGGCTGTGCACCGACGCTTCCCATCCAACCTGATGGAGCTTGAGAGGTGCTGCAAAGAGGAATGGGCAAAACTGGCCAAGGATAGGTGTGCCAAGCTTGTGGCATCATATTCAAAAAGACTTCAGGTTGTGTGTAGAATTCTGAGGAAAAAAATGAATTTAATCCATTTTGGAATAAGGCTGTAACATAACAAAATGTGGAAAAAGTGATGCGCTGGGAATACTCTCCAGATGTCCTGTAGCCACACCCAGAAGTGCTCCAGGTGATAATTGACCTAAATTAGGCTGCACTTCCGGATGTGGCTGAGTCACAGCCCAGATGGGCTCAGGAAGCCGTGTAGCTCCCCCTGGCCATGGCCACGGAGCCCAACAGGGATGAGCTCTGGTGTAACACAATTGTGGCCCAGAGGGGGCTGCCACCAAGTTTTCCGGGGGACGTAGTGTGCATCCCATGGCTGCTTCCCCGGATCCAGTGTCAAAGGGGTGTCCCGGCTATCCCCCGCTCAGTTTATAATGATACGACCGCAGCAGAACTGCAGACTTGGCTATGCAGCACCCAACATCTCACTGCACGTTTAAATGAATAACTAAAATGATTTAACATTATAGTGTGTAACAGAAAATGGCAAACATGCCGTACTTCAGTGGTTCTCAAACTGTGGGGCGGGCCCCCCTAGGGGTGCGTGAAGTAACAAAAAGGGGGGTGTGAAGATGTGAAATAAAGAAAACAAGAATTGAAAATATGAAAAATCCATCTATTGAAACCAAAACAAATTAACTTTAACTACATTCTGATACTAGAAAAAAAAATATGGAGTTAGATAAATGTCGATAAAAGTTAAGTAGGTATAATAAAATATGCATCTATGATATATCATTAATTAAAAAAGAACAAATTGGTATTAGTAGGCTACTTTCAAAAAAACGTTAGGGGGGCACAATTAAAACTGTTATGAAAACTTGGGTCACAAATACTTAAAGGTTGAGAAACGCTGCTGTACTTGAACATAGTCGCACAGTGTATGGAGACAACTTAATGCTATTGCTGCGTTCACGAGCTCTCGGATGATTCGGAGCTCCAAGTTGTGACGTTTCACCTTCCCACTTCAGTGCAGTCACAGGAGTTTTCTTTCAGAAAAATTCACAGTGGCTGTTGATTTGTTACTTGGTCTTCAAAAAAAAAACCAAAAACAATTGGAGACAAACTGCATTTTTGTTGATGTAAAGACCAAAATGAACATATTAAATGTGTAACGCTTTGAATCAAATGCCAAAAATTGGTATTTCGGGTCTGACCGGGTTATTTGTTTTACAATAAAACAGTTGCTTAAGGTGAAAGGTCAGTGCTATGTCACAACTCGGACAATTCGAACAAAACAAAGCTACCCGAATTGTAAATACGAGTTCGTCGAATGTTCATGTGGTGTTTCCGCCTGAACAACTCGGATTTACCGTCTGTCTGAGAGCACGTGAATGCAGCAGATTTGCTACTGTTACGCCATTTAAGCTTCACTTAACTTGTGTTACTGAGCTGTTGATTTTAACTTTTCGTTTTCTTTCAGTGTCAGAAGTTTTGTTCAGTTTCTCTCAGTTTTATTCCATAGTTATTAGTCTAATACATGAGTACAATACAATACACTTTATTTTTGTATAGCCCAAAATCACACAAGAAGTGCCGCAATGGGCTTTAACAGGCCCTGCCTCTTGACAGCCCCCCAGCCCCTTGACTCTCTGAGAAGACCAGGAAAAACTCCCCAAAAAATAAACCTTGTAGGGAAAAAATGGAAGAAACCTCGGGAAAGGCCGTTCAAAGAGGGACCCCTTTCCAGGTAGGTTGGGCGTGCAGTGGGTGTCAAAAAGAAGAGGGTCAATACAATACAATACAATACAATACACAGAACAGAACAAATCCTCAATACAGTATAGAAATAAAAATTTTAGAAGTACGGAGCAGAATTTAACAGTAGATGATATCAACTAATAGGATTTGGATTTGTTTAGAGTCCTGCAGACCTCATCCATTAAGCTGCCTACCCCCATTTGGCCATTCCATGGCTGAAACAGCGCTGGGCCAGCCAATCTGATGAAAGGACCCCTCTACCTGATGATTCCTGTAATCCTCCATCAGGGATGACTTTACATTAGGCAGGCAATAAAACTTGGCAGGTGGGCCATGGCACCAAGTGCCGCATGTGAGTACCGAGAAGAGAAACAGAAGAGGTGAGGGTTAGTAACAAATTCTAACTATCATGTTACTAATGTTTAGTGCTAATGACTAACAACAGAGATGCGGTCTGTACAGTTAATCAGCAGCTCTAGTCAGGGTGTGCTAAACTGAAGTAGCGAGTCTTCAGCCTGAGAGTGAAGGGGCATCTCTTATAGTAGCAGGCAGACCATTCCACAGTTTAGGGGCCCTGTAACTAAAAGCTCGACCTCCCACTGTTATTTTATTAATCCTTGGAATCATAAGCAGACCGGCATCTTGAGATCTTAATGTGCGCTCTGGTTTGTAAGTCATGATAAGTTCAGACAAGTAAGCCGGACCTCTGCCATTTAATGGTTTATATGTTAAAAGGAGGATTTTGAAAAATGCCCTAAACTTAACCGGGAGCCAGTGTAAGGATTTAAGAACTGGAGTTATGTGTTCGTATTTTCTTGTTCTTGTAATAATTCTTGCAGCAGCTATTTTGGATTAACTGGAGGCTGAATAAAGAACAGTTTGAACATCCAGTGAACACCGCATTGCAGTAGTCAATCCTAATAGAAATAAATGCATGAATTAATTTCTCAGAATCCTGTTTATTTAGAAAGCGCCTTAATTTCCTAACATTTTTAAGATGGAAGAAACCTGATTTGGAGAACTTTGTAATGTGTGCTTTAAATGACATGCTAGAGTCAAAGACAACTCCTAGTAGAAATGGAACACGGCAAACCCCGAATGTTTAAAGTTCACGGACTGGAGCAAACCGAGGGCGGGCTTTTAGGAAGAAATACTGTGGGTGGAGCCTTTTCAGCCTCTTTTTCACTACAGACTTTTTAGCGAGTTGTCCCCAGATGTGAAGTCTCATCTCGAGAATCACGTCCGGCCCTGTGAGAACATCAGACGTAAAACATAAACCGCAAACCAT
Source organism: Erpetoichthys calabaricus (assembly GCF_900747795.2). Taxonomy (NCBI): domain Eukaryota; kingdom Metazoa; phylum Chordata; class Cladistia; order Polypteriformes; family Polypteridae; genus Erpetoichthys; species Erpetoichthys calabaricus. Next base: position 5,006,253 of record NC_041400.2, read on the forward strand.
AACTAATGGCTGTTATCTTGCTGACTCTAGGGGCAGAACGAGAGATTTTCTTAACATGTAGGAAGCCAGGTACTATGAAAAGACCATACGTTTATTGGTGTTTATCCTAGGATGTTGTACCCTCTGCTTCTTTTTTGTCTACACTGTTTTAAGTTCAATCTGCAGTGGATAATTAAGATAATTTACTTGAATTATTAGGTGCAGGTATAGTGCTTCACACCTGTAAAGAAGAAAATCGGGCCAGATAACCGTAAGGGTAAGTGGAGAGGAGTGTTGGCAGGTTTGCTCACGTCAAAAAGGATGCAAACGAGCACGATATGATCCAGGAGCAGCTGAGCACATGTAATTATTCTGAGGAGCTGCCAACATTTGCTGAATTGTTAGCTGTTTTCTTATTTTATGTTGTTGATGTTGTGCATAGCCTAACAAAATGGTGATGGTGCACTCTATATGTTTTCTTCTTTTAATGTAATGTGACAGGTGGCACCCGATGCTAACCCGACTTCAACAGACTGGCACGACAACAGGTGGTAAAATATGACCTTGATTCTTTATTTGAATGTGTGTGTGGCTTGTCCTAACTGCACATTATTTGGGCCTTTATTTGGGGGGGGGGGGGGGGGGGCATGGTGGCATCCAACGTTGATCTCTCTGCTCAAGCCACTATGTATGGGGCTGTGGCATCCCGCCGATGAGCCTCCCAGTGGACATACAGGAGGCTCACTTTACTTCTGTATTGTGCTTTCTGTGTTGTCCTACTTTCACGTATTTGGGATCAGGGGTCCCAAAGGCACGAACCAACCCCCTTTGCTACCTTTGAGCAAATCTCCTTAGTAGATTTTGCTATCTTGCTAATGAAATATCTCTTAGCAATAATGATAAAATTGCACTCCACAGGCCTTCCATCGTTACAATTTTAGGTTGGTGGCCCAATAAGTCTAATTGAACTTCTGCATGTAAGAGATGCTTCTCTTTATAACACTTTATGGCATTTCAAAGATGCAAAGTGTTTAATTTCTTTTTGCTTTCCATTCCCCAATAAACATGGGTAAGGAATTTTCGCTCATTACTGTCTTTTTTTTTTTTTTATATGTTACCATTTTTTCTGTGTTAAATCCGAAAAGGTCATATTCAGAATACAAAGAAGGTCAAACCGTGTGTTGTCTTCATCTGTGCCTTCATGTGCGCTGATTTTCTGCAAGTCCTGTCCACATATGCAACTGAAACGTGAAACACATTAACGCTTAGGCATTCCGAATGCTTACTAGAGGAAGGGGCAATGCGCCATCGTTTTTCGGACACTGCTCTCTAGGCTTGACATCAGCCAAGTATTCATGTCTGGACATTATATTGTAGACCCCATAACCAACACGACTTCTCTAACAGGAAGGCTTACGGGATTTTAGCATTTTTTCGGACTAGCACTGAAAACCTACAGTCACATTTCTTTCATAAAATACGTATCAGCAAGGGACGACTAACTGGAGTTCATTCAGTTTCTGGAGTGTTATGTTTAACGGCGGAAAACAAGCCAGTAACGTTCAAACATGGAAAAATGTTATTACGTGTAACAGAACCTTGTCAATACTAAAATGTCAACATCAGTATAGTAGGAACGGTATGTTGAATACAGATTTTGTACGCTTTGAAAAAGTCACCAGCATGCAGCCCTACGTTGCAATCGGGGCAATACAAGCGTGTTTCCTGGCACACTTCTCTTCTAATATGAGAGGGTAGAATGTCACTGACAAATCGGCACAACTGACACGCCCCCCCTATTGTGTTATTATTTCCTACCACAATGCCAGGCTTAGTGACATCCACAATCGCCCTTATGCGAACATTGACAGTTGGTACCTTGTGAACGGTACTTAGGGGGCTAGCGTCTTTCTTCTCCTTCCACTTGATCAAGATCATTTTGCCTTTTTCAGCACTACTTGCACCATGGTGAAGCTTCACAGGACAAATTCACCGGCACCAGTTTCACAACCCGTGTCAGTATCCAATGACTAATTCTTTAGTGTAGGTAGTGCAAAAAGGCAAATACAGTGGTGCCTCGTACTTCGAACGTAATTCATTTCAGGAAGCCCTTTGCGTTAGTGTCATACATGAGGGGAAATGAAACATGGCAAACCCCGAATGTTTAAAGTTCACGGACTGGAGGAAACTGAGGGCGGGCTTTTAGGAAGACACACTGTGGGCAGAGCCTTTTCAGCCTCTTTTCACTACAGACTTTTTAGGGAATTGTCCCCAGATGTGAAGTCTCATCTCGAGAATCACATCTGGCCCTGTGAGACCACTAGACATAAAACGTAAACTGTAACAAATTTATTTTACTGTACTTTTGCTGAACTCTAGGGGTAGAAAGACGTATTTCTAGAGATTTTCCAGACATTTAGGATGCCAGGTACCTCATCTATTGGTGCTTTTCCTAGGGTACTGTACCCTCAGCTAATTTTTTGTGCACATCCTTTTAAGTTCAATTAAGATAATTTACTTGAATTATTAGGTACAGGCAGTGGCGCAGTGGGTAGCACTGCTGCCTCACGGTTAGGAGACCCGGGTTCACTTCCCAGATCCTCCCTGCGTGGAGTTTGAATGTTCTCCCCGTGTCTGCATGGGTTTCCTCTGGGTACTCCAGTTTCCTCCCACAGTCCAAAGACATGCAGGTTAGGTGCATTGGCGATTCTAAATTGTCCCTAGTGTGCGTATGTGCCCTGCGGTGGGCTGGCGCCCTGCCCAGGGTTTGTTTCCTGCCTTGTGCCCTGTGTTGGCTGGGATTGGCTCCAGCAGACCCCCGTGGCCCTGTAGTTGGGATATAGCGGGTTGGATGATGGATGGATGGATGGATGGATATTAGGTGCAGGTATATTGGTTCACACCTGTAAAGAAGAAAACCAGGCCAAATAACCATAAGGGTAAGAGGAGAGGAGTTGGAGTATGTCTGGACCAGCAAGGCCTTTGAAAAGTTTGGGTGGGACGCAAATGAGCACAATATGATCCAGAAGCACCTGAGCACATGTAAAAAAGGCCCTTTGAATCGTTCAAAGTCTGAATCAATTTTCCCATTGATAGAAATAAAATGAAAAGCAAATTCATCTGTTCCCACACCCTAAACAATAAAATACAATACACCCTAAACTTAAACAGCAAATACACATAAATATGCAAGATTTCGAGGCGAGATGTTGTCATTAGGGGCCTGAGTTGCCTCGAAAGCTTGCATATTTAGGACATTTAATTGTGTTAATTTGTAATCTTATATTGTAATCTTTCTAGTTAGCCAATAAAAGGTGTCATTTTGCTTGACTTCTCACGACATCCATAATGGCTAACACGGTACGACACCCTAGTACTACATGCCCTAAATAATAAATTAAAACAAGAAAACAATAAATAAAATACATAAATACGGTATAATGAAAATGTATGGCGGCGCGCACAGACGCAGCGGCTTGATGCTCTTCCTTTCGGTGCTTTGCTCGTCCCTTTGTGTATGTGTTGCTGTTCATCATAATGATATTCTGCTTGGCGAAATAACATCCACAGCTGGCACGATCTTCTCAAAATAGGACTATGCAGCGAGCGGACCGTTACAGCTGAGTTTCTCCGCTTCTACGACATCCCGGCAGACATACAACAACAACAACAACAACAACATTTATTTCTATAGCACATTTTCATACAAAAAGTAGCTCAAAGTGCTTTACATAATGAAGAAAAGAAAAATAACAGACAAAATAAGAAATTAAAATAAGACAACATTAGTTAACACAGAAAAGGAGTAAGGTCCGATGGCCAGGGTGGACAGAAAAAACAAAAAAAAAATTCCAGAAGGCTGGAGAAAAAAATAAAATCTGTAGGGGGTCCAGGCCACGAGACCACCCAGTCCCTTCTGGGCATTCTACCTAACATAAATGAAATAGTCCTCTTTGTAGTTAGGGTTCTCACGGAATCACTTGATGCTGATGGTCATACAGACTTCTGGCTTTTAATCCATCCATCATTGTTGGAACATCATGGTGCTTTGAGTAGATGGTGGTGGCGCAAACCACCACCACAAGGACACCGGAAAAGGAAACAGAAGAGAGAGTAGGGGTTAGTACAGATATTACAGACATAGCCAGGCAGAAGAGGGACTGCAGGGCGGGCTACAGAGACGACCACACAAGTCGCCTCTTCCTAGCATTTTTATCACCAACGTCAGATCCCTCGCAAATAATATGGACGAATTGAAACTACAGGTTTGCAGTGAACAAGATTGTTAAGGACAGTTACATTTCAGTAATTACAGAGACCTGGCTTTGTTCACTCATCCCAGATATAGCTATCGAGTTAACAAGCTGCACAGTACACCAGCAGCACAGGACCAGAGACTCCGGTAACAGAAAAGTGGTGGTGGTGGGCGGTTATGCCTGTATGTCAACCACAGCTGGTGTACAAACTCTAAGACTGTACACAACAGATGATGTTTACGCTTGTTGCATAAGCGCCATCTGTTGCTGCATTTTTTTCACGCCATGCAGTTTCAACATTGAAGCATTGTTCGAATTCCGGGTCATATTTCTTTTGAATTTAGCATTCGAACTCTGGAATGTTCGAAATTAGAATCGTTCAAAGAACGAGACACCACTATTTACTCTTATGTAACAAGACCTTAACAAAGGTTTCTTTTGGTCTTCATACCACTTATTAAAGACCAGTTGATGGGTTATTCATCTCTGTGCTGTGCGGCATATTAACATACTGGTAAAATTGGCTGGCCTGTAGACTGGTACCATAAGTGATGTGCAGAGTGGAAGCAGAACCTCTGCGTTTTTTCTCAGTTGACTCTGGGATCCATCATTGGTGTGTTCTGCTCCTTCTCTGTTCAATGCTTGTATGGACTGGGTGTTGTGTAAGGTCTTGGGGCATTCTGTTGGTGAAGAGAGATTCACTGATCTTGACTTTGCTGACGATGCTGTGATCTTCATGGAGTCAATGGAGGCTCTGCTCTGGGCTCTCAAGAGAATGAGTGAGGAGTCTGAGGGTCTGAGCTTACGAGGGTCCTGATAAAAAACCAAAGAGCCAGGCCATTAATGACCTCTTGGGTACGTCCATCAGCAGTGTGTCTGTCTGCGGAGAGAGTGTCGACCTCATCGAGAGGTTTACTTTACTGGCTCTGGTGACTCTTCCTATGAAGTCAGTAGACAGATTGGGAGAGCATGGGGGTGTCATGAGGTCGCTGGAAAGGGGTGTTTGGCGTTCCTGATATCTCTTCAAAAGGACGAAGGTCCAAGTCTTTAGAGTCTTGGTGCTTCCTGTTTGTGAGACATGGACGCTATCCAGTGACCTGAGATGAAGACTGGACTCCTTCAGTACTGTGTCTCCTCAGAGGATCCTTGGGTACCACTGGTTTGACTTTGTGTTGCTCACGGAGTCCCGAATGAGGCACATTACCTGTATTGTGAGGGAGCGTCAGTTACACACTACGCACTGTTCGATTCCCCGAGGGTGATTCAGCTCACAGGACCCTCATTGATGAGGACCCAAGTTGCTGCACCAGGCCAAGGGGATGCTCACGTTAACACCTGACTGCAGCAGACAGAGAGTCATTTCCAGCGGGTGGAACTGTGCCACGTAACTGCTGGGGGCGGGGGGATGCCAACCAGGATCCTGTGGTGGGTGCGACAACGTGCTGTACCAGTGCCTGCTCCCCAACCTGACCTGACCTGACATGTAAAATGAATTGCGAATATGAAGGATTCACTATTCTTATACTAAATATGGACTATCAAGAGAAATGTGTCTCAGTTAAGCCACGTCCGACATCTCCAAAGAGAATTTTTGTTAGTAGGTGACATTGCAAAAATGAATAAACACTTATGAAGATCCAAAGAAGTGTATGTTAAGGTCTTGTTACTTAATCGTTAATGAGTAATAGATGCATTTTTGCAGTACCTAAACTAAAGTGTGTTACCCAATTCGCTTTGTCTTCTCTGACATTTGATTCACTTTCAGTTTGTTCTGAAACTGGCTTTAAAGCTTCTCATTTACACACCATGAAGGCTCCGCCCCACTCATGAATATTGATGAGTTACCTCAGAATGGTCCAAACACATAGACATATTCATTCTAAACTACTCCAAAAAATTAAAGGAACGCTTTGAAAACACATCAGATCCCAATGGGGAAAAAAAATCCTGCTGGCTGTCTCTACTGCTATGGACTGATATGGTGATGTGTTAGGAACGAAAGGATGGAAATGAAAATGATCAATCAACACAGGGCTGAATTCAAAGACACCCCAAAAATCAAAGGGAAAACATGATGTGGCAGGCGAGTCCATTTGGCCGAAATTTCATTACAGCAATTCCAAATCATACTCAGTAATTTGTATAAACCCCCTCCGCCACCACCCCCCCCCACCCCCCAAACCCCGTACCTGACAACGTCCTAATGAGACGTCAATTGGTGTCCTGGGGAATCTCCTCCCTGATCTGGACCAGGGTATCACTGAGCTCAAAGGCTAAGGTGTCGGATGGATTGAAACATAATGTCCCACCCAGAGGTGTTCTATTGGATTGAGGTCAGGCGAGTGAGCGTGGGGTTCAGTCAATGGAATCAATTCCTTCATCCTCTCGCCACATGAAGCCGGGCATTGTCGCGCACCAGGAGGAACCAGCATAGGGACTGACAATGGGGCCAAGGATTTCACCCCGATACCTAATGGCAGTCAAGGTGCCATTGTCTGGTCTGTAGAGGTCTGTGCCTCCCCAGACCATCGCTAACCCACCACCAAACCGGTCATGCCGAACGATGTTACAGGCAGCATAACGTTCTCCACGGCTTCTCCAGACCCTTTCACGTCTGTCACATGTGCTCAGGGTGAACCTGCTCTCATCTGTGAAAAGCACAGGGCACCCACCAGTGGTGGACCTGCCAATTCTGGTATTCTTTGGCAAATGCCAATCGAGCTCCATGGTGCCCACTAGAGGATGTCGGGCACCTCATGAAGTCTGTTTCTGATTGTTTGGTCATAGACATTCACACCAGCAGCCTGCCTGCCTGCTGGAAGTCATTTTGTAGGCTCTGCCAGTGCTCATCCTGTTCCTCTTTGCCCAAAGGAGTAGATACTGGTGGGTCTTGCTGATGGGTTAAGGACCCTGTCCAGCTCTCCTAGAGGAACTGCCTGTCTGTCTCCTGGAATCTCCTCCATGCCCTTGAGACTGTGCTGGGAGACACAGCAAACCTTCTGGCAATGCCACGCATTGATGGAGAAGTTGGACTACCTGTGCCAGCTCTGTAGGGTCCAGGTATGACCTCATGACACCAGTAGTGACACTGACCATAGCCAAATGGAAAACGAGTGACAAAACAGATGGGGAGGGAAAAATGTCAGTGGCCTCCACTTGTTAAACCATCCATTCCTGTTTTGAGGGTTTTCTCATTGTTGCCCCTCTAGTGTACCAAAGCAGCTGAAACTGATTAACAAGCCACTCTGTTACTTCACTGACAAGATCAATAGCCCAGAAGATTCATTGACTTGATGCTATACTCGGATTCAAAAGGCTTCCTTTAATTTTTTTGAGCAGTATACTTTGTAGCATAAGGTTATTTCATCCACTAGATGGCAGCAGAATACTGTCCCAAGAGTTTTTTGGATGTTATACTGTAAAGCAGATCATTAAATGTCACCCTAAGTCTAACTCAGGCTTAACCATATTTACGTAGCACTGGGGATTAACGCCAAGGAGGTTAAAGCCTGTCACATGACATTTGTCCACCCATAGGTTCAAGTATAAAAAGCCTGCTGGCTGAAAGACTTTCACATCAGGCCTTTTTACTGATCCTTTATCGGAATAATATAAACACCCTTGCTAGTCCCAAAAATAACAAGCATAAAAATGTATTTCGGATTGAAATTTCAAAACAGTGCAGTGCCTGCGGAAAGTCTTCAGACCCCTTCACCTTTTTTTAAATTATTCTTAAGTTGCAGTATATGCTACAATCATTTCAATTGTTTTTTTTTTTCCCTCATCAAACAACACTTGATACCCCGGAATTGCAAAGCAAAAACGGGATTTAAGAAAATGTATCAAATTATTAAACACAAAAAAGTAAAATATCACGTTGACACAAGCAGTCAGACACTTTTCTATGACACTTGAAATGTGGCTCAGCGGCTTCATTTCATTGTGTTGATCATCGCGGAGATGTTTCTACACCTCGTTTCCAGTTCTCCTGTGGTCCCTTTAATTGAGTTCACAGGGTTTGGAACGCCACACACCCGTCTCTCCTGAAGTTTCCAAGATATGAGGCCAAAGGGCAGGATTGTGCCGAGACACTAATCTGAAGAAGGTTACAAACAAATGCCTGCAAGAGCACCGGGATTTGAGGATACATAATGATGCATAATTGTTAAGCCAATTAAAAGTCCTTTCCGTAAAGTGAAACTATGCCCATCTCGAGAGCACCGTCTCTGATTTGCCAAAAATCAATGTAGCCTCGACAGCACATTGTACACCAGGGGTCCTCAATCACGGTCCTGGAGGGCCGCAGGGGCTGCAGGTTTTTGTTCCAACCCATTTGCTTAATAAGAAGCCCTTATTGCTCAAGTAACACTCTTGTTTCACTTTAGTGGTCTCGCTTGTTAAGATTAGATAGATAGATAGATAGATAGATAGATAGATAGATAGATAGATAGATAGATAGATAGATAGATAGATAGATAGTTTAGCATATTTGGCAGGATCAGATAGATAGATAGATAGATAGATAGATAGATAGATAGATAGATAGATAGATAGATAGATAGATAGATTAGCGTATTTGGCAGGATCAGATAGCTAGATTGATTAGCGTAGTTGGCATGATCAGATAGATAGATAGATAGATAGATAGATAGATAGATAGATAAACAGACAGACAGACGGATAGATAGATAGATAGATAGATAGATAGATAGATAGATAGATAGATAGATAGATAGATAGATACTTTATTAATCCCTAAGGGGAAATTCACAATTTATGAATTATGATTATGAACCCTTATCGCTTATTTTAGTCTTAAACAGCTGTATTCTTGTTTTTTTATTGCTTCTAATTATCAATAACAATAAGAGACCAGCAGTTCTCCATTTAGGTTGTTACCATTTACACCCCTGTGTATTTATCACTCACTATTGGGTTTAATTAAATACTTGGAAAGAAAGTGAAGAGAAAAAAGTGAAGGACTGAGAATTACTCCTCCATTATAGCAGTCAAATCATTTGGATGATATCCTTAGAAAGGGGAAGAAAATCTAGGATATGAGCAGGGCCGGATTTACACATTTCTACGCCCGAGGCCAAAGCACATAATTCTGCACCCCTCCCCCAAAAAAGTTGATTTTTAATTTTCAATTTAATATGTAATTGTTTATTTTTGAAACATATAAGTACAATCTTTATAATCTTTGAACCACGTTATATTTTGAATTCAAAGCTACACTACTTATGAAATTGCATAACATTAACGACTACAATAAAACTTTCCATGGAATTTCTTCAAGTCGTCTTAAATGCCTAGTAGAATTTCTTCCTTCACGCTTTTTTCCATGAAAAGGTTTTAATTGTTTCATTGAAGTCGAGTTCGACTTTTAGGCTTACGGTCCTGAGTAAACTAAACAGTATATAAAAGTAGTAATGATATATTTTATGTACCTACTATCAGTAGATATGTAGAAGTCAAGTGATATGAGCGTAATGAATTACTATTGTAACGCCAAATCTGGAATTTTCCTTTGGTTTACACTGAGTGTGTAGAGAGAAATAGCAAATGCTTTTTGCCTGTGACTGAGCAAGACAGTGCAAGCCGTAGAGATGGGCAACGTAAATGTACCGCTCAATTTATTTAACGTACTGGATATGGATGCAAATTTAAAAAACAACATTTTATATGGCCTTTTCAAAATAATACTGAAAATTTGTAAATATTTGGTTGTTATTTCTTCTGTATATACGCCCCCCTGACTGCGGCGCCCTAGGCCATGGCATAGGTTGGCCTTATGGGAAATCCGACCCTGGATATGAGAATGACCTGACATACCAGAGTTAAAGCACAAACAAGCCATGAAATTAAATTATCGGCAAGAATTGCTTTCTAATTAAGTAACTGGCTTAGAACAAAAACCTGCAGCCACTGCGGCCCACCAGGACTGGGATTGAGGACCCCTGTTGTAGACAATGCAGCTTCAGAAAGTCTTCAGACCCCTTCACCATTGCAGCCTTGTGCTAAAATCGTTTCAATTATTTGTTTTCCCTCCTCAAGCAACACTCCATGACCCCATGCAGGGTTGCAAATGGGCATCGACTGGCACTGAGCTTGGCTGTAAACGCAGACCTAGTTTTGGGTGCAGATGCCAATATGACCCGCTTCGTCCTGGCATAGGAATGTTTTATAGCATTTTTTTCCCCCCAAATGAAGCTCTAGCCTGTTGTTCTGCTGTCTGCCTTTGTCTCGGGTCTCTTCACAAGCGTCACCTTGGTTTGAGTGTATCTGTCAGCTTTTGCTGTAGTTCGCCTCATTTGATTTCTCTGGCAGTCTCTGTGTGCAGTCCTGAGTTTTGTTGCAATGGCTTTTGTCATTTTTTTATTGTCGTTGAGATTTGCATTTCTTCATGTGTTTGAATGGTGCGCATTTGAAGTTTGTCTTGGAAAATGCTTGAAATTTAAATCCTAAGGCAGGAACACGGGATAATAGGAAAGGCCGTCTCTGTACGCGCCTTCTCTGAATTCCAGGTACACGCTGTATGAATTAGATAAAGTTCTGTGACTGCGACCAAGGAATAATGATATGTTTTCCAATAAAGTATATGAGAGACGCAGTATGTATGAGAAAAAGTACAAAGTTAATTCAATGGATTGAATGTAGTGTCACTTCTTTGCTTGTGCTAATGATGAAAAATCAATGTGTTTCAGATCTGTGACATGTATCTCGACCACTTCGTAATTATTATGGAGTATGTTGCCTTCTTTTTCTGGTTATTTTAGTGTAATGTTTGAAAAATACACACCTTCTTTATGTGTCTTGTGCTGTGGTATTTGTTATGTGACTGTAAGTTTGACAGCCTCTGGAAGGTGAAGAAGTGCGTGTCAGGTACGTCGAGGATTGAAAAGTCTGTGAATGAAGAACACTGGCGACTGCTTTTACTCTTAAGATGGCCACTGGTTTGTTAGGCGTTCTAAGGTAAACTGCAATGGCTTCTTTTCTGTGGTTATTATTGATTACTTGTATTGAGATGACAAAGCGCAAGGTAGAAACTGATGAGACATAAATGGAAACCAGCAATATCTGTCCATTAATTAAAAAATGAACTATGGCCAGTTGACAACGGATGTGATTCAAATAATAAAAGTGAAAGTCAAAAATAAAGTTGGAGTCCTGGAGACCTCGGCTAATTGGCTGCCTGCCCCCTCCTGGGTTTTCTCTAGTGGAGTCTGTGCTGGCTCTTCAATCTGATGAGAGAATAATTACCTCCAATGATTGCAATGCTCCTTTGTCTGAGATCCGGTGAGAGCAGCCTGGCAGTAGAGTAGTGGCACCAAGTGCCATATCAAGATACTGAGAAGAGAAACAGAACAGAACAAGGCTAGTAATGGATAAAATATATTTGATTACTTATATTTATATACAAATGACTAACAGAGATGCAGTATGCACAGCTAATCAGCAGCTCTAGTCAGGGTATGCTGGACTAACATCATAAGTCTTCAGCCTCTGAGAGTGAAGGGGCATCTCGCATATTAACAGACAGACAGGCAATTCATAGCCGTGGGACCCTCTAACTAAAAACTCGATCTGCTGCTGTCATTTATTGAATCCTTGGAATCTTCAGTAGGCTGACAACCTGAGAACTTAATCTGTACTCTGATTTGTAAGTAATGATAATGATAATCCATCAAAGTTTTACAAATGAGACCCTTGGTCTCCAAGAAGTACGGATTTGCCAGCCATTCTGCTGTGTTTTTGCTTTTCACATATTTAATAAAGATGTACAGAATAATTGGTAATGACAGATAGAGAGAGAGGAAAGGGACTATATTAGATAGATAGATAGATAGATAGATAGATAGATAGATAGATAGATAGATAGATAGATAGATAGATAGATAGATAGATAGATAGATAGATAGATAGATATGAAAGGCACTATATAACTGTAGATAGATAGATAGATAGATAGATAGATAGATAGATAGATAGATAGATAGATAGATAGATAGATAGATAGATAGATAGATAGATAGATAGTACTGTTCTCTCCTCTGTTCTGCTCCTCCAGCAAGCCTTGTCCTCCTCCTCATCATCCTAACTCTGGATTCTAGAGTTGAGGCAGGCAGCTCCTTTTATATAAAATCCGGGAGTGCCTGCCTCCAGTGTCCCAAAACCGTGGCCAAGGGAGCACTTCTGGATGAGACGAGAGCCCGATGAAGTACAGTCGTGGCCCAAAGTTTAGAGAATGACACAAGTGTTGGTTTTCACAACGTTTGCTGCTTCAGTGTTTTTAGATGTTTCTGTCGGATGTTTCTCTGGTAGACTGAAGTAGAATTACAAGCAGTTCAGAAGTTTCAAAGGCTTTTATTGACAATGATATGATGTTTTTGCTCAGAGTCCATATTTGCTGTGTTGGCCCTTCTTTCTTTTTCAAGACCTCTGCAGTTCACCCTGGCAGGCTGGCACTTGCCTCTTGAGGATTGACCACAACTTCTCAATGGAGAGTTTCCTAGCCATGGACCACAAATTTTGATGTTTTGTTCCCCGAGCCACTTAGTTCTCACTTTTGCCTTATGGCCTGGTGTTCCATCATGTTGGAAAAGGCACCAAACTGTTCTTGAGTGGTGGGGAGAAGTTGCTCTCGGAGGAGTTCATTGTAGTTAACTTGCTTTTGAAGTCTAAGACCCCTTAATTGTTTCTTTCTCCCTGCCAAACAATAGTGAGATACGAAATGAGCCAAAACATGACCGGCAAACTGTGTCCATCATGCAATATCTGAAAATAAAGAAAGATGAAGGTGTCAGGAATGCTGATCTGCTCAGGTCCACAAAACACGGTGTTTAACGGTGCACTTAGAAAAGAGACAATCAAGATTGTCAGAAAGGTATGCCATTGCACACTGAAGGCAGCGACAAGCCATGGAATTCAAGAACGGGTTTAATTAACTACAAAAATCGGCGCCTAATTAAGCAACTGGTTGGAGTGAAATTGGTTGGAGTTTGAGGCCCTGACTTAGTTGGTCTTCTGTTGGCTCACTTACTTCACATTTCATTTCTGTTTGGGTGCCATTTATGGAAACAAGAGGATCAAATCTTACAAAAAAGTCCATTAAATTTCATTCAAAGCACGTTAATTAGCAGCAAAAACAGGTCACTAATTAAGAAAAGGGTTAGAATGAAAACCTGCAGCTGCTGTGGTCTTCCAGGACTGGAGTTTGAGAACCCTGTCATAGGTGGTCTCTCATCCAAGTACTGAACAGGCTTAACTTCAAGTGGATGATCCTGACCTGAAGTGCAGGTGGGATGGCTGCCTATTGCCATTATTGCTGAAATAGCAGCGCCAGCCAAAGATGATCGCCACTTTCTGGAAAGACACAAAAGAAACAAGCAACTGCTGCCATGCTTCATATTGAACAGCAAAGCAAAAAAGGGACTTCACACAAAAATTGACAACAGATTGCAGATAATGAACAATTTTCCAAAATGGGGATTTTATGTGTTTGCAATACGTATAGGATTTCTGTGTGTGCTTCTTTTTAAAGCTTCTTCTTCTTCTTTCGGCTGCTCCTGTTAGGGGTTGCCACAGCGGATCATCTTCTTCCATATCGTCCTGTCTTCTGCATCTTGCTCTGTTAACTTTTTTGTTAAAGCTAAAGACAAAAATAAATAAATAAATTAAGTGAATTATTGGAGCAACTATGACAAAATGTAATAAAAAAGAAAAGAAATACACTCCCTATGAAGAGAAGTCTGTGAATATGCTAGTTTGCCTTATTGATTTATTTATGATATGATATATATGTGTGTGTACATATATACCTTGTATATATATATATATATTATATACATACATATTTGCAAAATCAGGATGTACCGCTCATTTCACAGAACTGACATGAATGTCACATCGACTCAGGTCAAATATGGATCAGCTATGATGGAATAATTTGCCGTTAATATCAGTCGAGAGTAACTAGCTTCATCGGTCGGATTTTCAGTGACAGCAATGAAGACTTCTTAGCCGTGGAGGAAACTCGTTTAACAGACTCCTCTAAGGTAATCATGCAGACTTGCTTTTTATTCCTTGTTATCATTGTGTTTTATTGATAATGAATTTAAAAAATAAAATGTAGACATTCATCGATGGAAATGCAGGTGCAGCCCTGCGTGCCTCTTATGGATGTCAAGCTGTAGACCATAATATTGCCTCATGTTATCTGGCAGTCATGTTTCATTCTGCTTTGTTGTTTTCATCTATTAGAAGTGTTGGTAAAGTGCCACTCTGGTGGTCCGGATTCAAATGCCAGCCTTGATGCCGTTGTCTTACGTAGTGGAGATTGCATATCCTCTTGATGACTGTGTGGGGTTTCTCTGAGGACTTCTTGTTTAACTGTGAATTTGTGTAGCTTGAACAGTTCCTTAAGTGTAATATAAAATGAAAACCTGATAGATGAAAACTTGAATCGGTTTTAGGGCTTAGAATCCCACTTGCTTTGGTCCTCAAGCAGTATGGCTTCATTTATAAGCACTGAGGTCTGATTAAAGGAATATTCCAGCAAAACATTGCATTCTTTTAGATGTTACTTACTCCATGTAGTATGTAATGATGGTCAAGAAAAAAAGTTTTAATCTCATATTTTCATGCAGGTGGCAAAGTTTCTGATATAATAGGAGTCTATGCAGACTAACAGTGGACAACTGTAAATAATGTCAAGCATGTCACATAATCCACATGAAAAGTCATCCACTTGTATGTATTTGTACTAAAATATTGTTAAACTAGCTGTGCTACTCATTTAAGAGGAGTTGAAGTCTAAATAATCAAAGCAGACCTTACCATTAACATTTGCAGTGCACCATGCAATGCATGTGTCTCTGTTATATGCCATTTGGTATGGAATTCACAAAAGCAGTGTTAATGTCTATGATGCGTTATCTGCTGGAATGAAAAATGCAATGCATATGTCTCTGTTATATGCCATTTGGTATGGGATTTGTAAAAGCAATGTTAATATTTGTGATGTGCCATCTGTTGAAATGAAAAATGCAAGGCAGATGTCTGTTATATTCCATTTAGTATGGGGTTTGTAAAAACAGTGTATATGTTTGTGATGTGTTATCTGTTGGACTGAAAAATGCAATGCATTTTTAAAAAAATATTTGTGATGTGCCATCTTTTGGAATGACAGAGATATAGAAACTGGGTGGACGCACAGACAGACACACATATACTTATCCTTTTATTAAGGTGGATTAATCACCTCCAGAATTTGGACTGTTGTGAATGAAAATGAAACAAACGTTTGAATTGTAGACCCACATGTATACTCATATCCACAACTGGAGTACCCCAGGATTACTTAGCATCAATTAAACTGTGAAAGCTGCACACAGGTGAACTGACCTTCTGCTTGTTGATGCACAAGTACAAGGGAGATTCTCTTCCTCATTGTTTGGATTTGGAGTCTTCATCAAGGCAAGAAGAATACAAGGCCTCCAAAAACAAGTGAGGGATTAGGCCAGACGCTCATCTGAACTCAGTCAGACCCCTAATACTTCCTGCTGGCTCAGAAATAGGGAGCTTGCAAAACAAATAGAAATATCAAAAAATATATAGCAAAACCCCCAAAAGAGGAGGGATGACGGTAAACCCTTGGCTTGCATTATAAGGGCAAATGAAGATTTATTAACAAAAATAAGCAAAAAAAATGCATAGAAAAAAGTTCAAAAGAGTAAAAAGAGGTACAAAGCAAGGTAATCCTAACTAAACAAATCTAAATGCTCAGATCAAAACTCGGAATCCTTAAAACAGAAGCGAGAAGTCACAAAAAACAAAATTCTACAAGGCATACCAATACTCACAGAAACCTCCAACAAACAAAATGATCTCCAACTCCTGAGCCTTCTCAGCTAATTTAAATAGTCTGAGGGTGGGCTTAGAAATGGTGACATTGGGGTGTCCCCACCTCCTGGCCAACCACCAGCAAGCAACAAGGAACATAAGTACATTTAAAGGAACAGTAAATAATTACAAAGTCACATATGAAACCAACAATATTAACACAGATATGGAAAATAATAACTAAAAACTAACAAAATCAACAATCTATATACTGTGGAACGTATGGGTAACTGCATCCTCCACTCCAGTCTTTGTCCAATAGGCAAACTGCATTGGGTCCAGGTGGTCTACCACAAGAGGACTCTCAAAGGTCTTCATGATGTGAGACATCAGTGCACTGGTCTGTTGTCATGAGGTGAAGAGGCGCCTGCCTTAATTGGAACAGGAACAATGCAGGATGTTTTCCGTGGCAATGCCACTTTCTGGAGCCTTAGTGACAGACTGAACAGGTGACAGAGGACACCACAAAGTTGGTCAGCATGGACCTTAAGAACTCGAGGACTGACCCCATCTAGTCCTGCAGCTTTTCCTAGATAGATAGATAGATAGATACTTTATTAATCCCAAGGGTAAATTCACATACTCCAGCAGCAGCATACTGATCAAGAACAATATTAAATTAAAGAGTGATAACAATGCAGGTATAACAGACAATAACTTTGAATAATGTTAACGTTTACCCCCCCGGGTGGAATTGAAGAGTCGCATAGTTTGGGGGAGGAACGATCTCCTCAGTCTGTTAGTGGAGCAGAACAGTGACAGCAGTCTGTCGCTGAAGCTGCTCCTCTGTCTGGAGATGATCCTGTTCAGTGGATGCAGTGGATTCTCCATGATTGGCAGGAGTCTGCTCAGCGCCCGTTGCTCTGCCACAGATGTCAAACTGCCCAGCTCCATGCCTACAATAGAGCCTGCCTTCCTCACCAGTTTGTCCAGGCGTGAGGCGTCCCTCTTCTTTATGCTGCCTCCCCAGCACACCACCGTGTAGAAGAGGGCGCTCGCCACAACAGTCTGATAGAACATCTGCAGCATCTTATTGCAGATGTTGAAGGACACCAGCCTTCTAAGGAAGTATAGTCGGCTCTGTCCTCTCTTGCACAGATCATCAGTATTGGCAGTCCAGTCTAATTTATCATCCAGCTGCACTCCCAGGTATTTATAGGTCTGCACCCTCTGCACACAGTCACCTCTGATGATTACTGGGTCTGTGAAGGGTCTGGGCCTCCTAAAATCCACCACCAGCTCTTTGGTTTTGCTGGTGTTCAGTTGTAGGTGGTTTGAGTCGCACCATTTAATAAAGTCCTTGATTAGGTCTCTATACTCCTCCTCCTGCCCACTCCTGATGTAGCCCACGATAGCAGTGTCATCAGCGAACTTTTGCATGTGGCAGGACTCCGAGTTGTATTGGAAGTCTGATGTATATTGGCTGAACAGGACTGGATAAAGTACAGTCCCCTACGGCGCTCCTGTGCTGCTGACCACAATGTCAGACCTGCAGTTCCCGAGACGCACATACTGAGGTCTGAAGATAGTCCATGATCAATGCCACCAGGTATGAATCTACTCCCATCTCTGTCAACTTGTCCCTAAGGAGCAGAGGTTGGATGGTGTTGAAGGCGCTAGAGAAGTCCAGAAACATAATTCTTACTGCACCACCGCCTCTGTCCAAGTGGGAGAGCATATAGATGATGGCATCCTCCGCTCCCACCTTCTCCTGGTATGCAAACTGCAGAGGGTCGAGGGCATGGCGGACCTGTGGCCTCAGGTGGTGAAGCAGCAGCCGCTCCATGGTCTTCATCACATGTGACGTCAGAGCGATAGGCCGGAAGTCATTCAAGCTCACTAGGACGTGATACCTTTGGGACTGGGGTGATGCAAGATGTTTTCCAAAGCCTTGGGACTCTCCCCTGTTCCAGGCTCAGATTGAAGATGCGCTGTAGAGGACTCCCCAGCTCCAACATGTGTAGCTTCAGCAGTTGTCTCCATATTTGGACTGATGGTCAGAGATGGCTTTGTCACTGGCCATTCCAGTTGATGTGGTAGGAGTTACTGATGTAGTGTAAAGGGGGACTGGTCACTGGAAGAAGGTGACAGTGGGATTGAAAATCTGTTCAAAAATGGATTTGGGGCATTAGCTGTGTCCACATACACTTTCTAGCACCTGAGCTCTGGGTTGCTTGAGTCCATTCCAGGCATACTTCATGTTATCCTGCGTGAGTCTGCTTTTTATTTTTAGCTCTGTAAGCTTTTTCTTGAACACTTACTGTGTGTCCTTCAAAGCCTCTTTGTCACCGGATTTGATTTGATTCAAATGTTTGGTCACGATTGAGTTCGTTGCATTTGTTTTGAGGAGAGCATTTTCTAGAAGTAGTTGATTTAAACATATTTTAATAAAAACACTTGTTTGGGAGGTTTAAGCAACATGAGTCATGTAAGATATTTCTTCTGTTTGCTGTTGTCCAGCATTGGTCACCATAGATGCCTGTTCTGTCAGAAACTTTGATACAGTATCTCCATTAAAACTAAAGAGAGAGGAGAGAGGTTGGGATCATGCACTGATAACACGTTGCCATACCCTCCACATGACGAACCACCCAGATTGGGACCCAAATGCAGTGGGTGACACCTCGGCACAGTGGCTGGAGTGCCAATCCTGCCACCAACCCCCAAGTTTTCCCTGTAAATTGGAGGACCTGCTTGCAGATTAACGTCATACCCAGGACGAAGCAATTGCGGGATAAGGGTCTTAGTCAAGGGCCCAAAGGAGTAGAGTGACGTTTACAGGATTTGAACTGGCAACTTTCCGATTGCTGGCACAGATCCCTAGCCTCAGATCCACCAGTCCTCCCTAAAAACTCAACTGTAAGAATTTTTCTTGGCCATCTCCACAAGGTGCCTGCGGTAAGTAACATATAGAAAATGTCCTTTTATCGTGATGTATTCCAGAAACTGAAAGAATGGTCGAGATGGATACGATGTGGTCTGTAAAAGTTCGAAACTCTGTTGCTGCAGCTTAGTTGGTTTTCTGTGAAGTGAAGTGAAGTGCATGTGTGAGTGTGATGCCCTACATCATGATGTTTATGAATGTGTTTTAATGTGCTAGGTAGGCACCCGTAGGAGCGACGGAAGAAGAACAATCAGACAAACGATGTGTGTAATAGTCAGGGTTTGTCAAAAATGATATCTCCTTGAATACATTTCTAGTGAGCTTTATTCATGGGTTGCTTTTGTTTTGGGTTACTAAGGAACATTTGGGGTTGGTTCATTCCCTTATGGATGTCAATAATGTGGCAGGGTTTAAAGGTCAGCCTCTGACAGCCATACTTTATCTGAGTTTGTGAAAGAAGGAATCTCTCCATGCTTGTTTAGTTTTTCTTTGGTCTTTTTCAACTCCCGCTCTAAGTTGTTGGCTTTGAGGAACATTCTGGTTTTGATGTTTTGGTTCTGATCCTTGCTGGTTACTATCTATCAATTTGGCTTCTCCATTTCCTGAACCTTTACCCCACATCTCAGCCCAGCCTCGGTTCAGCATAACAGTTCTGCTTTGGGAGAACTTTCAGGGTGTTCGGGCATTTCAGAACAAAGGAATTTATTTCTAGAGGAGTTTGGTAGCCAGCTAATGTCACTGAATTTGTTGAATATCACCAATTTGTTAGAAATTGTTTTTGCATTTAAATTATTTTCACATTTTCTTTTTCTTTGGGGAAACTTTCAGGGTGTTCAGGCATTTCAGAAGTAAAGAATTTATTTCTAGAGGAGTTCGCTGGCCAACTGTTAATCAAGATGTTACTGAATTTGTGGAATATCTGCCGATTTTTTTTCTGGCGGTGTATTATCGTAGTATTTCCCTCTACTTACCCTTTACCTGTAAATGTTCTCGTCAGGTTCGTTATCGGGTTGGTCTACTGTTGCACTTTAAAATGAACAAACACACGCATAGATAAACACACACACACAGACCTTAACCACAACAGTGCCCCATGAATGACACACACACGCTGATCAACCCTTAGCACTTTAAACCACACATCAGCCTGTCACTCAGCACTTCAAGAGACTTACTTATTATCGGCACAAACAACATACGATGTTTTAGTGATATCTCAGACCTAAATATTACTTTTGGTCTACAAGAATACATTTAAACATACAAAGACTCAGCACTCTTGACTATAGGCCATTTATCAGCCAAGAATACCTTCTTCTTATCGTACTGTCCCTTCTTTTGAGTGGCGCCCTCACTCTCAGCCTTATAAACCTCGCAGCACAGAAATAATGGCAAAAAATCTGGCTGTCACCAGGTGCTCAAAGAAATCTAACTTATTAATTCAATCACTCTAGACATTAAGACAAAGCATAGAAAGTTAAAAGCAACATGGTATTTATTACCAGAATAATAATACCACTGGAACAAAGAATAATAGAAAATAAGTACTGATAGGAAAGTCTATATATATATATATATATAGTCTTTAGGAAAAGCTTACAAAAAAGTTACAGATGACAAGGATGAATGTCCTAGGGAGGCGTTTGATTTAGCAATCGATGTTCATGATTCCTTTCTGACGACCAATGCCGTCTTTGTCTGTTCCTCTTCTTCTCCTCCTTCTCTTTGCTTCTTCTCCTTGCTCCTTCCTCTTTCAAACCGAGGCATATTTATTATGAAATGTCATGCCTTGGTTTCACAACACATGCACCTGATTGGCTGGCTGTCAATGTGATTGATGAATTTTGCTCAAACTCTTTCCCAGATAATAACGTTCTTTGATATTGCCTCAGTTTCCCTTTTCCCAGGCTGTAAACCACATTCTTATCCCAAATGTCCATCCATAAACTAATCAATAGCCTGGGGTGTCAGCACAACATCCTTTCCCAGGTTATAAAGTAATTTAACCACCAGAAATGTCTTCCTTTCAATGTTGGAAACAGCTGTTTTAAAAGTGTTATGGTATAAGAAAACCTGCTTTGATTTGTCTTTAATGTAGTTCATCTGTTGTTTTATCTTGACCAAAATATAATGGAAAATGAAACCAAAATGTACAGATTTTATACACCATAACAGGCAGTATTGATTGGTGTTTTTCTATTTGAGCTATTTTCACATTGTTTTTTTTTTGGGACAACTTTCAGGTTTTTCAAGCATTTCAGGACTAAGAAATGTATTTCTAGAGGAGTTTGGTAGCCAACTAATAATCAAGATGTCACTGAACTTGTTGAATATCACCGATTTTTTTCTCTTTTTGTTAGAAATTGTCTCTGCATTTAAATTATTTTCACATTTTTTTCTTTGGGGAAACTTTCAGGGTGTTCAGGCATTTCTGAAGTAAGGAATTTATTTCTAGAGGAGTTTGCTGGCCAACTGTTAATCAAGATGTCACTGAATATGTGGAATATCTACCGATTTTTTTTCTGGCAGTGTATTATCGTAGTATTTCCCTCTACTTACCCTTTACCTGTAAATGTTCTCGTCAGGTTTGTTATCGGGTTGGTCTACTGTTGCACTTTAAAATAAACACACACACACACATAGATAAACACACACACACACAAGCATTTCAAGACTAAGAAATTTATTTCTAGAGGAGTTTGATGGCCAACTATTAATCAAGATGTCACTGAATTTGTTGAATATCACCGATTTTTTTCTTTTTGTTAGAAATTGTTTTTGCACTTAAATTATTTTCACATCGTTTTTCTTCGGAACAACTTTCAGGGTTTAGCATAACAGTTCTGCTTTGGGACAACTTTCAGGGTATTCGGGCATTTCAGAACAAAGGAATTTATTTCTAGAGGAGTTTGGTGGCCAACTATTAATCAAGATGTCACTGAATTTGTTGAATATCACCGATTTGTTAGAAATTGTCTTTGCATTTAAATTACTTTCACATTTTTTTTCTTTGGGGAAACTTTCAAGGTGTTCAGCCATTTTGGAACTAAGAAATTTATTTCTAGAGGAGTTTGCTGGTCAACTGTTAATCAAGATGTCACTGAATTTGTTGAACATCACCGATTTTTTTCTCTTTTTGTTAGAAATTGTCTTTGCATTTAAATTATTTTCACATCATTTTTCTTCTGAACAACTTTCAGGGTGTTCAGGCATTTTGGAAATAAGGATAAGCGGATTTTGGTGGCCAAATTTTAATCAAGATGTCTCTTAATTTGTTGAATATCAACAATTTTTTTCTGGCAATATCGATTGGTGATTTTTCTATTAGTTATTTTCACGTTGTTTTTCTTTGGCCCAACTTTTAGGTTTTTCAGGCATTTCAGACCTCAGAAATTTATTTCTAGCAGATTTTGGTGACCAACTGTTCATCTAGATGTCATTGAATTTGTTGAATATCACCGATTATTTTTTTCTTTTTGTTAGAAATTGTTTTTACATTTAAATTACTTTCACATTTTTTGAGGGGAAACTTTCAGGGTGTTAAGACATTTTGAAACTTATTCAAGATGTCACTTAATTTGTTGAATATCACCAATTTTTTTTCTGGCAGTATCGATTGGTGTTTTCTATTTGAGTTATTTTCACGCTGTTTTTCATTGGGACAACTTTCAGGTTTTTCAAGCATTTCAGGACTAATAAATTTATTTCTAGAGGAGTTTGGTGGCCAACTGTTAATCAAGATGTCACTGAATTTATTGAATATCACGATTTGTTTTTCTTTTTGTTAGAAATTGTCTTTGCATTTAAATTATTTTCACATCGTTTTTCTTTGGAACAACTTTCAGGTGTTCAGGCATTTCAGGACTAAGAAATTTATTTCTAGAGGAGTTCGCTGGCCAACTGTTAATCAAGATGTCACTGAATTTGTTGATTATCACCAATTTTTTTCTTTTTTTTTAGAAATTGTTTTTGCACTTAAAGTTTATTTTCACATTGTTTTTCTTTGGAACAACATTCAGGGTTCAGCATAACAGTTCTGCTTTGGGACAACTTTCAGGGTGTTCGGGCATTTCAGAACAAAGGAATTTATTTCTAGAGGAGTTTGGCAGTTAACTAATAATCAAGATGTCACTGAATTTGTTGAATATCACCGATTTGTTACTCGTTTTGTTAGAAATTGTCTTTGCATTTAAATTATTTTCATATCATTTTTCTTCTGAACAACTTTCAGGGTGTTCAGGCATTTTGGAACTAAGGAATTTAATTTTTAGAAGATTTTGGTATCCAAATTTGAATTAAGATGTCACTTAATTTGTTGAATATCACCAATTTTTTTTCTGGCAATATCAATTGGTGATTTTTCTGTTGGAGTTATTTTCACGTTGTTTTTCTTTGGCCCAACTTTCAGGTTTTCAGGCATTTCAGACCTAAGAAATTTATTTCTAGCAGATTTTGGTGGCCAACTGTTAATCCAGATGTAATTGAATTTGTTGAATATCACCGATTATTTTCTTCTTTTTGTTAAAAACTGTTTTTGCATTTGAGTTATATGTTTTGGTGATATATAGTATATTTTAAAAATTGTTCTGTCTTTCTGTGGATGCCTCCATTCTTGGTGTCTGGTTGCATGGGCACCATTCTCTCCTTGGTAACAATCCTTTAGTCTTTTTCCATGGATTTTCTAGAAGTGTCTAAGATTTTCCCAGTAAAATTTAAGCTGACTTCAGAAAAATATGGCAATATTTTCTATTGGTCGTCTTATTTTCCAAACTTTTTCAAGCATCACTGTGAGCTGTAGACATTATTGCAGTACATGTCTGTTACCATTTGGTTTGTAGACTGACACCACCCCATAGCAATCTTAACGACCCCCTACAACTCTCTGGGACTTGCCAAGATACAATTAAACTGGGTTGATTTTCGCAGCTGAGGATGTGATGGTGTCCACTTTGGGATGCTACGGGTAGCAGTGTTGCTATATGGAGATGATGTTGTCCTCTTTGCCTTATCTGACTGTGACCTTCATCACACACTCGAGTGATCTGCTGCCAAGTGTAAAGTGGTCGAGATGAGGATACAGTACCTCCAAGTCTATGGTCATGGTTCTCTGTTGGAAAAGAGTGGATTGCTCTCCACTCTAGATAAGCAGGGAAGAACTGCCTTAAGTGGCAGAGTTCAAGTATCATGAGATTGTCATACAGATTGGTGGCAGCTTTTCTGAGGGTGATGTACCAGTCCTTGGAAGCTGAATCTAAAGACAAAACTCTTGGTTTACTGGTTGACCTTCAACCTACAGTCATCAGCCATGGGTAATGATTGGAATAATAAGATTGCGAGCATGAGTGGCAGAAATTAGTGAGAAGTTCAGTGATTCGGGAGAGCCTCAGAGTAGAGTCAGTGATCTTCCAGATCAAAACAAACCAGTTGAGGTGACTTGGACATGTCGTAAGGGAGGCTCTTCCTCCTCCACTAGGCAGCAGACCCAAGACACTCAGCAGGGGATTCTTTTTCTCGGTATGCTTGGGAATTCCCTAGGAAGAGCTGACATTTGTAGGAAATGTCTGGGCTGATCTGCTTTAACCTGCAGCCGCTGCGACCCTCTACAGGAAAAGTGGTTGAGAAAATCAGGTGATGTGACGAGTCATAGGGGTGAGCTCACATGTGGTCAATCATCAATCGTTAACAATCAAGGCCACCCTCTTTTTATTGTCACAGGTACAATGTACAGCGAAAATCTTGCTTGTGTAATGTTACTTGCCGACACAATAATCAACTTAAAACATCAGAAAATGCAAAAGCTCAAACTTAAATCTAATATTGATAATAATCACAGTAAATAACACTAAACACAACATTACTGAAGATGTGGCACTTAATTCGCCTAGATTATTACAGACAGTTTATCACATATGACATTTGAGCAGCCTTATTACTTGCGAGTAGAAACTGCTCTTCCATCTCACAGTTATGGGACCTCATTTATAAAGCTTGTGTACGCACAAGAGAACACTTGACTTGACAGCTTGCATGTATTTATGGTGACTCTGCCCCAGAGAAACTGGGAAATGGCGACACCCTTGATCAAGCAAGAAAATGCAGCCAAACCCGTTAAATGACCACTTACATGTACAGAGTGTCCCACTCGGGAGTACAACTTTAAAAATACGAATTACTCGCGAACGCGTGAACGTAAAGGCGAGCTGTAAGAACTGAACATACCTGTATTTAGTGGAAAACAAGTCCACATTACAAAAGGTGCTGAAAATGTCCTCCCCCAACGTCCGCGCACAAGGAAATGCGACGCTCCATATTTGAGAATGTCCTCTGCAACATGTCACTGTCGATGGAAACAATTTCACGCTCGGATGTTTGCTTTCAGTTATTCGATGGTCCTGGGTTTGCTTGCATAAACCTTGCCCTTTAAATATCCCCATAGAAAAAAATCTGGGGGAGTTAAATCGGGCAATCGAGGTGGCCACAAACCTTTCGAGATCACCGTCTCCAAAAAACGATAGGATCTCTTCCATACTGGCATGAGAGGTATGGCACGTTGCCCCGTCCTGTTGCCCCGTAGCGGCGCCCGCTATAATGCCCGCCTCTTTATGACACAGAATCAATTCTTCATTAAATAAGGAATATTTTGAACCTTGTTGCATGATGATACATGCACACGTTGCAGAGTAATTCGCATTTTTAAAGTTGTACTCCCGAGTGGGACACCCTATATAATCATTTATATCACTGAGCCATTAATATAATGTGACACATGAATTTATATCCAAACAAATCAGCTTCTTCCTAGAGACAAACACGTCCACAGAGGTTTCTGCAGGAACACTCTGGGAAACTCTAAAGGCCTTCTTAAGAGGACAGATTATTTCATATCTTTCCCACAGAAATAAATTAGAAACCAAGAAAGTGTCAGAGCTAAGAAGTGAAATTACTAGAATAGATGAAGAACAAGCCAGGCATCCAAATGAAGTTCTCCACAGGAAAAGGCAGTCCCTGCATACAGAACTTAACATCTTAACAACTAAAGAAACTGAACAACTTATTTATAAGTCTAGACAGCCATTACTATGAACACGGAGAAAAAGCTAATAAGCTTTTAGCTCAACAAATTCACAAACAAGAAGTTCACAATGCAGTACCAGTAATCACCAACAAGAATGGAGAAGAAATCATTGACCATAATAAAATAATGCACACATTTAGAGATTACTATAAGTCTTTATATTCCACTGAGCCCAAAGAAGACAACACACAATCTAATGCATTTCTGGATACATCACAGACACCACAAATAGATGCTTTAAGTGCTGAGGAACTGGATAAACCTCTAACGCTAACAGAATTACTAGACGCTATAAAGTCACTACGAAGCGGGAAATCATCAGGCCCTGATGGTTACCCCGTAGAATTTTATAAGAAATTCTCCACTCAGCTAGCTCCCCTCTTATTGGCAACATTTACAGAAGCTAGAGACAACCAAATACTACCTCAAACATTTCGACAAGCATTAATCACCGTCTTTCCTAAACAAAATAAGGAATTGTTACAATGTGCATCATACAGACCAATTTCACTCCTGAATAATGATGTTAAGATACTCTCAAAAATCTTCATTAAATAAGGAATATTTTGAACCTTGTTGCATGATGATACATGCACGCGTTGCAGAGTAATTCGCATTTTTAAAGTTGTACTCCCGAGTGGGACACCCTATATAATCATTTATATCGCTGAGCCATTAATATAATGTGACACATGTATTAAACCCAGCCACAGGGGATGCATAAAGCAGATGTACAAGGGAAGTTTGACAATGGTGAGGTCTGCAGTAGTAGTGACAGGTGCATTCAATGTGGAGGTGAAATTACATCAGGGATCGGTTCTTTGCAATGGTGATGAACAGATTGACAGATGAGATTAGATGATGTTTGCTGATGACATTGTGATCTGTAGTGAGAGTAGGGAGCAGAACGAGGAGACCCAGGAGAGGTGGAGATCTGTTCTAGAGAAGAGAGCAATGAAGGTCAGTAGGACCAGCAAGATAGAATAGACGTGTGTGAATGAGAGGAAGGTCAGCAGAATGGTGAGGATGCAGGGAGTGGAGTTGGTGAAGGTGGAGGAGTTTAAATACTTGGGATCAACAGTACAGAGTAATGGGGAGTGTGGAAGGGAGGTGAAAAAGAAAATGCAGGGAGGGTGGAGTGGGTGGAGAAGAGTGTCAGGAGTGATTTGGGACAGACGAGTATCAGCAAGAGTGAGAGGGAAGGTCTACAGGACGGTAGTGAGACCAGCTGTGTTATATGGGCTGGAGACGGTGGCACAGGAGACAGAGCTGGAGGTGGCAGAGTTAAAGATGCCAAGATTTCCATTGAGTGTGACGAGGATGGATGGGATTGGAAATGAGGACATTAGAGGGTCAGCTCAGGTTGGACAGTTTGGGAGACAAAGTCAGAGAGGCGAGATTGCATTGGTTTGGACATGTGCAGAGCAGAGATGCCGGGTATATTGGGAGAAAGGTGCTAAGGATAGAGCTGATAGGAAAGAGGAAAAGAGGAAGGCCTAAGAGAAGGTTTATGGATGTGCTGAGAGAGGACATGCAGGTGATGGGTGTGGCAGAGCAAGATGATGAAAACAGGAAGATACAGAAAAAGATGATCCGCTACAGCAACCCCTAATGGGAGCAGCTGAAAAAAGAAGAAGAAGACAAATGTATTACACTGCAAAAGTGATGAATATGATGTCTAGACTCTATTTTAGTTTCCTTTTAAGAGGGCAGATGTTGCGTATTTGCGCTGAAGAACTCTTTCGGTTTTTCGTCAGTTTCTATCGACTATCAATTGTCACTTCTCCGGGAACTCATCGACAGGTCGGGAATATCTCTGTCAAGCTTCCAGAAAACAGCTTGCATTTTAAAGAGGAACTGTGGTGAAATGGTAGTGAAATGTTGGGACACCAACAGGGTTGTCCCACTTAATCCTCTCAACAAATGAAAACAAAAATAAGTACACGATGGAGCTACAGAACTAAAAAATATAGATGGTAGCCTTCAAACGTGTTGTTTTAATGGAGCGGGTCTTGACTTCTTGCGGGGCTCTGTCCTCTGGTTTGACTCGACTTAAAGTAAGATGCCTCCTTCTGGGGATGCCCGGCTTGATTGGACTTAACCTGAAAGGGGTTTGAGTCAGTTGGGCTCGCTGGGCATCTTCTCTGAGTTTTGGAGGTAGAAACAGGTGACAAGTTTAGAGACAGCACCACCTAGTGTTTTGGAGTGGTGTTGCATACATCACCTGAGTAACCCTTTGATGCACATGTGTGCCAGTACATGCTGTACTATGTTATTCCATCCATCTCAAATAAAGTATTTTTTTTCACTGCAATGAGTGATCTCTCTCTGGATGTTCTCTAATTCTAGTATCCTTACATATGTGTGACAGACATTCCACCCTTGCAGACCCAATTTCAGGGAGGTTTATGTGCTGTAAATTGACCGAGGGGTCATATGCAGGGGCATTCCAAGAAATTCTTGGGGTTTCCAGTCTGATAGGCACCCTTGGGGTTTCAAGTTGAGGAGAAGAGGGATCTCTTGGAAATTATAGATAGATAGATAGATTGATAGATAGATAGATAGATACTTTATTAATCCCAAGGGGAAATTCACATACTCCAGCAGCAGCATACTGATAAAGAACAATATTAAATTAAAGAGTGATAACAATGCAGGTATAACAGACAATAACTTTGTATAATGTTAACATTTACCCCCCCGAGTGGAATTGAAGAGTCGCATAGTGTGATGGAGGAACGATCTCCTCAGTCTGTCAGTGGAGCAGGATGGTGACAGCAGTCTGTCGCTGAAGCTGGTCCTCTGTTTGGAGATGATCCTGTTCAGTGGATGCAGTGGATTCTCCATGATTGACAGGAGTCTGCTGAGCGCCCGTCTCTCTGCCACAGATGTCAAACTGTCCAGCTCTTTGCCTACAATAGAGCCTGCCTTCCTCACCAGTTTGTCCAGGTGTGAGGTGTCCCTATTCTTTATGCTGCCTCCCCAGCACACCACCACGTAGAAGAGGGCGCTCGCCACAACCATCTGATAGAACATCTGCAGCATCTTATTGCAATGTTGAAGGACGCCAGCCTTCTAAGGAAGTATAGTCGGCTCTGTCCTCTCTTGCACAGAGCATCAGTATTGGCAGTCCAGTCCAATTTGTCATCCAGCAGCACTCCCAGGTATTTATAGATCAGCACCATCTACACACAGTCACCTCTGATGATGACGGGGTCCGTGAGGGGTCTGGTCCTCCTAAAATCCACCACTAGCTCCTTGGTTTTGCTGGTGTTCAGGTGTAGGTGGTTTGAGTCGCACTATTTAACAAAGTCTTTGATTAGGTTCCTATACTCCTCCTCCTGCCCACTCCTGATGCAGCCCACGATAGCAGTGTCATCAGCGAACTTTTGCACGTGGCAGGACTCCGAGTTGTATTGGAAGTCCGATGTATGTTGGCTGAACAGGACCGGAGAAAGTACAGTCCCCTGCGGCGCTCCTGTGTTGCTGACCACAATGTCAGACCTGCAGTTCCCGAGACGCACATACTGAGGTCTGTCTTTAAGATAGTTCATGATCCATGCCACCAGGTATGAATCTACTCCCTTCTCTGTCAGCTTGTCCTTAAGGAGCAGAGGTTGGATGGTGTTGAAGGTGCTAGAGAAGTCCAGAAACATAATTCTTACAGCACCACTGCCTCTGTCCAAGTGGGAGAGTGATCGGTGTAGCATATAGATGATGGCATCCTCCACTCCCACCTTCTCCTGGTATGCAAACTGCAGAGGGTCGAGGGCGTGACGGACCTGTGGCCTCAGGTGGTGAAGCAGCAGCCACTCCATGGGCTTCATCACATGTGATGTCAGAGCGACAGGCCGGAACTCATTCAGCTCACCTGGACCTGAACTGCAGTTCTTGAGATGAACATATTGAGGTCTGTCTGTAAGATAGTCCACAATCCATGCCACCAGGTATTAATCTACTCCCATCTCTGTCAGCTTCTCCTTAAGGAGCAGAGGTTGGATGGTGTTTAAGGCGTTGATTATTAGGAATCACTAGTGGTAGTCCGAGAAAAGATGCTAATTTCCAGGAGACTTTTTCGATGTTCTTAAACATACTTGTTATTCTTAGTAAAATAACACGGGTGACGCATATACAGCCCAAAAACCGGGAAGTAAAATGGCTGCTTCAAAGAAAGAAGGAAAGAGAGAGTGTTCTGGACTTTGAAAATGGAGGAGAGGCTTGTCGAAGTTTAGAGACCAGGACAGATTTTGGTTCAATTATTTGTGTTTCTCTTACTAAGACAGAGCGGGGAAAAAAGTTGGACCGAAAGTGTGTTGTGCCTCACTTGTGATTGGCTGCCATAGTAAGCCAACCTCACAGTGCAGAATTTTGAACTGTGCTGATGAAACATTGTGAGGAAATTGTCTAATCAGATACGTATACATTTTATCCGACCAACGAGATTCTACGAATGCAGTTGTTGAATCTGACTCCCCAACTAGATTATCCTGTAATGTCTTGTATTGCATCGGCAAACAAGCTGAATAGCCTTTGAGGATTTCTCCATTCAAAGAGAGGAAGATTTTCAAGATCAGGGTGCGCATGAAGTCATGTGGTATTTTTTAGGTCCTTCTTTACCACCTTTCATGAGAGCCATCACTGGCACCACTTCCTGTATGGCTAGGGGTGTTGCCTCTAGGGTCCTGACCGTGGGTAATAAATCGGCGCAATGGGATAAAAGGTCGGCTAATGGGGTTCCTTTCGTTATCCAATCTGCGGAGTCAAACATCCTAACAAAAGTAAACTTTGAAGAAACTTCCCGTGAGTTTCGTTTGGTTTGACCATTAAGGAATTGGTAACTGATTTATTTTTATTCGTTTAACGCAGTTCTCCCAGTTTCGCTCAGTCCGTTTCTCGGCAGGACAATGACTTGTTCAAGAATATAGAACACCATAGAGCCGAAGGCGAGGAATAATAGTAAAAGAATTAACATTTCACTGTGATCGGCGAGTGTAGTTCCTTTAGATACGTCCAACGTAAAGGACTGAAGGAGTAGAGGAGTCCCAAAGATTACATGGGGTGCCAACAAGACTTCCCCGTTTAATGCAAGCACCAAAAAGAAGAACAAAAAATAAGTGCAATGGCGGAGCAACAGAAAATAGGCACTTCTATGGAAGAAAATAAGCTCTCTCGAGCGGGTCGGGGAAAGAGAGCTCCATCACAAGCATAGCAATGACTTAAAACGTTTGTAGGACCATTCAGCGGACATGACATAACTCAGAGGGCAACATACAGCTGGCTTTCCTTCACTTCCACACTTCTAGGCGCACACTTGTTTTGTATTCCATGTCAGATATTCAAGTTAATTTTTTTCAGATAAACTCTTATATATAAACTATTACAACTTCCCAAACCGTGATTACAAACACGGCCACTCAGACAATAGCGCGGCACTAAACAATGCATTTCAAAAGTTGTATCCACGCAGAAACTAGGTAAGTACCATAAATGAAGATGGGTGGTAAAAGCTACAATCTATATATATGTATTTTTTCAATAGATTTTTTAACCTGATTATTTTATAGCACTTAACAATATCGTGGGGTTCTTGAAGCCTAACGATTTACCCAAATGTTATCTTTCCATTTTTCATGGGTCAGGTTCTCCTCTCCTGCGGGGTAAGTGGAAATATCCAAAGTCTGTTATGTAAGTGAGTTTGCCTTTTTTTGTTCTGCCAATACTGATGGTGGTCTCTAACGCTGAATATTTCCAAGATGTTTATGTTGAATTTTGTTTTGTTTTGTTTTTGTAGAACCATTCGGCTTCAATGACGGAAGTGACATGACTCAGAGGGCAACATAAAGCTGGTTTTTCTTCACCTCAACACTTCTAGGCACACAATTGTTTTTGTACTCCGTGTCAGACTGTAAAAATGAGAACTATTATGTTGTACCTAGTTAGACGCTGATGTATTTTGTACATTTTTGTATACGAAAGTGATGTAGCTTACCCAGCCTTTGTCAGCTTTTGATCAATTTACATGTCAGGATATATGCATGTCTTGTCATGTTTTACATAAAGTGTACAGTAACTGAAAGATCAGTGTTGTTATGTGGTATTTGTACAAACATTTCGCTGTTTCTGTAAACCTTTGACAAAAGTCACCTTTTGTATTTTTTTGTTTTGTTTTATATATATATATATATGTATAATAGTGCATATAATAGTTTTTTTTTCCAGAAATATTTTAGTATCCATATAAATTCATTTTCTTTCAAATCAATGCCCCTCACTATGTGACATGTCACTGTTATTTCTTTTCTTTTATAACGTGACCCTTCATGGAGCATGAAAGTAAGTTGAATACATTGCTAAGAAGAAAAAAATAAATAAATGCATACAAAAATTGCAAAATGTTTTATTTGAAGTTTTAATTTGTACCTCACTTGTATATATTTCATGATTTCACTTCTCCACAGAAATAAACATAAATTGTAGCCTAAATGTGTGCATTTCATTATTAGACAGTTAGATACACCTACTGTACATAACATCGTCAGCATGCCGGTATATTAAAAATAATAAAATAAATGCTTTTTAAGTTGGTGTAAAAAGGATACAAACAAGGTGCAAAACAAATTAGAGCCCCATGTATTGCTGATAAAGCAAAGGGAGGAATGGTAAAAGACATGCCGCAGTCTGCACTCTGATCACTTCTAGGGTCGATCGGCCAAATTCGGCAAGCGTTTTTCACAGCGAATATCCTGTGTTTGCCGGTGATCTTGATCAATAAAAAAGAAAAATTTTTTGCAGTTCACACTCTGGTCCCTTGTAGGGTTGATCGGTAAAATTCGTCAAAGTGTTTTTCGCAGCAAACATCCTGTGTTTGCCAGTGACCTTCTTCAACGAAACAATATCTGCAGTTCGCACTCTAGTCACTACTAGGGTCAATCGTTGAAATTTGGCAAGCGTTTTTCATAGCAAATATCCGGTGTCGATCCGTGAAATTTGTCCAAATGTTTTTCGCAGCAAATATCATGTGTTTGCCAGTGACCTTCTTCAACGAAAAAATACCTGTAGTTCACACTCTAGTCACTACTAAGGTCAATCGTTGAAATTTGGCAAGCGTTTTTCACAGCGAATATCCGGTGTCGATCCGTGAAATTTGTCCAAATGTTTTTCGCAGCAAATATCCTGTGTTTGCCAGTTACCCATTTTAACAAAAAAATATCTGCAGTTCACACTCTAGTCACTTCTAGGGTCAATCGGTCAAATTCAGCAAGTGTTTCTCAGAGCGAATATCCTGTGTTTGCCAGTGATCTTGATCAATAAAAAACAAAAATGCTTTGCAGTCCACACTCTGGTCCCTTGTAGGGTTGATCGATAAAATCTGTCAAAGTGTTTTTCGCAGCAAATATCCTGTGTTTGCCAGTGACCTTCTTCAACGAAAAAATACCTGTACTTCACACTCTAGTCACTACTAAGGTCAATCGTTGAAATTTGGCAAGCGTTTTTCACAGCGAATATCCGGTGTCGATCCGTGAAATTTGTCCAAATGTTTTTCGCAGCAAATATCCTGTGCTTGCCAGTTACCCATTTTAACAAAAAAATATCTGCAGTTCGCACTCTAGTCACTCATAGGGTTAATTAGTCAAATTCAGCAAGTGTTTCTCAGAGCGAATATCCTGTGTTTGCCAGTGATCTTGATCAATAAAAAACAAAAATGCTTTGCAGTCCACACTCTGGTCCCTTGTAGGGTTGATCGATAAAATCTGTCAAAGTGTTTTTCGCAGCAAACATCCTGTGTTTGCCAGTGACCTTCTTCAATAAAAAAATATCTGCAGTTCGCACTCTAGTCACTACTAAGGCCAATTGTTGAAATTTGGCAAGCGTTTTTCACAGTAAATATCCGGTGTTTGCTGGTGTCGATCCGTGAAATTTGTCCAAATGTTTTTTGCAGCAAATATCCTGTGTATGCCAGTGGTCTTGATCAATAAAAAAGAAAAATGTTTGCAGTCCACACTCTGGTCCCTTGTAGGGTTGATCGGTATAATTTGTCAAAGTGTTTTTCGCAGCAAATATCCTGTGTTTGCCAGTGACCTTCTTCAACGAAAAAATATCTGCAATTCGCACTCTAGTCACTTCTAGGTTCGATTGTTGAAATTCAGCATGCGTTTTTCACAGCGAATATCCTGAGTTTGCTAGTGAATTTGCAGTCCACACTCTGGTCATTTGTAGGGTTGATCGGTAAAAATTCTCCACAGTGTTTTTCTGTATTGATAATAATAAAAGAAACACTTTAAAATTTGGGAGGGAGAACGAGGCACAAAACAGATTGGAGCCCCGTGTATTGCTGATGAAGCAAAGGGAGGAACAGAAAAAGAAATGTTGTAGTCCACATTCTGGTCACGTAGCGTGTCGATCAGTGAAATTCACTAATGCATTTTTCACCATGAATATTCTCTGTTTGCTGGTGACCTTGTTCAATAAGAAAGAAATGTTGCAGTCCGCACTTTGGTCGCTTCTGGTTTCGATTGGTGAAATTCAACAAAGTGTTTTTCTGTATTAATAATAATAAAAGAAACACTTTGAAAGTTGGGAAGAACAGACAGATTGGAAGAAAGAGATGGATGCTCCAACTGTTGGAAGGACAAGTGCAATGCATTTTAGTTCTGCAGATGTTTGAGATGTACCATCTGTTGAAATGAGTAACCAGAAGATATAGATGCACAGACAGTTGTCCTTTTATTAAGGTAGATTCCACCTTTATAATAATAACGTCATGTCATTTTCTAAACCGCTTAGTCTTTGACAGTGTTGCGGGGAGGGGGGATGATGGAGCCAATCCCAGCCAGCATAAGGTGTAAGACAGGAACAAGCCCTGGAGAGGGCGCCAGTCCATTGCAGTGCTCAACAATAAAGAATTTTATTTATTATTTTGTAATAAAATACAAAAAACAAAGTTAAAGTATTGGAACACTTGGATTATCCCTGTATATTTTGGGGTGAAAACAATGAAGATTAGTACAAAAAAAAAAAAACACTAGCAGTCAGCTGACATAGTGCCTGGGTAATTTTTTTTCTAACCGTGACTTTTCTTTCAGAAGAGTGTTGGCGGGTTTATTGAAGCTTTTTAGAGAAAGGAGCGGAGTTAGTTGCAGGAATGGAAGTGACATCACAGGTCATGTTTCCAGAGGTCTTCAGTCCTGAGGATGGGAAAGAGAAAGGCATGAGTCTGACAGTGCCACCTATTGGCCCGGGCTGCTATTAAAAATACCATACAAGCCATGAAACTGTCCTCTAATCACATGTGTTAGAGAGTTTGAGGAGCAGCTGGGATCTAGTTTGATGCCTGTCAGATTAACAAAAGTAAAGAAAAACTCCAAAAGACTTTGTCATCCTTGAGGGCTTCTCTCAACAAATGGGTTGAATAATACTTTTCATAGCAGAGCTCCGACCTGTTTTCAGCTGGTCACAGAAATGATGGTCAACTTTTGGTGACGTTGTTCTTTAAATATCCCGTGTGGTAGAATAAATAGGACCTATGGAACCACATCATAAATGACATCAGACAGATAAATAGGGACTCAGGCATTTAAACCTTTAGATAGAAGAAGGAGAATATACTTAACTGGGAGCCAGTGTAAGGACGTGAGGACTGGGGTTATGTGTTTGTTCCTTCTAGTTCTTGTAATAATTCTAACAACAGCATTTTGAATTAACTGAAAGCTGCAAAAAAAGAATGATTTGAACAGCCAGTTAATAATGCAACACAATAATCAGTCCTACTAGAAATAAATGGAAGAATGAATTTCTCCATATCCTGCAAAATTTGGAAATTTCATAATTTTCAAACTTTTTAAGATTTTAAATAAAACATGTTTGGATACTTTTGTAATGTGTGTTTTTAAAAGACTGGCTGGTGTCAAAGATAATGCCTAAATTTTGTGCTGATTTGGTAAAACTAATGGTTAGTTCAACTGAGTTAAAAAGTGACAGAATGTTGTTGCGGTCTACGTCATTCTCTTAATAAATAACATTTCTGTTTTACTTTGTTTTCTGTATTAAGAGACAAGTAGTTCTCATTCATCTAAATCAATCTTAATCTATAAAAAGAAGTCCTTGAAATTAGTATTTTTTTAACTCTTTTAGGGCTAATTTTTTTTTTGTTTCTTTTCTCCCAGGGCTGAATATTTTTCCAAAAACTAACATTTTTTAAAAAAGAACACAAAGCAATTGTTTAACATATCAAATCAACAAAAAATATTTACTTTTGACAAATGTTACTGTCTTGCATGTTGTATGAGCCTGCATACTCTATGATTTCACATACATATCACATACATTTTACACAGCAAAGTCTAATCTCGCTCAAAGCAGCCAATTTCAGTCATTGCCACATTGCACTCCTTACAATACATGTTGCTTTGGTGCCTATTTTTCAATTGTCTGTTGCTGCACTTTCTCACATATATTGTTAGTGTGTACTGTAGAGAGACAAGTCACCCATTTGCCATCGTGCCATGGCACTGCCACCAAGTTTTCTGCCTGCATGAAAACCGTATTGTCACCTCTTTTCATCTTCTGAAACTTTATGAACTTTATGTATGGCATTATAGCCTGGCTCACCCCATGGGATTTGCTTCTGTTTATTACAGAAGTGAATAAAACTTTGCAGCAGCACGTACCTAAGCCACCAGGGGACAAAACACATTTGGACCAATGCTCCCTGAAGTTATATCACCAGTTCTGTCCCATCTCTATTTGTAATGCCACAGCGCGCTTCATCTCGTCTTTCGTTGTGGGTTTCCACTTTGAAAAACGAGAATGCGATGCAAACGCAGCCCGCGATTCAAAAAAAATCTCTGCCTACCTGTTTGTCTCGTCTGACAGTAGCTGAAAAGCAGCATCAGGAGAGAGCAGCCTGAAGTACAGCAGCTGGTGATCTGTCGTGTCCAACAGCAAGCCATGCCGTCTTGTAAACTCCGGTAGCCAGATTGGCTCTCAACGGATCAATGTCTGTGTATTTATCCCATGTGAATCTTGCCGTAGATGCATCGGCTGCGCAAAGGCACTCAACTGGCAGCAGATCCGCTGGCGCGGCATCGGCTGGTGTCTGATCAGCTGATGCCTGCTTCTAACTCTCTTGCTCGATCTCCTGATCACTGCCAATAAAGTCCGATTCTGAAAAATCAAGAGTCCGACTCCGCGATAATGCGCAAAACATCGTCTGCCGAGTGTTTTCTTTTCTGCACTTGCTTCGCTGCCTTTTCACATGTCGGTGCCATCTTGCCTTTGTTTACATTTCGCAACTCACGCACACGCAAGGTTTATTTGCCGAGTCAACGAGTCTAGCATTCCTCCAAGCATAGGGGGATTGCCTGTGACGTGACAGTGAGATTTGTCACCATTAACAGCTGATTGTCGCCCTCTATCCCTGGATGTCGACTTTTGTCGACATCCGCCTTCAACCCCTCCTGTCGACAAAAGTCGACATCCGCCCTAAAAGAGCTAATTAGGATCTGGCATTTTATTGGTGACATGTAGAAAGGTTGTTTTTCGCAGCAAATATACTGTCTATATCAGTGACCTTCTTCAACGAAAAAATACTCTAGTCTACTCTAGACGCACTCTAGTCACTTCTAGGTTTGATTGTTGAAATTCGGCATGTGTTTTTCACAGTGAATATCCTGAGTTTGCTGGTGAATTTGCAGTCCAAACTCTGGTCATTTGTAGAGTTGATCGGTAAAAATTCTCCAGAGTGTTTTTCTGTGTTGATAATAATAAAAGAAACACTTTATAATTTGGGAGGGAGAACGAGGCACAAAACAGATTGGAGCCCCGTGTATTGCTGATGAAGCAAAGGAAGGAACAGAAAAAGAAATGTTGTAGTCCGCATTCTGGTCACGTAGCGTGTCGATCAGTGAAATTCACTAATGCGTTTTTCGCCATGAATATTCTCTGTTTGCTGGTGACCTTGTTCAATAAGAAAGAAATGTTGCAGTCCGCAATCTGGTCGCTGCTTGTTTCGATCGGTGAAATTCAACAAAGCGTTTTTAATAATAATAAATAATAATAAAAGAAATACTTTGAAAGTTGGGAAGAACAGACAGATTGGAAGAAAGATATGGATGCTCCAACTGTTGGACTCCAAAAACTCCTATATATATATGTATATATATATATATACTAGTGGGCTTTGCCCACTGCTTGCTTTGCTTGCCAACCCCCATGGCCTGCACTACGTGCTAGCCACTTCGCGTCTCTGCCGCTCATGTATGTGGATTTCACTTCACCAAACAACACATCTTTTAATTCTCGCGAATACGCCTCTTCATTGGAAAGAAACACTATTTTTCCCTGATGGAAACACGAATTAGACCATCTACAAGTCTCTGACTTAAAGTTTATATCCAAACAATATATTCAGTCTCTTTTTGCTGTTCTGTTATTTTACTGAGTAATAATTTCCATTTGTTTGTGCTAATGCAATCTTTACTATCATTTTTTTGAGACTTTCTAATTTTCGTACTTTCATTAACTCTAACCTGCTCTGCTTGTGTATCGTGGCAACGTTTTTGAATTCTTTACGAAATTCTACTTTGTCATTGTCATCTACTCTTTGTCTTTTATTTCTGGCCCCTGGCGTGGTTAAATCCCTTGGCACAAAGTCTCGTCTCGTCTTGTCTCATGGGACGTGAAAGTATCTGTCTGAAAAAGTCACGTCTCGTTCCAGGTTAAAATGTCTTGTCTTGTCCCGGGATTTTTTTATTTTATATATATATATATATATATATATTTGCAGCTGGAGATCCACAAAGGGAGAAAAAATGAATCACGTGATTCATTTTTTTTTTCCCCTTTGTGGATCTCCAGCTGCAAATATGCAAACCGCATCACAGACCTTCTCTTCCATATATATATATATATATATATATATATATATATATATATATATATATATATATATATATATATATATATGTATGTATATATACACACATACAAGGTACTATATATATATATATATATATATATATATATATATAGTATATATAGACACACAGACACTGCACACACAGATATATATATATCTACTGGGGTGGTTCCCCAAATTTTACAATTATTGTATATGCATGTACAATGCTTTAATTTTTGAGCTGTGCACACAGTGAACAAAATGAAGCAACAGTGAACATAAACGTCATCTGTTGTGTACAGTCTTAGTGTTAGTACACCAGCTGTTGTTGACATACATGCATAATTGCCCCCCTTTCTCTTACTGGAGTCTCCATTCCTGTCCTGCCGGTGTACTGTGTGACCTGCTAACTTGATAGCTGTATCCAGAATGAGTGAGTGAAGCCATGCCTCTGAAATTAGCAGAGTGCAACTGTTCTTAACAATCTTATTCCTAGCAACCTGTAGCCTCAGTTCGTCCATCTTATTTGCTAAGGATCTTGCATTGGTGAGAAAAATGCCGTAAAGAGGTAGCTTGTGTGGTTGCCTCTGATAGCCTCACTAGCATGCCAGCCCTGCAGTCACATTTCTGTCTGGCTATGCACATTGGGATGTCATGGAAGTTGTGTAAGTCCTATTTTTAGGAGATTGTGCAGGCTGTCCATGTAATTTGCCAAACAGAATGGCACTATGACAAACAGCAACACACACACAAAAGGACAAATAATGTGCCGAAACGAAGAGCACTAAGCCAATGCGTCTATGCGTACCGCTATACATTTCATTTTATTATACAGTATTTACTATTTTATTTTTTTTTTTCATGCTTTAATCTATTATTTAGGGCATTTAATTGCGTTATTTGTACCTTAAATTATGGGTATTTGCTGTTTAAGGTTATCAAAATGGGTATTGTTTAGTGTGAGGGAAGGATTCATTCACTTTCCATTATTTCTAATGAGGAAAACTGATTCAGAGTTCAAACAGCTTCCTGAATCGAACTGAGTTCGAAGTATGAGGCACCACTGTATATATATATATATATATATATATATATATATATATATATATATATATATATATATATATATATGGTTGAAATAGTTTTACTGTCAATTAATGCAAAGAGTACGCAACACGTGTTTCGCCCTAATTCTGGGCTCATCAGGCATACACACTCACTGCATCCCCTCTCGGGAATCGAACCTTGAACGTCAGCGCCAGAGGCGAAGCCCCTAATGCTGGATGTTAGCCTACTTGCTGACCAACCACAAGCGTTACCTGGTAGGTAACCACCCATACAATCAGATTGTGATTCAGACTACGAATGCCATGAATATATATATATATATATGCACTCTAGTAATCCTGCTTACTTCTTAACTCAAATGAAAGACAAAAACAACAAACAAAACAAAAAAAAAATAACACAAGCTTCAAAAGAGCTGAAATTGTAGAAACGTATATCTTCACTTATAAATGTAATTGCTTGCCTGCGCACCTCTCTCCTCCGTGGTCCTCTCAAGATGACTGGCTTGATTTCATGGACTCGAATGATGACTGATCTGATCTTTAATGATTTAATAATTAAGTTGATAGTACTTTCGAGGGTTCCCCTTTTTATGTCCCCAGGACTGGAAGGGGCAGGACAAGAACAAGTGTCTATTTGTGTGTCCTTCCGCTGTTTTGTCTGTATTATATGACATTTGGCATAGGACTTGTAAAAGCAGTGCAAATTGTTGTGATGTGCCATCTGTTGGAATGAGAAATGCAATGCATTTGTAATTACTACATGCATTACAAAATGAATTGCACTGCAAACGTTAATGCTGAAAACACTCAGGTCCATATTCATTACTCCAATTTCAACCCATTTAAGATCGGTAGAAATGTTACTCTTAAATTAACGATTTTGGAAAGGCTCTGTAAATATTTACACATTGCAATTTACAGCATTTGTGCTAAAAGCTTTTTTTTATCTTGAATATTCTTTTTCACATGTACTAATGCTAACACTGTTATGACTGCAGTAGATTTTTAGTAATCGGTTGAAGATGCATGTAAGTTTTAAGATGGTGGTGATTTCATGGACTCGAATGATGAGCGATCCGTTCTTAAATGATTTAATGATCTGGAAAATTTACACTTCAACAATCTCTGCATTAGTGAGTAGTTCTAATTATTTCTGTTATATTCGTCTTGTACAATAAAGTGGATTAGAATCAATCATACAGCATTTAAATCAACATCCAGTTTCTTATTCATGACTATTTTATTTACTCCGTGTCTATAGAGAATTCAGGCATGTTGTGTCCGTGTTACATCCATATTGAAGCAGACAGCGTGTTGTGACTACGGCTCTCACTCAAGCCTCTAATTCTAAGACAAGCACAAGGACAGATTTGTTGTTCTGTTTGGTCTGTATTGATGAGTCCTGGCACTCAAACGTGTTGGATTAATAATATAGAAACAAATACATATTTATTTGTAACATGGGAATATGAGAATTAAAGTATAGTATACAGTTAATGTGAATTGTGTTATTATGTACATTGAGTGTGTAAGTAAAGCCTGCGTAAATTCTTTATAATTACATGACAAATGGATGTCTAGGCATTCTGTAATAGATAGTATATACTGTCTAAAATATGAAAGGCACTATATATTAGAAAGAAATGAAAGATATGAAAAGTACTGATAGATAGATAGATAGATAGATAGATAGATAGATAGATAGATAGATAGATAGATAGATAGATAGATAGATACGAAAGGCACTATATAATAGATAAGAAAGGCACTATGTAATAGATATATCGATAAATGGTATTGTGTAATAGATAGATTAGCATAGTTGGCAGGATCCAGACTGGATTGCTGTGTATTATAATAAAATTACAGTATGCTTAATTATTACAGTATATCAGAAAATCACTTTAATATTTGTGTTTACAATCACATCAATGAGCATTTAATAAATTCAGTGTCATATTATAAATTCCTATGTTCTCGTTATTGTTAAAAATGTCTGAGGTTCAGTTTCATTTTTGTATCTAACTTTCATCACCTGTTTGGATAGTAGATGTTTGTTTGAACAGACATCATCAGTATCCATGGCAGTGGGCTGTCAGGTGCCTAAGGGAGTTTCTGGATTTTTGTTATTAATAATTTAATAACGGTCATCATGAGTATTAACACACAAGAGTTTTGTTTTGTCTGAAGCAATATTCTGTTAATGGCGTTATTTTAAATGACTAGCATTTATAAAGTGATGTATTAATATATATATATATATATATATATATATATATATATATATATATATATATATATATATATATATATATATATTAATATGTTTTACAGGTCAAGGAATCTGGTTGTCACATTAATGTTTGAATCTGACACGATTCTAGTAGTGTTTTAATGTAAAAATGTTCTCCAACAGCTCCATTTTATTTTTGTTATGGGTGCTGCCATCTTCAGCAGCCACAGTTTAGGCTCACGTTCACAGGTTGCCAGGTGACGTCTCTTGTTAGCCACACCAAGTGACATCATCCGTATGATGGCTGATAAGACAACTGCATACAATCTAATAGCCAGCGTTTTCGTTTAAAGATTTAAAAGAATCTCTGGTTGTGAATTTGTTTTTAAGATTAATGTGCAAAGTTTAATCCTGGTGACGTTTTCCTTATGATTCTCGACTCACAAAATCTGTCTCACATCCTAGGTTGTGTTACTAAAATTTGTGGTAATCATTTTTGACTTTATCTAATTATTTTTTTTAAGATCCACCTTTGGATTCCATGCAGTCAGTGCAGGCAGAAACTACGTGTGTGACGTAAAGCCAAACTAATCACTGCCTTGTGCCCTGTGTTGGCTGGGATTGACCCTGTGTTCGGATTCAGTGGGTTGGAAAATGGATGGATGTATATATATATATATATATATATATATATATATATATATATATATGTATATATATATATATATATATATATATATATTGTCGTTCCATAAAATCATACCGAATGAAATCCATGCATTAGTTTTTTTTTTTTAACATAGTTTTACTTTAAATTCTTAATTTCTAGGAGAGTTAAATGAATATTACAATCTGGTACAGATACAGTTTAAATTAATTATTTAATTATACAATTATTTAATTAATTTACTTGTTATAATTATTTTTTACATTATTTATTAAAATTATTTTATTTATAGTTTTATTAATTATGCATTTTTATATTTAATTATATAATATAGTTTTATTACAATCTGGTACAGAGAAATAAACATTACTGTACCTCAAGACTATTTCTTCTCTCTGTTTCAGGTTTTGAGACCTGAGGAATCAATTTTTGTCATTTTTTTGTTTTGAAATAATTTTGTCTGCTGGCTAAATATTTCACATCTTGACACAATGCCGTCTTAGTTTTGCAGGTGCCTACTGTATCGTTTAGTGTTGATAGATCACCACTCTCCTTGTTACTAGCATATCACAGCCAAGGTCATGACTGGCACTGATTGGCAAAGTGTTTTTTTGCGGGTAATTCACTTTAATAGTGTTAACCCAGAATGTTGTGTGTTAATGCACACAAGAAGATGAAGTGAAGAATCCTCGTGCTTTAGTGTTGGTGGCAGTGAAGGAGAAAAATCATCAGGGATTAAAATAAAGGCAAGCTGTACTTTTTGGTTCGGGAGATGCTTGTACCTGCTATGGAATCTGTGAGGGCCAAACCTTAGTGAATTTGTGCTTCCTGCTCCTGTTGCCACTGACTGCAAGACATTTTAGTGTTCTGATATTTAATTGTATTCATTTTACCTAAGGTAGG
The DNA here is from genome assembly GCF_900747795.2 of Erpetoichthys calabaricus. NCBI lineage: Eukaryota > Metazoa > Chordata > Cladistia > Polypteriformes > Polypteridae > Erpetoichthys > Erpetoichthys calabaricus. Next base: position 5,050,122 of record NC_041400.2, read on the forward strand.
CACGGCCTTTCAAGTCAATATTTGACAATAATAATAGGTCCAGCATAGTGGGCAGATGCTTCTTTAGCCCTCAGAGACACTTAAAAGACCATTATTATCCACTCAAAATTGGTTCAGCTAAGCAGACTCAATGGGGTTCACTCCTCAGTAGTTTAAAAGTCAGTATCACAAGCTTCCTAGTTGCCCAAGATTCCAGATAACATTCAAGAATAACCTTTTTCATTGTCAGAAGTATTTTATTTTAAAGGCTTTAGGTATTTTTTGCATGTATTTTTCAGCTTGATCCTTGGTTCTCTTTTTGTTGACTTTGGCAATGTGCTCGCAAAGTTTTTTTGTTTTGTAAATCTTTTTTGTTTTTGTACACATGAAGCTACTTTTGTCATTTATGTTGTTTTCTTTATGTTTGGATTTCTTAGCTTTATTTGCATCACATTATTGCCATGCCAATTTGTTTTCACGTATTTGTTCAAGACTTATTTACTGAGAACTGGATTTGCTCTGGTGCTGCATGTGACATTATCATTACTGAGACTTTTGTAACAGTGAGGTACAAACTCACCTGTTTCCAAGTATCTGAATAAAATTTAAAACTAAAAAAAGTGTGGTTTGTGTCATTTAATTAGGAACGATTTAAAAGGCAGTTAGGTTTTCTTGTCTCTGTTCTTCTGACTCTTGATTTTTATTAAACATTTTGAGCTCTGATACTTGTGCTGTTAGTCTTCTTGGTTTTGACCCCTGCAAGTCTTTTGACTATTGTTTTGTATTATTGTGAAATTTGTGAGAATTACCTGGAACGTTTATTGGGTTCATCTACTCTCGCCCTTGGAAATTAACACACACAGAGGTATACGCACATACACATAGCAATCCTATCCAGTCTCGATTGGCACCAATTGCCTGTCACTCCGCAATATTCCATACAGGACACAGCTACACACGTATGGAAGAATATATCTGACAAAATGTAGTGAATAAATAAATTAAAAAAAAAAAAAAATATATATATATATATATATGTAAAAAAGCCAAATCCCACTGACTCACTCATCATGAAATCTCCCACGCCATGAGGACTTGGGACTTGAAATTTGTAATTTGTACCTTTGGCCCGTGGGTGCTCGCTAAGAAACGGATTTAAAAATTTTGTGGTCCAAGTGCAAAACTTCTTATAGTTTTTTAGACCTGTTTGTATGTCTGTCCGCTTTTCACAAGAGATTAAGATCAGGTTTCTTTCTATAATTTGCTTGAACATTCCATTGATTTTGCAACTTTCTCATCGCGCTAAGTATCATAGTTCGCTTGTGGTTTTGATTTATTAGCGTGAATCCGAGAGAGATTCATCGTGCTGCGGGGAGATGGCCTTCCTCACTCACGCGTCTGCCTCGAGGCGCAACCTTAACTCCGCTTAGTTAGCAAACGAGAGAACCGCTTAACAGATTTAGATCTTTTTTTCTCTCTAATTTGCTTGAACATTTAATTTGATTTTGCGACTTCTCTCATTGCGCTAATAATAATCAAAGTTTGCTTGCAGGAGTGATATATTCGTGCTAAACCGAGACGGAGGTTGCAGGCCGAGGGGAGGGGGAAGAGTGACGTCAGGAGTAGAGAGCTGGGCAGAGCTTCCTCGCCATCCTGTTTCACTAATATGTGAACGAAGCCGCGAGGGATGGCTAGTAAATAAATTAAAGTACTGTGAAATTTGACTATAAATAAAGAGAAAGACCATGCAATGTGAGCGTAAATAAATAAATGTCACTGAATATGCTTTTTGTTTCTTATTTAGACCCCTTGTCAAGGATCAAAAATCAGAAATAACCTCATATTCATAATTACTGACCTTGAAACAATCTAAAACGACACCCCATATGCTTATGCTTGAAATTTGTCAGTTTCCACCTTCTGCCGGTGGTTTTTACAGGAACTTGGACCACCATTAAAGAATCAAATATCAAAAATACGGTTATATTTGTGATCAACCAACTCAAAATGGACACACCATTTTCCTGTATTACCGATCCCCATTTTTTCCAAAATTTTGTGTTAAAGGAGTAACTTTGACCCCTTGTATCCTATTGGGGTCGGATGATATGACTTGGACAATTTCAAATCCTTCTGATCATTTTTACTGAAGACGCCTATTGGTTTACTATTTATCATAAGGGTGTGATTTCCTGCTCCAAATATGGTCAAAAAATGTTTTTTTAGGATTGAGAAGGGAAAAAATAGGGGGGATAGCCAAAAAAAAACTTGACATTTTGCATATCTTCTTATATAATACGCTACCGTGGCTGTCCGTTTGTCTGTCCAGGATTTTAAATCACCTGTAGCTCACAAACCGTTTGACCCATTGACCTGAAATTTGGTACACATATAGTACGTGACGTCTACTATCCACTTTTGGGGTAATGATTGACTTCCAAGGTTATTCCTCTTCTTACTTTATTGTAGAATCAACTGTCAGCAGCAGCCAGCAGGGCGGCCGTGCGGCGCATGAATATGGGTGGCGTTCTCATCCCTACCGCCTTCGCCGTCACTTCCCCAGCCTCTTCATATCTTACATCATTCTTGAGGCTGATTGAAGACTTATGTGTCAGCTTACGGGAAAAATTAAGTAATTGCAACACAAACACTGACTTAATCAGTTTTAATGCAAAAAGATGACGATGGAAGAAGAGAAGAAGCGGGCCACTAGGGTGGAGAAAAGAAGAGCCGCTCAGGAAGGAGCAACCGCATCAAACTCTGAGCAAATGAATGCTAAACATCCAGAGAAGGAGAATAAAAACTATAAGTCAAGTATATTGACTGCATGTTATCACCGTTTCTGGTCTATACATATCTTACTTGGGGGATTTCTCATACCGGTGACTCTAAACGCACTGGACTAGTGATTTTAAAGAATTCAGATGTAATGCTTATTGAGAAAATACAGAAACCAAAAGACAAGGTTATTACCTGTGCTTTGAGACTCCAGAAGCCTGAATATCACTGATAGCTTAGCACCATCTGAGGTTTACGACATTACGAGTCGCAATTACCAGACACCACAAGGCAGCACAAGGACGCTATGCCAACAGCAACAAAACCACAAGCCCTAAGAAAATGCACATGACATTGGTGCTCACAGATGAAAACAAAATACGAAAGGGCAGTACAAAAATACAAATAGAACCATAAAAATTGTTTGCATTTAACGAATGATTCACCTGTAAAGAAAACAGCAAAACAAATACAAAATTATTAAACTTCAAAACCCAACTTTCCGCGGTAATGTGGGCCGATTCTACCTCGGATAGCCAAAAACACAAATAAAACAGATGGCCGCTCTAGTGATGCACGGAAAAAATCGGGACCAACAGAGATCCGATGGTGTCACTAGAGAAGTGGACCACCACTCACAGAGACAGGGACAGACTCTGCGTGGCTGACGGATGGATCTCTCTGTTTAGCTCACACTCATCTCTGAGCCGGAGAACGCGGGTTTGCAGTTCCCACCAGTTGTTCACCACAGTGATCTGAAATGTACAAACACAAAAATCCAAAGTGAGCGAAACAGTATTGCGAGTGTACACGGTCAACACTGACAATAGTTGTGGGCTGAGGGAGTCACGTCCACATTCCCACAAGCACTGCTCGCTCGGTACAAGTCGAAGTTAAAAATGGAGTATTTATGCGGTCAATGGAATATTCATGGCAAAACTTTTTTGAATTTTAGGAAAAGTAGTGTTATAAACTGATTGGTTTGCCACAGACAATGTGGAATCTCTGTAAATTAGAGTATAGAAAATTGGGGGGTCTACTGTATTACAAATTTCAAATCATAAAAATCATTACTGTTGATTTTTTTCAAAACTGGCGAAATTTAAGAATCGATTGATCTTAATCTTTAAAATTAAAAATCTCAGTCTAGAAGTACAGGGTGGTCCAGATCTAATTATGCAACTGTTCAACTGACAACCGTCTCCCCGCCATTTTGGAATGCAGGGCAGGTGCTGCCATCTCTCGGCAACAAAAAGAATTTTAAGTGAAATGTCTATGTGCAGGGCAGGTGCTGTGAATTCTCTATGTAACAAACTTAACAAGTTATAGCGTAATGAAAATTGCATAATTAGATCTGGACCAGCCTATAATTATCCTAAGGACGGTGGTGCTGTTCACACATTGATAAATGCTTACTCGCTCTAATGCTGTGTTCACGTGCTCTTGGACTATACGGCCCTCCGAGTTGTGACGTTTTACCTTCGGTAAGTTCACGTGGGTTTCCAGGTTTGACTGTTCGGGAAAAATGAAATATCTCTGTTAATTTGTTAGTTGCAATTAAACGTATTGAATATGTTTCACAAAAAAATGGTATTTTGGGCTGACCAGGTTATACGTTTTATTGTAAACAATTGACTAAGGGCAGCGCTACGTCACAATTTGGACTTTGCTTTGCTTTATCCAAATTGTCAGAGTTGGAATTCCGCATTTGTGGAATGTTTCACGTGGTATTTCTGAATCGACAACTCACATTTATCATCTGTCCATGAGAACGTGAGCACAGCATTAGCGTGTATGAATACTCTGTCACTGGGTAAATTGTTGGGTAACGGACCTACTAAAGCTACGAACGTTAATAATGGAGAGCACTCGTGTATTGATATAAATGTCTGGGTCTATTAACTCTTTCAGGGCTGATGTCGACTTTTGTCAAAAGGAGCAGCTGACGATGGTAATCGACTGTAAACTGTGACAAAAACAACCGTTACGTTTTAGTTGGACTCTCGTTGCTAGAAGGAAAGTTAGATTCTTTGGTTTGACTGAGATTTCCTGCGCTCGTGAGAGTAGGAAGGTGCAAACAACGACAAAAATGTCACTGACATCAAAGCAAATGCCTAAAGGAAAATACTCCATGGACGACGTTTTTGCCTATTATCTCTGAACTGGACTATGACTTGTTGGACTCCGATTTTGATACAAGTGAATGAGTTTCCAGCTTCAGCTGATTGGTCCCCAGCTAATCGTTGTACTGATAATGTTCGCCAGGGAGGACTGACACTTAACAATGATAAGAGGTAGAAACCAGATTGCAATGCACTGTGACCTTGTCCCAGCCACGCAAAGACAGCCTGGCAACAAGACTGCCGCATATTCTTGTGCAAACTGACAGCCACAGCATGCAGCAACAGACGTTTTATGTTGATTTCTGTGTGAAACCATTGCTTTTCAGAAACTTTTTGGAAAAAATATTCAGCCCTCAAAGAGGTAAACAGAAGAAACACGTTCCTTGATTTACTAAAAATGTGTGATTATGGCATTAATTGACTATTCATTATAATAAATGCACAAGGTTTATTTTTACAGGTCATCTAGTATATTTTTAACAGGTCAGTAATTCATGCAATCCCTACAAATAAAATGAATACACAGCTTTAGATGCCAAGGTGAGTATAATCACAAATGTCCAATGTCATTGTATGAGGATAATCCAACACAAGGTGAGAGTAAACGGTAAGTCTCTTCCAATGCAGACGTGTGTGTGTGTGTGTGTGTGTGTGTAGCATGTTATCATGCGATATGACAGACCTGCCTCGTATTCATTCCATAATGTTTCCGTGTTTTTCCCATGTCAGTGTGGGTTGTCCTCCAGGTTTTCTCCACCACAGAGACGTCTTAGTGAGTGTGCCCACATTCGACTGCTACTCCAGCCAGGGTTGGTTCCTGCCTTTCCCCCCAAAAAAAATCAGCCAGCGTACACTTTGCCGGCACCTCCAAGACATTAACAAGTTTTATAAAGGAGGGGATATTAATTCACAATACGTGTTTCATAAATTATTTTGTATTTGGATTTATTTTGAAAAGTCTACCAATTAACAATAAACTATGTGTTTCCCCTCCCCCCCTGCATTTTTATACAGCATCCAAGGCACTTTGCAGAGACTAGGGTATGAACTCCGTGCCAGCAATGTCTCCAACGTCTGCAAAGACTCTCGCAGTGGCGACTTCGTTTTTATCTCTTATCCGAAGGATGGAGCAAAACGAGCGACGTTTAAAGAGACTTGTACATAAGCAGCCGGTGAATCAGTTGCTGAGCTGGCGGGTTCATAAAGAGCCTTTGACTCGGGCCAAGTGGTTCCTCACGTGAGCAGAACGGAAAAATGACACGTTTATGTATACACTGTAAAAAGAATTTGATGTTATTTTCTATTAACAAAATAATTGTTATTTATGTGATTTTTTTTTTCTAAAAGTTTATTGTTAAGCTAAACATTGGTGCAGAACTTTGTATGGAGAATTCATCCCTTTTACAGTCTTATTTCATGGCTTCCTTATGTATTAATATTATTAGGAAACTCTGTCTAAACCTATGTTATGCTCTGGAAGGAGTAATGTACTGAGTGGAAACGCAGCTACTTTTGTTCATAAATATAAAGTGAAACTGATAAGCCATATATGAAAAATGTCAGAGCAGAAGAAGGGAGGGCTGGACGTTGTGCTCTACACTCAAAAGTGCCAATGGTTTGTTACCTGTCAAGATGGAATAAAATGAATGAAGTTGTTTTGCCAAATTGTGTTTGTGTACTCCTTAAAATGAGATTGACGTTTTTGCTTCTTGCTACTGTCTGATGTGATTTTGAAATCTTTATGGAATACAGAGTCTCCTAAGTGGACCCAATACCTAGAACAGCTACCGAGCACGACTAGAATCCAGAATGACTAAGGATTATGGGAGGTTTTAACAAATGGAGCAGTAGGCAGGATACATGCACAACAAATGCAATAAATATTCTGCCCCTTAGGCCTACCAATACACAAAAGTGCCCAAGGGGCGACTGCAAACATACTTTTCTCACCTCCAAGCCGTTCTCCTCTCTCTGTTTCTCCAGTGTTTTTCAACCAGTGGGTTGTAATCTGCCGCTGGTGGGTCCTGAGTTGCTTTGGTTTATAATGGTGGGGGGTTGTGTAGTAAGTTAAGTGGGTCACTAAAGAGGGTCATGAGTGGGTCACCAGTCCAACAGTTACGTTCACACATAAAAACAACAACACCCTTCCTTTATGTGTTGCGAAGACACTTACATGTGAAACAGTGCGTCATGACACTAGAATGGTTGAGAAACACTCCTCTAGATGAGCACTTTCCTCTAAATGCAACTTTTCTGTTTTTTAATGAGAAGTGGTCCTTTAATGGTTTGACCTAGGAGGGCTTCTGGTGTCTTTCTTGGAGAGCGGAGAAACCCCTAAAACACCTGCTGCCAGTCTTGCCGCCATTGCAGTTGCCTTTGTGTCCAGTAGGGAGTGCTGCAGCATCCCACATTCCAAACACCTAATTTTAAAAGAACTCTTGCTGCACACAATAACACACATGAAGTACACATTTTCTTACTCTGTAGGTAGACTACCAAAAAGTAAAGATTTAATTTTTTTATGTATACATATTAGTTTTTCAAAGCACAAATCTTCATATGCAGAGAACTCTTCCCAAAATGAAATGGAGCTTTGTCAAACAATGGTTTTGTGAGGAACTACACAACCTCGTAAAGAACCATAAAATGCCATTAAAGAACCATTATGTTTATAACGGTGTAGATAGATATGAAAGGCACTATATAATAGATAGATATGAAAGGCACTATATAATAGATAGATAGATATGAAAGGCACCTTATAATAGATAGATAGATATGAAAGGCACTATATAATAGATATGAAAGACACTATATAATAGAGAGATATGAAAGGCAATATATAATAGATAGATATGAAAGACACTATGTAACAGATAGATAGATAGATATGAAAGGCACTATATAATAGATAGATATGAAAGACACTATGTAATAGATAGATAGATAGATATGAAAGGCACTATATAATAGATATGAAAGACACTATATAATAGATAGATATTTTAGCGTAGTTGGCAGGATCAGATAGATAGATAGATATGAAAGGCACTATATAATAGATAGATAGATAGATAGATATGAAAGGCACTATATAATAGATATGAAAGACACTATATAATAGATAGATATTTTAGCGTAGTTGGCAGGATCAGATAGATAGATAGATAGATAGATAGATAGATAGATAGATAGATAGATAGATAGATATGAAAGGCACTATATAATAGATAGAGAGATATGAAAGGCAATATATAATAGATATGAAAGACACTATATAACAGATAGATAAATAGATAGATATGAAAGGCACTATATAATAGATAGATAGATAGATAGATAGATAGATAGATAGATAGATAGATAGATAGATAGATAGATAGATAGATAGATAGATAATTTTAGCGTAGTTGGCAGGCTCAGATAGATTTTAGAGTCTATGCATAATTTTAGTTCATATATCTTAACCATCATTTTTTTAAAGATGAACCTAATGGAGTGTTAAAATCTATTTTGATATCTCAAGTAAAGTTTATGGCTGCAAGCAAATGGTGGTGACCATGATGGATATCAGGTTGTTGTGGAACTTTGTCTGTGGCACTTTGTTATAGTGTCAGTGAAATATTGAATCGTTATCATCTGGAGAGATTGCGGCAGTGAGGTTGTTGTTGATTTTTTTTAATTGTAAAGTGTTAATATTTTTTCCATAACCAGTCTCCAAGCAAAAATTAAATCTGTTGTATCTTTTCTTGGCATAAACCAAAATGTTTCTTTCCCTATCATCATATCTCTTCTCAGCCTTTTCTCCATTATCATTTCCCATATTTTCATTATAAACAACATTGGCTTTAACCCCCTATAATTTCCAGAATCCTGGATGTCTCCTTTCTCATCAAATATGGGCACAATCACACTATTTCTCTTCCGATCTGTCATCTCCGGTACTCCCTTCCCCATTATACATCTCCACATTTCTCTATCATATACCTTCTCTTAATCTACAAACACCATGTTCAGTCCTCTTCGGTTCTCTTGATATTTATACCATAACCAGTCTCCAGGCAAAATTGAATCTGTAGTACTTTTTCTTGGCATAAACCTAAATGGTTCTTTCCCTATCATCATAAATCTTCTCAGCCTTTTATCCATTATCATTTCTAATATTTACTTTATATGTAACATTGGCTTTAACCCCCTGTAATTTCCAGAATCCTGGACATCCCCTTTTCTCCTTAAATATGGGCACAATGACACTATTTCTCTTCTGATATGTTATCTCCAGTACTTCCTTCCCCATCATATATCTCCACAGTTCTCTATCATATGTTGTCTCCAGTTCTATAAATTCCATGTGCAATCCTTTCTATTTTTATCGATATTTTACCATAATCTGTTTCAAGGTGAAAATCAGATCTTTTATAATTTTTCGTGGCATAAACCCAAGCTTTTCCCCTTCTCAGCTTTTAATCTGCTATCCTTCTCCTTATTTTCATTGCATGTGAAATCAGCTTTATCCCCCTATAATTGCTAGAATTCTGGATGTCCCCCTTCTCCTTAAATACGGGCACAATTACATTATTTTGCCGCTGATCTGGAATTTTCTCTTGACAATAGATATTTGGCATCAGTGCCCATAACAACTCTAGTCCATCCTGCCTCAGATTTTTCCTTGCGTCAGGGGGTATCCCATCTGGTCCAGTTAGCTTCCCATTCTTCATTCTTTCTAATGCTTGTTTGACTTCCTCCCTGCTTACCTCTGTGGTTACACTTTCATTCTTCAAATATTATCTTCGGATTTTCCTCTTTCACCAGTTTCTCAATGTGTGCCTTTCACCTTTTTTAATTTTATTCGTATTATGTAGCACAACTCCCCGTTCGCTCTTAAACTACTAGTTTTGGGTAAGATCTTTTGTTTGCCATTCTGAATGTCTTGATCTCCCTTCCTGGAGTTTCCGGTTCCTAATGTACCTCATTCAATGCCTGTGCTTTTGCTCCTGCCACTGCTCTTTTTTACATTGTTCTCTATTCTTTTATATTCTTCCCCGTCTGCTTCCATTCCTGATGTGTCCCACCTCCTCTTTGTAGCCTTTTTGGCCTGAAGTGATGCTTGCACCTTGTCATTCCACCATCACATTCCCTTATCCACCGTGAATTTCTTTCTCAACAATTCATCTCCCACGTTATACAGAACTCTGCTGTTCTCTAAAATCTTGTGTTCAACTCATAACATGACAGTTTGCTTGCTGATGAGTTATTACGTGTTTTCTTTTATGTTTCTGCTCCTTAACATATTAAAATATTTGTAAACTAACAACTTTAAACAGAACTTTTTATTTCAATTCACATGACTTAAAGATTCCAGAGTCAATAATAATAATAGTAATAATAACAGTATTAATAATAAAAAAACAGTGTTAGAAATGTGTGTCAGACTGCAAATATACCGTGGCAAGGACACAACTAGCCGGAGGGGTGCCAGATGGGGTCCTTGGTGTCGGGCTATGCTCTCCACTCGTTTTTTTTTTTTTGGAGGGATTTGTTTCTCTCTGTCTCTCTTTTTAAAATTATTTTATTGTATTAAAGTGCAATCCATCGTCATGTGCTGTGTTAAGCCTCAGTCATCTTGTTTGTCCTCTGGTATTCTTCCAGTTCGTTTTTCCTGCTCATGGCTAATTGGAGTTCCTGTTTAATAAGCTGGATTTGTTTTTCCAGTTCTGTCAATTCCTGAATCACTGAGTTCCTTGCCAAGCTCAAGGAGTCCGTCTTGCCGTTTGAAGTGGCCGATGCGGAGATGTCCTTCCTCACCTGTGGTAGAGGGATGTCCTTGTAGAGTTTAAACTCCAAGTCATTGTGCCGGTCCTCCTTAATGGGAATCTTGCGTCTGTTACACTTGGAGTTGCCTGAAGCGTTCCAAACCACTTGCTGGTTATTTCCAATGTTGCACCTTAATTGAGAAAAGACAGAAAACATTCTGCATAAACACTTTTGCTGTGTTATACTGTTCAAAGGCAGAGTGCCATAGGGTTTCTTACCATGGTTGACTGCACTGTATAAGTTTTTGCCGTAGCATAAATAATACATTAAAATCTTATAAAGATTTGGATGAGAACTGGCCATTCAGCCCAACAAAGCTTGCCAGTCTAACACACTTAATTTTTCCAAAATAACATTGAGCCATGAAAATCCCTAAACTCCTCCTGTCCACCACACTACTGTACTTTGTCACTTATTCCAAGTGTCTATCGTTCTTTGTGTGAAGAAAAACTTCCTAATATTTGAGTGAAATTTAACCTTCACAAGTTTCTAACTGTGTCCATGTGTTCTTGATGAACTCATTTTAAAGTCACAGTTTCTATCCACTGGACTAATTCCCTTCATAATTTTGAACACTTCAGTCATGTACCCCTCAGTCTGTCTGAATGCATTTTCATGCATTCATTCCACAAGCTATAAGGATGCAAGACATGAACGTTATCCAGTGACCTGAGATGAAGACTGGACTCCTTTGGTACTGTGTCTCTCCGGAGAATCCTTGGGTAGCACTGGTTTGACTTTGTGTTGCTCATGGAGTCCCGAATGAGGCACATGACCTGCATTGTGAGGGAGCGTCAGTTAAGGCACTACGGCCATGTGGTGCGATTCCCCAAGAGTGACCCAGCTCGTAGGATTCTAATTGTTGGGGACCCAAGTGGCTAGACCAGGGCAAGGGGTTGCCCACGTAACACCTGGCTACAGCAGATAGAGGGTCATTTCCGGAGTGTGGGACTGGACCACGTGTCTGCCTGGGGGGTTGCCAAATAGGATCCCGAGATTTTTCATTGTGTGGTGGGTGTGGCAACACGATGTACCAGTGCGGGCTCTCCAACTTTATTTGACTTTGATTCCACAAACATTTAAAGTTAGGTCCATAAATTTTTGGACAGAGACAACTTTTTTCTAATTTTGGTTCTGTACATTACCACAATGAATTTTAAATGAAACAACTCTGATGCAGTTGACGTGCAGACTTTCAGCTTTAATTCAGTGGGGTGAACAAAACGATTGCATAAAAATGTGAGGCAACTAAAGCATTTTGTGAACACAATCCCTTCATTTCAGGGGCTCAAAAGTAATTGGACAATTGGCTCAAAGTCTATTTCATGGGCAGGTGTGGTCAAGTCCGTCGTGATGTCATTATCAATTAAGCAGATAAAAGGCCTGGAGTTGATCTGAGGTGTGGTGCTTGCATGTGGAAGATTTTGCTGTGAACAGACAACATGCGGTCAAAGGAGCTCTCAATGTAGAAAAAAGTTGTCTCTGTCCAAATATTTATGGACCTAACTGTATGTGTCTTTTATAATTGAAATACAGTGCATCCGGAAAGTATTCACAGCGCATTACTTTTTCCACATTTTGTTATGTTACAGCCTTATTCCAAAATGGATTAAATTCATTTTTTTCCTCAGAATTCTGCACACAACACCCCATAATGACAACATGAAAAAAGTTTACTTGAGGTTTTTACAAATTTATTAAAAATAAAAAAACTGAGAAATCCCATGTCCATAAGTATTCACAGCCTTTGCTCAATACTTTGTCGATGCCCCTTTGGCAGCAATTCCAGCCTCAAATCTTTTTGAATATGATGCCACAAGCTTGGCACACCTATCCTTGGCCAGTTTCGCCCATTCCTCTTTGCAGCACCTCTCAAGCTCCATCAGGTTGGATGGGAAGCGTCGGTGCACAGCCATTTTAAGATCTCTCCAGAGATGTTTAATTGGATTCAAGACTGGGCTCTGGCTGGGCCACTCAAGGACATTCACAGAGTTGTCCTGAAGCCACTCCTTTGATATCTTGGCTGTGTGCTTAGAGTCGTTGTCCTGCTGAAAGATGAACCGTCGCCCCAGTCTGAGGTCAAGAGCGCTCTGGAGCAGGTTTTCATCCAGGATGTGTCTGTACATTGCTGCAGTCATCTTTCCCTTTATCCTGACTAGCCTCCCAGTCCCTGCTGCTGAAAAACATCCCCACAGCATGATGCTGCCACCACCATGCTTCACTGTAGGGATGGTGCCTGGTTTCCTCCAAACGTGACGCCTGGCATTCACACCAAACAGTTCAATCTTTGTCTCATCAGACCAGAGAATTTTCTTTCTCATGGTCTGAGAGTCCTTCAGGTGACTTTTGGCAAACTCCAGGCGGGCTGCCATGTGCCTTTTACTAAGGAGTGGCATCTGTCTAGCCACTATACCATACAGGCCTGATTGGTGGATTGCTGCAGAGATGGTTGTCCTTCTGGAAGGTTCTCCTCTCTCCACAGAGGACCTCTGGAGCTCTGACAGAGTGACCATCGGGTTCTTGATCACCTCCCTGACTAAGACCCTTCTCCCCCGATCGCTCAGTTTAGATGGCCAGCCAGCTCTAGGAAGAGTCCTGGTGGTTTCGAACTTCTTCCACTTACGGGTGATGGAGGCCACTGTGCTCATTGGGACCTTCAAAGCAGCAGAAATTTTTCTGTAACCTTCTCCAGATTTGTGCCTGGAGACAATCCTGTCTCTGAGGTCTACAGACAATTCCTTTGACTTCGTGTTTGGTTTGTGCTCTGACATGAACTGTCAACTGTGGGACCTTCTATAGACAGGTCTGTGCCTTTCCAAATCATGTCCAGTCAACTGAATTTACCACAGGTGGACTCCAATGAAGCTGCAGAAACATCTCAAGGATGATCAGGGGAAACAGGAGGCACCTGAGCTCAATTTTGAGCTTCATGGCAAAGGCTGTGAATACTTATGTACATGTGCTTTCTCAATTTTTTTATTTTTAATAAATTTGCAAAAATCTCAAGTAAACTTTTTTCACGTTGTCATCATGGGGTGTTGTGTGTAGAATTCTGAGGAAAAAATGAATTTAATCCATTTTGTAATAAGGCTGTAACATAACAAAATGTGGAAAAAGTGATGAAGCGCTGGGAATACTTTCCGGATGCACTGTAAAAATCATCACAAAGGTGCATGTCCTCTACTAAAGGGGTGTCCAACTCTGATCCTGGAGGGCCGCAGTGGCTGCAGGTTTTCATTTTCATTTCATTTTCCCAATCAGTGAGCCGTTTTCACTGCTAATTAACTCCTTTTCCCTTCATTTTTCATAACCTTGTTTTTTTAAGGATTCAGTCCTCTGAATTGATTCTTTTCTTCATTAAATGACATCCAAACAGAAATGAGAGGTGACATGAGCAGCTGGGGCATCAAACTCCAACCAATTTCTTAATTAGATGGCGAGTCTTGTTGTTAATTAAAGCCATTATTTAATTATGTGGCTTGTTGCTATTCTCATTCTACCACAACTGACATTTCAAAAACTGTGGATTTTCTTTTTTTTTTTCAAAGAACGCCATCAAGATGTTTTGGTGACCTGAGCAGATCAGCCTTACTGAGACCTTCACATTTCTCCCTTTTCAGAAATCATGTGTTTGGCTGGTCGTGAGTTGCCTCGTTTTGTGTCTCGTTATCATTTGGCTGCTACAAGAAACAATTGAGGGGTCTGAGGCAAGTCAAATAAAATTAAGGCAAAAGAATTTCATTAGCGGCAGCCGCTACGCACTAATTAAGAGGATGGTTAGAATGAAAACCTGCAGCCACTGAGGTTATGAGACCTGACCTGACATGGCAGAGTTAAAGCACTAATAAGCCATGAAATTAACTTATTGGCACGGATTGTTTTCTAATTAAGCAACTGGGTTGGAACAAAAACCTTCAGCCACTGCAGCCCTCCAGGACTGACTTTGCCCACCTCTGCTCTAGACCGTCCTCAAGAAACTGTGACGTACAGACAGACACAAACATACGCACTCATCATTGAGATATCGCTGTTTTCGGTATCAGGGGACCCTAAAATGTTGAGGTCAAAACCCAGAGATCGAAATTTTTGATGAACATTAGAACACTCTAGACCAGGGGTCGGCAACCCGTGGCTCTGGAGCCGCATGCGGCTCTTCAGCCTCCTTGTAATGGCTCCTTTTGGCCTTGACCAAAAAAAAAAAAAACATGAAAATGAATAACGGCAATTTCTTAATTTAATTTGTATATAATATATGTAATATATATAATGTTTATTTACTACTACTACTGTTATACACTTTAACATGCCGAGTGTGAAGCGGCTGGGATGAGAATCAGCACCTCCAAATCCGAGACCATGGTCCTCAGCCGGAAAAGGGTGGAGTGCCCTCTCAGGGTTGGTAGCGAGATCCTGCCCCAAGTGGAGGAGTTCAAGTATCTCGGGGTCTTGTTCACGAGTGAGGGAAGAATGGAGCGTGAGATCGACAGGCGGATCGGTGCGGCATCCGCAGTAATGCGGGCATTGCATCGGTCTGTCGTGGTGAAAAAGGAGCTGAGCCACAAGGCGAAGCTCTCAATTTACCAGTCGATCTATGTTCCTACCCTCACCTATGGTCATGAGCTATGGGTAGTGACCGAAAGAACGAGATCGCGAATACAAGCAGCTGAAATGAGTTTCCTCCGTAGGGTGTCTGGGCTTTCCCTTAAAGATAGGGTGAGAAGCTCAGTCATCCGGGAGGGGCTCAGAGTAGAGCCGCTGCTCCTCCGCATCGAGAGGAGTCAGATGAGGTGGCTCGGGCATCTGATCAGGATGTCTCCTGGACGCCTCCCTGGTGAGGTGTTCCGGGCACGTCCAACCGGGAGGAGGCCCCGGGGAAGACCCAGGACACGCTGGAGGGACTATGTCTCTCGACTGGCCTGGGAACGCCTTGGGATTCTCCCGGAAGAGCTAGAAGAAGTGGCCGGGGAGAGGGAAGTCTGGGCATCTCTGCTCAAGCTGCTGCCCCCGCGACCCGACCTCGGATAAGCGGGAGACAATGGATGGATGGATGGATGAATTTGTCAACTAAAATATGCGTCACATCTACGTCTATAGCCCTCGCCTTTACCTGCAGGTGGCTTCTGGAGTGTGCGACCCCTGCACTAAGCATGAATAAATCCCAAAAATGGAAAAATCCCAGAAGAGAATAGAGAGTTTAATTCTGCGTGGACAGAAGTATTTGCCTTCACCGCCAACGACGCTGGCTTACCGGTGTGCTTAATATGTGGCGATAAATTATCGAACAACAAAAAATGTAACGTTGAAAGACATTTTCGAAACAAGCACTCAGCATTCACTGAAAAATACCCAAGTGAAGATGAGCGAAAGAGAGCAATTTCGGAACTGCAACGGAAAGCTGAACAGAGCAAACATACTTTCAAAAAGTGGATCACTTCTACACAGTCAACTACAGCTGCTAGTTTTGTGGCAGCTCAAGAGATCGTAAGGAGGGGTAAGCCGTTCACAGACGGAGAATACATGAAAGAATCGTTCATAAAAATATCAGAGCATCTATTCTCTGACTTTAAATGTTTTGGCGTAGGATGTTTTGGTGTTTGAGCGCATGATGACAGTGTTTGCCAGAGATGTACAGAAAGGTACACTCTCTCACTTCCCCTCCCTGAGAGAGTTCAAAGCAGTGAACATTCACATAAATTGTGATTATTTCCACCGTACAATTATTGCAATGCAAGCTGCATTTAGAGAAAGATTCAGTGAGTTCAGAAAGGAAAAAAACACTCTCTCCTTCCCTGGACATCGACCCATCCCTGCTGAACACATCCGCATTCACAGGAGTATGTAAGCCCGATCTAGAAATTGAACTGGCCGCATAGCGGATAAAGATTTATGGGTGTCCAAGTTCAAATGCCTGACAGCGGATCTTGAAGAAGTCGCCCATCAGAAGGCTACTCTCGCTAAAGAGCACAAATGGACTGATATTGAAAACCTCCCCAAACCCGACAAACTTGTTTTCAATACATGGAGTCCAATTCCCGAAACATATATGAACATGAAAAAATATGCATTTGGAGTCCTGTCCATCTTTGGCTCAACATACTTATGTGAGCAAGTTTTCTCAAGCATGAACTTCATAAAGTCCAAATATCTCTCCCACCTCACACATGAGCCTGCAGTCCTGTGTGAAGGTCAAAGTCACATCGTATAGCCCCGACATAGAACAACAACAACATTTATTTATATAGCACATTTTCATACAAAAAGTAGCTCAAAGTGCTAGAGATGATCTGCAGTGAACTTCAGAAACAGAAGTCACATTAAACAGGTGAGAACAATAGCATTTAATAGGCTAATATTTAAAAAAAAAAAAAACACATTTATTTCAGACCCGGAGCTGATGTCGGTTTTTTTGTATGTTCAGGTGCTTCAGTTGATTGCTGGCTGAGAGGGAAACCTGAAGAGGATGAGAGCACACTGAAATGGAATTTTATGTTTACTTTTTTAAAGCTGCTAAGCTACAGCTAAATGTTTTATTTATATTAAAGTGGGCTAGTTTTTATTTTAATTTTACACAGGTATAGGAAGGACTCAAATAGGCCTGCAGAGTTCAGTTAAATTTATTTCAAAGTAGGCCTACACATGCACACTGCACTTCTGTTTGTTGTATTCCGTGGTTGTAACATGTAAAATCTAAAAAAAGATTAAAACTTTTAAAAGTTTATAAGCTGTGTTATGTTTTGCGGCTCCAGACTATTTTTCTTTGGAGGAAGAGGGGGCAAAATGGCTCTTTTGATAGTGAAGGTTGCAGACCCCTGCTCTAGACGAGAACAGGCCATTCAGCCCAACAAAGCTCGCCAGTCAAGTTTAAAGGTTTTGCTCCTCCCCCAAGTAGACGATAGGTTATGGTGGGGGGAGGGTGCAAAGCAATAACCAATCATATCTCAGATGTTGTAAGTCACCTTCGATGAAAGCATCAATCCAATGATAAGCAAAAATGTCAAGTCTTGAAAGAGGTTAAAACACAACCAGAAGGAGATCTCACAAAATATCACATAGTTTTTTAAACCAAGTTCTCAATTTTGACTCCTATTACCGAAACTGTCACATTTTTGTCTAAAGCTATTTCTTCAAACAAATTTTAGGAGAAACGTCCATGACAAAGCTGATTCTTAAATAAAACTAGGGGGCTTCACCCCCTGCTCGCTTTGCTCGTCAACCCCCACACCTGCACTTTGCATAAGCAGCTTCACGTCTCCGTTGCTCGCATATGCAGATTTCACTTTCACCAAACAGCAAATCTTTTAATTCTCGTGGGTAGGCCTCTTTATTGGGTAGAAACACTACTTTTCCCTGAAGTCAACACGAATTAGACGATCTACAAGTCTCCAACTTAAACTTTAAATCCGAGCAATATCTACATACTTCTGTCATATCACCTATGTCCATATATTTGATCTGTTTTTGCTTTTACCTTTTCATCAATATCACATTGAATTTTGATTCTGTGTTTGGAATTACATCGTGACAACGCAACATATAACTGCCTGTGAGTGAATATCGTTTCTTTCTCTCTACACGAACTGTGTCTGACAAAGGCATTCACACAAATTAGAAATGATTGAACCGTGTGCGTGGTTGTAAATGTTTTAGATGTGGGCAGGACATTTTTACAAATCCCTTTCCATAAACTCTTGTCTCGCGGGGCTTGAAATTTCACTTTCACCAAACAACAAATCTTTTAATTCTTTAATTCTTCATTGGGAAGAAACACTACTTTTCTTTTCCCTGATGGCAACACAAATTAGACGATCTACAAGTCTCCGACTTAAAGTTTACGTCTGAACAATATATTCAATCTTTTTTTGCTGTTCCGTTATTTCACCAAGTAATAATTTCTGTTTGTTTGCACTAATGCGATCTTTACTATCCTTTTTTTGAGATTTATGAATTTTCGTACTTCCATTATCTCTAATCTGCTCTGCATGTGTATCACGCCAACGTTTTTGAATTCTTTGCGACGTTCTACTTTGTCATCTACTCTTTGTCTTTTATTTCTGGCCCCAGGAATGGCTAAATCTTTTAATTCTCGCGAATAAAAATAAATAAAAATAAAAACTACCTACAACTGAACACCAGCAAAACCAAGGAGCTGGTGATGGATTTTAGGAGGACCAGGCCCCTCATGGACCCCGTGATCATCAGAGGTGACTGTGCAGAGGGTGCAGACCTATAAATACCTGGGAGTGCAGCTGGATGATAAATTGGACCGGACTGCTAATACTGATGCTCTGTGCAAGAAAGGACAGAGCCGACTATACTTCCTTAGAAGGCTGGCATCCTTCAACATCTGCAATAAGATGCTGCAGATGTTCTATCAGACGGTTGTGGCGAGCACCCTCTTCTATGCGGTGGTGTGCTGGAGAGGCAGCATAAAGAAGAGGGATGCCTCACGCCTGGACAAACTGGTGAAGAAGGCAGGCTCTATTGTGGGCACGGAGCTGGACAGTTTGACATCTGTGGCAGAGCGACGGGTGCTGAGCAGACTCCTGTCAATCATGGAGAATACACTGCATCCACTGAACAGGATCATCTCCAGACAGAGGAGCAGCTTCAGCGACAGACTGCTGTCACCATCCTGCTCCACTGACAGACTGAGGAGATCGTTCATACACCACACTATGAGACTCTTCAATTCCACCCGGGGGGGGGTAAACATTAACATTATACAAAATTATTGTCTGTTATACCTGCATTGTTATCACTCTTTAATTTAATATTGTTATTATCAGTATGCTGCTGCTGGAGTATGTGAATTTAATAAAGTATCTATCTATCTATCTATCTATCTATCTATCTATCTATCTATCTATCTATCTATCTATCTATCTATCTATCTATCTATCTATCTATCTATCTATCTATCTATCTGAATACGCCTCTTCATTGGGAAGAAACACTACTTTTCCCTGATGGCAACCCGAATTAGACGATCTACAAGTCTCTGACTTCAAGTTTCTATCCAAACAATATATTTAATCTCTTTTCACTGTTCCGTTATTTCACTGAGTAATAATTTGTTTGTTTGCGCTAATGCGATCTTTACTATCCTTTTTTTAAGAATTTCAAATTTTCATACTTCCATTATCTCTATCCTGCTCTGCATGTGTACCGCTCCAACGTTTTTGTATTCTTTACAATGTTCTACTTTGTCATCTACTCTTTGTCTTTTGTTTCCGGCCCCGGGTGTGGTTAAATCTCTTGATACAAAGACTCGTCTTGCAGGACAATCACGTCTCGTCTCCTTCCAAAATTTTTTTTTATAATAGAGACATATAAATTAAAGTCTCCTGAGCCACCATAGATCAGCTGTTAAGCAGTAACGTTTTCCTATTAGATAATGGGAGTGGGCATTCGGTAGCCTTGTCAGCTTTCCATGTAGTGAGATGTTCCTGTGGAGGAAACACAGTAATATGCACAATGGTGTGTTTTAATGTATCCTCATATGGGAATTATGCAGCATGTCACATTTTTTGAAAATGTACTGCACTGTTATACGATGAACTGAATGAGAGATAGAAATGCAATCGATTTTATCAGATGTGTGGAACTGATTATATCACTACTGCAGCTGCACAAAAATACAGGTGAACACAGAAGTGTGAACAAGGATTGGGAGAGCAAGTCAAGTCAAGTTGGGAAGCATGCACTGGTACAGCGCGTTGCCGCACCCACCACATGACGAAACAACTCGGGATCCCGATTTGCAACCCCCATGTAGACACAATTTCCAGACCCTCTATCTGCCGCAGCCAGGTGTTATGTGGGCGACCCCTTGGCCAGGTCCAGCCACTCGGGTCCCCAACAATGAGGATCCTACGACCCGGATCACCCTCTGGGAAATGCGCCACATGACCATAGTGCCGTAACTGACGCTCCCTCACCATGCAGGTCATGTGCCTCATTCGGGACTCCATGAGCAACACAAAGTCAAACCAACTTTACCCAAGGATTTTCTGTAGAGACACAGTACCAAAGGAGTCCAGCCTTCGTCTCAGGTCACTGGATAGCGTCCATATCTTGCAACCATATAGCAAGACAGGAAGCACCAGGACTCCAAAGACTTGGACCTTCGTCCTTTTGAAGAGATATCAGGAGTGCCACACACCCCTTTCCAGAGACCTCATGACCCCCCCCATGCTCTCCCAATCCGTCTACTGACTTCATAGGAAGAGTCACCAGAGACATGAATGTCACTACCAAGGTAAGTAAACCTCTCGATGAGGTCTCTCCGCAGACAGACACACTGCTGATGGCCGTGCCCAAGAGATCATTAAAGACCTGGCTTTTTGGTTTGCATCAGGACACTCACAAGCCCAGGCACACAGACCCCTCGCTCAGTCTCTCGAGATCCCTCATAAGAGCCTCCACTGACTCTGCAAAGATCACAGCATCATCAGCAAAGTCAAGATCCGTGAATCTTTCTTCAACAACAGATGCCCCACAGCCACTGGACCCCACAACCTTCCCAACACTCAGTCCTTATAAGAACTGAACAGAGAAGGAGCTCAGAAATAATAAAATTTCCACTAAAAACATTGTGTTTAACAATTGTGAATTTGCCTGTGAAATCAATTTTAGTGCGAGTTTCACAAAGCTATATGCCTAACGAAACTTGCCCATGTCAGTCATCACTAAGATAACTGAATTCTCCTTAAGGACCATCTCTTCAGCGTAGTGCCTTACTGATTACTGCGTCAGCATTGCTGCCGTTCATTTATTTAAATTCTATTAACAGTAACACTTCATTCAAATAGCACAGTAATGCACAGAAGTCTAAAGGTGAGGGTCAGGGATTTGGTTTGGGTGACTCATCTTGAACAGACACAGAATTAGAGACACATTTAGAGTTCTTAACTGAGCCGAGAGCAGACCTGAGCTGAGAGACCACATCGGAGATCTCAGAGGAGCCTTTGACCAACACTCCCACCCTGATCTGAAATTTGGGGCACAGAACTGCTACACGATGATGTTTTATGAATCTGAAAAAATGCCAACCAGTTGTATAATCACCTTGCCCTTTGGCCATTCTACCTTTGTCATGGAGAGAAAATAAATTTTGCGATCTCTACCTCTTTTCAAGCTTTTTCACCGTCTGCTGGAATTTGTCATCATTAAAAGTGGAGTTCAATGCCCGGTGTAACCTCTGGAGGAAAAAAACCAGAAAACATGTTAAAAAATGATAAATACAGGGTGGCACAGGGAAAGGGGAAATTTCCAATTGACGTTCAATGCACGAATAAACACATTACAAAATACATTTAATGAAATGTATTGTACAGGATATGCAGTTAAAGATGGTAATCAATATTCATTCAATAGTCTTTTAATGTTTTGAAGAAAACATCATGAAGGTGTTGTCCACTTCTCTGCACACATTCTGACAGCCTGCTGTGGAAACTCTGCATTGCTCAACGTCAAATGTCAAGAGGAAGGTCAGCGATTTCCTCGCCAATTCTCCTTTTTAGTTCAGTAATGGTTGCAGGACGTGTGTGGTTCACTTGGCTTTTAAGAAAAAAAATCACAAACAGTGAAATCTGGGGATCTCGGAGGCCATGGAATGTCACCGTTACGTGAAATGACGCACCTTCCAAACAATCATTGAATAGCTGCCATCGATTGTCTGGCAAAAGGTGAAGGAGCTCCACCTGGGGACTTCTTTTTTAAGGCTGAACCCGTTTCTTTGAAATTACGCACCCGTGTTGTAATCACATGAGCAGACGGGACACGACCATGGCGTACTAACTGGTAATGACGCCTAAATCCACTTTGCACTGCAGTCCCACTATCACCATTCTTATCAAAGGCTTTCACAGTGAACGCTCGCTGCGCACCACTCCAGTATAACTAATGGCAAGGGGTTCTAAACGAGGTCACGTTGGTCCCAGACGTCCCAGGGCTGCCAACAGCTAGTTCCAAAATTTCCAGTTTCCCTGCGCCACCCTGTATATATATATATATATATATATATACACAGTATGTGTGTGTATGTACAGTTACTTTCATTTTTGGCAGTTAATTTTGACTGTGATTTTTGCTTCTGATTTAATTTCCTCTATCTATTTAGTATATAGTGCCTTTCATCTATCTATCTATCTATCTATCTATCTATCTATCTATCTATCTATCTATCTATCTATCTATCTATCTATCTATCTATCTATCTATCTATATATCTATTATATAGTGCCTTTCTCATCTATCTATCTATCTATCTATCTATCTATCTATCTATCTATCTATCTATCTATCTATCTATCTATCTATCTATATATCTATCTTTCTATCTATCTATCTATATATCTTTCTATCTATCTATCTATCTATCTATCTATCTATCTATCTATCTATCTATCTATCTATCTATCTATCTATCTATCTATCTATCTATCTATCTATCTATTATATTGTGCCTTTCACTCCATGGAATACGACGACAACTCACAGAGCCACGCCCAGCAACTCTAAGAATTCACTAAGTCCATGGCAAGCAAGACGCATGCAAGACAGAGCCACGCCCGCCAACTCACATAGCCACGCCCGCCAACTCACAGAGCCCCGCCCACCAACAATTCACTAAGCAGCCGACCTTGGCACACGCACTACAGAGCTACGCCCGCCAACAATTTGAGCGAGAGCGAAAGCATTTGCCAAGAATGTTTTCATTAATCAAGAACGAAAGTCGGAGGTTCGAAGACGGTCACATACCGTCGTAGTTCCGACCATAAATGATGCCAACTGGCAGCCAACCGGGTAACCAAAGTCTTTGGGTTCCGGGGGGGGGAGTATGGTTGCAAAGCTGAAACTTAAAGGAATTGACGGAAGGGCACCACCAGATGTGGAGCCTTTCGTTTAATTTGACTCAACACGGGAAACCTCACCCGGCCCGGACATGGATGGGATTGACAGATTGATAGCTCTTTCTCGATTCTGTGGGTGGTGGTGCATGGCCGTTCTTAGTTCATGGAGCGATTTGTCTGGTTAATTCCGAAAATGAATGAAACTCCCGCCTGCTAAATAGTTACGTGACCCAAGAGCGGTCGGAGTCCAACTTCTTAGAGGGACAAGTGGCTTTCAGCCATGTGAGATTGAACAATAACAGGTCTGTGATGCCCTTGGATGTCCGGTACTAAACACGCGCTACACTGAATGGATCAACGTGTGTCTACCCGACGCTGACAGGCACGGGTAAGCCGTTGAACCCCATTCGTGATGGAGACCGGGGCTAGCAATTGTTCCCCACGAACAAGGAATTCCCAGTAAGTGCGGGTCATACGCTCACACTGATTACGTCCCTGCCCTTTGTACCCCCCCCCCCCCCCCCCTTGCTACTACCATGGTCGGGTGACTTGGTGGATTACATATAGAAAAGCAGCCGGAACTGCAAAGAACAATAAAAAGACAACGTGGCTCAGAGGTGCATGTGGACTGTAGCACAGACGAAAGCGACTCAGGTGAGGAGTTGGGAGCGGGCACATGAGCAGGCAGTGCGTACTGAACGATGACTAACAGATGACTAAGAAATCAGCAGACTAGAATGGCGGGGGGGCCGGGAAGGAGGAGGCGGAATGGGCGTCCTTCCCCTCTCCCCCCGTTCCGCCCTCCGCGCCCGAGCGCCGTCCAGCCCCGTCCCTCGTTCTGGGAGGAAAAGGCGCGATGGCGTTCCTCCAGTTTTCAGTCACGGACAATTGTATGTTGGTTTGTAGCGTGCATTGTTGCAATGTTACTTTTCTTGGTGGTTTATTATATTACGGATTTTTCAAATGTTCATTTTTTTTCCCTGTGCTTAAAAATCATTAAAAAAGCGGCGTGATTATTCGGCGTATGCTATGCCGCGGGTTGGCTAGTCTATTATATAGTATCTATCTATCTATCTATCTATCTATCTATCTATCTATCTATCTATCTATCTATCTATCTATCTATCTATCTATCTATCTATCTAGTTGAAACGCAATGAATGACCTAAAATGGTGGAAAGATAAGCGGTAAACTGCCAGATGTTTAAATTTAAAGTTTAGGTTTACCTACAGTGGCTATTTTGTTTAAATCTGTGGGTGCTGGGCCAACATGCACTGTTATGTTGATGTTATGTTATGTTATGTTCTAGGAATTCAATTAGAAGTCTCGGTGGTATCCCCCCACTCAACAACAATACATACATGCATACATAAATACATACCTGGCTTATGTGGAGCCAATACTTTAATCTGGACTTTTTTTTTATTCTTGGAATCACCAGCCTGTAGACAATATGCTCTCCTAAGGTTGTGAGAAGAGACAGGGCCACTCCGATGCACAACATCACAAACAGCCCTGAAAAATGCTTGATCCCCATCTGTAAAGTCTGCATAGATAGACAGATGGATATTTTAGCGTAGTAGGCAGGATCAGATAGATAGATAGATAGATAGATAGATAGATAGATAGATAGATAGATAGATAGATAGATAGATAGATAGATAGATAGATAGATAGATAGATAGATAGATAGATAGATATTTAGTATAGTAGGCAGGATCAGAAGGATATTTTAGCGTAGCAGGCAAGATCACATAGATAGATAGATAGATAGATAGATAGATAGATAGATAGATAGATAGATAGATAGATAGATAGATAGATAGATAGATAGAAACTTTGTTACACTGAAAATTTCAGAGAAATAGAAACAGTTCCTTCCATGGGTTTGGGACAAAGGCCCATTTTTTCTTGATGTCCCCCTCTACTACACAGTTTAATAAGACAGATTAAACAATTCAGACATTGTGATTAAAGTGCACAATGCAGACTTTCATTTAAGGGGATTTGCATTCATTTCAGTCACACCACACTTTTACTACACGGCCCCCCCACCCAGTTTTAGGGCACTATAATGTTTGGTCCATTGGCGTCACAGGTGTTTGTGATTCCTCAGGTGGGTTTTATGGCTTCATCAGACACCTCGGCTCACTTCTACTCTTTGGAGTCTGTAGCTGCCATTGTTCAACGTGAGGACAAGAGCTGTGCCAATGAAAGTCAAAGCAGCCATTATGAGTCTGAGAAACAGAGAATCAGTGACACCTTAGGATGACTGAAATCAACTGTCTGGAATTTCATGAAGGAGAAAGAACACACAGGTGGGGTCAGTCATCATAAAGGGACTGGTAGGCCAAGGAAGACCTCCATTGCTGAGGACAGACGAATCCTCACTATGGTCAAGAAAAATCCATCAAACGCCTGTCTGACAGATCAGAAACAGACTTCAGGGGGCTGATGTATGTGTGTCAGAGACGACTATCAGTAGAAGACTCCATGAGGAGAAACACAGAGGACACACTGCAAGATGGAGACCACAAAAACAGGATGGCCAAATTACAGTTTGTGAAATAAGAGCCTGCAGAATTCTGGGAAAAGGTCTTGTGGACAGATGAGACAGAGATGAACCTCATCAAAGTGATGGCGAGAGCAAAGTGTGGCGATGAGAAGGAACTGCCCAAGATCCAAAGCAGACCACCTCATCTGTTAAATATGGCAGTGCTGGGAGTGTTACGGTTTGGGCATGTGTGAGTGCCACAGGTCCTGGCACACTTCACTTAACTGATGATGGAACTGGTCACGGCACAATGAATTCTGAGGTGTTTAGAAACATCTGATCTGCTCAGGGTCCAGTAAACATCTCCAGACTTGCTGAATGTTGCGTCATCCTACAACAAGATAAAGAGCCAAACACACTGCTGAGGCCACACAGGAGTTTATCACAGCTAAGAAATGGAAAATTCTTGAACGGCCAAACTAGTCACCTGATTTCAATCCAACTGAGCGGGCCTTCCATATGCTGAAGAGAAAACTTAAGGGGACAAGCCCCCCGAAACAAGCAGGAGCTGAAGATGGTGTCATTAGAGGCTTGGGTAGAACAGCACCAGAGGAGACCCTCAGGACCTGCTGATGTCTATCAATCGCAGACTTCAAGCAGTCATTGCATGTGAGGGACATGCGACATATGACAACGGCTTTAATAGACCTGCCATTGCCATGTCTCTAACATTATGGTGCCCTGAAATGGGGGGGGGGGGGGGGCACCGTATAGAAAATGTATTGTGTGACCAAAATATCTGCAAATCCCCTTAAATGACAGTCTGCAGTGTGCACTTTGTTTGATTTGTAATTTGAAACTGTGGAGCAGAAGGGGGATATCAAAGTGAAATGAATCTTCATACCAAACATTATGGAGGGCACTGTAAGTCTGAGAATGTTACATTATATATGTTATGAGAAAATAAAAAAATAATAAAAAAAAAAATGAAATAAAATGAGATTGTGCTTTAAAGCAGTTCTTACAGGTTTTATCTTGTGGTTTTGACAGATTGTGCAGCCCTGCACATAAATGCTTTGCCAGTGGGAATCAGCGAGCTAAGACAGATGGATGACACCGAATGCCATGTTGGCTCCTTGGGCTAACGTCGCCTGTAATGGCTGACCTGCATTCTACCACACTGGACATCTTTAAAACATCTTTTTATTTTTTTTCCTGCTTCTTTCATTACAGATTGCCTACTTTTTGCACCCCCTGTTTAAGTGGAATAAAATACTTTTGACATACTGTAAATCAGCGTTTCTCAATCTTTAAGTATTTGCGACCAGAGTTTTCATAACAGTTTTAATCGCGCCCCCCCTAACGTTTTTTTAAAAGGAGCCCACTAATACCAATTTGTTCTTTTTTAATTAATGATATATCATAGATGCATATTTTATTATACCTTCTTAACTTTTATCGACATTTATCTAACTCAATATTTATTTTTCTAGTACCGGAATGTAGTTTAAGTTAATTTGTTTTGGTTTCAATAGATGTATTTTTCATATTTTCAATTCTTGTTTTCTTTTTTTCACATCTTCGCGCCCCCCCTTTGTGTTACATCGCACCCCAGGGGGGCCCGCCCCACAGGTTGAGAACCACTGCTGTAAATATTTGTTTGTTTCGCCAAGAAATTCAATGAACGTGGAATTGAATTCAGTGCTGTGACAGATGTCAGTGTTCCTTGTTCTGAACTCAGTTTTCTTTCAGTTGTTTTTGAAGATGGAGTGTTGTGATGATCAGATATCTTGTATGGCTGAAGGACAAGAATGTCGAAGTCGCCACCCGTCTGATGCTACCGACTGCAAAAACGTGAAGTCAGTCAGTCAGTCATTATCCAACCTGCTATAGCAAAATTTATTCAAATTTATTCGTAATTTATTCAAAATCGAAATTACAATTTCACATTTTCTATGTGACATCTTATTTTCGATTCTTCTTCCAGCAGTTTGGTTAAACAACACCTTTCACACATCCAGGTACGGTCCGTTGTATTAAAGTGCGAGTAAGTAATGCTTTGTAATATTTCAATGGAAACAATTGTTATTACCACCCGTTGTTCCAAAATGGATTTATAATTGGAAATGAATGAGTCAACCATTAAAGTTTCATCCATCCATACATTCATTATCCAACCCGCTACCTCTTAACTAAAGGGTCACTGGGGTCTGCTGGAGCCAGTCCCAGCCAGTACAGGGGCGAAAGGCAGGAACAAATCCCGGGCAGGGTGCCAGCACACCGCAGGACACACACACACACCCATACACCTATCTCTAGGTGTAGGTGACCTATCTCTACTGCTATGGACTGATAGGGTGATGTGTGAGGAACGTAAGGATGGAAATGAAAATGATCAACTGACAGAGAGAGGGACACCCCGAAAATCAAAGGGAAAAAATGATGTGGCAGGTGAGTCCATTGATTTGAAATTTCATTGCAGCAACTCCAAATCGTACTCAGTAGTTTGTATTCCCCCCCACCCTCCACCCCATGCCTGACGACGTCCTAATGAGATGACAGATGGTGTCCTGGGGGATCTCCTCCCAGATCTGGACCAGGGCATCACTGAACTCCTAGACAGTCTGAGGCGTCGGATGGCCGAACCATAATGTCCCACCCAGAGGTGTTCTATTGGACTGAGGTCAGGCGAGTGAGTGTGGGGGGTGCGGGGGGGGTGCAGTCAATGGGATCAATTCCTTTCATCCTCTCGCCACATGAGGCCGGGCATTGTCATGCACCAGGAGGAACACAGGAGCCACTGCACCAGCACAGGGTCAGACAATGGGTCCAAGGATTTCATCCCGATACCTAATGGCAGTCAAGGTGCCGTTGTCTAGCCTGTAAAGGTCTGTGCGTCCCTCCATGGATATGCTTCCCCAGACCACCACTGACCCACCACCAACCCGATCATGCTGAATGATGTTACAGACAGCATAATGTTCTCCACGGCTTCTCCAGACCCTTTCACATCTGTCACATGTGCTCAGGGTGAACTTACTCTCATCTGTGAAAAGCACAGGGTGCCAATTCTGGTATTCTATGACAAATGCCAATCGAGCTCCACGGTGCCCACTAGAGGACGTCAGGCCCTCAGGCCACCCTCATGAGGTCTGTTTCTGATTGTTTGGTCAGAGACATTCACAGACAATGGGACACACACACACCCATACACCAAGCAAACATTAGGGACAATTTAGGATCACCAATGCACCTAACCTGCATGTCTTTGGACTGTGGGAGGAAACCTACGCAGACACAGGGAGAACATGCAAACTCCACGCAGGGAGGACCCGGGAAGCGAACCTCAGGTCTCCTAACAGCGAGGCCACCGTGCTACCCTTTGAAGTAAAGGTAAATTGAAAATTATGCAGTAACCTAACGCAATATGACATGTTTGAGTGGTTTATGGGTAGTTTGAACACACACACACACACACACAGAGTGTTCCACTAGTCGAAGCCGAGGTCTAATGAACATGAGCCGTGGGATTGCACCATTATTGAACAACACGCCATAGTGAGATTTCTTTGGGCAGAGGAAGCGAATCCTGCTGAAGTTCACTGAAAGATGTTGGTTGGGCGTAGAAGTGAAAACAGAAAAGTTCATGAATGGCTTAAAGCGGATAATGACAAGCGTATGGCTGCGCCATGGACTGTCTGGGAGGACTTTATAAAATTTTGAAAATGTCCGGAATTTTGGCTCCTAAAATTTGAACATCTCCATATCCTTATCATTGGTAAAAATTGAAAGCCGTACGCCAATCAGCACTTGCGGAAGTAGTGCACACACTTTTCTTTCTTCCAGAATCTTCACTTCCATTAGAAAACATCGCAGATCTTGATGAGAATAGCAGAAGTCTCTCCACCTTGGCTTTTTCACTTCATCTTTTGAATTCAGCTTTATCTTCTTGGCGAGTAGACATTTCATTATAAATGTTGTTCCTTTTCTTAATTAATTGTAATCCTAATTCACCACAATTTATTCAAAATTGAAATTACAATTTCACGTTTTCTATGTGACATCTTATTTTCGATTCTTCTTCCAGCAGTTTGGTTAAACAAGTCCTTTCACACATCCAGGTACGGTCCGTCGTATTAAAGTGTGAGTAAGTAATGCTTTGTAATATTTCAATGGAAACTACTGTTATTACCACTCGTTGTTCCAAAATGGATTTATAATTGGAAATGAATGAGTCAACCATTAAAGTTTCATCCATCCATTATCCAAACCGCTATATCCTAACTACAGGGTCACGGGGTCTGCTGGAGCCAATCCCAGCCAACACAGGGCGCAAGGCAGGAAACAAACCCTGGGCAGGGTGCCAGCCCACCGCAGATTAAAGTTTCAGTTAATTAAAAAAAAAATCACACATTTATTCTGTCATATAAATGCAATATCTTTTTAGTTATCAGTTGATCAAGTAACAACTCACTTCTTCAATAATTTAATATTTTCATAATTCTTTCCTCCTGCGGTGGGTTGGCACCCTGCCCAGGATTGGTTCCTGCCTTGTGCCCTGTGTTGGCTGGGATTGGCTCCAGCAGACCCCCGTGACCCTGTGTTCGGATTCAGCGGGATGGAAAATGGATGGATGGATAATTCTTTCCTTTACATAAATTCAGGAATACCCATTATGCCGAAAAGAAAGTGCACGTTCACAGACTACTTGAACAACAAATCAGCTTGTTTTATCAGATTATATGAGATTTACTGAGAAAAGTAGCTGCAGTGGAAAAATAATCTGCTCAAAATAATTAAAGGAACGCTTTGAAAACACATCAGATCTCAATGGGAAAAAAAATCCTGCTGGCTATCTCTACTGCTATGGACTGAGATGGTGATGTGTGAGGAACGTAAGGATGGAAATGAAAATGATCAACTGACAGAGAGAGGGACACCCCGAAAATCAAAGGGAAAAAATGATGTGGCAGGCGAGTCCATTGATTTGAAATTTTATTGCATCAACTCCAAATCGTACTCAGTAGTTTGTATTCCCCCCCACCCTCCACCCCATGCCTGACGATGTCCTAATGAGATGACAGATGGTGTCCTGGGGGATCTCCTGAACCTGCTCTCATCTGTGAAAAGCACAGGGTGCCAATTCTGGTATTCTATGGCAAATGCCAATCGAGCTCCACGGTGCCCACTAGAGGACGTCAGGCCCTCAGGCCACCCTCATGAGGTCTGTTTCTGATTGTTTGGTCAGAGACATTCACACCAGTGGCCTGTCTGCCTGCTGGCGGTCATTTTGTAGGCTCTTTGGTTCAAACTCTTATTGCAGTCAGACATGAACACAGACACACAGACAATCTGTGTGCAGTGTCAACTAATTAAAATGACATGCAAGTGACATGGGGGTGAGGATTATCCATGAAGTCCATGCAATGGCAGAGTAAACATTTACGATTCAGGCAAAATAGTCTTGAGTGAGATGACCCGACGAATGGCACAGGAGAACAAGCCATTTCAGTGTATGCTGTAGCTGGAAGACGTCAGCAGCTGGTACCTACCTGAGTTACCGCAAAAGTCCTTTTTCCACACGGCACCACCTTGTACCATTTGTCATGCAGGGTGTCCATAAAGCCATCAGATTTGTATTGACTAATTAATTCAGATATATTGGAGGTCAGTGGAGAATTCTGTGGAAGTCCAATTCCATAGCCTGCCAAGAAAAAATAAATATATGAATGAAGGTACTTGTGGTTTGAGGAGACATCTTGTTACAGATCGGTATACATTTTGCAGTTTCATTTCGATTTCCATCCAGGCATCAGATATCAAACTCCACTAAGCCATTAGGGCTTCATAATCTGGTGCCTATCCTGGCAGCATTGGATACACTGCAGGTACCAACTGTGGATGAAATGCCAGTCATCGAGGAACTCATGCACACTAACTAAACTAGCACACAATTCAGAGTTGTGAGGCTCTGGATTTTTATATTATATGTAACTAGTTTTGTTAACCATCTAAGACAGGTTAAAATGTAAGTAATCAATGTAGACAACCAGCATGTTCAGCTTTCATGTTTCCAGTGCATCACCTGCAGTATTGGAACGTATGTTGTAATGCATGTAGTGATAAAATGCAGTACATTTTTTCATTCCAACAGATGGCATATCAGACACAATTGTAGTAAAAAAAATGCATTGCATTTCTCATTCCAACAGGTGGTGCATCACAAACATTAACACGGCTTGTAGTTATAAATCCAATACCAAAAGGCATGCCATACAGACATATGCATTGCATTTTTCATTCCAACAGATGGAGCATCACAAACATTATCACTTTGTTTTACAAATCCCATACCAAAAGGCATACAACACAAAGATTTTTCATTCCAACAGATGATGCATCACATACATTAGCACTGCTTTTACAAATCTAATACCAAAAGGCATATAACAGAGACATATGCCTTGCATTTTTCATTCCAACAGATGGTGCACCACAAACATTAGTACTTCTTTCTACAATTTCCATATCAAAAGGCATACAACACAGATATATGAATTGCATTTTTCATTCCAACAGATGGAGCATCACAAACACTATCACTTCGTTTTAGTAATTCCATAACACAAGGCATACAACACAGACGTTTTCATTCCAATAGATGATGCATTGCATACATTACTACTGCTTTCATAAATCTCATAAGAAAAGGTATATAATAGAGACATATGTATTGCATTGCTCATTCCAGCAGATGGTGCATCACACACACATTAACACTGCTTTTACAAATTTCATACCAAAAGGCATGTAACAGAGACATATTTCTTGCATTTTTCATTCCAACAGATGGTGCACCGCAAACATTAGCACTTGTTTTAACAAATTCTATACCAAAACGCATATAACACAGACATATGTATTGCATGTTTCATTCTAACAGGTGGTGCATCGTAAACATTAACACTGCTTTTTACAAATTCAGTACCGAAAGGCATGCCACACAGACATATGTATCGCATTTTTCATTTCAACAGATGGAGCATCACAAACAGTATCACTTTGTTTTACAAATCCCATACCAAAAGTCATACAACACAGATATTTTGCATTCCAACAGATGATGCATCACATATTTTAGCACTGCTTTCATAAATCTCATACCAAAAGATATATAATGTAACTGAGAAATATCTATTGCATTTCTCATTCCAGTAGATGGTGCATCACGCACATTAGCACTGCTTTTACAAATCTCATAACATAAAGCATATAACACAGACATATGTATTGCATTTTTCATTTCAACAGATGGTGCACCACAAACATTAGAACTTCTTTTTACAAATCTCATACCAAAAGGCATACAACACAGACATATGTATTGCATTTTTCATTTCAACAGATGGTGCACCACAAACATTAGCACTTCTTTTTACAAATCCCATACCAAAAGGCATACAATAGAGACATGTGCGTTGCATTTTTCAATGCAATGAAGCTTATTACTGAAGATGTTTGTGATGCACCATTTTTTAGAAGGACAGAGACATAATAGCCACATGGACACACAGATACAAAGATGCACAGGTGCTTTTCCTTTTATTAGGTTGGATAATTTCATGGCTACAAAGTGTTAAAAGAGTAATACACAATATTTTAGGATGTGAAACTGTATGTCAACACTGCAAGTTCTTTTCTTGAGCTTTTGATTTCTGTAAAAGTAGCTTTACTAAACCACAGAAAGAGTAAGTGTTAGTAGAGACGCCTGACCAAGGACTAAACTAGCAATAATGAAACTTACCACTGCAAAACTACAGCCTGGCATGATGAAAAGTGAAAACCTTAAATGGTAACCTGGCCTACTCCATCTTGTGGATGGGAAAGAAATTGCAATGCAAGCTGAGAAAAGCGAATCAGCAATTGTGGAAAGTCATTTGAGTCAACCTTGTGTGTCAAGCTGTCATGTAACCAGCAATGTCACTTTATAACAGTCGTTTATGAATATTGGTTCATAAGGCTCTAATCCTAAAACGGTCAGTCTGAGCTTCAATTTTCGTATGCCAAATTCCTGCAAAATGTTTAAATTGTTTCAAAACAGCATCACTTAATGAAGCCTCATCAAGCTGGATGTGTCATTTTGAGTTCCGGAATATGTTTTATAATGCAGCGCTTCATAGGACTCAAGGCAGTTTCAAATCAGAATTTTTAAATCTGACATCACTACCGACCTTGAAGACTCCTACTGTACGTCAGAATGGCATGGACGTGGCCCACCAGCAGCACTGAGCTATTATCTGAAGCCCTTATTAAAGGATGAATCACAAACATCTACAACGCAATTTCTTAAAAGTGCGAGGCTTCAAATTGTGTAAAATTACACCAGAGCTTTTACCTTCTATAGCAAATGGCTTTCCCACTGTCAACAGTTTACAGTCCGCATCAATTGAGACCTCGTAATCCAAAAGCGCTTTATCCATGATGAAGGCGTCTAGTTTCTGTGGGTCATTCCTGTTTTGAGAGAAATAAATGAAAGGAGGGTTAATACATACTTATCTATCCATCCATCCATCCATCTTCCAAACCTGCTTGCCCAGAGCAGGATCATGGGGAAGCTGCAGCCTATCTCAGCAAGCATCGAGCCCAAGGCAGGAACAATCCACAGAAGATACCCATGCCCATGTAATCAAGGAAACACTGGGTACAAAGTAGGATTCATCTACGGACTGGGTGCCAAACTAGTCACAAGTTAATGTAACTGGCATCTCTTTGGTTTGAAAGCTCATGCAGACATTGATAGACCTTGCAGACTCCATGTAGACATCACTCAGGTACAAGTCTTGACCCCAAGATGCTGGATTTGGTTACAATATGGCAAACACTAACAATGGTTTTGTTCCCATAATGCATTCAGAGCTGGTTTTCTGAGAATAAGAATCTACTGTATTACAGGCCAGCCCACCTCATCTGCAGGTATTTTGTTTCAGGAAGCCTGGAGATGTTCAAAAACAGTGGATGCTCAGGACTTACAGTATATTAAAGCCTAAAGTTGATTGTGTGTACAAAGCGAAAACATGGGCTGGTACAGCCAAACTGAGGCTCTGCCAGATGTCACCATATGGTAAGACCCCTGAGCCCCAAACACAATCCCAGGTACCTTTAGTAGGTTCTGCTCCACCTAATTGATATAGCACAGCAAATCATCCTATTTTCTTCTCTTGTACCTCCACTCCTCCCATGTGAGTCTTGCCGTACTCCACTCCCGAATCTCAGACTATGCCTCATGTGAAGTTGAGGGCCTCCTTTTTGACCCAACCCAGAAGTACTTCCGGTGTCAAAACCTCGTCTTCGGGGAGCACTGCCGGGTTGGGCAGAAACGTGATCTCCCATCTTCCACTAGCTCCCCCTGGTAGGTCCACCAAGGA
This sequence comes from Erpetoichthys calabaricus, assembly GCF_900747795.2. Taxonomy (NCBI): domain Eukaryota; kingdom Metazoa; phylum Chordata; class Cladistia; order Polypteriformes; family Polypteridae; genus Erpetoichthys; species Erpetoichthys calabaricus. The sequence goes on from NC_041400.2 coordinate 5,085,590, forward strand.
ACCCAACAGGTCAGCTCAATGAGACCACGACTCCCAATATGCCCTGTGGTTGACCACACCATGGCTGACAATAAGCAATGCTGCAACCTAACATATGGAGGAATAGCCTGCACATGAGAGGCAGTCTCCCATTCTGCCACATGTACAGTATGGCCTCCTGACCGGGAAAGGGATTATCATTTATCCCAGTCGGGATACTCCATCCTATTTGTCCATCCTGTAAATTGGCATCCCAGCTGCATCCACAAGTCCCATTTACCATTGCTGGGTTGTGCACTGCTCTCCTGCATGTCTGAAAATGTTGGCCTCCCAGCTTAGACGCCGGTCCTTCCATTACATGGAAGACAAGTGACATCACTACCAACATGTTATCTCAAGCCCTGCCACTTCCAGTCATTGTAGTATTTAAACCTTCCTCCACCTAGAAGTTGGCATTCCCTATTGGACCATCTTCAGACCAGGATGGAGCTCCTCCAGTGTCCAGGTTATTTACATGCAATACTTTGCACACATTTCAGGCTTATTCTTATCATTAAAAGGTGCATCCCTTGGGACTCCAACACTCATCTGATTGCTGTCCTGTTTACATATGTTATATGTATAATGTTGTAAGATCTGTCCATCTGTCACACACTTACTCACAAACTCATGGGAGTAGGACTTAGTTTTAATTAAAAGCTTGACCTGATATGTTCTGGAAATTCACTAAATTTAGGTAGCAGCACTCTGGTGACCATGATGTGTGGATGTGTGTTTACGGCAAAGTGATCAAGGAACCAAATGTCAAGCACCATGAAGAAGAGCCGGGACATCTGCTGAGCATCAAGCACATCACAAAAGGTGATTAAGTAATGAAGGAGAAAGAATAAGCAGAAAAGAAGCTGAAGCACACCTAAGCAAGGGGTAATCCTGCATATAAAATTTTATGTAGTGGCATCCTGGTGGCCATAAGTGATGGCAAAGTCACCAGTGTTCATGTGTTTAAGGCAAACAGATCGAGAAACCGAGAGGTAAACAGAATCACGGCAGAGACATTTGCTGAGTGTCAGGTACATCGCAGAAGGTGATTAAGTACTGAGGTATCAGGGTCTTAGACCACTCTGTGATTGTCGAGTGCAGTCTTCCACTGATATAAATTCATAGAGTGGGGTGTGACGATGCGAGTTCTGCTCCATGCTCCCTTCTTGCTTTTGGGAGACCTTGAACCCGACACTGTTGGTAATGTCACTGATGAGCTTGGCAGTGAGGCATAACAATGAAACAAGGGGATGGTGTAAAAGTGCAAAAGTGTTTTTATTTAAAACAGCAAACAAAAACAACAGTGTCCAAATAAATAAGTGCAGTTTCTCCAAAATCTTTTAAATAAATAATCCAGTAAAAACAGAGGTGAAAAGTGGAGGTTAAAATCCATTAGAAAAACTCTTTAAAAAAAAACAACAAGGTTAAAACTATGGCATGAAGCAGTTTCTTTTAAAAATCCAAAGCACGGTGCCTTCTTTCTACCTTTTCTACCTGGCGGCTCCCCTACTTCTCCCATCGGGCTTCGCAACAGGAGAGTCGCCTACCTGCAGGTGCAGCTGCCATCCACTCTGGTCTGGTAGGCCTCTGATCCCTGGCTATGTCGGGCTCCAATCTGGACCGAGACTTGGGTTATTTCCCCAGCATTGGGGCTAAACCAGCCCAAAGCCTCCATGACTGCCGCTGCCTTTCGACGGCCAGTTGTCGTCGCCGTCACCGGTCACTCCAGCTCCTTGATTGCTCAGCTGAACCGACCGCTTCCTTCAGCCCCACCAAGTGTCGGCCAAATACTCTTCAGCAGGGGCTCACCTCCCAGCTGCCTGCCTTCTCTCAATCGAGCCTGTTCTCCTTCCCTCTCGCTCACACCGGCTCTCTCTCCTCGCTGCTTCATGCTTCCTTCTTCCATGCAACCTCCGTCTCTTTCTCTCTTTCTTTTTCTCATTTTTTCATTTCTATACTGTTAGCCGCCTCGCACTTCTATATATTACGGGGACATGGATCAGCTGTGGCAATCAGCAGCTCCCGTGAACAATTACGGATGCAGATAACTCCTCACCTGTGCACTTAAGTGAGGTTCGCCCGCATCGCGAAATCCCCAGGAACCGCTCGGCCACACACCAGCACGACCCCTTGCTAAGCCGTGAGATTATTTATTTAAAAAAAAACTGGCCTTTTGACATGAGCTGTGGAGCCGCTATACCACATGGGGAGGGGTGGTCTCCCTTGGGGTATCATACACGTCTTACCTATATACGGAATCGAAGAGTGGTAGGGTATACCCCTTTGGAGTTTCTCGCTCATCTTAACTGTATATATAATGGAAGAGATTCCCTCTTCTAGTTTCACTCATGTGTTACAGATCCATCAATCCATTTTCCAACCTGCTGAATCCAAACACAGGGTCACGGGGGTCTGCTGGAGCCAATCCCAGCCAACACAGGGCACAAGGCAGGAACCAATCCTGGGCAGGGTGCCAACCCACCACAGTGTGTTACAGATATAAAAAATTAAATATTTGCAGATGGAGTATCCCCCTTGGGGTATCACACACATTTTACATACAGTCATATGAAAAAGTGTGGGAGCCCTTCTCAGCCTGCATAATAATGGACTCTCCTTTCAACAATAAAGATAACAATGGTCTGTCTTTCATTTCCTAGGAATATCTGAGGACTGCGGTGTTTTCCAAACAAAGATTTTTAGTGACGCCGTATTTAGTTGTATGAAATTAAATCAAATGTGAAAAACTGGCTGTGCACAAATGTGGGTCCCCTTGTCATTGTGCTGATTTGAATGCCTGTCACTGCTCAATGCTGATTACTTGGAACACCAAATTGGTGTGATGAGCTCATTAAGCCTTCATATCATGAGATATAAAGGTATTTAAGGTGGTCAATTACAAGTTGTGCTTCCTTCCCTTTGACTCTCCTCTGAAGAGTGACAGACAGCATGGGATCCTCAAAGCAACTCTCCAAAGATCTGAAAACAAAGATTGTTGAGTCTCCTGGTTTAGGGGAAGGCTACAAAAAGCCATCTCAGAGGTCTAAACTATCAGTTTCTGTAACTGTAAGGAATGGAATCAGGAAACGGAAGGCCACAGGCACAGTTGCTGTTAAACCAGCAGGTCTGGCAGGCCAAGACAAATACAGGAGCGGCATATGAGCAGGATTGTGAGAATGGTCACAGACAACCCACAGATCATCTCCAAAGACCTGCAAGAACATCTGGCTGCAGATGGTGTATCTGTACATCGTTCTACAATTCAGTGCAATTTACACAAAGAACATCTGTATGGCAGGGTGATGAGAAAGAAGCCCTTTCTGCACTCACGCCACCAACAAAGTCGCTTGTTGTATGCCAATGCTCATTTAGACAAGCCAGATTCATTTTGGAACAAAGTGCTTTGGACTGATGAGACAAAAATGGAGTTATTTGGTCAGAACAAAAAGCAGAAGAAGAACACCGCATTCCAAGAAAAACATCTGCTACCTACTGTCAAATTTGGTGGAGGTTACATCATGCTGTGGGGCTGTGGGGCTAGTTCAGGGACTGGGGCCCTTGTTAAAGTCGAGGGTCGGATGAATTCAACCCAATATCAATAAATTCTTCAGGATAATGTTCAAAAATCAGTCACAAAGTTGAAGTTACACAGGGGTTGGATATTCCAACAAGACAACGACCCAAAACACAGTTGGAAATCTACAAAGGCATTCATGCAGAGGGAGAAGTACAATGTTCTGGAATGGCCGTCACAGTCCCCTGACTTGAATATCATCGACAGTCTATGGGATGATTAGAAGCAGGCTGTCCATCAAATTGAACTGAACTGGAGAGATTTTGTATGAAGAATGGTGAATAATACCTCCATCCAGAATCTGACACTCATCACAGGTTATAGGAGGACAGTGTCTAGAGGACAAAAGGAGGCTCAACTAAGTATTGATGTCATATCTCTATTGGGGTGCCCACATTTATGCACCTGTCTAATTTTGTTATGATGCATATTGCATATTTTCTGTTAATCCAATACACTTAATGTCACTGCTGAAATCCTACTGTGTCCATAAGGCATGTCAGATATTAAAAGGACGTTGCTACTTTGAAAGCTCAGCCAATGAGAAACAAAAATCCAAAGAATTAAGAGGCGATCCCAGACTTTTTCATATGACTGTACTGTATATGATTGTAACATTTTACATATATGATGTAACATTGATTGTATGATAGACAACAATATTAGGGGCCTACTGCTATATAGCTAATATATGATTGAGATAAAGATCGGGGCTAGGCTCAATAGATCAGGGGCTTAAGCAGCTGTAGCCCACTCCTCCTGACACCACTGGCCAGGACCTTCGCAGCTCTGCAGCCTTATACCTAATTCTATTTGGTATGGTGGTACAATGGGCATGAGTGCTGCTTTTGAATGACAGGGAGCATTAGAGAGAATGGCTGCAGTAAGAAACTTGCAAGGGAAGGGCTAACAAATGCCACACAACTTGTTATTTAAAGAGATAGATAGTGTAGTTGGCAGGATTGGATAGATAGATAGATAGATAGATAGATAGATAGATAGATAGATAGATAGATAGATAGATAGATAGATAGATAGATAGATAGATAGATAGATAGATAGATAGATAGATAGATAGATAGATAGATAGATAGATAGATAGATAGATAGATAGATAGATAGATAACAGACAATAACTTTGTATAATGTTAACGTTAACCCCCCTAGTGGAATTGAAGAGTCGCATAGTGTGGTGGAGGAATGATCTCCTCAGTCTGTCAGTGGAGCAGAACGGTGACAGCAGTCTGTCGCTGAAGCTGGTCCTCTGTCTGGAGATGATCCTGTTCAGTGGATGCAGTGGATTCTCGATGATTGATAGGAGTCTGCTCAGCGCCCGTCACACAGCCACGGATATCAAACTGTCCAGCTCCATGCCTACAATAGAGCCTGCCTTCCTCACCAGTTTGTCCAGGCGTGAGGCGTCTTTCTTCTTTATGCTGCCTCCCCAGCACACCACCCCGTAGAAGAGGGCGCTCGCCACAACCGTCTGATAGAACATCTGCAGCATCTTATTGCAGATGTTGAAGGACGCCAGCCTTCTAAGGAAGTATAGTCGGCTCTGTCCTTTCTTACACAGATCATCAGTATTGGCAGTCCAGTCCAGTTTATCATCCAGCTGCACTCCCAGGTATTCATAGGTCTGCACCCTCAGCACACAGTTACCTCTGATGATCACGGGGTCCATGAGGGGTCTGGTCCTCCTTAAATCCACCACCAGCTCCTTGGTTTTGCTGGTGTTCAGGTGTAGGTGGTTTGAGTCGCACCATTTAACAAAGTTCTTGATTCGGTTCCTATACTCCTCCTCCTGCCCACTCCTGATGCAGCTCACGATAGCAGTGTCGTCAGAGAACTTTTGCACGTGGCAGGACTCCGAGTTGTATTAGAAGTCTGATGTATGTTGGCTGAACAGGACTGGAGAAAGTACAGTCTCCTGTGGTGCTCCTGTGCTGCTGACCACAATGTCCGTGAAGGATGCTTAAATTAGGGAACAGGACGTGTGTAGGGAGTTTACCGTTGGCTGCATTACAATATCATGATTGCCTTGTGGAAAGTTTTATTACTGAACAAGGTAGATCTTATAAATACAAGAGTAAATCAAAATGTAATGGCAATTTGAACGTTAGGTGGTAACCACAATGGGGGGTGCTGACACAATACAACACATTTGCAGTGCTTTATGGGTAGTTTGAACGCACACAGCGCAGTGTTCTGCCATTGGTCTAATTGAAGCCAAGGTCAAATGAACATGGAGGATTGCACCATTGTTGAACAACAGTGAGATTTCTTTGGCCAGAAGGAGTGAAACCTGCTGAAATTCACAAATGGATGTTGGCTTGTGACAGATCAGTAAGCTGTTTGGCTACCCATCTTGTGCTAACTTTACGGTAGCCCAAGTCATCCTGCATTTTGACTCTATGACTGATGTCGATGGGGATTTGTGTGCACGATGTTGATGGACAACCAGATCGAGCTTTGTCGCTTACACTTGTTCTTCCTTTCCTAAACTTTTCTACCCATTCATAAACTTTGCTGTTTTCATTTCCGTACTGAGCCAAACTCCCTGAGTCAATTTCAACAGGTTTCACTCCCTCTGCCCAAAGAGATCTCACTGTTGTTCAACAATGGTGCAATCCTGCAATGGAGCATCCATTTTCATTTGACCTTGGCGTCAACTAGACTAATGGCAGAGCACTGTGCTTTGGCATTCAAACTACCCATAAGCCATTGCAAGGGACAGACAGTACATAAGTTTACTGATCACATTATATTAAGTTATTGTCTTTTTTTTTCCTGCATTGTTATCAATCTTTAATTTTATATTGTTTTTTTTTTTGTTTTTTTTTTTGTATCAGTATGCTGCTGCTGGAGTATGTGAATTTCGCCTTGGGATTAATAAAGTATCTATCTATCTATCTATCTATCTATCTATCTATCTATCTATCTATCTATCTATCTATCTATCTATCTATCTATCTATCTATCTATCTATCTATCTATCTATCTATCTATCTATCTTATAGTGCCTTTCATATCTATCTATCTATCTATCTATCTATCTATCTATCTATCTATCTATCTATCTATCTATCTATCTATCTATCATATAGTGCCTTTCATATCTATCTATCTATCTATCTATCTATCTATCTATCTATCTATCTATCTATCTATCTATCTATCTATCTATCTATCTATCTATCTATCATATAGTGCCTTTCATATCTATCTATCTATCTATCTATCTATCTATCTATCTATCTATCTATCTATCTATCTATCTATCTATCTATCTATCTATCTATCTTATAGTGCCTTTCATATCTATCTATCTATCTATCTATCTATCTATCTATCTATCTATCTATCTATCTATCTATCTATCTATCTATCTATCTATCTTATAGTGCCTTTCATATCTATCTATCTATCTATCTATCTATCTATCTATCTATCTATCTATCTATCTATCTATCTATCTATCTATCTATCTATCTATCTATCTATCTATTTATCTATCTATCTATCTATCTATCTTATAGTGCCTTTCATATCTATCTATCTATCTATCTATCTATCTATCTATCTATCTATCTATCTATCTATCTATCTATCTATCTATCTATCTATCTATCTATCTATCTATCTTATAGTGCCTTTCATATCTATCTATCTATCTATCTATCTATCTATCTATCTATCTATCTATCTATCTATCTATCTATCTATCTATCTATCTATCTATCATATAGTGCCTTTCATATCTATCTATCTATCTATCTATCTATCTATCTATCTATCTATCTATCTATCTATCTATCTATCTATCTATCTATCTATCTATCTATCATATAGTGCCTTTCATATCTATCTATCTATCTATCTATCTATCTATCTATCTATCTATCTATCTATCTATCTATCTATCTATCTATCTATCTATCTTATATTGTCTTTCATATCTATCTATCTATCTATCTATCTATCTATCTATCTATCTATCTATCTATCTATCTATCTATCTATCTATCTATCTATCTATCTATCTATCTATCTATCATATAGTGCCTTTCATATCTATCTATCTATCTATCTATCTATCTATCTATCTATCTATCTATCTATCTATCTATCTATCTATCTATCTATCTATCTATCTATCTATCTATCTATCATATAGTGCCTTTCATATCTATCTATCTATCTATCTATCTATCTATCTATCTATCTATCTATCTATCTATCTATCTATCTATCTATCTATCTATCTATCTATCATATAGTGCCTTTCATATCTATCTATCTATCTATCTATCTATCTATCTATCTATCTATCTATCTATCTATCTATCTATCTATCTATCTATCTATCTATCTATCTATCTATCATATAGTGCCTTTCATATCTATCTATCTATCTATCTATCTATCTATCTATCTATCTATCTATCTATCTATCTATCTATCTTATAGTGCCTTTCATATCTATCTATCTATCTATCTATCTATCTATCTATCTATCTATCTATCTATCTATCTATCTATCTATCTATCTATCTATCTATCTATCATATAGTGCCTTTCATATCTATCTATCTATCTATCTATCTATCTATCTATCTATCTATCTATCTATCTATCTATCTATCTATCTATCTATCTATCTATCTATCTATCTATCTAATGGTATTCCCTTAAGACTTTCTGTGTGTTAGTTAGTCTTAGTGATAGCAGCTCAGGAGATGCAGAAGAGAGATAAGGGGCTCAGAGTATAATTTTATCTCAGGGAGGCACAGTGGCACAGCGGTTAGCACTACTGCCTCACAACTCAGTTCAAATTTTTGATTGTAATTATCGGTCCGGCATTGATGGCAGACACTTCAAACAGCCCTCAGGCACACTTGAAAAACCATTGCATTATTATAATCCTCTCAAAACTAGCTTGGTTTCTACATCTCTATTAACTTCAAGGCATTTCTCTTGATAAAGTTTGACAAAATTCCCAAATATTTCCACGTTTTTTTTTTCCAAACTTGAAGAGAAGCAAATTAAGCTAGGTTTGTTCATGGCTAATAAAGTTGTGCTAGTAGTCTAGTATTCTACTTCTCTAGCTAGCCTTCGAGTAAGAGTTTCCTTGTACTGTGGATCAAAAATGAATTGGGATCAAAATCTGTCCCTGGATTTTTGTTTAGAAAAGCCCACCACAGCTCAAAAGTAAAACCCAACATACATGGGGTCGCTAGCAACCTGTGAAGTCATATTTACAGCTCTTGCGGGGTCAAATAATTCATTCATTCCCCAGGTGTGCCTCATTCAGTTTATCCACAACAATTTTCTACCAAAAATATGCCAAAAAAAGTTGAAAATTATTTTATTATAACTATTTATTTGCTAAAAATGTACAGGGTCAGTAGTGACCCTGAATGCGGTAAAGTGTCAGGATTTTCCCCCTATATTTTAAGTGTTGTGTTTGTAAACAGCACTCAAACAAAGTACGTTTTTTGAGATTTTCGTTGTATCTCTATATGTTCATTAAAGCTGCATTACTATCGTATTACTGTTTATGTAGGCATATACGAGTTTAGAAAGGTAAGGGAAAAGTAAAGAAGTTCTGCTGATTCTTATTGGCATAAGAAACCATTGAAAGAGTCCTGTCATTGATGGTAAATTACAAGTCAGAGACAAACTGAGAGGCATGCAGCAGGGTCACAAATGATGAACAACAGAGTAAGGCAGTGAAGAGTAACTATTTTATTGCCATCATCTCCTGAAAGTAGAGTTCAGAGCAGGGAACAAGGAGAAGAATTATGAAGGGGGCAAGCAGCTGACTGAAACAGCACAAGCCACATCATTTGACACAGCTTCTGACAGAAGTAAAAATGGACAAAGAGCACAGAAGGCACCACATATGTTCAGTATCACTAGACTGCTAAACAGTTGATTGCCAGGAGACACATTGCAATGATCACAAAAATGCAACTGTGGTCCTGGATTATTGTGCTAAATAACAGAATATGATTGTGTAGTTACATATAAATATTAAAATTAATAAAGTATTCAAATTTAGAAGTAAAGTGTACAGTGAAGAAGTTTCAATTAAAGTTTTGACAGTTACAGTTATTTGTGGCTTGTTTTAAATATAAATATTGGCCGGGTCTCTAAAGACCCTATGTATGTAATAGTGTGTGTTGAATGAGGCTTTCCGTCATCCAGTTTGCTGAAAACAGACACCTTCTACTCACTTTAAATGATGCACACCATCTGGCGTGGCGGGCACGTTGTATCTCCTCATGTATTCGTGCATTTCTGGAAAGCTTTTCTTGACATAGTCTTCGGCGCTGCTTTCTCGAACTGTTCCAAAACGGAATCCTTGTGAAGGGTGATGAAGCTTGAAGACAAATCAGAACAGGTTTACATTTTATTCAGTTTGATCATACAAAATACTACCAGCTATACTGGACTAGAACACCCCGGAATTGTTCAGAGTACTTGTATCCCATTATTTTTTTCTATCAACTTACTCTATGCGGTGAAGTGAATTCAGAAAATCTTCAGACCCCTTTAACGTTCTGTATGCTTTATTGTGTTTTACATTTCATTTGAAATGGTTGAGTATGCCACCTTTCCCACTAGTCCACAATCAATGGCCCATAATGCCAAGATGAAAACATATTTTCTGAAAGGCGTGAAAATTTACTAAGAATTAAAAAAATGAAATCTCTCATTCCAGGAAGTATCCATCCATCCATCCATTTTAAAACCTGCTGAATCCGAACACAGGGTCACGGGGGTCTGCTGGAGCCAATCCCAGCCAACACAGGGCACAAGGCAGGAACCAATCCCGGGCAGGGTGCCAACCCACCGCATTCCAGGAAGTATTTAGACCCTTAATTCTACACTTTGCAGAAGCCCCTTTGGCAGCAATTTCAGCTTCAAGTCTTTTTTCTGCCCATCTCTATAAGCTTTGCACACCTGAATTTTGACAGTTTCTCCCATTATTCCCAGCAGATACTCTAAAGCGCCATTAGATTGGACGGGAAGTGTCTGTAAGCTTCCATCTTCAGGTCTCTTCACACATGTTTCAAGGTCTTAAAATCGGGCCTATGGCTAGACCACTCAAGGACACTCAGAAACTTGTTGCAAAGCCACTACACCATTGTATTTGTTCCAAGGACAATCCAACATTGTCTTGGCTGTATGCTTCGGGTGACTGACCTCCTGAAAGATGGACCATCACCTCAGTCGGTATAGTGTACAGGTTTACTTTCCCAGTGCCCAACAAATATTATGCATCTTCAACATTTCAAATTCAGCAGACTATACGGGTAAACTTGGCTTCAATCTGCTCCTATGGTGCAGCCAATTGCTCAGCCACCTAGCTCTCTCATGACTGGTAATTCCAAGGGGGTTCACTTACATTTTCTTGCAACTGTATTTAGTGTCATTTTGGGTTAAGGTGAGGCTCTTCTGGGCTGGATAGTGAAAGTCTTGGTCTGAGTCTTGCAGAGCTTTTTGGATGCCTTCACACCATTTTGCCATTTGTTGGAAGACTCCACCGCCACCATAACAATAACCAGACTGACAACTGAACCCAGGTCCTGGGAGAGGAGATGCTGCAGCACTACCCATTGTGTCATCATGTTACAATAACTGAGCCTGCACATATTATTCAATTCAATCATTCTTTTTATACTGTATTTCTTTGTTCAATGTGTCACTTATCATAAAGGCCCCAACAATGCACCCACCATTGCAATATGGTCACTGTGAGAAAGCTGCTGGCTATTCATTCTCTGTGCTTTTAATCAGTATGTATTCAAAAGGATATTTTATGTGAGAAGAAGGAGGAAAATGATTGCCTCTGATACAGGAATCCATTAATTACAGTATGCTGTCATAAACCAGGCAAGAGTCCAAGAGGACGAGAGAATTCATCAATAGGAGCATCTGTGTCTTTGAAAAAAAAAAAATCATCAGCTTATCATCACAAAAATATAAAAAGAACCCATAATGGAAGAAAACCTGTGGTGAACAAAACTGTTTACCGTGTTTAGCATTTTAGGTAAATATATTTTCTATGTCAACCAAAGACTTCTCATTTTTTCCCATTAAGTACACATTTCAATCTTTTTATTTACTGTCCACTTTTCCTATTTCATAATTATAATCATTACTATAGTGCAGGAATCTTACTTTATTGCCTTCATCATCGTATATCAAGAGGATAGGCGCCCTAGGCGCTTTCATAAACGGTGCTGCACGGTGTCCATAGTGCATGTTCAGCATTCTTGTTAGACCTCAGTGTCCAGAGTGTGTGTCTCTTAGCACCCCTATCCTCATTATTATTAATATTATTATTATTATTCTACGGTGGGTTGGCACCCTACCTGGGATTGGTTCCTGCCTTGTGCCCTGTGTTGGTTCTGATTGGCTCCAGCAGACCCCCGTGACCCTGTGTTTGGATTCAGCGGGTTGGATAATGGATGGATGGATGGATTATTATTATTATTATTACATTTCGAGGACAAGAGAGTCTCCCTCGATGTCCATGTGTCCAGTTTAAGTATGGGAGGGAGTTCCCTTGATATCCAGACCAGGGCAGGCGCCACTCCCTCAATGTGGAGATCACATGTCCCTTGGTTCTACTACCACTTGAATTTCATATACGACACCCCTCAGTGCAAAATTATTATTATTACACTTCAAGGACGGGGTATAAACCCTTGATGTCCAGGTCATGTGTCCTTGGCATGGTTTCCAGAGCATGTGCCACTTGGTTTCATAAACGGTGCCCCTTGTTGAATATTATTATAATTTAATATTATTTCGACTTGGAGGATGAGATACTCTGCATTCGATGTGCAGATCCCAGAGCCCTTGGTGATCATTGCATGGTGGGGCAGGGGAATTCCAGAGGGTGGGCCACTTCAGTTTTATAAATGACACACTTCTCTTCAACATTACTATTATTATTATTATTATTATTACTCTTCAAGGATTGGTTGCGGTCTCCTTAGTCCACTTGGTGACCATAGCATGGCGGACTGATTCCAGAGCATACACTGCTTCAGTTTCAATTAACGATGACCCTCGGCTCAATTTTATTTCACTTCGAGAATAGGATGGTCCACCTCGATGTCGGAATCATGCCACGCTTGGTGATCATAGCAAGGTTTCCAGGGGGTTCCTCGGTTCAATATTATTGCACTTTAAAGAGTAGGGGTCCCGTAGCACATTCCTGGGGGAGTGATTCCAGAGTGCACACCACATGAGTTTTATTAACTGTACCCCTTGGTTTAATTAGGGTGGAGTGGTGGCTCTGAGGCTAAGGATCTTCTTCGGTGTCTGGAAGGTTGCCGGTTCAAATCTCTGTTACTGCCAAAAGAGATCCCACTCTCCTGGGCCCTTGAGCGAGACCCTTAACCTGTAATTGTTCCAGAGGCACTGCACAATGACTGACCCTTTGCTCTGACACCAAGGGGTATGCGAAAACTAACAAATTCCTACTACAACAAATTGTATAAGGCAAAATAAAGAACAAAATAAATAAAAAATATTATTATGGTCACGGATTGTCCATAACGAACACCATGTTCAAGCATAGGGGTGTTCATATGTGCACTTGGCACCAGGACACCCTAGGCCTCAGTTCAATGATCGACTTTGTGGTCGTGTCGTCGGACTTGCGGCCACATGTCTTGGACACTCGGGTGAAGACAGGGGCGGAGCTGTCAACTGATCACCACTTGGTGGTGAGTTGGCTTCGATGGTGGGGGAGGATGCCGGTCAGGCCTGGTAGGCCCAAACGTGTAGTGAGGGTCTGCTGGGAACGTCTGGCAGAGCCCCCTGTCAGAAGTAGCTTCAACTCCCACCTCCGGCAAAACTTTGACCATGTCCCGAGGGAGGTGGGGGACATTGAGTCCGAATGGGCCATGTTCCGTGCCTCTATTGTTGAGGCGGCTGACCAGAGCTGTGGCCGTAAGGTGGTCGGTGCCTGTCGTGGCGGCAATCCCCAAACCCGTTGGTGGACACCAGCGGTGAGGGATACTGTCAAGCTGAAGAAGGAGTCCTACTGGTCCTTTTTGTCCTGTGGGACTCTGGAGGCAGCTGATAGGTACCGGCAGGCCAAGCGGAATGCGGCTTCGGTGGTTGCTGAGGCAAAAACTCGGGCATGGGAGGAGTTTGGGGAGGCCATGGAGAACGACTTTCGGACGGCTTCGAGGAGATTCTGGTCCACCGTCCGGCGTCTCAGGAGGGGGAAGCAGTGCAGTGTCAACACTGTATATGGTGGGGATGGTGCGCTGCTGACCTCGACTCGGGACGTTGTGGGTCGGTGGGGGGAGTACTTCGAAGACCTCCTCAATCCCAATAACATGCCTTCCAATGAGGAAGCAGAGCCTGGGGACTCGGAGGTGGGCTCCCCCATCTCTGGGACTGAGGTCACCAAGGTGGTCAAAAAACTCCTTGGTGGCAGGGCCCCGGGGGTGGATGAGATACGCCCAGAGTTCCTCAAGGCTCTGGATGTTGTAGGACTGTCTTGGTTGACACGTCTCTGCAACATCGCATGGACATCAGGGACAGTGCCTCTGGATTGGCAGACCGGGGTGGTGGTCCCCCTCTTTAAGAAGGGGGACCGGAGGGTGTGTTCCAACTACAGAGGGATCACACTCCTCAGCCTCCCTGGAAAAGTCTATTCGGGGGTTCTGGAGAGGAGGGTCCGTCGGATACTCGAACCTCGGATTCAGGAGGAACAGTGTGGTTTTCGTCCTGGTCGTGGAACAGTGGACCAGCTCTACACCCTTAGCAGGGTCCTGGAGGGTGCATGGGAGTTCGCCCAACCAGTCTACATGTGTTTTGTGGACTTGCAAAAGGCGTTCGACCATGTCCCTCTGGGAATCCTGTGGGGGGGTACTCCGAGAGTATGGGGTACCGGCCCCCCTGATAAGGGCTATTCGGTCCCTGTACAACTGGTGTCAGAGCTTGGTCCGCATTGCTGGCAGTAAGTCGAACCCGTTTCCAGTGAGAGCTGGACTCCGCCAGGGCTGCCCTTTGTCACCAATTCTGTTCATAACTTTTATGGACAGAAGTTCTAGGCACAGCCAGGGTGTTGAGGGGGTCCGGTTTGGTGGACTCAGGATTGGGTCACTGCTTTTTGCAGATGATGTTGTCCTGTTTGCTTCATCAGGCCGTGATCTTCAGCTCTCTCTGGATCGGTTCGCAGCTGAGTGTGAAGCGGCTGGGATGGGAATCAGCACCTCCAAATCCGAGACCATGGTCCTCAGCCGGAAAAGGGTGGAGTGCCCTCTCAGGGTTGGGAGCAAGATCCTACCTCAAGTGGAGGAGTTCAAGTATCTCGGGGTCTTGTTCACGAGTGAGGGAAGAATGGAGCGTGAGATCGATAGGCGGATCGGTACAACGTCCGCAGTGATGCGGGCTGTGCATCGGTCTGTCGTGGTGAAAAAGGAGCTGAGCCATGAGGCAAAGCTCTCAATTTACCGGTCGATCTATGTTCCTACCCTCACCTATGGTCATGAGCTATGGGTAGTGACAGAAAGAACGAGATCGCGAATACAAGCGGCCGAAATGAGTTTCCTCCGCAGGGTGTGTGGGCTCTCCCTTAAAGATAGGGTGAGAAGCTCAGTCATCCGGAGGGGCTCAGAGTAGAGCCGCTGCTCCTCCGCATCGAGAGGAGTCAGATGAGGTGGCTCGGGCATCTGATTAGGATGCCTCCTGGACGCCTCCCTGGTGAGGTGTTCCGGGCACGTCCAACCGGGAGGAGGCCCCGGGGAAGACCCAGGACACCCTGGAGGGACTATGTCTCCTGGCTGGCCTGGGAACGCCTCGGGATTCTCCCGGAAGAGCTAGAAGAAGTGGCTGGGGAGAGGGAAGTCTCGGCATCTCTGCTCAAGCTGCTACCCCAGCGACCCGACCTCAGATAAGCGGAAGAGGATGGATGGATGGATGGATTATTATGGTTCAATATGAGGGTGGGGAGTCCCCTCAGTGTCAGGATCATGGGCCCCTTGGTGACCATAGCATGGCAGTGGGAGTGATTTCAGAGCGAAGTGAGTGAATGAATTTCATTAACTTTCCTAAATGGAGCTCCACAGATGACAGTGCAGTGAGAAGCCGCTTATGTCACTTAATGAACTGACCAGCTCTGTCAACAGGTTTTGAGGATTTCAGCGTAATCCCAAATTAATATTACACGTCAAGCTCAGTCCTGGCAGACCACTGTAGCTGCAGATTTTTGATTCCAACCAGTTTCACAACTAGTACATCGTTTAATTGATCTCGTTGCTTAGTGAGCTGTCCCTTTTTTGGGTCTGTTGGCATATATTGTCAGAAGCACCTACTGTGGTAGTCATGTCTGTCTGTCTGTCTGTCCCCATGAAACAAAGTCCCTAGTGGAACATTTATTCTTCAAATAAATTTGTTGAGATAGTTCAGTTATCGTTGAAATAATCTCAAACAGACCGTGCTGTACAAAGTTTTGAAATTTTGAAATCTCCAAAACGTAAAACATTTTCAAATCTGGTAACTCATCTGTCTTAGAAGAGACTTCCAAATTGAATTCCTTTACCGTTTCAATTTTACATTGGCCGCAGCTACACCAACTTGTAGATTTTTCTCTCTCACTCGACCAACAGCCTCTCAGGTCCTCAGATGAATTCCGCTCGTACAGCAGCAGCCTTCTCCTGTTGCTTTAGGGAAGTTACCATTAGAGTACAAAATGAAATCGCTACTCTGGAAATGGATGGAAGAGGAACGCCATTTCATAAGCATATACTAAGACCGAATCGAATGAACCGACGTCATCCGCAGATTAATCGTTCAAATGTTATCAACCTGTGGCTAAGCTAATTAACATCCTTAGCGTTGCATTTTATTCCAAAAAAAAACACGTAGAAAGTGTTGCATTTTTTATTGGGATGAAAAAATACATTTTTATCGAATCTGAAAAGTATAATAATGATACAAATAAAAATTAGAGACTGTTCATTTCTTGGTAGGGAATCAAATACTTATTTCCCCTGCCGTATAAGCCAGCGTTTCTCAACCTTTAAGTATTTGCGACCTGAGTTTTCATAACAGTTTTAATCGCGCCCCCCTAACGTTTTTTTTGAAAGGAGCCCACTAATACCAACTTGTTCTTTTTTAATTAATGATAAATCATAGATGCATATTTTATTATACCTACTTAACTTTTATTGACATTTATCTAACTCTAGATTTATTTTTCTAGTATCAGAACGTAGTTTAAGTTAATTTGTTTTGGTTTCAATAGATGGATTTTTCATATTTTTGATTCTTGTTTTCTTTTTTTCACATCTTCACGCCCCCCCTTTATGTTACTTCGCACCCCCCTAGGGGGGCCCGCCCCACAGATTGAGAACCACTGGTATAAGCCATGAGACTTTCATCCCAGTCCGGAATGTAAACGCTCTGGAATTTTACTACAATCGGCCGGTATATCTCCCAGATTTTCTTCATTCTGGGCGCTGGATGGGTATTCTCATCAAAGTCTCCATTGTAGGAAAAGTGCAGACATTTCATAATTAGTGAAAACCTGCACTCAGACGTAATTTCTCCAAAGAATGGTAGCACTGACAGCACAAGTGATTCTTGGTTCTAACGCTTACGCAAGGCGCATCTGTTCAGTTGCCCGAGTGACACTCAGGACTGACGCTCTTAGCACGGTTTTTGCTGCCCGAGTAACACTTGGGTCTAACGCTAAGGAGGCTACTTATGTGGGAAAGGTGACGCTCCCCTAAATGATATAAACACAGCATGGGTTTAGAAAAGGGACTGTAAGTTGATCTGAGGATAGACGATCAGAGCCGCTGGACTTTCAACGAGGACCACGCCGTATGGTATTCGTACAATTTCTCCAGTGCATGAAGAGGCTGATTGTGCCACAAACAACAAGAACAAGGCAGGATTAAGTTTGTTAGCAATATAACATGCGGCAGGCTGGCCACGCATTGTTGTTTATAAATGTTTTAGATGGGCAAAGGACATCAGGGACAAGATTGTAGACCTGCACAAGGCTGGACTGGGCTACAAGACCATCAGCAAGAAGTTTGGTGAGAAGGTGACAACCACTGGTGCTATTATTCGGAAATGGATGAAATATAAAATGACCATCAGTCACCCTTGGTCTGGAGCTCCATACAAGAACATGGGGTAAGGATGATCATGAGAAAAGTGAGGGATCAGCCCAAAACTACACGGAAGAAGGTTGTTAACGATCTGAAGGGAGTTAGGGCCACCACAGTCATCCGAAACATCACCGGTAACACACTACGCTGTAATGGATTAAAATCTTGTAATGCCCGCAAGGTGCCCCTGCTCAAGAAGACACATGTACTGTATAGGCTCGTCTTAAGTTTGCCAGTGAACATCTGGGGCTGTACATGTGCGGATAATCGTCTTGTAGCCCATTCCTTGTCCCTGACGTCCTTTGCCCGTGGTGGTGGTGGAGAAGTTGGAATGGAAGACATTGATTCTGTGGACAGGTGTGCTTTATACACATCACGAATTGATATCAGGAGTATCTGAGATTGATTGATTGATTGTCTGTAATCTGTGTGCCAGTCTGTGGGAGCCAGAATTCTGGATGGGTTCTCTCAATGACATCCATCCATCCATCCATCCATTATCCAACCCGCTGTATCCTAACACAGGGTCACAGGGGTCTTCTGGAGCCAACACAGGGCGCAAGGCAGGAACAAATCCTGGGCAGGGCGCCAGCCAACCGCAGGGCACACACACATACACACCCACACTAGGGACAATTTAGGATCGCCAATATGCCTATCCTTCATGTCTTTGGACTGTGGGAGGAAACTGGAGCACCCGGAGGAAACGGAGAGAACATGCAAACTCCACGCAGGGAGGACATGGGAAGTGAACCCAGGTCTCCTTACTGCAAGGCAGCAGCACTACCACTGCGCCACCGTGCCGCCCCTCTCAATGACATGCAAATCAATTTATAACTTTTACGTCATGTGTTTTTTTCTGGATTTTTGCTTGATATTCTGTCTCTCGCCATTAACATGAAACTACTATAATAATTCGAGACTGTTCATTTCTCTGTAAGAGAGCAAATGTACACATTCAGCAGGGGATCAGTTACTTATTTCCTCCATTGTGTAAAGTCGCTGCGGTCGATGGCTCCTGTTCTCTCTTTCTCTTGGGTGGGTCTGTAATACTGGGGTGTTGTGCCGTGTCAGCCATTATGGTTGTGGTGAGAAGTCAAGTAGAATGACTCCTTTAACTGGCTAACTAGGAAGATTACAGTATGCGAGCTTTCAAGGCAACTCAGGCCCCTTCTAAGCGCTTTGAGTAGTGAGAAAAGCGCTATATAAATGCAAAGAATTATTATTATTATTATTCTTCAGGCGAGATTTTGTTTTATGTGTTTGATTTGTTCCATTTGTCTTCATTGTATGGAATGTTATCTGTTTCTAATTAAAATCAATAAAAATACAAAAAAACAAAAGAAACTGGAACCAGTCTGTAATCAGAGGGACAAAGGAATAATTCAAATATTCCATTTATAGTTTAACTTGTGGGGTCTGTAATAGAAACTCCCATTGTCTGTGCTCTAATATATTTAGACAAACATTTTAAAGTTGATGGCATGTTGTCACACCCACTGCACCACAGACCACCTGGATCTGTGACATGTCAGCACCACACTGGAACACTGTCGGATTTTGGCTGGAGTGCCAATCCTGTTGTCACCTTCTCACCAAGCTTCTTGCCAGTGGTCTTGTATCCCACTCCAGCTTTGTCCCTGATGTTCTTTGCCCGTGGTGGTGGTGGAGAGGTTGAAATGGAAGAAATTGACTCTGTGGACCTGCGGTGGGTTGGCACCCTGCCCAGGATTGGTTCGTGCCATGTGTTGGCTGGGATTGGCTCCAGCAGACCCCCGTGACCCTGTAGTTAGGATATAGCGGGTTGGATAATGGATGGATGGATGGATGGATGGATGGATGGATGGACTCTGTGGACAGGTGGTCTTTATACACATCACGAGCTGCGATTAGGATTATCTGGAATTGATTGATTGATTGATTGATTGATTGTAATCACCAATCTGTGGGAGTCAGAATTCTGGTTGGGTTGTAGGGGATGAAATCCTTATTTCTCTCAATGACATGCAAATCAATTTCAGTTGATATTCTGTCTCTCGCCATTAAAATGAAACTACTATAACAATTTGAGACTGTTCATTTCTCAGTAAGTGAGCAAACGTTCACATTCAGTAGGGGATCGAATACTTGTATGAGCAAGTCACTTCACTTGCCTGTGCTACAATTAGAAAAACAAAAGAAATGCCACCAGTCGTATCTCAGGTGTTGTAAGTCACCTCGTATAAGGGCATCAGACCAATAATTAGTAAAAAATATCAAGTTTTGAAATAGACTAAAAAAAGACTAGAAAGAGATCGCACAAAATATCACATGCTTTTTAAACCAAATTCTCTTTTCACCGCAGTTGAATCTCATGTCTCTCTTTTTTCTGTCTAAAGCTAATACTCCTAAAGAATTTTGGGAGAAACATCTGTGAGAAAAAGTTGATCCCTAAATGAAACATTAATGCCAAGTCTCATAGATCACCCTTTGAACATTAGAACATTAGAACACTCTAGATGAGAACAGGCCATTCAGCCCAACAAAGCTCGCCAGTCCTCTCCACTTATTTCTTCCTAAAAAACATCAAGTTGAGTTTTGAAAGTTCCTAAAGTCCTACTGTCTACCAAACGACTTGGTCGCTTATTCCAAGTGTCTGTCGTTCTTTGTGTAAAGGAAAACTTCCTAATGTTTGTGCGAAATTTACCCTTCACAAGTTTCCAACTGTGTCCCCGTGTTCTTGATGAACTCATTTTAAAATAACAGTCTCGATCCACTGGACTAATTCTCCTCATAATTTTAAACACTTCAGTCAGGTCTCCTCTTAATCTTCTTTTGCTTAAACTGTAAAGGCTCAGCTCTTTCAATCTTTCCTCATAACTCATTCCCTGTAGCCCTGGACTCATCCTAATCGCTCTTCTCTGGACCTTCTCTAGTGCTGTTATGTCCTTTTTGTAGCCTGGAGATCCAAACTGCATCCAGGACTCCAGATAAGGTCTCATCAGCATGTTATAAAGCTTGAGCAGAACCTCCTGTGACTTGAACTCCACACATCAGGGCACTATATAACCTGAGATGTCTCTTCTTAATCTTCTTTTCCATAAACTGCCAAGGCTCAGCTCTGTTAATCTTTCCTCATCACTCATCCCCTGTAGCCCTGGACTCATCCCAGTTGCTCTTCTCTGGACCTTCTCTAGTGCTGTTATGTCTTTTTTGTAGCCTGGAGACCCAAACTGCACCCAGGACTCCAAATGAGGCCTCACCAGTGTGTTATAAAGCTTGAGCAGAACCTCTTTGGACTTGTACGCCACACATCAAGGTGCTATATAACCTGACATTCTGTTTGCATTCTTAATGGCTTCTGAACACTGTCTGGACGTCAATAGCTTAGAGTCCACTACGACTCCTAAATCCTTCTCTTAAGGAGGACTCTCGATTTTCAGACCTCCCATTGTGTATTCAAACCTCACATTTTTAGCCCCTACATGTAACACTTTACATTTACTTAAAGATAAACTCCACACATCAAGGCGCTATATTACGTAACATCCCATTGGTATTTTTGATCACTTGTGTGCTCTGCCTACACATAGACAGTGACCAGTCCACTATGACTTCCAGGTCCTTCTCAGTGGAGACCCAAACTGCACCCAGGACTCCAGATGAGGCCTCACCAGTGTGTTATAAAGCTTGAGCAGAACCTCCTGTGACTTGAACTCCACACACCTGGGTGCTATATAACCTGACATGTCTCCTCTTAATCTTCTTTTCCATAAACTGCCAAGGCTCAGCTCTGTTAATCTTTCCTCATCACTCATCCCCTGTAGCCCTGGACTCATCCCAGTTGCTCTTCTCTGGACCTTCTCTAGTGCTGTTATGTCTTTTTTGTAGCCTGGAGACCCAAACTGCACCCAGGACCCCAGATGAGGCCTCACCAGTGTGTTATAAAGCTTGAGCAGAACCTCTTTGGACTTGTACTCCACACATCAAGGCGCTATATAACCTGACATTCTGTTTGCTTTCTTAATGGCTTCTGAACACTGTCTGGACGTCAATAGCTTAGAGTCCACCATGACTCCTAAATCCTTCTCTTAAGGAGGACTCTCGATTTTCAGACCTCCCATTGTGTATTCAAACCTCATATTTTTAGCTCCTACATGTAACACTTTACATTTACTTAAAGATAAACTCCCTTGACTTGTACTCCACACATCAAGGCGCTATATTACGTAACATCCCATTGGTATTTTTGATCACTTGTGTGCTCTGCCTACACATAGACAGTGACCAGTCCACTATGACTTCCAGGTCCTTCTCAGTGGAGACCCAAACTGCACCCAGGACTCCAGATGAGGCCTCACTAGTTTGTTATAAAGCTTCAGCAGAACCTCCTGTGACTTGTACTCTACACGTCAGGGCACTATATAACCTGTCATGTCTCCTCTTAATCTCCTTTTGCTTAAACTGTAAAGGCTCAGCTCTTTGAATCTTTCCTCATAACTCATTCCCTGTAACCCTGGACTTAGCCTTGTTGCTCTTCTCTGGACCTTCTCTTGTGCTGTTATGTCCTTTTTGTAGTCTGGAGACCAAAACTGCACTCAGGACTCCAGATGAGGTTTCACCAGTGCATTATAAAGGCTGAGCAGTAACATTTTCTTATGGGTTTGTTAAAAATGTCGAAATCACAATTTTTTCTTACCTTTGGGTCATGTATTCCAGAAAGTTCCTCATAGGTTTTTTCTCCAACCATCACGGCAGCCAGATTAGCCGTATATGTCGACAAACAAAATAAGCAGAATATGGCCCATAAGTTCATTAGAAATCTCCCGGTCCAACACTTTGGGGGTTTAATAGCAGCAGTCCTGCCAAACAAAATGGCATAACACACGTTGAGGGCCGAGGAGAACGAAAACACCTTCTTCCGGTTACGACCCCTCGGGGTCATTCCAAATGGACTTTTCCATTCGTAAAGTGTAAGAAATATGGCAGTGACATGCAAGGACACGAAAATCCCCAGCCACATGCTCCAATGTAAAGGCCACATAAAGGCACCGATGGGGGCAGCAGTATCTCTAGTCCTGACCAGAATTCCCAGACTCGTGGAAAAAAACGGGCTGGTAAAGTCAATAATCTGACTTCTTGCTGAGTTTATGCTGAAAGATGTTACAGCTAAGTGGGCCGCACCACTTATAAGATCCCCGACCAGTCCCGTCCAGCGACCGTTTTTGTAGGCACCGTATTTTCCATCGCCAACGATGTAGAGATTGAAATGAAAACCCATGTCCTCTGCCAGTTTTTCCAGCAAATCAATGCAATACCCATAGCAGCACTTCTTTAGCTCGATTGGCACAGTGTCATTAGCTCCCTGAAGGTTCTCAAACAGGTTCTCCAAAGCTGATGTGTCGTTGGTGAGAGGGTCAAGGCACAACTGGCCGGCTGGACAAAGCCCATCTTCATCCACCTCCCTGGTAAACACAAATGGGTGCTCCACGAGGGTTACGACCCTGAGGTTAAGCTGAGACGAATACCTGCCGTCACCCCCTCTCTGCTGCTGTTTCTTGTTCGGCCAGATCCCATAGTCCATCACAACTTTCCCTTCGTGCCAATTGCCAAGGCGCGTCCACATGGGGTTTCCTATGGGGTCATGCTGTAGGTTCCAGATGAAATAATGACTCTCTGAGTTGACCAAGGAGCCATTCATCACCTTGATGAAGCCGCTTACACCGTCGAAGGTTGTGTTGGATAGGAATCTGAAAAATCAAAAGAAACAGCATAGGGATAGATTAGGGTTAGGGTTAGGGTAACTACAGGGAGAAGGCAAGCAACATGGCACCTTTTAATGGCTAACTCAAGAGATTACAACATGCCTTAATCTATTGTAACAGCTCAACCCGGCTGGGACACCCACAGACAAGGGCGGACTGTCCATTAGGGCATTTGGGCAATGCCCGGTGGGCTACAGACTCTGGACTGGTCATGGGCCAGCCGTTTCATGAAATAAATTTTATGTACTGGTTACTGTTTGACATTAAAATTAATTTTCTAACCTATTAAACATTATCTGTCTGGTACTGCGATTTATATAGTCCTACAGTGCATCCGGAAAGTATTCCCAGCGCTTCATCACTTTTTCCACATTTTCTTATGTTACAGCCTTATTCCAAAATGGATTCTATTCATTTTTTTCCTCAGAATTCTACACACAACACCCCATAATGACAATGTGAAAAATGTTTACTTGAGGTTTTTGCAAATTTATTAAAAATAAAAAGCACATGTACATAAGTATTCACAGCCTTTGCCATGAAGCTCGAAATTGAGCTCAGGTGCATCCTGCTTCCCCTGATCATCCTTGAGATGTTTCTGCAGCTTCATTGGAGTCCACCTGTGGTCAATTCAGTTGACTGGACCTGATTTGGAAAGGCACACACCTGTC
The DNA here is from genome assembly GCF_900747795.2 of Erpetoichthys calabaricus. Classification (NCBI taxonomy): domain Eukaryota; kingdom Metazoa; phylum Chordata; class Cladistia; order Polypteriformes; family Polypteridae; genus Erpetoichthys; species Erpetoichthys calabaricus. Next base: position 5,109,756 of record NC_041400.2, read on the forward strand.
TATAGAAGTTCACAGAGTTGACAGTTCATGTCAGAGCACAAACCAAGCATGAAGTCAAAGGAATTGTCTGTAGACCTCTGAGACAGGATTGTCTCCAGGCACAAATCTGGGGAAGGTTACAGAAAAATTTCTGCTGCTTTGAAGGTCCTAATGAGCACAGTGGCCTCCATCATCCGTAAGTGGAAGAAGTTTGAAACCACCAGGACTCTTCCTAGAGCTGGCCAGCCATCTAAACTGAGCGATCGGGAGAGAAGGGCCTTAGTCAGGGAGGTGACCAAGACCCCGATGGTCACTCTGTCAGAGCTCCAGAGGTCCTCTGTGGAGAGAGGAGAACCTTCCAGAAGGACAACCATCTCTGCAGCAGTCCACCAATCAGGCCTGTATGGTAGAGTGGCCAGACGGAAGCCACTGCTTAGTAAAAGGCACATGGCAGCCCGCCTGGAGTTTGCCAAAAGGCACCTGAAGGACTCTCAGACCATGAGAAAGAAAATTCTCTGGTCTGATGAGACAAAGATTGAACTCTTTGGTGTGAATGTCAGGCGTCACATTTGGAGGAAACCAGGCACCGCTCATCACCAGGCCAATACCATCCCTACAGTGAAGCATGGTGGTGGCAGCATCATGCTGTGGGGATGTTTTTCAGTGGCAGGAACTGGGAGACTAGTCAGGATAAAGGGAAAGATGACTGCAGCAATGTACAGAGACATCCTGGATGAAAACCTGCTCCAGAGCGCTCTTGACCTCAGACTGGGGCGACGGTTCATCTTTCAGCAGGACAACGACCCTAAGCACACAGCCAAGATATCAAAGGAGTGGCTTCAGGACAACTCTGTGAATATCCTTGAGTGGCCCAGCCAGAGCCCAGACTTGAATCTGATTGAACATCTCTGGAGAGATCTTAAAATGGCTGTGCACCGACGCTTCCCATCCAACCTGATGGAGCTTGAGAGGTGCTGCAAAGAGGAATGGGCAAAACTGGCCAAGGATAGGTGTGCCAAGCTTGTGGCATCATATTCAACAAGACTTGAGGCTGGAATTGCTGCCAAAGGGGCATCGACAAAGTATTGAGCAAAGGCTGTGAATACTTATGGACATGGGATTTCTCAGCTTTTTTATTTTTAATAAATTTGCAAAAATCTCAAGTAAACTTTTTCCATGTTGTCATTATGGGGTGTTGTGTGTAGAATTCTGAGGAAAAAAATGAATTTAATCCATTTTGGAATAAGGCCGTAACATAACAAAATGTGGAAAAAGTGATGCGCTGTGAATACTCTCCGGATGCACTGTATATAATATACCGTATTACGTCAGTAATATGTTGTCAGTATACAGCGAAAAATTTGGTCAAAACTGCCTTTTTGCCAATTTCTGTTTCGATACCACTACATTTCGGTTACCATATACATTATTGCAATTAATTTTATCTCATATCTAGTATTTAAATTCTTCAGTACCAATACAACAACAGCAACAACATTTATTTCTAGAGCACATTTTCATGCAAACAATGTAGCTAAAAGTGCTTTACATGACAAAGAAAGAGAAAAAAGACGAAATAAATAATTAAAATTAGGGAACGCTAATTAACAAAGAATAAAAGTGAGGTCCGATGGCCAGGGAGGACAGAAAAAAGAAACATAAAAAAAACTCCAGACGGCTGGAGAACAAAAAATAAAGCTGCAGGGGTTCTGAAGCCACGAGACCACCAGACCAGCCCCCTCTAGGCATTCTATCTAACATAAATGACCTCAGTCAGTCCTCATTGTATTCAGGGTTCTCATGGAAGAATTTGATGATGATGGTCATTGGGACTTCTGGTCTTTAATACATCAATGTAAGGACATCACAGTGCTTTGATTAGGTGTTGGTGGAGCAGATCGCCACCACAGAAAACCGGAAAAAGAACAGAGGAGAAAGTAAAATAACAGTAAATAAAGTAAATAACGCTGGTCAACAAGCATTTTGCTACTGAGAGTCTTTCACCTTTACTTTAATAGGTTTCACTTGCTGACTCCAAATCTGAAAACTGTTTTCATCCAGCAGCACGTCCCGTTTTTTAGTTATGATGTTCCAGGGTGACTGGACAGTAAAGGTGGATAACCATTTTGATAAATACCGGTAATTCTACAAGGGATGCCGTTGAGATAAAAGAATTCGCCACATATTACTAACAGCTGTGAGCTGTTAGGCGTCATAGTTGACTTGACTCTATCAACTTCCAGACAGTGTTCAGAATCCATTAAGGAGGCGAACAGAATATCAGGTTATATAGCGCCTTGATGTGTGGAGTACAAGTCACAGGAGGATCTGCTCAAACTTTATAACACACTGGTGAAGCCTCATCTGGAGTCCTGGGTGCAGTTTTGGTGTCCGGCTACAAAAAGGGACATAACAGCACAAGAGAAAGTCCATAGAAGAGCAACTAGGCTGATTCCAGGGCTATAGGAATTGAGTTATGATTAAAGATTGAAGGAGTTAAAAGTTTTAATAGCTTAATGTCAGTAAATGTAAAGTGTTACACGTACGAAGTAAAAATGTGAGGTTTGAATACACAATGGGCGGTCGGAAAATCGAGAATCCACCTTATGAGAAGAATTTAGAAGTCGTAGTGGACTCAACATTATCAACTGCCAGACAGTGTTCAGAAGCCATTAAGGAGACTAACAGAATGTCAGGTTATATAGCGCCTTGATGTGTGGAGTACAAATCACAGGAGGTTCTGCTGAAGCTTTATAACATACTGGTGAAGCCTCATCTGGAGTCCTGGGTGCAGTTTTGGTCTCCGGCTACAAAAAGGACATAACAGCACTCGAGAAAGTCCAGAGAAGAGCCACTTGGCTGATTCCAGGGCTACAAGGGGATGAGTTATGATTAAAGAATGAAGGAGTTGAAAGTTTTAACAGCTTAATGTCAGTAAATGTAAAGTGTTACACGTAGGGAGTAAAAATGTGAGGTTTGAATACACAATGGGCGGTCAGAAAATCGAGAATCCACCTTATGAGAAAAATTTAGAAGTTGTAGTGGACTCGACATTATCAACTGCCAGACAGTGTTCAGAATCCATTAAGGAGACTAACAGAATGTCAGGTTATATAGCGCCTTGATGTGTGGAGTACAAGTCACAGGAGGTTCTGCTGAAGCTTTATTACACGCTGGTGAGGCCTCATCTGGAGTCCTGGGTGCAGTTTGGGTCTCCAGGCTACAAAAAGGACATAACAGCACTAGAGAAGGTCCAGAGAAGAGTGACGAGGCTCACTCCAAGGCTACAGGGGATGAATTAGGAGGAAAGATTAAAAGAGCTGAGTCTTTACAGTTTAATCAAAAGAAGATTAAGAGTTGACTAAAGCTGATTGAAGTGTTTAAAATTATGAATGGAATTAAACCAGTGGATCGGGACGGTGACTTCAAGAACACAGGGACACCGATGCAAACTTGTTAAATTCATTCTAACAGAGCCTGAGAGGATCTGCCAAGATAAACAGGGATAAACTGCCGTAAGTCCAGGTGTGCAAACCTTATCGAGACTTTCCCAAGATTAGACTTGAAGCTGGAATTGCTGCCAACCGAGGCTTCCACAAAACAATGAATTATGGGTCTGAAAGCTTCAGTTTTTCATTTTTAATAAATCTGCAAATATGTTTTCACTTTGTCAGTATGGATTATTGAGTAATGGGGGGGGGGGGTTAGAAATGGCAAAGTCATTCATTTATAATTAAATCTGCAACACAATAAAGTGTGCAGAAAAGGGATGGGGTCCTAATACTTTCTGAATCCACTGAAGGCTATTCAATTAAGAAAAGAGCAAACCTTCAAATTATCTCCACTGTTCCTCATGACAAGATTTTCTGAATTCTTTTCACAGACTAAACCCTCCCAAAAGGAGGTCATCACCCCCTCTAAACAAATAATATTTTTATCTTTTCCAACACTGCGTAAGGGAATAACATAACATAACAAGAAATAAAATGTGCTGGCCTTGTGGTCCGTAATCCTCACTCAAGGTAAAAAACCTTTTCTGAGATCAGATCTCATCTAGGCCGAAGGCAAACGAAAAAGAAACAAACTAACGGGATTTGCTTCCTGCCACCGCTATACTTGATTTTACTGTTAAGATATCCTCTTGTGTGTGGCAGACCACCAGAATTCAAATCCATCGCAATTTTCATTTCAAATGCACAGCCATTTTGTTAGGTCATCTTGTCTTTGCATTGCCAATCAATACACCTCAAGGATGGACAATTAAAGAAGCACATGTCAAGTTAAATCTGTCTGGCTTTTCTAAAGGATGTTTTAAAAAAGGAATAAAAACACTAACTTGCATAAGGTGCTGCTTTTCAATAAACAATAAATAGGATGCCTGAAGCCGTATGATGTTTCCTGCCTCGTGTCTGATGCTGACCGGATTGACACTTGTTCCTCTCAGAATCTTTTGAATACACATAAACATTCTTAACAAGAACAACTACCTTAATAAAAGGATAAGCGTCTGTGTGTCCATCCGGTTGCTAGGACATTGTCATTCCAACAGATGGTGCATCACAAACATTACCAGTGCTTTTATTTTACGGCATATAACAGAGAACTCTGCATTGCATTTTTCATTCCAACAGATGACGCATCACAAATATTAAGACTGCTTCTTACAAACCCCATACCAAAAGGTGTATAACAGAGAGATTAGCATGGAATGGTCCACTGGAAGCATTAACGCAGATTCCTTAAATTTGAACCTGTCTTAGGTGGGTAGCACCAGCTAGTTATTCCAGAAATACAAGACTGATATGCAGGTTAGGTGGACTGACGATTCTAAATTGTCTCTAGTGTGTGCTTGGTGTGTGGGTGTGTTTGTGTGTGTCCTGCGGTGGGTTGGAACCCTGCCCGGGATTGGTTAGTGTCTTGTGCCCTGTGTTGGCTGGGATTGGCTCCAGCAGACCCCCGTGACCCTGTGTTTGGATTCAGCGGGTTGGAAAATGGATGGATGGCAATGAAAAGTGAAATGCATATTTATTTATTTAGGAAGCTAAATGAAATGATGTCTATTATTTAACAAACTGTAAAGACTTAGCTCTTTTAATCTTTCCTCCTAATTCATCCCCTGTAGCCTTGGAATGAGCCTCGTCGCTCTTCTCTGGATGTTCTCTAGTGCTGTTATGTCCTTTTTGTAGCCTGGAGAACAAAACTGCACCCAGGACTCCAGATGAGGCCTCACCAGTGTGTTATAAAGCTTGAGCAGAACCTCCTGTGACTTGTACTCCACACATCAAGGCGCTATATAACCTGACATTCTGTTAGCCTTCTTAATGGATTCTGAACACTGTCTGGAAGTTGATAGTGTTGAGTCCACTAAGACTTCTAAATCCTTCTCATCAGGTCGATTCTCAATATTCAGACCTCCCATTGTGTAGTCAAATCTAACATTTTTGGCCCCTACATGTAATACTCTTGAAAAACTCTCTTGACTTGTACTCCACACATCAAGGCGCTATATAACCTAACATCCTATTAGATGTTTTGGTCACTTCTGTCCTCTGCTTACACACAGACAGTGACCAGTCCACTATGACTCCCAGTCCTTCTCAATGGAGACCAAAACTGCACCCAGGACTCCAGATGAGGCCTTACCAGTGTGTTATAAAGCTTCAGCAGAACCTCCTTGGACTTGAACTCCACATGTCAGGACGCTATATAACCTGACATGTCTCCTCTTAATCTTCTTTTCCATAAACTGCCAAGGCTCAGTTCTTACAATCATTCCTCCTAAATCATCCTCTTTATCCCTGCAGTCAGCCTAGTCGCTCTTCTCTAGACCTTCTCTTGTGCTGTTATGTCCTTTTTGTAGCCTGGAGACCCAAACTGCACCCAGGACTCCAGATGAGGCCTCACCAGTGTGTTATAAAGCTTGATCAGAACCTCCTGTGACTTGTACTGCACACCTCAAGGCGCTATATAACCTGACATTCTGTTAGCCTATTCAATGGCTTCTGATCTCTGTCCGGCAGTTGATCGTGTTGAGTCCACTACTAAGGACTCCTAAGTCCTTCTCATAAGGTGTTCGTTTGATTTTCAGACCTCCCATTGTGTATTCAAACTTCACATTTTTATTTCCTATTACCTGTCTCCCATGTTGTAGTGAAACAAAATAAAGTTTAAAAATTAATAAACAAACAGGTATTGCTAGCTTAGCGGAGGAGAGGTACACTTCAAAATGTGGCGAGAATGGAAGCTGGCATTTGAGTGAGGAGGCCCCACCCGGCTTCCCACTCCTGACGTCACGTTATCCTTTCCCCGCGGCCTGTATCCTCTGTCTCGGATTAGCGCAAATAAATCGCTTCTGTAAGAGAACTATGATACTTAGTACAATGAGAGAAGTCTCAAATTCAATCGGAACGTTCAACCAAATTATAGAAAAAAAACCCGATCTAAATCTGTTATGTAGTTCTCTCGTGAAAAGCGGACACACACATACACACAGATAGACAGACTTACAGATGTTGGATTTTATATACAGTGGAACCTCGGTTCACGACCATAATTCATTCCAAAACTCTGGTTGTAACCCGATTTGGTCGTGACCCGAAGTAATTTCCCCCCATAGGATTGTATGTAAACACAATTAATCCGTTCCAGATTGTACGACCTGTAAGTAAATATATTTTCATTAAAGATTTATAAGCACAAAAATAGTTAATTATACCATAGAATGCACAGTGTAATAGTAAACTAATGTAAAAACATTGAATAACATTGAGACAAACACCCAGGCTCCCTGCTCAGCTGCACGTGCTCTCTCTCTCTCTCTCAGTAGCACGTGAGCCTGTGCTCTCTCTCTCTCTCTCTCTCTCTCTCTCTCTCTCTCTCTCTCTCAGCAGCATGCGAGCCTGTGCTCACTCTCAGCTGCACGCGCTCTCTCTCTCTCTCTCTCTCTCAGCAGCATTCAAGCCTGTGTTCGCTCTCTCTCTCTTTCAGCAGCACGTGAGCCTATGCTCTCTCTCTCTCTCTCTCTCTCTCTCTCTCAGCAGCATTCAAGCCTGTGCTCTCTCTCTCTCTCTCAGTAGCACGTGAGCCTGTGCTCACTCTTGCTCTCTCTCTCTCTTAGCAGCACGTGAGCCTGTGCTCGCACTCTCTCTCTCTCTCTCTCTCTCTCAGCAGCATGCGAGCCTGTGCTCACTCTCAGCTGCACGCGCTCTCTCTCTCTCTCAGCAGCATTCAAGCCTGTGCTCGTTCTCTCTCTCTCAGCAGCACACGAGCCTGTGCTCCTCTCTCTCTCTCTCAGCATCATTGGAACCTGTGCTCACTCTCAGCTGCACGCGCTCTCTCTCTCTCTCTCTCTCAGCAGCATTCAAGCCTGTGTTCGCTCTCTCTCTCTTTCAGCAGCACGTGAGCCTATGCTCTCTCTCTCTCTCTCTCTCTCTCTCAGCAGCATTCAAGCCTGTGCTCTCTCTCTCTCTCTCAGCAGCACGTGAGCCCATGCTCTTTCTCTCTCTCTCTCTCTATCTCTCTCTCAGTAGCATGTGAGCCTGTGCTCGCTCTTGTTCTCTCTCTCTCTCAGCAGTATGCGAGCCTGTGCTCACTCTCAGCTGCACGCGCTCTCTCTCTTTCTCTCTCTCAGCAGCATTCAAGCCTGTGCTCTCTCTCTCTCTCTCTTTCAGCAGCACATGAGCCTATGCTCGCTCTCGCTCTCTCTGTCTCAGCTGCACCTACTTTATTTATTTAGTTATTTATTAAAACTGGCCTTTTTGATGGGAGCTGTGGACCCACTATACCACAGGAGGAAGCTGGATTGAGAGGAGGTTACAGTTTTAAGGGAGAGTCCCTCTGCATGATGCACCGTGAACAATGTACAGTACAGGGAGAGACTGAACGCGTGCGGAAATCATCGGTGCGCACAAACCGAAAGGGAAACTGGTTTGTTGGTATACTGAGTGTGTGGCCGTGAACAATTGCAAAAGTTTGGCGAACTTTTTGGTCGTAACCCGATTTGTACGTGTTCCGAGACATTCGTGAACCGAGGTTCCACTGTATAGAGAGATGTGTAATACTTTGAATTTACTGCCATTAAACTCCATTATCCACAAATCTGCCCAAGAGTGTCTGCTGTCCAAGTCCCTCTAATGATGACTCAACGTATTCTAGATGATCTGCCAATCCTGCTCTCTTGGTATCATCTGCAAACATAACCAGCTTGTTTTTTGTATTCTTATCCAAACAAATCATTACATAAAATTACAAATAGCAGCGGCCCCAGCACTGCCCCCTGCTGGACACCACTCTTAACATCACTCTGCACCATCACCATCACCCTCTGCTTCCTGTGTCTGAGCCAATCCTGCACCCATCCACACACCACACCCTGAACTGCCATGTCTTTTAGTTTGATGCCCACCCTTCTCATGTGGCACCTCATCAAGTGCTTTCTGAATGTCAAGTTAAATAATCTTCTATGCACCACTTTGCTTCCTCATAGAATTCCAGCATGTTAGTAAAACTTGACCCCCATCTTCTGAACTCCATGCTGACTGTTCAGTAAAACCGCTGTGCTTGCCATGTGCTCCTTAATCTTAACCTTAATAATATCTTCCATTAATTTACCTGTGATGCACATTAGCTTACTGGCCTGTAGTTATTTGGATTTGCCCGGTCACCCTTTTTCATATAACGGGATAATATTTGCCGTTTTCCAGTCCTTTGAAATTTCCTCAGTGTGGAGTAACCTCCTAAAAATATGCATCATGGGTTTATATCTGTACTCGCTAGCCTCCTTAGAAACTTGAGATTAAATATTATTTGGTCCTGGTGATTTGTTTGATTTCAGCCTATTTAATCACAGCTGCTCTTCTCCCTCTACAATTTCAAAATCTCTCAGTTCCCCCTTAGTAGTCCCTGTTACATGCTGGGTGTTTATCTTCTTCCTCACTTGTGAAGAACTCAGAAAAATACAACAATACAGAATCTGCTGTTTCACTGTCTGTTTTTTTTAACCCTTAAACTACTACATAATTGGGGGGTTAATGCACCCCCCCCCCCGGGACGCCAAATAATTTTTTGCTGCACTTTTTAAGGAAGCGTCACAATTCACCAAGAAAAAAGTGAAATTTTAATGGAACATGTAATTTTTTTTCATGCAAAGAGCATCACAATTACTGCAACACGGATCATTTTACACACCGCCAATGAACTGTAAAAACTATTTAAAAAAATACTGCAACAATCTCTTATGATACAGTGCATCCGAAAAGTATTCACAGCACATCACTTTTTCCACATTTTGTTATGTTACAGCCTTATTCCAAAATGGATTAAATTCATTTTTTTCCTCAGAATTCTACACACAACACCCCATAATGACAACGTGAAAAAAGTTTACTTGAGATTTTTGCAAATTTATTAAAAATAAAAAAATTGAGAAATCCCATGTCCATAAGTATTCACAGCCTTTGCTCAATACTTTGTCGATGCCCCTTTGGCAGCAATTCCAGCCTCAAGTCTTTTTGAATATGATGCCACAAGCTTGGCACACCTATCCTTGGCCAGTTTGACCCATTCCTCTTTGCAGCACCTCTCAAGCTCCATCAGGTTGGATGGGAAGCGTCGGTGCACAGCCATTTTAAGATCTCTCCAGAGATGTTCAATCGGATTCAAGTCTGGGCTCTGGCTGGGCCACTCAAGGACATTCACAGAGTTGTCCTGAAGCCACTCCTTTGATATCTTGGCTGTGTGCTTAGGGTTGTTGTCCTGCTGAAAGATGAACCGTCACCCCAGTCTGAGGTCAAGAGCGCTCTGGAGCAGGTTTTCATCCAGGATGTCTCCGTACATTGCTGCAGTCATCTTTCCCTTTATCCTGACTAGTCTGCCAGTCCCTGCCACTGAAAAACATCCCCACAGCATGATGCTGCCACCACCATGCTTCACTGTAGGGATGGTGCCTGGTTTCCTCCAAACGTGACGTCCGGCATTCACACTAAAGACTTCAATCTTTGTCTCATCAGACCAGAGAATTTTCTTTCTCATGGTCTGAGAGTCCTTCAGGTGCCTTTTGTCAAACTCCAGGCGGGCTGCCATGTGCCTTTTACTAAGGAGTGGCTTCCGTCTGGCCACTCTGCCACACAGGCCTGATTGGTGAATTGCTGCAGAGATGGTTGTCCTTCTGGAAGGTTCTCCTCTCTCCACAGAGGACCTCTGGAGCTCTGACAGAGTGACCATCGGGTTCTTGGTCACCTCCATGACTAAGGCCCTTCTCCCCCGATTGCTCAGTTTAGATGGCCGGCCAGCTCTAGGAAGAGTCTTGGTGGTTTCGAACTTCTTCCACTTACGGATGATGGAGGCCACTGTGCTCATTGGGACCTTCAGAGCAGCAGAAATGTTTCTGTAATCTTCCCCAGATTTGTGCCTCGAGACAATCCTGTCTCGGAGGTCTACAGACAATTCCTTTGACTTCATGCTTGGTTTGTGCTCTGACATGAACTGTCAACTGTGGGACCTTCTATAGACAGGTGTGTGCCTTTCCAAATCATGTCCAGTCAACTGAATTTACCACAGGTGGACTCCAATGAAGCTGCAGAAACATCTCAAGGATGATCAGGGGAAACAGGAGGCACCTGAGTTCAATTTTGAGCTTCATGGCAAAGGCTGTGAATACTTATGTACATGTGCTTTCTCAATTTTTATATTTTTAATAAATTTGCCAAAATCTCAAGTAAATCTTTTTCACGTTGTCATTATGGGGTGTTGTGTGTAGAATTCTGAGGAAAAAAATGAATGTAATCCATTTTGGAATAAGGCTGTAACATAACAAAATGTGGAAAAAGTGATGCGCTGTGAATACTTTCCGGATGCACTGTATGTACAAGGCGCAAGTGACGCCATTGATGAAATTCAGTAAATCACTGCGCTTGAACTGGCTGCCCACAAAGGCCAACGCTGATGCTAGCAGGCCAGTCGAGTGCAGTGGCTGAATCCCAGGGACAGTGATTCTGCAGTCCTGCAGGGGGCGCCAGTGGTCATGAGCTGGCTGCTCAATGAATTTACGGCATGGACTGATCAGCTACAGCGTGCTGGAAAATTACACTGGGAACCGACTATAATTGGTTGTGGCGTTCAACGAATGTACATCACTGAAAATACTCGGCTCCGGCGTGTTGGCAAATTACACTGGGAACTGAATAAAGCTGCTTGGGGCGGTTTAAGGGTTTAATTCCCCTTTGCTATTCCTGCTTCCCTTCACCTCCTTCTTGACTGATCTTTTACTACTTAAAGCAGAGGTTCTCAAACTGTGGGTGCGAATGTTGCCATATGTGGCATAATTTCGCTATTCGTAGGGAAATTTTAAGCTTGTAACGGTGTATCGGCAGCAAAAAATATAGGAATAAATTTTATTAGGGTTTCAAAAAAACGTTAAGGGGGGGCGCAATTAAAACTGTTATGAAAACTCGGGTTGCAAATACTTAAAGGCTGAGAAACGCTGACTTAAAGATTGAAAGAATCTCGTTGGGTCGTCTTTCGCCGTATCTGCTATTCTCCTCTCTAACTGTCTTTCTGCCTCCCTGATATCGTTCATAATGGTTGCCCTCATGTCCTCAAATGCCCAACGATTAGTATTGGAGTTATTAGTCTTATATGCCTTATTTGTGTTTTTTCCTTTGTGATATCTTTTTTATCTCTTACTTTCCCAGGGGGTTACTGAGTTTTTATTTTTATTTTTTTTTTATTATTTTCTACCGATTTCAATTTTCGGGATGTACCTGTCCTCCATTATATGCAAAATGTTTTAAAATCCATCCATCCAGCCATCCATTTTCCAACCTGCTGAATCCAAACACAGGGTCACGGGGGTCTGCTGGAGCCAATCCCAGCCAACACAGGGCACAAGGCAGGAACCAAACCCGGGTAGGGTGCCAACCCACCGCAGTGTTTTAAAATCTATCCCACTAACTCTTCCCATAAAAGCTTAACCCTCTTTGACTTTGCTGCATCTGCTCCAAAGTTTTCCCAACCAAAGTTAAACTTGACGGGTTTGGTCTTTCCTTCCATTCTCTTCCAAACCAAAGTAGGCCTGTAACTCAGCTAGTGAAAAAATGTATCTGAAAGAGGTTACCTGGAAAGGTACTGCCCTGAGGTAATGTTTCTTTCTTCGATGTCCATGCAGTTTGTAGTACTGGGAAGGAGTGCCAGCTCTGGGCGTACGTAAGAAGCTGTCCCCACCGCTCGTGCCACTAGTTCGAGGGCATCCTTCACAAAGTGTTCCGAAGCAGGTTCACTTGTAGTACCATGTGCCAACAGACCCATTGGCAGCCCTTCCGTCCTTAGCTCAACCACGTTCTGTGAATCCCCCAAAATCCAATGGCAGTCGGGCAACAGGGAGCCGTACCGAGTGACTACTTGAAACATTTTCCTGATATCCTTTATGTCACAGCCGTATGTCACGACGGCAGATGTGGTGTCTTTCAAAGATTCTAAATGCGATTGGACAGATGTGTTCAGGTCTGTGCTGGAGCGGTTGTTCGTGGTGATGTTGACGATAGATCCCAAGTGAAACTTGGAGTGGTTTCGTAAAAGAAATAAAAACTCGGAAATATCCCACTCCTGGCACAGAACAATGCTGACATCATACCAGTTGTTCATGGTAAGTAGGGAGAAAACAACGTTTGCCTGAGGAACGGGTGGATTTTGCAGACGCATCTGGAGATGAAGTGGATTCTACAGAAAGAGAGAGAGAAACAGGTGTAAACAAATGTAAGGAAACTGATTTCAGCCATTAGAAAATCGACCACCATTAATTCCCATAGGATTGAAAAAATTGAAAATGGGATCTCCTTAACATCTTTTGGGTTTCTCATAATCAATAATAAGATCAGAAAGTGTCACACGTGCGCATGGGAGGCAGCTAAAGGACCTGAATGAGAGTAATTCCATGCCAGACCAGGGGGTGGCAGTGTGCACTAACTCTCTCACTTCTCTGCAGACCAGTTACGGGAAATTCCACATGGCTCTGATGATGTCACTCCCAAGGGTCTCCTCCTGACTTGAGATCTCACACAGGGGGCTCAGATTTTCTAAGTAGTGTCCTATAGTACAATTTGAAAGTATTTGCATTGTATATAGTATTTGTATAAAGTATCTGTTCTGTGCCATACTGAATAGCCTGTCATCCCAACATGAATGGAGGGTGGTTCGCTTTGCCAGGATGGAAGGCCTAAATGGGAGAACATGAATTTACTTTAATTCCATCCGGGTTGGTTGTCTGTACCTTTCCCAGAAGGACAGAAATTTGTGTCTGGTGGTTGGGGATCTTTGCTGCCCCCTAAAGTCCCTAATTGCCACAGACGCAGTTCTGTCCTGTTCTGTTTTGTTTCATACCAAATCTTGACATGTTTTTCTCAACGTTCCAGATAATAAATTACAATGCAAAGCTCCTCTCTGCTCCCTTCCACACTTCAGTGAGTGCCATCTGCTGCTTTCTGACTCAATTACACAATTCCACAATTAAGAGTGGAAATGTTCACAATGCAATTAACGAAGATCATCGTCGGACTATTGAAGAGATTTCCAAATCGACTTGTGTGTCTTGGGAGTTCTTGCCACCCTCTCTACTCGCCTGATCTTGTTCCCGCATATGAAAAAAGAATTCAAAGGAAAGCGTCTTTGTACCGTGGATTGAAGAGGTGAATTCCAAAACCTGCTTAGTACATTTTTTGGTGAACTTTAGGTGAAGCATGGTTGTGACTCATCAAAGGGTTGGCTATGTGCTTGGCATTGAAGTGGGCTTCAAAACCTGCTAAGTACCAAAATATAGTGCTATAAATTTTGATGTGACTTTCAAAACCTGTTAAATACATAACCAGCTTAGTTCCAAAAGCTGCTAAGTACACCAACATAAACAGAAAGACCACGTATTCGGGTGACGTTTGTAGTCACACTATTGTGAAACGTGGCAGCAAAATAAAAAAACTTGTCAGCTGACCCACTTCCACTGAATTGTTGTGTTAATCCAGCAAAAGCAAAGGATGTCAAAATGCATCCATCCATCCATCCTCTTCCGCTTGTGGTCTTTGTCCATCCATCCATCCTCTTTTATTTTGTTCTTAATTTTGCCTTATACAATTTCTTGTATTAGAAATTTGTTAGTTTTCGCATACCCCTTGGGGTCAGAGCGCAGGGTCAGCCATTGTACGGCGCCCCTGGAGGAATTACAGGTTAAGGGTCTTGCTCAAGGGCCCAGCAGAGTAGGATCTCTTTTATCAGTGACGGGGATTCGAACCGGCAACCTTCTGGACACCCGCACAGATCCTTAGCCTCAGAGCCACCACTTCCGCTTATCCGAGATCGGGTCGCAGGGGCAGCAGCTTGAACAGAGATGCCCAAACTTCCCTCTCCCCGGCCAATTCTTCTAGCTCTTCCGGGAGAATCCCGAGGCGTTCCCAGGCCAGCCGAGAGACATAGTCCCTCCAGCGTGTCCTGTGGTCTTCCCCGTGGAACACCTCACCAGGGAGGCATCCAGGAGGCATCCTGATCAGATGCCCGAGCCACCTCAACTGACTCCTCTCGATGCGGAGGAGCAGCGGCTCTACTCTGAGCTCCTCCCAGATGATTGAGCTTCTCACCCTATCTTTAAGGGAAATGTTGAAATGTTGCTTAGCAAAATGGGAGTCAATATGGACAATCCGCAATCAGAAAAAGTTAGAGTTCTACCTCCCAATCATTGGAACAGCTAACAAAAACATTAAACCAATGGCAGACAGTGATACCGAAATATATGAAGAAGACGATGTAGAATACATCTATTCACATTCTAGAGATTGCTTATAACTTTTTTAATTTACTATTTAAACAATGCTTAACAGGAATTCGTGACTTTTAGCATTACTTTTTAGCTAAATAGTTTAGAGACTAAAAGCTCTGTATCTCATATATAATAAAAATATTTCAAGATCCAGAGCACTTTTGATGAAAGTTTCTATAGGTTTATGGAATAGCATTTATTTAGCGTCAAAACCTGCTAAATACTTTTTTTCCTATTTTTTACAAAAATGTACAATATTCAGATTTCAGAGATGTCCAGCAATTAACCTTAAGTAATGTAACAACCAACATTCTGCAAAAAGAATTTTAAAAATATCATTTCGAATACTTAAAAATTATTTTTCTCCTTTTCACAAAAAGTTGTCTCCTGTACTTAGCTGATTTTGCAACTCAGCTCTTCAATCGCTGCAGGCCTTCAGCAATTCCAAAAATGTTTTCACTGGTGGGAAAACCATTGGGACAAGTGCATTCATTCACATGGAGAGTACTTTGAAGGAGACTAAAGTTTCAGTAAGCAAAAATGATTAAAACTATTTTTTATTTTTGAATTATCGTTGTATTTTCCTCTACTTACTCTACTTACCTGTTTTCTTCAAGGGTAAGTGTACTCGTCAAGTTCGTTATCGGGTTGGTCTACTGTTGCACTTTAAGATTAACACACTCATACATAGATATACGCAGACACAGAGACCCTAAACCACAACAGTGCCCCATGAATGACACACACACACACACACAGCTGGTTAATCTCTAGCACTTTAAACCACACAAGTGCCTTAGGAATAACACAGCCTGTCACTCTCTCAGCACTTCAAGAGACTTACTTATTATTGGTACGAACAACATTCAATGTTTTAATGATATCTCAGACCTAAATATTACTTTTGGTCTACAAGAATACATTTAAACATACAAAAGCTCATCACTCTTGACTATAGGCCATTTATCAGCCAAGAATGCCTTACTTTATGTACTGTTCCCTGCTTTTGGGTGGAGCTCTCACCCTCAGCCTTAATAAACCTCGCAGCACAGAGCGTATGGAAAACCTCCCGCCGCACCAGGTGCTCTAAGAAATCTACATTATTACTTCAATCACTCTAGACATCAAGACAAAGCATAGAAAGTTAAAAGCCTCATGGTATTTATTAGAGGAATAATAATAATATTAGTGGAACAAAGAAAAATAGAAAATAGGACTGATAGTAAGGTCTGGATATATGTAGCCTTTAGAAAAAGTTTACAAAAAAGTGAAAGATGTCAAGGATGAATGTCACAGGTGGCTTGTGTTCTCGCACTCATAGTTATTCATTAGATGCTTTTCTGATGATCAGATGGAAACGGCCACCCATTGACGTCGCTCTGTTCTCTTCTGACGTTTTCGTTCCTTCTTCTTCTTCCCCCCTGTATCACTCCTCAGACGAGGCATATTTATTCTAAAGTTCTACTGGGGGTTTTTACAAGATGTGATTGTTAGATAGGGCGGCACGGTGGCGCAGTGGGTAGCGCTGCTGCCTCGCAGTTGAGATACCTGGGGACCTGGGTTCACTTCCCGGGTCCTCCCTGCGTGGAGTTTGCATGTTCTCCCTGTGTCTGCGTGGGTTTCCTCCGGGCGCTCCGGTTTCCTCCCACAGTCCAAAGACATGCAGGTTAGGTGGATTGGCGATTCTAAATTGGCCCTAGTGTCTGCTTGGTGTGTGGGTGTGTTTGTGTGTGTCCTGCAGTAGGTTGGCACCCTGCCCAGGATTGGTTCCTGCCTTGTGCCCTGTGTTGGCTGGGATTGGCTCCAGCAGACCCCCGTGACCCTGTGTTCGGATTCAGCGGGTTGGAAAATGGATGGATGGATGGATTGTTAGATATTCTGATTAACTGGCTGTCGATATAATGAATGAATTTATTTGTTCGTTTTCCCAAACAATAAAACTTTTTTTGATGTTGTCTGAGGGATCGGCTAGGTCTTCCTTTCCCAGGCTGTAAAATAATTAGATGTCCATCCTTTCTCGGGTTATAAAGTAATTGATAACCTGAGCCACCAGCATGTCTTCCTTTCTTTGTTGGAACAGCTGTTTTAAAAGTGAGGTATAACTGGGAAGAAGACATGCTTTGATTTGTCCTGAATGTAGTTCATCTGTTGTCTTGTCTTCAACAAAATATAATGGAAATATAAACCAAAATGTACAGATTTTGTACCTATAATCAGAATATAAGTTTAATATGTCACTGTGCTCTGTGCAAATACGCGTATTTTATATCTGCTTTTCTTTTATTTCTACTCACATGCACAGCTGAGCCAGATTTAGTACAGGGGTCCAGCATTTAGAACTGCTAGGCAAAGCATTTTAAGACAAGACAAGTTAAGGACAACTGCGAAATGGGCAACGTGCACTATTTCTGTGTGTAAAACTCAGCATGAAATTGAATTCTTTCTTTGCCTTGTTTGGAATTGTATTATTCACCTAAGTGGGGGCCTGCACATGGAGAAAGGGTATAAAGCCTTGGAACATTGCCCGGCACACCTTTGAAGCTGACAGATGGATGGGAGACACCCTCATCCAATCCGGAAAATCCTTCCAACGCAGTGACAAAGATGACAGACTCTATACATCGGGCCCCAACTTCGATGACGATCTTGTCATGGCTTCCTCGTCTGTTATGCTGCGTAAACCGCCATTAAAGTGGGCTAAGCTATTTCTCCTATGTGATTTCTTACAGCCGTGTCACTAAAGGAGGGATATCGCCTTTTTATATTATATCTGTATAGTTTTTGGATTATGTAACATGCCGCAATTACAAAAGAACTTATTCAAACAAGGGAGCCAGACCCCACTACTGGATACAGTACCCCACAATAATTTTCAATTCCAGTTATTCATGGATGCCGCAATCAAACCCACAATGCTATTAAAAAAAAATACAAAAATCAGTTCAATCCAAAAAATCCACTTCATCACAGAAAGTTAAGATTCATTCAACACTAAAATCCCACCCTCACCCCCTTACAGAAGACTAATTAGCAATGAAAGGTCCATTTTATTTTACTTCTTCATATTGATTAAAGCAACAGGAGTTAAACAGAAATGCTGGCAGGCGCCCAGCAGATTTATTTTCAAATGACGTTAATGAAATCAGGCCAGATGGTAAAGAAGCTCTGCAAAGTGCCACCCAAATAAAACAAAGTTTTTACAAGTTGAAGGTGGGCATAAGACAACACTTTGCCATCGGAGCATATTAGGATTCTTTTTTTCTGTGATTTTTTAATAAATTTGCAAACCTTTCTGAAAATATGTTTCCACTTTGTCATTATGGGATACCTTCACCCTGTCCAGGGTTTGTTCCTGCTTTGCTAGTCTGGGAAAGGCTCCGACAGACCCCTGTAACCCCCAAAACGGGTTAGATAGGACTGCCAGATGTCCCTTATATACGGGACATGTCCCATATTTGATAATTTTGACCCTTGTCCCGTACTGACCTGTCAGGGACACTCAAAATTCCCATATTTAGTTCATTTTCAAATTTCGTAATAATAATCTACTTTTACTACCTTCTTACGATACTTAGTTGTAACTTTATAAGTAATTACACTTTCTTTTCTCAGATTCTCTTAATGAAAATAACCCAAATGTAACGAGGAAACGCGTGTTTGCTGCCTGTTTGTAACTTGTTCAGTTGCTGTGGTTGGCTGAGGACAGCGACACTGTCATTGTTTTGCTCTCCTGCTGCGCTGCTGTGCAGTTCTGGATCAGCATTGCAACATACAGCATCAACAAAGTGTGTTCTTACTACTTGCCACAGCCCACTTTTTTTCTAACTGCCTGTATTAAATAATAATAATATTTAAATAATAATAACATTTCTCTGTTGTCTATATTATATATGTATACTAATGCTCTGTGCAAGAGAGGACAGAGCCGACTATAATTCCTTAGAAGGCTGGTGTCCTTCAACATCTGCAATAAGATGCTGCAGATGTTCTATCAGACGGTTGTGATGAACGCCTTCTTCTACGCGGTGGTGTGCTGGGGAGGCAGCATAAAGAAGAAGGACACCTCATGCCTGGACAAACTGGTGAAGAAGGCAGGCTCTATTGTTAATGATTATGATTAATTAATGATATTAGAAATAACATAGTATATCTCCCCAACACTAAGGATCCCCCTAAACCCCAGTACCCCATAATAAACAAATTAAAGTCTTTCACTAGGATAGATTTACCTGATTTACATAAAATAATTTCTCAAATGAAACCCTCCACCTGTGCCCTTGACCCAATACCAACAAATTTTTTCAAAGAAGTATCGGGCGTGCTAATTGATAATGTTCTTGACATAGTAAACTCGTCATTAGATACGGGGGTCTTCCCAGACTGTCTTAAGACTGCGGTAGTTAAACCCCTACTTAAGAAAAATAATCTCGAACCCTCTGCTCTTGAAAATTATAGACCCATCTCTAACCTGCCTTTCTTAAGTAAAATTCTAGAGAAGGCAGTCATTATACAGTTAAATGAGCACCTCAATAAACCTGCTATTCTTGATAAATTTCAGTCAGGTTTTAGAACAAATCACAGCACAGAAACTGCACTCGTTAAAGTAGTAAATGACTTGCGGGTAAATGCAGACAGAGGCCATTTATCTGTTCTCATCCTCTTAGATTTGAGTGCCGCATTTGACACCATTGATCATAATATTCTTAAGAATCGCCTTAGTCAATGGGTGGGCCTCTCTGGCAGTGTCTTAAATTGGTTTGAATCCTACCTGGCAGGGAGAAAATTCTTTGTTAGTTGTGGTAATTATAACTCAAAGACACATGATATTCTATATGGTGTTCCACAAGGCTCTATCCTGGGTCCACTGCTCTTCTCAATCTACATGCTTCCATTAGGTCAGATTACCTCAGGGCACAACGTGAGCTACCACAGCTATGCTGATGACACACAGCTGTATTTATCAATAGCACCTGATGACCCCAAATCTCTTGATTCGCTAACACAATGTCTAACTTGTATCTCAGAATGGATGAATAGTAACTTTCTCAAATTAAATAAAGAAAAAACCGAAATCTTAGTGATTGGCAATAATGGATACAATGAGGCTATTAGAAATAAACTGGATGCATTAGGATTAAAAGTCAAATTGGAGGTAAAAAGCTTAGGGGTAACCGTTGATTGTAATCTGAATTTTAAATCGCATATTAATCAGATCACTAGGACAGCATTTTTTCACCTAAGAAACATAGCAAAAGTTAGACCTCTTATATCATCAAAAGATGCAGAGAAATTAGTTCACGCGTTTGTTTTCAGTCGACTAGATTACTGTAACGCACTCCTCTCAGGACTACCCAAAAAAAGACATCAATCGTTTGCAACTAGTGCAGAATGCAGCTGCTAGAATCCTTACCAGGAAAAGAAAATCCGAACACATTTCTCCAGTTTTGATGTCACTACACTGGTTACCTGTGTCATTCAGAATTGACTTTAAAATTCTGCTTATGGTTTATAAAGCTTTAAATAATCTCGCCCCGTCTTATATATCGGAATGTCTGACATCTTATATTCCAAATCGTAACCTCAGATCCTCAACTGAGTGTCTCCTTAGAATTCCAAGAGCAAAACTTAAAAGAAGTGGTGAGGCGGCCTTCTGCTGTTATGCACCTAAAATCTGGAATAGCCTGCCAGTAGGAATTCGCCAGGCTAATACAGTGGAGCACTTTAAAAAACTACTGAAAACACATTATTTTAACATGGCCTTCTCATAACTTCACTGTAAGTTAATCCTGATACTCTGTATATCTAATTCATTATAATAACTATTCATTCAAAATCTGTACTAACCCCTACTCTCTCTTCTGTTTCCTTTTCCGATGTCCTGTTGGTGGTGGCGTGCGCCACCACCATCTACCCAAAGCACCATGATGTTCCAACAATGATGGATGGATTAAAAGCCAGAAGTCTGTATGACCATCAGCATCAAGTGACTCCGTGAAAAACCCGAACTACAAAGAGGACTATTTCATTTATGTTAGGTAGAATGCCCAAAGGGGACTGGGCGGTCTCGTGGCCTGGAACCCCTACAGATTTTATTTTTTTCTCCAGCCTTCTGGAGTTTTTTTTTTTTTTTTTCTGTCCACCCTGGCCATCGGACCTTACTCCTTTCTATGTTAATTAATGTTGTCTTATTTTAATTTCTTATTTTGTCTTTTATTTTTCTTCTCTCCATTATGTAAAGCACTTTGAGCTACTTTTTGTATGAAAATGTACTATATAAATAAATGTTGTTGTTGTTGTTGTTATTGTTGGCATGGAGCTGGACAGTTTAACATCCGTGGCAGAGCGACGGGCGCTGAGCAGACTCCTGTCAATCATGGAGAATCCACTGCATCCACTGAACAGGATCATCTCCAGACAGAGGAGCAGCTTCAGCGACAGACTGCTGTCACCGTCCTGCTCCACTGACGGACTGAGGAGATCGTTCCTCCATCACACTATGCGACTCTTCAATTCCACCCTGGGGGGTAAACATTATATAAAGTTATTGACTGTTGTACCTGCATTGTTATCACTCTTTAATTTAATATTGTTTTTTATCATTATGCTGCTGCTGGAGTATGTGAATTTCCCCTTGGGATTAATAAAGTATCTATCTATTGTGAAAGAATATTTAGAATTAAGGTGCATCAGTCTTTCCAAATAATAAAAGTATGATGCTAATAGAACTATAAGAAGCATGACACTTATATATTAAATAAGAATGTGCTAAAGCCAACTGAACAAATTTAATCTAATGCAGATTCTAAAGCTATAAGAATATAATTTATTTATAACTAATGTAATGTACTGAACTAACCTTTATGTAACCCTTGATATTTTTTGAGCAATGTGCGTGAAAAAAAAAGCATAAGGAAGTGAGCATTGTCTAAAACTGCTGAGTTGCACACACCCTATAAACATTAGGACAAAACTTGCTATAACTGGTCTTATGTACGTGTAAGTTATCAGAAGTGTGTTTCCTAAAATTGTGAAAATACTGACCACTCTTTATCTGTAAAAACACTGTGAGCTCCTGCATGTTGCAATCCAGGGTGTGACCACAAGCTAGAAAGAACTATGTATGACCTCAAAATGAACTGCCGCGTTTCTTTTTTTGTTCTTGTCAACGAACTTGAGTATTAAAGGAAGTCTTGGCTTCCTACTAGCAGGCTGATGGTTATCTTAAATTGGTGTTTAATGTCTCCCGTTGTTTTTCTGACTGCAGCATCCACACTATCTATCTATCTATCTATCTATCTATCTATCTATCTATCTATCTATCTATCTATCTATCTATCTATCTATCTATCTATCTATCTATCTATCTATCTATCTATCTATCTATCTATCTATCTATCTATCTATCTATCTATCTATCTATCTATTAAATAAATATTGGACTTCACCCAGGGACGTCTGCTATTTGTGGGTGGCCACCCCGAAGTAATAATCAGGGTGACGAATGCCCGAGAAGACGCCAGGGGCTGGTGTTCTCCGGGTGCTCCCGTTTGGTGAGTCGGACTCGTGAGTGAGTTTCTTTGTGATAGCCAGCAGAGAAGCCGTTTACTGTTGTGTTTCCTCAGGCCATCCTACAGTAGGAACTGAACTGCAGTTTTCTTCTCCGTATACAGTACTGTGCAAAAGTTTTAGGCAGGTGTGAAAAAATGCTGTAAACAAAGAATGCTTTCCAAAATGGAAGTGTTAATCATTTATTTTCATCAATCAACAAAATGCAGTGAATGAACAAAAGAGAAATCTAAATCAAATCAATATTTGGTGTGACCATCCTTTGCCTTCAAAACAGCATCAATTCTTCTAGGTACACTTGCACACAGTTTTTGAAGGAACTCGGCTGGTAGGTTGTTCCAAACATCTTGGAGAACTAACCCCAGATCTTCTGTGGATGTAGGCTTCCTCACATCCTTCTGTCTCTTCATGTAATCCCAGACACACTCGATGATGTTGAGATCAGGGCTCTGTGGGGGCCATACCATCACTTCCAGGTCTTCTTGTTGTTCTTTATGCTGAAGATAGTTCTTAATGACTTTGGCTGTATGTTTGGGGTCGTTGTCCTGCTGCAGAATAAATTTGGGGCCAATCATACGCCTCCCTGATGGTATTGCATGATGGATAAGTATCTGCCTGTATTTCTCAGCATTGAGAACACCATTAATCCTGACCAAATCTCCAACTCCATTTGCAGAAATGCAGCCCCAAACATTCAAGGAACCTCCACCATGCTTCACTGTTGCCTGCAGACACTCATTATTGTACCGCTCTCCAGCCCTTCGACGAACAAACTGCCTTCTGCTACAGCCAAATATTTCAAATTTAGTTTATCAGTCCAGAGCACCTGCTGCCATTTTTCTGCACCCCAGTTCCTATGTTTCTGTGCATACTTGAGTCGCTTGGCCTTGTTTCCACGTCGGAGGTATGGCTTTTTGGCTGCAACTCTTCCATGAAGACCACTTCTGGCCAGACTTCTCCAGACAGTAGATGGGTGTACCTGGGTCCCACTGGTTTCTGCCAGTTCTGAGCTGATGGCACTGCTGGACATCTTCCAATTTCGAAGGGTAATAAGCTTGATGTGTCTTTCATCTGCTGCACTAAGTTTCCTTGGCCGACCACTGCGTCTACGATCCTCAAAGTTGCCCGTTTCTTTGTGCTTCTTGAAAAGAGCTTGAACAGCACATCTTGAAACCCCAGTCTGCTTTGAAATCTTTGTCTGGGAGAGACCTTGCTGATGCAGTAGAACTACCTTGTGTCTTGTTGCTGTGCTCAATCTTGCCATGACATGAAACTGTCTTCCACAACCTCACCTTGGTAGCAGAGTTTGGCTGTTCCTCACCCAGTTTGAAGCTGTTTCTGTTTCAGTTAATCACTGTGTTTCAACCTACGTGTGACATTGATGATCATTAGCACCTGTTTGGTAGAATTGGTTGATCAGACACCTGACTAGAATCCTACAAAATCCCTGACTTTGTGCAAGTGGACCGATAAGAATTGATGCTGGTTTGAAGGCAAAAGGTAGGAACACCAAATATTGATTTGATTTAGATTTGTCTTTTGTTCGCTCACTTTGCATTTTGTAAATTGATAACAATAAACAATCATTATTTATATTTCTGAAAGCATTCTTTGTTTACAGCATTTTTTCACACCTACCTAAAACTTTTGCACAGTACTGTATATGGACTTCGTTAAATCTTTCTTTTTGCTTTCTCTGAGAACAGTACAGACAAGAGGGGCCGAGGACCAAATATGGTAATGCTATTTTATCCTTCAAATATCGTCCACTTCCCTCTCGAGTGGTGAAGTGAAGGAATCGCATTCCCGCATCGGGCAATTGCTACAATTTATATATCCAGACTTTGCTATACATGTGCTTTTCTCTACTGGTATTACTCTGCTCTACTCTACTGGTAAATTTCTGAGAGCGCCTGGAGCAGTAAGGAAGTGCCATGTGATTCGAGCTGCAGACAAAGAGCTCTACGTTTAATAGTACATTAAAGTAAAACATTCACTGGTTGATAAACGACCTCTAGCCAGGGATGTTGAGCTTTTGTATGTCTGAATATATTCTTGGAGACAAAAGGTAATATTTAGAGCTGAGATTTAGCTAAGACATAACACTTTGTTCGTGCGTACGATAAGTAAGTTTCTTGGAGTACTAGGGAGAGCGAACTGTGTATGTGGTATTCATAAAATACTTGCGTGGGTTAAAGTGCTAGGGAATAACGTGCTGTGTAAACGTCGTCCATACGGTAATTGTGTTGTTAGGGTCTGTTTATCTATTGTGAGGGATTGCCGGCCATATATCCTGGCCAACAACCCCAAGCCACCAGATGGAGCCATCCCTACAACATGGAAGGGCCCCGAATTCCAGCAGGGCATCATGGAACTTGGAGTCTTTCATCACAGCCTTGCTGGATACCATGGGGGCCACCGGAGGACGCTGCAGGGAGGCCCAGGGACTTCAATTTTCCATATAGCCCGGAAGTAATTCACAATCGCAGAAACGGAAGAAGTGATATACTTCCGGGCTGAAGAAAAGAAGACTTTTGATCTGACCCAGAAGTGCTAGGAATCACATGGACTAGGGGGGATTGGAAGCACTTCCGAGTCAAAGACTTTAAAAGGACTCTGGGAAATCCCAGCAGTGAGCCGAGTTGGGAGGAAGGGTGACTGAGCTGCTGGGAGTGGAGGATTGTGATTATTGAGAATTGTGTTTATTGTTTATTAGAATATTGTGGAGTAGGGTGCTTGGTGCACATAATTATTATAAAATAAATAATTATTGGACTTTTATCTGGTGTTTGGCATCTGATCTGAGGGTTCAAGGGTGCGAGAGTGCCCCTATCTGTCACACTATGTATGTGTGTGTTAGTAGACCAACCCAGTAACGAACTTGACAAGTACCTTTTAAGAAAATGGGGAAAGGGTAAGTAGAGGGAAATATCACGATAATACAGCAAATGACTGATTGACTGACTGACATTATAGATAGATAGAGAGATAGATAGATAGATAGATAGATAGATAGATAGATAGATAGATAGATAGATAGATAGATGTGAAAGGCACTATATAATAGATAGATAGATAGATAGATAGATAGATAGATAGATAGATAGATAGATAGATAGATAGATAGATAGATAGATAGATAGATAGATAGATAATGTGAAAGGTGCTATATAATAGATAGATAGATAGATAGATAGATAGATAGATAGATAGATAGATAGATAGATAGATAGATAGATAGATAGATAGATAGATAGATAATGTGAAAGGTGCTATATAATAGATAGATAGATAGATAGATAGATAGATAGATAGATAGATAGATAGATAGATAGATAGATAGATAGATAGATAGATAATGTGAAAGGTGCTATATAATAGATAGATAGATAGATAGATAGATAGATAGATAGATAGATAGATAGATAGATATTATGGGATGTTGAGTGTAGATGGAAGGGCAATAATGGCAAATGTATCCATTAAAAACACACGTAATGAAACAAATGTAAATTATTTTTGTGAGGAATAAATGTTATCCAATCAATGGCTAATAAGTAAACACTAACTGAAAGTGAAATGTTCTGCTTTGTGACGCCACACTCATTTTTCATTCTTATTTCAGATGCCCACCGTCCTCTATTTAGAAGTGTTTCCCACAAATCTACTCGTATTTGGTGCTGCAGCCCCGAAGGCAGTTTACAGGGCTGACTCAAAGGTGAGGCCCACATACTGATCTCCTACTACGAGTCCACCTGGAGTTACCCCCAATTTTTCTTATTTACCCCAAAAATGTGAATGTCCCCTTGGGATTAATAAAGTATCTATCTATCTATCTATCTATCTATCTATCTATCTATCTATCTATCTATCTATCTATCTATCTATCTATCTATCTATCTATCTATCTATCTATCTATCTATCTATCTATCTATCTATCTATCTATCTATCTATCTAACCTTTAAAACCTCACAAAAGGTCTCACCAAGAACTGCAATGGTCGCTCTAACAGAGCTTCAGAAGTCCTCTGCTCCAATGGGAGAACCTGTGAGGAGGATGACCACCTCAGCAGCACCTCCAACAATCAGAAGAGTGGCTTACATGGAAGTCACTTCTTTGAGAAATAGCATTTAAAGGACTCTGAGAGCATCTGAAGAGATGAAAAATTAAACTCTTTAGGCAAAACTCCAAACATTATATCTGGCAAAAAAAAAAATAAAAACAGGCACAGCTCATGGACTGCCTGAAACCATCATGGTGGTGGCAGCATTGTTCGGAGGTGTGCAAAGCTTGTAGAGATTTGGCCAAGGAGACTCCAGGCAACCAAAGGTGATTCTTCAAAGTGCTGAATTAAGGGTCTGAATAACTCTTGGAATGAGAGTGCTTTTACAATGTGCTTTTACTTTGTCATTATGGGTTATTAAGAGTGCAGGCAGGGTGGAATGGGTGGAGAAGAGTGTCAGGAGTAATTTGTGACAGACGGATATCAGCAAGAGTGAAAGGGAAGGTCTACAGGAGTGAGACCAGCTATATGATATATGGGCTGGAGATGGTGGCACTGACCAGAAAGCAGGAGGTGGAGAGGGAAGTAGCAGAGTTAAAGATTTGCATTGGGTGTGATGAGGATGGACAGGATTAGAAATGAGGACATTAGAAGGTCAGTTGAGACTGGGAGACAAAGTCAGAAAGGCGAGATTGCGTTGGTTTGGACCTGTGCCGAGGAGAGATGCTGAGTATATTGGGAGAAGGGTGCTAAGGATAGAGCTGCCAAGGAAGGGGACAGGAGGAAGGCCTAACACAGTGGTTCTCAATCTATGGGGCGGGCCCCCCTAGGGGGGGCGCGAAGTAACAAAAAGGGGGGTGCAAAGATGTGAAAAAAAGAAAAACAAGAATCAAAAATATGAAAAATCCATCTATTGAAACCAAAACAAATTAACTTAAACTACATTTTGATACTAGAAAACTAAATACAGAGTTAGATAAATGTCGATAAAAGTTAAGTAGGGATAATAAAATATGCATCTATGATATATCATTAATTAAAAAAAAACAAATTGGTATTAGTGGGCTCCTTTCAAAAAAATGTTAGGGGGGGGCTATTAAAACTGTTATGAAAACTCGGGTCACAAATACTTAAAGGTTGAGAAACGCTGGCCTAAGAGAAGGTTTATGGATGTGCTGAGAGAGGACATGCAGGTGATGAGTGTAACAGAACAAGATGCAGAGGACAGAAAAATATGGAAGAAGATGATCCGCTGTGGTGACCCCTAATGAGAGCAGCCAAAAGAAGAAGAAGAAGAAGTGTATATTGACAGAAGGAAAAGGCGAATAAATCCATTTAAAGGGAGACGTAAAGTGTGGGGAAAGTGAAGGGGTCTGAATGCTTCCTGAATCCGCCGTATATTAGCATATACTGTGAAATGCAATATTTCATAGGTATTAAATACAACATTAGTCACAATTTGTCTTTTATCAATTTAATACTGTTTTTATTTTTATCCCAGATGCTCCCTGCGTGCACTTTTGTTCAACAAGACCCTTTAATGCAAAAAAAATGGATGCATACATCAAAGCAAAACAAATGTAATAAAAATGAACTAATGGTAGTTCTGTTCAGAATGTTACTCGGTAAATGAAACCCCGTCTCTTAATGTCATTTCATAGGTTATTCAAAGTTTGCTGCAAGTATTTTTCCTACTTTATTTAAATGCCCTTTTTTTACTTTTCAGATTTCCAACTTTCTTTTCCAGTGCTTTCTCCTTTGCTAGTCTTTTCCTGCTGAAAGGCCTGTGCATCTGAAAGCATGGAGTAATGACACAGAGCTTCACGCTGCAGGCATGAAGTGTCAACTAGAATGTCCTTTCTCCGCATGAGAGGAAGATGACCCCGAAGCAGTCAAAGAGAATGCTGGTGGTCCATGGATCTGAGCTATACATTTACAATCTGCTCGTCCTTTAGGCGATCGCGGAAATAACATTTTCTAATATCTGGTTCTAAACAAGTCTGTGAACCATAGAGACACCTTTCAGTAGGAGCACTCAATTCTGATGGATTTTTTTTTAATATATAATTTTATTCCCTCTGGTCAATAAAAAGCAGAGGCTCACATAGTGCTGTTCATTTATTCAGCTTAAACCTAAAATGAAGAAAGCAGGACAAAAGCAGAAGAAAAAATAAATAAATCTATCCATCTGCGACCTTCCAATTATTTTCTGAACCACACATTCCAGTACAAGGTTACAGAGTCCGGCATCTTATCCTGGGAGCATTGGGTACAAAGCAGGAGCCAAACTTGAATGGGTGGCAAGCCACTTCACAGTCGTCCATTAACTAACATGTCTGTCTTTGAAATGTGAAACTATAGACATGGAAGGGAGGATGAGGGGTGTGCTGGAGACCACTTGTGAAGGGTAAGATTAGATTAAGAATATCAGATGAAACATGAATTAAAATAAACCTTAATAAATGAAGCCTACATTAAAATAAGCCATCCATCTAAATCCCGTTGACACTTTATCACAATCGAGGTCATGGGGTGGCAGGAGCCAAGTGTAAGTTCAAGTTTATTGTCATGTGTGCGTAGAACAATGAAATACCAACAAAGACACTGTGGTGGGTGGCCGGCTAAATATTCCGGCCCTCACCCCCAGGCCGCCAGGTGGAGCTCTCCCAACAGCGTGGATGTTCCCCGAATTCCAGCAGGGCCTCATGGACTTTGTAGTTTATATACACAGCCCTGCTGGATACCATGGGGACCACCAAGAGTCGCGGTGGGGAGGCTGCCGGACTCTTACTTGCCCTATAACCCGGAGGTGCGTCATGATCACAAGACAAGAGGAAACGACGTGCTTCCGGGTTGAAGAAAGGAGCTTTTTATCCGACCCGGAAGTGTTCATGATCACATGGACAGAAGGGAGAAACACTTCCGGGTCAGAGACTATATAAAGGACTCTGGGAAACCAGTACGCTGAGCTGAGCTGGGAGGAAGGGTGGCAAAGTGTCTGGGAGTGTGGAGGATTGAGTATTGTAGTGTTTATTGATTTATGAGTATTGTGGAGTGGAGGGTGCTTTGTGCACGTTATTGTCTAAATAAAAGTAATATTTGGACTTTTACCTGGTGTCTGGAGTCGAGTCAGAGGGTTCAAGAGGACGACAAGGGCCTCAATCGGAGACAACACACAAATCAAAAAAGGCCCCAATAAAGTATGAAAAAGTAAACAGTATAAAAGACACTGTACTACATAAAGGAAATATATATATATACTGTATGTGTGTGTGTGTCTGTGTATATATATATATATATATATATATATATATATATATATATATAATTCTCTAAGCTGCCGCCAGAGCGGGCAAGACACCTATGAAAACACGCAGGAAGGAGCGACGCCCACCAACTCTAAGACCATTGGATACGACGAAAACTTGCACAGCCACGCCCACCAACTCATACGTGACGCCTCGGAAAACACGCCGTCATTTCTGTTTGTCTGTGCTACAGTCCACATGCAGCTCTGAGCCACGTTGACTTTTCGGTTACAACGCACGACCGCGTGCAACATCGCAAACTGTTTCACACGCTACATACAGCAATTCGCATCCGCGACAAACATGCGTCTTCTTACACGGAAAACGTTTCCCCGCCCACCAACACTCCTTATTCCCCGGCCCGCGTTCACCCTCGCTCTCTAGGCATTCCCACTGCCTGCTCATGTGCCCGCACGCAACAACTCACCGACCATCCCGTAAGTGGGTTTCGTCTGTGCTAGCAGTCCACATGAGCCTCTGAGCCACAATGACTTTTCATTATTCTTTTCGGTTATTACGCACGCACCACCATCGCAAACTGTTTTACACGCCATGGTCTTAGAGTTGGTGGGCGGGTCTCCATGAGTTGCTCTTGCGAGCGGACACATGACCAGGCGGTGTGTATGCTTCGAGAACGAGGGTGGACGCGGCAGGACCATGTAAGAAGAGGCATGTTTGTTGCGGATGTGAATTGCTGAATGCAGCATCTAAAACAGTTTGCGAGGGGTATCCCATGGGATCCTTAAAACAATCCTTTAAAACTGAGGTTAAAACACAATGAAGGAAGCAGTCTTTAAAAACCAATAAGCCCTGTGCCTCTGCTTCATTAGCGTCTCACCTGCTTCACCAATGCAGGCCCTGCAACAGTCGAGACGCTCTCTCAGCAGCTGACCTTCTCTGTGCCTGACTCCACTATAGGCTGCAACAAAATTATGAAAGTGCAGGTGCATTTTTTCACACAAGCTGTGTGTGTGGGTGGGTGGCTGTTAGTTAATTAGTTTCTCGAAGTATTTCAAGATTTAAGATGCACAAGTGGTAGCACTGCAAAAGCAGCCCAAACCAGCGTTACAGATTTTGCAAGTGTTCATTTTTTTCCCTCTGCTTAAAAAACATTTAAAAAGCAGCGTGATTATGCGGCATATACTACGCCGCGGGTTGGTATGCAGCGTGTTAAACAGTTTGTTTGTTGCGGATAATTTGCCTTTTACTATTACACAAAGACAATTTCCTGTTAATACTTCGTCACATTGATATGGCGGTGTTCTCAGTATTCAAAGTGCTATCCACACAGGGAGGAACCGGGAAGCGAAACCACAATCTTCCACAGTCTCCTTACTGCAAAGCAGCAGCACTACTACAGTGCCACAAGGCAGTTAAAGAATACACCAGGCTCGATTTTCTTATCACTTCCGTTTACAGCGATCGGGTCGTAGCGTGCATTGTTGCAATGTTACTTTTCTTGGTGGCTTATTACATTACGGATGTTTCACATGTTCATTTATTCCCCTGTGCTTAAAAGACATTAAAAAAGTGTTTCTCAACTGTGACTCCTGAACATCTCAGTACGCAAGCTATATTAAGCGTCAACAACGAAGATTCGCTACACCTTAATCTACAAGTACTGACACTTATCCCTACCGACAAAGTAACTTTCACCAGCGTGGCCTTCTTCGTCACAGACGATCCCGGTTTCAGTCACGGACAATTATATGTTGCTCTTTCCAGAGGTCTATCTTTTCATTCACTCACAGTGGAATCCACAAACCCATGCCATTTGGACAACTGTGTCGTTCAGGAAGTGTTCACCCATCAATACATAATTAGGCTGTGTATGCTACGCCACGGGTTCGCAAGTATATATATATATATATATAGGCCTAAAAATATATATATATAATATATATATATATATATATATATATATATATATATATATATATATATATATATATATATATATATACACACACACACAGACACACAGACACACATATATAAATATACATATATATATAGTAGAAAGACAGCCCCCGGGCACAGAGAGAGAGAACGAAATGTCCTAAAACACACACGTTTTTATTATAAACAGCACCACAAAGCCTTATTCACCAACAGTCTCTTCTCTTTTCTCTCTTCTCTCGCCTCTGCTCTCCTCCTTACAAGCTCCACCTCCTTCCTCCCAACTCCAGTTCATCAACAGGAGTGAGGCGGTCCCTTTTATGCCACCCTGGATGTGATCCAGGTGGTTCCTGATAGTCTGCTCACGACACTTCCTGGTGTGGCGGAAGTGTCTTATGAACACCTGGAAGCATTCCGGGTGTTTTTGGACTTAGCTCCAGCAGCATTTCCGGCTGTGACGGAAGTGCTGCATTCAAGGACCCGTTAATCTTCCGGGCACCCTCTGGCAGTGGCCACAGGTCCCAACAGGGATGAGCTTCCCAGCTCTGCTTCTGTGGTCCCCTTGCAAACCATGGAGGCTGTCCTCTTGTGGTCCAGGGGTGGTATTGTCCCTCTCCTGGTCCATCCAGGCGTCCCGGCTGGGTAGGGACCCAGCTGCCTGCCCCAATATATATATATATATATATATATATATATATATATATATATATATATATATTATATATATATATATATATCTATATATATATAGTAACCAGAAGAGGGCACCGCTAGGCCTGAAAACCCAGACATAATGTCACCCAACACAATACTGAGTTCAGATGTTTTCCAAACTTTTCCAATCAACTACCAGCCAAAATACAGAAATATAACCACAGATTCTCTTCCTCCTTCCATCCTGTTGTTAAGTTATCACCCACTGCCTCCCAACTCCAGACCTGAGAGTACTTCCGGTGCCAAGACATGGTCCATTTGAAGCACTTTTTGGTGTCCAGGCAAAAGAGTGACATCACTTCTGCTTCCGACATAAATGACATCACTTCCTTTGATGGCTTTTAAAGCCACCATCTTTGCCACTACTCATCAGTTTATGTTGAGAACTCATCCTGAGTACATCTGTGCAATTTCAATTAACCATTGCAGCTAGGTATAATATATTGGTGGCTGCCCCAAATCTTTTTGTGTGTCCGAAGGTGACATCTTTCACAATATATATATACTGTATATTGTAGCAGTAGAGGGCGCTAGAGCTTCCTTGAACCCACAGATACCACTTCAAACACCTGGTAAAACTATAATTATTATTTATTTTATAATAACTGCGGTGCGTTGGCACCCTGCCCAGGATTGGTTCCTGCCTTGTGCCCTGTGTTGGCTGGGATTGGCTCCGGCAGACCCCCGTGACCCTGTGTTCGGATTCAGCGGGTTGGGAAATGGATGGATGGATGGATGTGCATAAAGCACCCTCCACGCCACACTACACATACAAGTACACTAATCAATATACAATAACAATCCTCCACTCCCAGACACTTCGCCACCCTACCTCCCAGCTCAGCGTCTGGGCTTTCCCACAGTCCTTTTATATTCCTTGACCCGGAAGTGTTTCCAATCCTACAGTCCATGTGATTTCTTATCACTTCCAGGTCAGATAAAAAGTCCTTCTCTTCAACCCGGAAACACGTTGTTCCTTCTGGTCATATGATCATGATGTGCTTCCGGGTTATAGGGCACATATAAGTCCTTGAGCCTCCCTGCAGCGTCCTCTGGTGGGCCCCACGGTGTCCAGCAGGGTTGGAAATAAAAACTCCATTGTCCATAATTCCCTGCTGGTCTTCGGGGCACTTCCATGCTACAGGGACGGCTCCATCTAGCGGCCTGGGGGTATTGGCCGGGATGAACAGCTGGCTATCTCCCACAATATATATATATATATATATATATATATATATATATATATATATATATATATATATATATGAGAGAGAGAGAGAGACAGATGGATAGTTGGTTAGATAGATACTGTAATGGACTGGCACCCTGTCCACGGTTGGTTCCTGCTTTGCATCCTATGCCATAGGCTCCAACACCCCTTACATCACTGGTCCAAATTAGGCAGAATAGAAAATGACATCACATAGATAGATAGATAGATAGATAGATAGATAGATAGATAGATAGATAGATAGATAGATAGATAGATAGATAGATAGATAGATAGATAGATAGATAGATAGATAGATAGATAGATAGATAGATAGATAGATATGAAAGGCACTATATGATAGATAGATAGATAGATAGATAGATAGATAGATAGATAGATAGATAGATAGATAGATAGATAGATAGATAGATAGATAGATAGATAGATAGATAGATACATAGATAGATACATAGATAGATACATAGATAGATACATAGATAGATAGATAGATAGATAGAATTGTGGAATTGTTGTTGGTCTGAGTATTTCAGAAACTGCTGATCTCCTGGGATTTTCACACACAACCATCTCTAAGGTTTATAGAGAACGGCCCAAAAAAGGGAAAAATGTCCAGTGAGTGGAAACGCCTTGCTGATTCCTGGAAGTCAGAGGAAAATGGCCAGACTGGTTCAGCTGGTAGAAAGGCAACAGGAACTCAAATAAGCACTCATTACAAGTGAGGTATGCAGGAGAGCATCTATGAACGTCACTTATTCTATGTGTCTATGGTTCTTTACTTCCTAATGTTTGTGTGAGATTTATCCTTCACAAGTTTCCAACTGTGTCCCCGTGTTCCTGATGAACTCATTTTAAAGTCACCGTCTCGATCCACTGGACTAATTCCCTTCATAATTTTGCACACTTCAGTCAGGTCTCCTCTTAATCTCCTTTTGCTTAAATTGAAAAGGCTCCACTCGTTGAATCTTTCCTCACAACTCTGTTCCTGTGGTCCTAGAGTCGGCTCATCTTTGGATTATTTCTACAGGATGTTCTCACTGTTTTTATGGGGTTTTAGATGACCTGGGTGTAGTCAGCAAATCTGAGAGCTTCACTGTGGAAGTATGCTCGGTTCTAGTTTTAAAGGGTCCTTCTTATCCCTTTGCCAAGTGAGATTGGAATTGAGAGCTAAAGGTCAACCTGGTATGGAGAAGGAGGAAGGGGAGAGAGGGAAGAAGGAAGAAAACCAGAAATTGATCAAAATTGTGGACAAATGGAGAGAAATGAAGAAGGAATGTTCAGTTTGGTTCCAGTTAGGGCTACCTTATGTCTAGTTCTTTGCCTGGTTGACCCTTCTCTCTGTCTCTGCCTGTAACGTTAACTTCCTTTGATTAAATTAATATTATACCAGACAGTCACTGCATGGTTTGCTGTTTTGGGTTAAAGGGTCCAATCACTAGTTGGTTCTTTAGCGCACTCCCACCTGTATGAGTTTGATTGGTGTGTATCACTATGCCTGAAAATGATTCTAAATGATAGATGGTGAAAAATTAAAAAAGAACAAAGTCACTTTGTAGCAGAATAACCTTTTGTTACTTTCTAATTAGATTAGCATTTTCAAAAATCAGCCTCCCAGGGTAGTTGTTCTCCATATTGGGAGGCTCAATCAGTTCTATAGACTAAAATATCATCAAAGCAATGATGCATAAGGCATAAAAAGGTTTCCTGTGTACCTCTTAATGCTGACATCTTCTCGACGACTTGCGCATGAATGCATATTGCCGTTTTAATGAGGACAATACAGGCTGGCACACAATTGAAATCCTTTGTGCGTTTCAGCTGAGAACCAGCTGTGTTATTTACAAAATGTAAAGTACAACTCATGAAGCTTATAAATTATAAATCCATTACCTCTGAAGGAATTAAAAAAAAATCCAGAAGGTGCAACAATCCTGAGATGATTTAACTTTAGCCAACCAAAGAGTTATTCAGTGTGGGATTGCAGGACAAAATGTAACAGTAGACAAAAAAAAATAAACAAAAGGAATTAACCCTGCAGTGAAATGGCAAAAATAGAGACAAGCCCACCATGAAGAGAAAACACCACCTCCTCCTTGCAAAATTACTTTCAGCCGTGTGATGTTAGAGGGGTGTCTTGTGGGTGCACCCCGTCTCAAGCCCTCCCACAGTTTTGTTACATTCAGACGGGGGCTTTGACTTGACCCTTCCACAACACTTCATTTTATCCTTATCAGCCATTCCTTGGTGGATTTGCTCACATGTTTAGGGTCTTTGTCATTTTGAAAGGTCAACTTTCAGTTGAGCTCCAATCTTCTGACAGATGGTCTCAAATGTCCTCAATGCAGAATTCCTTGTGGATTCTTTTATGATGAGCAAACCGGGCCGTGATGCAGCAAAGCAGCCCTAAACACTAACATTTCCACTCACCAACCATTCTTTATAAATGGTATCAGGTGCTTCTGCTCAAATGCTGTTCTTGATTTTCACTAAATATCTTCTGGTACTGAGGCCAAAAAATCACCGTAACCTTAACTGGGCACAGCAACCTTAGCCTTGTTTGTTCAGAGCACACTGTTAAAGAAGTCCACCTTGGTCTTGGCTGGAAGTTCTTTCTGGTGGTTTAAATTAGACTGGTTGAGAGAAGGTCCTCTTTAATGATCTTCTAATCATTTACATCTGATTCTAATTTTAGGTATTTGGGATAGTTGTGAAAGAGAGGAGTGTACTTACTTTTTCACATGCTAAATTTGCATGTATGTTTATTTAAATTACACTGTGGATTATAAAATGTAAGTATGGCATGATGCCTGCTAAATTAAATCTGCAATAACTATAGATACTGTTTAAATGAAGATCAAATCTTGATATGTTGACAACAATTTTAACAAAAAGAGAACATTTCATTACTTTTTCACATGACTATCTATCTATCTATCTATTATATAGTGCATTTCCTATCTATCTAGAATAATAATAATAATTTTTTGCATTTATATAGCGCTTTTCTCACTACTCAAAGCACTTAGCAATTGCAGGTTAAGGGCCTTGCTTAAGGGCCCAACAGAGCAGAGTCCCTTTTTTGGAATTTACGGGATTTGAACCGGCAACCTTCTGATTGCCAGTGCAGATCCATAGCCTCAGAGCCACCACTCCACCATCTATCTATCTATCTATCTATCTATCTATCTATCTATCTATCTATCTATCTATCTATCTATCTATCTATCTATCTATCTATCTATCTATCTATCTATCTATCTATCTATCTATCTATCTATCTATCTATCTATCTATCTAAACACTAGGTCTCTGTATTCAGTCCCTCAGAGCAATAAAATTGGTCAGTTTTGCTTTGGTGACACAACAGAAAAGGAAGTGCAAGTGTGAGATGCATGAGGAGGAGTAGAAGTGCACATTTTGGGAGTCATCCTCAAAGATGGAAAGTACAAAACCAGATAGATAGGAGGTAACAAGGGTGCTTCGCAAATAATAACAGAGCCTGAGAAGCAGGTAATATGGAAATATGCTCAAAGCAGGGTACACTGGTGGAGAAGTGTTTATATACACACAATTACCAAGAATTGAAATTACACATAGGGCAAGAGATAGCAAATATTTTTAAATTACTCTATTACTTGTTTTCAAAAGGTACCATGGATAGATAGATAGATAGATAGATAGATAGATAGATAGATAGATAGATAGATAGATAGATAGATAGATAGATAGATAGATAGATAGATAGATAGATGGGTTGATGAAGTGCACTAATGTCTTTTCTTCCTCTTCTACAGATCATCAGAAAAGAAACCCACTGAAACCAAGGACAACTTCCACATCCTACTGACTTCACTTCCGCCATTTCCCTCCCAAACTTGCCTCTTCCTGCTCACCGCTTATAAAAGTCAAGCACCTCACCTTTCTTTTAAGATCTGTTCAGGACTCCATTTTTTTGTGACTGCTCTTGTGGTATCGATTTGAAGTATTGTTTCACAATGTACAGGGCGGATCCCCAAACCGTTTTCTGTTTGTGTTTCTCTTTATATATATATATATATATATATATATATATATATATATATATATATATATATATATGTGTGTGTGTGTGTAGTGAGCTTCACCCTTAGAGTGGAGGATAATTACCCAGATCAAAGTCAATGGTAGCATTTCTGTCTCACAGCCAAATTCATCTCTTCTCGTCCCACAAATACAAGAAGACCTCAACAGGAATCAATCATCAGATAATAGGCTGACACCCTGGAGGCAACTTAGAGGACTTGCTCTAACAGCAAGTCGATTACCAGTATTTTAAAAATCATTTGGTTTCCATCAGTGCCTTCAACAATTAAACAGCCTGCACTTGTCTCTCATATTTTACTCTCTCTCTCTCTCTCTCTAAAAATATATCTATCTGTCCATCCATCCATTATCCAACTCGCTACATCCTAACTACAGGGTCATGGGGGTCTGCTGGAGCCAATCCCAGCCAACATAGGGCTCAAGGCAGGAAACAAACCCTGGGCAGGGCGCCAGCCCACCACAGGGCATATTATATATATATATATATATATATATATATATATATATATATATATATATATATATATATATATCCATCCATCCAGTCATTTTCCAACCCGCTGAATCCGAACACAGGGTCACAAGGGGGTCTGCTGGAGCCAATCCCAGCCAACACAGGGCACAAGGCAGGAAACAATCCTGGGCAGGGTGCCAACCCACCGCAGTATATATATATATATATATATATATATATATGGAAGAGAATATATATATATTAACAATATAGAGTATTTGCTGTATGCTATGAAGTATATGCTGTGCAGCACCTCTGACTAAATTACCACTCCGCTACTGAAATGCCTGTTTGCTGAATGCCGGACGCCTTCTATGTCCATTTTACTGCCCCAGGTAAGAAGCACTAAGGTGATAATGTGTGCCATTGTCAGAGTGCCAGCTTCACCATGGCAGCAGAAAGCATATCCATAAACAGATCCCACCACACAGCTCAAACTACTGCTGCCTCTCAGTCTGAATCGATGTGCCAGAAATGCACTAGGAGTAAGAAGGCATGTCTTTGACTGATATGAAAAACAGCAAGCAATCAGAATAAGTAGATTGCAGTGCCAAGATTTGCAGATTAGAAAGGCTAACTGACAATACATTATTTGGTGCAGATGTTCTGCCAAGAAAGAACATTTTTTAAAGTTATGTAAATGTGACAGAGATACAGTATGTGTGATATATATTGTGACAGACAGCCGGGGCCCTTACTCAGCCGGGGTGCCCTGACCATGGAAAGTTTCTGGAGTGTTACCTCCCCTGGGCGCTAGAGGGCAGTCCCCCTGGAGTGCAGTGGTACCATGGGTTTGGAACATGGCAGCTCAACCCTGTTGTGGCCCCTTTGTTGCAGCCTTCCTTCCACAACACCTGAAAGTCCTGTCTGAAATAGGTCAGCAAGCACCTGGAGCACTTCTGAGTGCCTTATAAAAGGATGGCAGCAGCTGTTGTTCTGGGGGAAAGAGTCGGGTGGGAAAAGACAAAGCTCGCCAGGAGGAGCGGGGTGAAAGAAAGAGGGCCGAAAAGGTTTTGTGCTGTATGGTGGCTCTCAAGACCCATTCCCATTTTGTAACGTAATTGTAGCAATGGACTGCCATCATATTGCAACATGGTCACCTAGCGAGGATGAAGCTGCTTTTAATAACTGTGAGCAGTGACATTTCATTCACACACATGTCATCAGTGATGCCAAGATATCTTGGGGCAAAGCAGCCTTAGCAGAGGACTCGCTCATGGTGCTGTTCCATGTGATGGCTGACTTGTTGGTGGGGTAACTGGCTGAATCTGTGGTTTATCATGTGCCCTGTACTTTTCATTGTAGCACCAATCATCCATCCATCCATCCATTGTCTCCCGCTTATCCGAGGTCGGGTCGCGGGGGCAGCAGCTTGAGCAGAGATGCCCAGACTTCCCTCTCCCCGGCCACTTCTTCTAGCTCTTCCGGGAGAATCCCAAGGCGTTCCCAGGCCAGTCGAGAGACATAGTCCCTCCAGCGTGACCTGGGTCTTCCCCGGGGCCTCCTCCCGGTTGGACGTGCCTGGAACACCTCACCAGGGAGGCGTCCAGGAGGCATCCTGATCAGATGCCCGAGCCACCTCATCTGACTCCTCTCGATGCGGAGGAGCAGCGGCTCTACTCTGAGCCCCTCCCGGATGACTGAGCTTCTCACCCTATCTTTAAGGGAAAGTCCAGACACCCTGCGGAGGAAACTCATTTCATCCTCTTGTATTCGCGATCTCGTTCTTTCGGTCACTACCCATAGCTCATGACCATAGATGAGGGTAGGAACATAGATCGACTGGTAAATTGAGAGCTTCGCCTTGCGGCTCAGCTCCTTTTTCACCACGACAGACCGATGCAATGCCCGCATTACTGCGGATGCCGCACCGATCTGCCTGTCGATCTCACGCTCCATTCTTCCCTCACTCGTGAACAAGACCCCGAGATACTTGAACTCCTCCACTTGGGGCAGGATCTCGCTACCAACCCTGAGAGGGCACTCCACCCTTTTCCGGTTGAGGACCATGGTCTCGGATTTGGAGGTGCTGATTCTCATCCCAGCCGCTTCACACTTGGCTGCGAACCGATCCAGAGAGAGCTGAAGATCACGGCCTGATGAAGCAAACAGGACAACATCATCTGCAAAAAGCAGTGACCCAATCCTGAGCCCACCAAACCGGACCCCCTCAACACCCTGGCTGCGCCTAGAAATTCTGTCCATAAAAGTTATGAACAGAATCGGTGACAAAGGGCAGCCCTGGCGGAGTCCAACTCTCACTGGAAACGGGTTCGACTTACTGCCGGCAATGCGGACCAAGCTCTGGCACTGATCGTACAGGGACTGAACAGCCCTTATCAGGGGGGCCGGTACCCCATACTCTCGGAGTACCCCCCACAGGATTCCCCGAGGGACACGGTTGAATGCCTTTTCCAAGTCCACAAAACACATGTAGACTGGTTGGGCAAACTCCCATGCACCCTCCAGGACCCTGCTAAGGGTATAGAGCTGGTCCACTGTTCCGCGACCAGGACGAAAACCACACTGTTCCTCCTGAATCCGAGGCTCGACTATCCGACGGACCCTCCTCTCCAGGACCCCTGAATAGACTTTTCCAGGGAGGCTGAGGAGTGTGATCCCTCTGTAGTTGGAAAACACCCTCCGATCCCCCTTCTTAAAGAGGGGGACCACCACCCCGGTCTGCCAATCCAGAGGCACTGTCCCTGATGTCCATGCGATGTTGCAGAGGCGTGTCAGCCAAGACAGTCCTACAACATCCAGAGCCTTGAGGAACTCCGGGCGTATCTCATCCACCCCCGGGGCCCTGCCACCAAGGAGTTTTTTGACCACCTCGGTGACCTCAGTCCCAGAGATGGGGGAGCCCACCTCTGAGTCCCCAGGCTCTGCTTCCTCATTGGAAGGCATGTTAATGGGATTGAGGAGGTCTTCGAAGTATTCCCCCCACCGACCCACAACGTCCCGAGTCGAGGTCAGCAGCGCACCATCCCCACCATATACAGTGTTGACACTGCACTGCTTCCCCTTCCTGAGACGCCGGATGGTGGACCAGAATCTCCTCGAAGCCGTTCGAAAGTCGTTCTCCATGGCCTCCCCAAACTCCTCCCACGCCCGAGTTTTTGCCTCAGCAACCACCAAAGCCGCATTCCGCTTGGCCTGCCGGTACCTATCAGCTGCCTCCGGGGTCCCACAGGACAAAAGGGTCCTGTAGGACTCCTTCTTCAGCTTGACGGCATCCTTCACCGCCGGTGTCCACCAGTGGGTTCGGGGATTGCCGCCACGACAGGCACCGACCACCTTACGGCCACAGCTCTGGTCAGCTGCCTCAACAATAGAGGCACGGAACATGGCCCATTCGGACTCAATGTCCCCCACCTCCCTAGGGATGTGGTCGAAGTTCTGCCGGAGGTGGGAGTTGAAGCTACTTCTGACAGGGGGCTCTGCCAGACGTTCCCAGCAGACCCTCACAACACGTTTGGGCCTACCACGCCTGACCGGCATCCTCCCCCACCATCAAAGCCAACTCACCACCAGGTGGTGATCAGTTGACAGCTTCGCCCCTCTCTTCACCCGAGTGTCCAAGACATGTGGCCGCAAGTCCGACGACACGACCACAAAGTCGATCATCGAACTGAGGCCTAGGGTGTCCTGGTGCCAAGTGCACATATGAACACCCCTATGCTTGAACATGGTGTTCGTTATGGACAATCCGTGACGAGCACAGAAGTCCAATAACAAAACACCGCTCGGGTTCAGATCAGGGGGGCCATTCCTCCCAATCACGCCCTTCCAGGTCTCACTGTCATTGCCCACGTGAGCATTGAAATCTCCCAGCAGAACGAGGGAGTCCCCAGAAGGTATGCCCTCTAGCACCCCCTCCAGGGACTCCAAAAAGGGTGGGTACTCCGAACTGCTGTTCGGTGCATACGCACAAACAACAGTTAGGACCCGTCCCCCCACCCGAAGGCGAAGGGAGGCTACCCTCTCGTCCACCGGGGTAAACCCCAATGTACAGGCTCCAAGTTGGGGGGGCAATAAGTATACCCACACCTGCTCGGCGCCTCTCACTGGGGGCAACTCCAGAGTGGTAGAGAGTCCAGCCCCTCTCAAGGAGATTGGTTCCAGAGTCCAAGCTGTGCGTCGAGGTGAGCCCGACTATATCTAGCCGGAACCTCTCAACTTCGCGCACTAGCTCAGGCTCCTTCCCCGTCAGAGAGGTGACATTCCACGTCCCAAGAGCCAGTTTCTGTAGCCGAGGATCGGACCGCCAAGGTCCCCACCTTAGGCCACCACCCAACTCACACTGCACCCGACCTCCTTGGCCCCTCCCATAGGTGGTGAGCCCATGGGAAGGGGGACCCACGTTGCCTCTTCGGGCTGTGCCCGGCCGAGCCCCATGGGTGCAGGCCCGGCCACCAGGCGCTCGCCATCGAGCCCCACCTCCAGGCCTGGCTCCAGAGTGGGGCCCCGGTGACCCGCGTCCGGGCAAGGGAAAACGCCGTCCAAAATGGTTTTTCTTCATAGGAGGTTTGTTTAACCGCTCTTTGTCTCATCCCTCACCTAGGACCAGTTTGCCTTGGGTGGCCCTACCAGGGGCATAAAGCCCCGGACAACAGAGCTCCTAGGATCATTGGGACACGCAAACCCCTCCACCACGATAAGGTGACGGTTAAAGGAGGGGAGCACCAATCATGTCATTAATAATAATAATACTTTGCATTTATATAGTGCTTTTCTCACTACTCAAAGCACTGAACAATTGCAGGTTAAGGGCCTTGCTCAAGGGCCCAACAGAGCAGAGCAGTGTTTTCCGAACAAAGATTTTTAGTGACGCAGTATTTAGTTGTATGAAATGAAATCAAATGTGAAAAACTGGCTGTGCACAAATGTGGGTCCCCTTGTCATTGTGCTGATTTGAATGCCTGTCACTGCTCAATGCTGATTACTTGGTGTGATGAGCTCGTTACGCCTTCATAGACAGGTGTGTCCCATCATGAGATATAAAGGTATTTAAGGTGGTCAATTACAAGTTGGGCTTCCTTCCCTTTGACTCTCCTCTGAAGAGTGACAGCATGGGATCCTCAAAGCAACTCTCCAAAGATCTGAAAACAAAGATTGTTGAGTCTCCTGGTTTAGTGGAAGGCTACAAAAAGCCATCTCAGAGGTCTAAACTGTCAGTTTCTGTAACTGTAAGGAATGGAATCAGGAAATGGAAGGCCACAGGCACAGTTGCTGTTAAACCCAGCAGG
This sequence comes from Erpetoichthys calabaricus, assembly GCF_900747795.2. NCBI lineage: Eukaryota > Metazoa > Chordata > Cladistia > Polypteriformes > Polypteridae > Erpetoichthys > Erpetoichthys calabaricus. The sequence continues at coordinate 5,153,101 of NC_041400.2, forward strand.
TCTGGCAGGCCAAGAAAAATCCAGGAGTGGCATATGAGCAGGATTGTGAGAATGGTGACCGACAACCCACAGATCACCTCCAAAGACCTGCAAGAACATCTGGCTGCAGATGGTGTATCTGTACATCGTTCTACAATTCAACGCACTTTACACAAAGAACATCTGTATGGCAGGGTGATGAGAAAGAAGCCCTTTCTGCACTCACGCCACAAACAGAGTCGCTTGTTGTATGCCAATGCTCATTTAGACAAGTCAGATTCATTTGGGAACAAAGTGCTTTGGACTGATGAGACAATAATTGAGTTATTTGGTCAGAACAAAAAGCGCTTTGCATGGCGGAAGAAGAACACTGCATTCCAAGAAAAACACCTGCTACCTACTGTCAAATTTGGTGGAGGTTCCATCATGCTGTGGGGCTGTGTGGCTAGTTCAGGGAGTGGGACCCTTGTTAAAGTCAAGGGTCAGAAGAATTCAACCCAATATCAACCAATACTTCAGGATAATGTTCAAGCATCAGTCACAAAGTTGCAGTTACGCAGGGGTTGGATATTCCAACAAGACAACGACCCAAAACACAGTTTGAAATCTACAGAGGCATTCATGCAGAGGGAGAAGTACAATGTTCTGGAATGGCCGTCACAGTCCCCTGACTTGAAGATCATCAAAAATCTATGGGATGATTTGAAGCAGGCTGTCCATCAAATTGAACTGAACTGTAGAGATTTTGTATGAAGAATGGTCAACAATACCTCCATCCAGAATCAGACACTCATCAGAGGCTATAGGAGGACAGCGTCTAGAGATGTTAGATTTACAAAAGGAGGTTCAACTTAAGTATTGATGTCATATCTCTGTTGGGGTGCCCACATTTATGCACCTGTCTAATTTTGTTATGATGCATATTGCATATTTTCTGTTAATCCAATAAACTTAATGTCACTGCTGAAATACTACTGTGTCCATAAGGCATGTCAGATATTAACAGGAAGTTGCTACTTTGAAAGCTCAGCCAATGAGAAACAAAACTCCAAAGAATTACGAGGGGTTCCTAAACTTTTTCATATGACTGGACCTTTTCCTAATTATTCATGGAACATCTCAATAATTATACATGGAATATCCTAAGAATTGTTCTTGGCATATTCCACCAATGGTTCATGGAATATCTCAGTAATTCTTCATTTAATATCCTTATTATTGGATATTGAATCTCTTGGTTATTAGTTCAAAATATACCTTTTCCTAATTATTCATGAAACATCTCAATAATTGTACATGAAATATCATGATAATTGAATTGATCTGTGTGGTGAATGGCTGGGGATCCTGCCCAGCTGGGATTCCTGGAAGGACCAAAAGAGGGACAATACCTCCCCTGGGCCACAAGAGGGTAGCTGCCTCGGTCTGCATTGGGGCCATGAGATCAGAGCTTAGAAGCTCAGCCCTGTTGGGGCCCATGGCCACCACTAGGGGGCGCCCAGATAATTAATACAGACTACAGCACTTCTGCCACACCAGGAAATGCTACTGGAACAGGAAACAAGTACACCCGGAGTGTTTCCGGGTACCAATGCAGCACTTCCACCACACCAGGAAGTGCTGCCAGAAGATCATTACAGACCACCTGGAGCACATCTGGGACATTATAAAACGGGCCTCCTCACCTCATTAGAGGAGCTGGAGTCAGGAGGAAGAGGTCGGAGCTTGCGAGGGGAGGAGTGGAGGTGGCAGAAGAATTGAGAGAGAGAGAGTAAAGAGAAGAAGGGACTGTGAGCAATTTGGGGCTGTTTAGTGCATTGTGTGGTGGTGTAAAGACATAAAGGAAATAAACGTGTGTGTTTTTGCACATCTGAGGTCTGTCTGTCTGTGTTCAAGGGCTGATCTACCACACTTGGAATCTCTTACTAATTGTTAATAGAATATTTTGCTAATTATACCTAAGAATATCTTAATATTGTTCTTTGTACCTCTCACTAATGTTTCATGGAATATCTCATTAGTTTTTCATTTAATGTTCTGAATATTGGATGTTGCATCTCTTGATTAATAGTTTAAAGATTACCTTTTCCTAATTATTCATGGAGCATCTCAATAATTATACCTGGAATATCTTGCTTTTGTTCTTTGAACCTCTCACTAATGTTTCATGGAATATCTCGTTAGTTCTTCATTTAATATTCTGAATATTGGATGTTGCATCTCTTTATTAATAGTTTAAAGATTACCTTTTCCTAATTATTCATGGAGCATCTCAATAATTATACCTGGAATATCTTGCTATTGTTCTTTGAACCTCTCACTAATGTTTCATGGAATATCTCATTAGTTTTTCATTTAATATTCTGAATATTGAATGTTGAATATCTTGATTAATAATTCAAAGTATACCTTTCCTAATTATTCATGGAACATCTCAATAATTATCCATCCATCCATTTGCCAACCCGCTGAATCCAAACACAGGGTCACGGGGGTCTGCTGGAGCCAATCCCAGCCAACACAGGGCACAAGGCAGGGAACCAATCCCGGGCAGGGTGCCAACCCACTGCAGGACACACACAAACACACCCACACACCAAGCACACACTAGGGCCAATTTAGAATCGCCAATCCACCTAACCTGCATGTCTTTGGACTGTGGGAGGAAACCGGAGCGCCCGGAGGAAACCCACGCAGACACGGGGAGAACATGCAAACTCCACGCAGGGTGGACCTGGGAAGCGAACCCGGGTCTCCTAACTGCGAGGCAGCAGCGCTACCACTGTGCCACCGTGCCGCCCTTCAATAATTATACCTGGAATATCTTGCTATTGTTCTTTGAACCTCTCACTAATGTTTTCACGGAATATCTCAATAATTCTTCATTTAATATCCTGATTATTGGATCTGGAGTATCCATGTTAGAACTTAATAATTTCTCACAGAACATTTGCATAATTGATCAAGGAATATCTTGATAATTCTTCGTGGGATGTCTTGGTAATTGCTGTTGGAGAGCTTGGTAAATAGTTTGATTCTCTTAAAAAAATTAAAATTGTTCCATTTAATCAAATGCTACTAAACAACTGGGTTAATCAGAAATGGAAAGATAAGACTAGGAAGCTGCTATGTTCAGACAAACAGAATGAGCTCACTAATGACACCAGCAAGAAGGGTGGAAGATTTAGGTCACAGTGTGCACACGAGGAAAATCCCGATTATTGAAATTTCTGTAATGCCAAGAAAATGCTGACAACATAAGTCACACACATCTGTTGAGAAGATAAGGACCCGGTACTCTTTAACAGCTTACTTACGTCTTTTACGTTCATTTATTTGCACTCAGAAATTTTATTTAGAGGGTTAATGAAGTTGAATGATGTTTTTACAATTTGAATCTTTACCGGTGGTCCTAGCCCTCTAAGAGTAAGTCCTGGAAAGTGAAAAGACTTCAAACATAAGCATGTGAGGTGTCGTTTTAGGCGATATCAAGGTCAGTGATTACGAATATGAGATTATTTTGAGTTTTGATCCTTTACTAGACCTTTATGGTCCCCTATCAGAGAGTGAACAATGACAAATTTCCATTACAGTTCACAATATTTAGACCTTATGGACCACCAGACGGGCACACCGTTGCCCAAACCCGACACAGACAGGTGCAGGACACAAGTTCAAGGCACACAACTGTTTATTTTTCTTTTTTTCCCCTCGTGGGAAATGTCTTCACCGTTCCCCATAATTTTAACACAGTGCCAAGGCAAGCACAACACAAACTTCTCTTCTTTTTCTCTGCCGCCTTCACTCCTTCACTGACAAGCTTCATCTCCCTCCTCTCAATACTGGCTCCCCGAGTGTAGTGAGGCGGCCACTTTTATGGAGCCCCCCCTGAAGTGCTCCAGGTACTCTCTGATCCTCTTCTGTTAGTGCTTCCGGGTGAGAAGGGAAGTGCTGGAGTCCAGGCGGCCCCGTGACCGGGGGCCAAGGGTCCCAGCAGGGTTGAGCTTCTAAGCTCCAAACCCGTGGCCCCAGTGTAAACCGGTGAGGGGTTTGCCCACTCGTATTCCGGGGGAGGTATTGCCCTGAATATGTCCTATCCCTCCTGTCCTTCCATCACAGGAGCGTCCTGGACTGGGAAAGGGCCCCAGTCGTCCGCCACAACCTTAAACATTTAAACTGAAGTAGACATTTTAACATTTTACATATTTAACATATCAATTCTTTTTCATTATGTACATCTACCTCATTAAGTAAATTCTTGTTGTAATCACCACGGGGCACCACTGAGCTCCAAACCACAGACACAGTAATGCCCCACAATGCCCCACAATTTAAATAAAAATGATTTATTCAGTCAAAACACCCTTCCAATAATCACCTGCTCAAAGATCAACCAAATTCTCCCTCCTTCTGTCCTCCAGCTGATCTCACGTAGATCGAGTCCGAGTCGGGAGGGCAGCGGGCACCACTCTCTTTTACGGTCAGACCGAGAACTGCTTCCAGCTTTCTCTCTCATTCTTCTGAAGCACTTCCAGATTGCACACGGACCAGTGCAGTCCCCCCACCAGCAAAGACCCCAACAGGGCTGTGTCTTGGGACTCCAACTCCCATGCCACCCTGTGGGTATCCTAAACTGGTCCAGTCTTGAGGGACACTGCCACCTGTTGTGTGGAGGAATGAGCTGCTCCCGATGGGCTTTGTTCATTATGACCTCCTGGCCGGGTGTGATTCCTTTCTTCATCGGCCAGGATGCCCATCCTTCCTTCCTGGTACCTACATTATATTTCTTATGGGCACCCCTGTATTTAGGGGCAGCTTACACTAATTCGGACATTTCTTTATTTTTAATGAATTTGCAAATATTCCTACAATACAGTATTTGGTTTGTCATTTTGGGGAGTGTGGCCTAATGAGGGAAAAAATGAGTGGAAGCCATTTTAGCGTAAGACAGCAGCAAAACAAAATGTCTAAAATATTTTTTGAATATTTTCTGAAGGCGCTATATTTATCAGTGATCCAAATCCATATTGTGCTATTTAAAGGTAATTAGTTACTATACAAAGGGCCATGGATTTGCAGATTCTGGTGTCTACCTTGGTCACACACTAAGTAGAGTTTGTTCCTTCTCCCCATGTCGATGTTCACATTCTCGTAAAATTAAAATTGACCCCACTATACCCTTATGGGCTCAGTAAAACATGACTCAGGCGCTGCCGAGAGTGGCAGCCTTTTCAGCAGCTCCGTGTACGACTTTATTTTTCTACCTTTTATTTCTCTCTTTTTTTATTATTTTTTATTGATCACTCCTATTGCTTTATTTTATGTGGATTCGTTCCCTGGACACACTTTTACTTTTACAACGTGGGCATGGATTTTTACACGCTGAGACTCGCCTATTCAAGTAGTCAACTTCAAGCGCTGAGAACAAATACCAGTGCCGGTGTGGTTCCCTATTTACCCGACGAGGTAAGAAGGCGGTATCGTGGCAGTAGAGCCGGCACTAAGCTAAAAATGAAGCGGCTTGCGAGAAAGTGGCGTTTTAAGCCTTCTGTGCCTTCTGTGATTCTGGGAAATGTGAACTCAATCTCAAATAAGATCGATGAACTGGCTGCGCTGGTGAAAAATGTCAGAACCTACAGAGAATGCAGTTTGTTGTGCGTTTGCGAAACGTGGCTAACTACCACCATCCCAGATGCTAACGTGGAGCCTCCCGGGTTTAGTACAGTTAGAGCAGACAGAGATGCAAATACCTGCGGGAAGCACAAAGGAGGAGGATTGGCTGTCTATCTCAATACAAGATGGTGCAACTCTGGACATGTTAACGTCAAAGTCTCCACTTCCTGCAGGGACATTGAACTGTTGGTCATAAGTTTGCGTCCCTATTACTTGCCCAGAGAGTTTGGACACGTCATTGATGTTACTGTTTACATCCCACCTCGGGCGGACGTGGAGACAGCGAGTGACATCATCCATTCTGCTGTTGCTAAGTTACAAACGCAGCACCCTGAGGCGCTTGTGCTAATCGCTGGAGACTTTAACCATGTGACGCTGGACAAAACACTACCTGCATTCTCCCAGTATGTGGACTGTAACACCCGGGGAAATAAGACTATTGATTTACTGTATGCAAACGTTAAAGACGCATACAGCGCCACCCCGCTGCCTGCGCTTGGGAAAGCAGATCATAACCTGGTTCAGCTTCAGCCTCACTAAAACCAAGAGTGAGGGTCCTACCTACAACCACACGATCATTCAGGTAGTGGTCCCCTGAGGCAGAGCAGGCACTGAGAGACTGGAACTACAGACTGGGATATCCTGCAGGGATCACATGGTGAGAACATTGAGGAGGTTGTTGACTGCACCACTGACTACATCAACTTCTGTATGGACATTGTAGTTCCAGTAAGAACTGTACGCTGCTATGCTAACAACAAGCCATGGATTACAAGTGACATCAAGGGCCTTTTGAACCAGAAGAAAAGGGCTTTTAAAGGCGGTGATCAGCATGAGCTCAAGCGCGTGCAGAAGGAACTCCGAGTCCAGCTCAGGGCGGCGAAGGAGCAGTACAGGAGAAAGCTGGAGCAGACATTGCAGAATAACAGCATGAAGGAAGTGTGGGATGGGATGAAGATTATCACTGGCTGCAGCTCAAAGCGGGGTGCCACCATCGATAAAGACGTGAAGAGAGCAAACCAAATGAACAACTTCTTTAACAGGTTTGACCACCCTAACCCACTCTCACCTCGGAGTACTGCACCCTCCACACATCCTTCTGCTGATACCAACATAGGAGAGACACCCCCACCCACAATTACAACAGCGCAGGTGAGCAGAGAGCTGAGGAGACTTCATGCCAGCAAAGCAGCGGGTCCAGATGGAGTATCGCCACGACTGCTGAAGGTCTGTGCATCGGAGCTGGGGGGTCCTCTACAGCGCATCTTCAACCTGAGCCTGGAACAGGGGAGAGTCCCGAGGCTTTGGAAAACATCTTGCATCACTCCAGTCCCAAAGGTATCATGTCCTAGTGAGCTGAATGACTTCCGGCCTGTCGCTCTGACATCACATGTGATGAAGACCATGGAGTGGCTGCTGCTTCACCACCTGAGGCCACAGGTATGCCACGCCCTCGACCCTCTGCAGTTCGCATACCACAAAAAGGTGGGAGCGGAGGGTGCCATCATCTACATGCTACACCGATCCCTCTCCCACTTGGACAGAGGCAGTGGTGCTGTAAGAATTATGTTTCTGGACTTCTCTAGCACCTTCAACACCATCCAACCTCTGCTCCTTAGGGACAAGCTGACAGAGATGGGAGTGGATTCATACCTGGTGGCATGGATCGTGGACTATCTTAAAGACAGACCTCAGTATGTGCATCTTGGGAACTGCAGGTCTGACATTCTGGTCAGCTGCAGGGGACTGTACTTTCTCCGGTCCTGTTCAGCCTATATACATCAGACTTCCAATACAACTCGGAGTCCTGCCACGTGCAAAAGTTCGCTGATGACACTGCTATCATGGGCTGCATCAGGAGTGGGCAGGAGGAGGAGTATAGGAACCTAATCAAGGACTTTGTTAAAAGGTGCGACTCAAACCACCTACAACTGAACACCAGCAAAACCAAGGAACTGGTGGTGGATTTTAGGAGGACCAGGCCCCTCATGGACCCCGTGATCATCAGAGGTGACTGTGTGCAGAGGGTGCAGACCTATAAATACCTGGATGTGCAGCTGGATGATAAATTGGACTGGATTGCCAATACTGATTCTCTGTGCAAGAGAGGATAGAGCCGACTATACTTCCTTAGAAGACTGGCGTCCTTCAACATCTGCAATAAGATGCTGCAGATGTTCTATCAGACGGTTGTGGTGAGCGCCTTCTTCTACGCGGTGGTGTGCTGGGGAGGCAGCATTAAGAAGAAGGACACCTCATGCCTGGACAAACTGGTGAGGAAGGCAGGCTCTATTGTTGGCATGGAGCTGGACAGTTTGACATCTGTGGCAGAGCAACGGGCACTGAGCAGACTCCTGTCAATTATGGAGAATCCACTGCATCCACTGAAGAGGATCATCTCCAGACAGAGGAGCAGCTTCAGCGACAGACTGCTGTCACCGTCCTGCTCCACTGACAGACTGAGGAGATCGTTCCTCCACCACACTATGTGACTCTTCAATTCCACCCGGGGGGGTAAATGTTAACATTATACAAAGTTATTGTCTGTCTGTATACCTGCATTGTTATCACTCTTTAATTTAATATTGTTCTTTATCAGTATGCTGCTGCTGGAGTGTGTGAATTTCCCCTTGGGATTAATAAAGTATCTATCTATCTATCTATCTATCTATCTATCTATCTATCTATCTATCTATCTATCTATCTATCTATCTATCTATCTATCTATCTATCTATCTATCTATCTATCTATCTATCTATCTATCTATCTATCTATCTATCTATCTATCTATCTAGAGTTGGGTGGGTTAATCGGAATATCTTCATAATTATTCTTGAGTTCTCTCTGCACTTGCCTCATATATATGAGGGTGCCTGGTGATGGGCTTCCATCCCACCTTGTTAGTTCCTCTCTCGTTTTTGATCCAACTTGTAATAACTCTTTATTGGAACACCTGATTTCATGAAATTAATTAACTAGTGGAACTGTCATGAGATCTAGCCTTCTGCACCCTCCAGCATAAGCTCAGCCTAAGAATTATTTCAAGATAGAAATGATAATCTAAGTAATGCACAGATGCTATTAATTCAAGTCAAGTCAAGTTGGGAAACATGCACTGGTACAGCATGTTGCCGCACCCACCACACGACGAAACAGCTCAGGATCCTGGTTGGCAACCCCCCAGGCAGACATGCGGTCTAGTTCCACCCACTGTAAATGACCCTCTATCTGCCGCAGCCAGGTATTACGTGGGCGACCCCTTGGCCTGGTCCAGCCACTCAGGTCCTCAACAATGAGGATTTTACGAGCAGGATCGCCCTCGGGGTATGGTGCCACATGGTCGTAGTGCCGTAACTGACGCTCCCTCACAATGTAGGTAATGTGCCTCATTTGGGACTCCATGAGCAACACAAAGTCAAACCAGTGGTATCCAAGGATTTTCCGGAGAGACACAGTACCAAAGGAGTCCAGTCTTCGCCTCAGGCCACTGGATAGCGTCCATGTCTCACAAACATATAGCAGACAAGAAGCACCAGGACTCTAAAGACTTGGACCTTCATCCTTTTAATGAGATATCGGGAACACCACACACCCCTTTCCAGCGACCTCATGACCCCCCATGCTCTCCCAATCCATCTACTGACTTCATAGTAAGAGTCACCAGAGACGTGAATGTCACTGCCAAGGTAACTAAACCTCTCAAGGAGGTCCACACTCTCTCTGCAGACCAAGAGGTCATTAAAGGCCTGGCTCTTTGGTTTTTATCAGGACCCTCACAAGCCCAGACACTCAGACTCCTCACTTAGCCTCTTGAGAGCCCCCATCAGAGCCTCCATTGACTCCGCGAAGATCATAGCATCGTCAGCAAAGTCAAGATCAGTGAATCTCTCTTCACCAACAGGTGCCCCACAGCCACTGGACCCCAAAACCTTGCCCAACACCCAGTCCATACAAGCATTGAACAGAGGAGGAACAGAACACATATTAAGAGGAAAATAAATTATATTGTAAACGGTGTTGAATATGAATTGAGGAACATTATGGTGAGACCGTATAATGCACTAATGGAGTATTGTGCACACTTCTGGTCACCACACTACAAGACAGACACGGCAGCACTTGAAATTTTGCAAAGGATAGCAGCCAGCAGCATCACAGGATTTAAGGACATGTCCTACTGTGACGGACTCAGGGAATGAAGTCTGTTTAGTCTCGAGTAGAGGAGAATAACAAAGTGTATCCTGGGACTTAGGGACCTGTCCTACTTTGACAGACTCTGAATTAAAGTTTCTTAGTCTCGCGCAGAAGAGACAACATGGGGACCTAATCCAGGCCTTCAATATCCCTAAAGGCATTGTTAAAGTCGATCCAACAGAATTCTTTCCCCTTAAAGGTGAATTACATACTCAAGGACACGAGTGGAAATTAAGGGGGAGTACACAGGGAGAGCTTTTTAATACAAAGAGTTTTAGGACCATGGAACAAACTACCGACTCCTGTAGTTGAAAACGAAACCCTGAAAACATTTAAGAAGAATTCCAATGAGACACTGAGACAAACAAATGGCCTTGATGGACTGAATGGTCTAAACTGGCTTGTTAAATTTCTAGATATTGATTAAAATCATTTTAGTATTAAATAAATTGCCCATCACCATGACATATCACAACCAGATATTGAATCTAATGCTACAAATGGGATAGTTTTGTGTATTAAGATTCTCACACCCCTGGTTTTCTTTGCATAGAATGTGGCCAGACCACACTCTCTGCAACCGAAACTGGGCCTTGCTTAATAAGTGAGTCTCCTGTAAAAAATACTATCTTGGCATTTAGTGGGAGAGTACTTTCTTTCTCTTTAATTCATGATTGAGACCCTTCACATTCCAGCTCACAAAGTTCACCATTTGGTCATGAAAATATTTCTTCTGAACTTTTATTGACATTTTGTAGTCTTTGGTTAAGGTAAGTACATTGTACATACGATAACTTTGACAGGGATTTCATATTAGGACCAAGTGATACAGTTATGAAGTGTATAATTATGTTGTCACTAATGGTTATTGGGTTATCGTTTGTTAAATTTCTTCTGTTCTTGAGAAGCTCCAAGGCTGAAATGGAATTCAGTGGCAGTGGGAAGGGTGGGGCTAGGCACTTGAGTGATGGCAAGCTGGGCAGGGCATGATGCTTGAGTGGGAGCCGATTGGTTGCGGCCTGATACATCAATGAAGTACCGAGTCATATAGCTGAAGCAGAAACCTTGACCACCTTGGGGACATATTGGGGACAGCTTAACTATTAACTAAAGAAACCAGTGACAAATGGACTGAATGGGCTCTTCTTTTTATAAAATGTTCTTATGTCCACAAACTCTTGGCCATATAGGGGTCCTGATGCTGCCATGACAGCTTCTAGGACCCCAATAACCCTGAACCGGTTTGTGAATGTCATATTATTTTACAAGGGTCTGAAATAATGAATCATTTGGAAAATGGCAATGCGGTTATTTACTGACAACACCCACTGGATGAAGAAGCCCTGCGCTTGCCTTGGAGTTCAGGTTACAGCTCCACCATTGTGTATGCTCAATTACACAAATGTTCCCCATTGATTATCTCCATAAAATAATTACCACTTTAACAAGGATGAACGGCAACAATACAATAAAACTAAATCAGCTTGCAGCTTTTCCAATAAAAAACAAGGTAACGTGGGATTGAATTTTAGAATTATTACTGCAGATAAAAGCAGTTCAAGCTCAAGATAAAATGTAGGCAGAGCCGTACCTCTCATTGCTTAGCTTAAAAATGAAAGCTCCATATTAAATGTCACTCAATAGACAGAATTACTGCTTTTTAATATAATCTGTCTAGACTTTAACAAACAAATGAATATGCTGCTACACATAAAAAAAAAAAAAAAACCTTCAAAGGAAAAGGTTTTGAGCTCCGGGGTCTCTACAAATGCACAGCACACAATGAAAAGGGAAAGACCTCCTTTTGTGAAACGTCCAGTAGATGGAGATATCGACTTTCTGGTTTACAATTACATGAGTGCGATACTTGAATGTGCACGTAATGAGCTCGGGGGCTTTACAGTGTGAGGGGGGAGAAATCCAGTAGTCTGACTATAATACGGGAGAGTTGGCTCAGAGATTATGTCAGGTATAGAGGGGACACCATCATAAAAAAATTTAAAAAGACCCCCCAAAAAGTGAATTAAATGAATGGGAACAAAGGAACCTCTGTGGAAGGAAGGAAGATAATCAAACAAAACACAAATAATAAAAGATAAGATAAAAATGGAGACAGATAGATAGATAGATAGATAGATAGATAGATAGATAGATAGATAGATAGATAGATAGATAGATAGATAGATAGATAGATAGATAGATAGATAGATAGATAGATAGATAGATAGATATATGAAAGGCACTATATAACAGATAGATAGATAGATAGATAGATAGATAGATAGATAGATAGATAGATAGATAGATAGATAGATAGATAGATAGATAGATAGATAGATATATGAAAGGCACTATATAACAGATAGATAGATAGATAGATAGATAGATAGATAGATAGATAGATAGATAGATAGATAGATAGATAGATAGATAGATAGATAGATAGATCATTTGATTTTTCTGCTGTAATATAATAATGTATAGAAATCTAATCAACCAGCACTTGTCATCATTTATTCTTTGATCTGTGAACACGAATGCTAAGATTCTGTATAACATTCCCCAACGTGACAGAAACGCTGCAAGTGAAAGACATCCGTACAAGTTCGATGAAGGGGAATGCAGTATCCTGACCTGGCTGAAAGCACACAAGTAATTACCAGAGAGTGTTTGTGAATATCCTACAATAAATGAATTATTCATTACAGTCTAAAGTGCCTCCTGGGATTACCGTATAAATGGCAGAATTGGCCGCTATGACTTGCTGTCACCGCGACGTCTTTAATTAAGAGAGCTCACAGTATGTTGGGAAACCCATCTTGACCAAGTAATGGTATGGAGGTAAACAGCAGCATTTTTTCATTCCTGTCACTTGTAAAAGAAAGAAAGAAGGAACAGTATGAGACCGAATAAAACATGCTGATTACAGAGACTATACGTGGCTACATTGTCAGAAAAATGTAATCTTCCCATTTTCTCTACATTGAAAAATGCATGTGTTGGAGTTAAAATATTTGAACTATCCAGGTTAAGTGTACAACTGTTGTCTTATACAAGCACAATACCTTGATCATTTTTAAATATAATTTTTGCAATAGATTTCATAATTCATGTCATTGCTCAGCACAATCAGTAGTGTTAAATGAGCAGTTACAGGTTATACATGGAAAAACTTTTTCTCTATAAAAACGCTGTAACAGATAATTTAATACTGGAAATTTTGCTTCAGTGATTGAATTAATAACCGTTTAATATGGAATTTTATTGAAAATATTGAAAAGAAAAGTTGTTTAATAAATGTACTACTGCTCTTGTGTTAAACATTTCAAACATCTTAAGCGAAGATCCACAAGGCAGGTTTAGTTAATATTTGAAGAGAATAAACGAAAAGTCATTGTGCATGGAATGTTACACAGACAGACAGGCAGACAGACATATAGATAGATAGATAGATAGATAGATAGATAGATAGATAGATAGATAGATAGATAGATAGATAGATAGAATTCATCATGTATGCATAAACCGATGAACAGAAAGAAGAAAATATCATTCTATAATCATGTAATCTGTATAAATATAAATACAAATATATGAAATGTGTCATCGTTATTGTTACTATTAACTACTGCTTCAGAGAAGAAAACACGTTGACTGCATTTCTATTTTTAATCATTTTACATTTGATTACTTGAAGTATGATCAGCTCAATGCCTTCACAAAGACCTATTTGAAATTTCAAAAACCAATCTTCTCTGGATTATGCATTAGCCAAAAACAATATCTGCATGAAATCAATTATAATAAAACAGCTTAGCTCTTAACAGTAGAGAGAAAACATCACAAAGGATCTAAAATGCAAAGTATTTACACGGGATGTGTGAATTCGTTCAGGGCGCTCGCACTCTCATAATTTTACATTTTTATGCCAGCATTTATTCTTCGGTAATTATTACAGGAATTGAGATGTCGTGTTAGGAATAGCAAAAACAATTATGAGTGTATGTTAAATTTTAGGATTAGCAAAATTTGAAAAATGTATACACACACACGCACGTACACGCACACACACACACACACACACACACACACACACACATATATATATATATATATATATATATATATATATATATATATATATATATATATATATATATATATATATATATATATATATATATATGTATGTATTAAAAGCAAACCTCAATAAATGTATACAGGTACCATTTTATTTATATAGAAACATTGGGAACTATATCTTAAACTTTGCAACTTGAATAACTAGAGCTTTTTCTTTTTCTTTTTCTTTCTTTCTTTCTTTCTTTCTTTCTTTCTTTCTTTCTTTCTTTCTTTCTTTAATTTAATTTAACTTTATTTTTTGCCTGTAAGTTATGAATATGGGCCAACGGGCTCGTTTCTGAGCCACCTTCACGTTGCTCTCCGCGGTGCTGAAGACGCTGACGCGCACGTCGAAGTTTTTCCGAACTTTCAACATCAGCTCTCTCCAGCTCTTAATTAGCTCGTCACCGCATTGTCACTTAGAAGTACAGAAATGAATTTTATACAAACCTGTCCTTACCTCAGTCTTTCTCAAGAACTCGCGCTTAACGATGCTAACGACGGGGATCTGAAGAACTGTTGATATAAAGTCCAGCTCCAGAAACTCGCTCTTGCTCTGCGGGAACGCCAGTATGGCTGAAACTCCTTGCACAATCACCGTATGACAGACGCTTTCCAGAAAGGACACGGGATCTGTGCCTACTGATGAAGGAGTGGAAGAAAAAGAAAAGGCAGGCAACTCCCCGAGCCCCGCTTCCACTGACATTACAATCTCCAGCGACAAGTTGTAAGGTAATAAACCCTCCATTCTGTTGAGATGATCAACGGCAACTAGAAGGGACTCTCTGGGCGAGAAGCCGTGCGCTTCGTTTTCTAAAACGTTATTCCCGATTTGATTTTTAATCCCAATATGATTTTTGTCTTGATGGTTTTCACTCCTAGCGCGTAAGAGTACGGGTCCATTTTCACTTTTAGAGCTAATTGGAAACTCCTGTGCGTGTCCTTCTTCTTCTTCGTCTTCTTCTTCTCGGGGTCTGCCAGTTTCGGAGTCGCTAGCACCCACCATGCTGTTCATGTTAAAAACCCTGGGCTGAAGGTGTACTGCTCCTACTCTTACAGTGTGCCCAATCCTCTTTAAAATTTGGCAAGGCTGTGGATGAGGCAGAGATCCAGGAATGCATACTAGCACCAAAGTGCAAGGAAAAACCAGCAGCAGCAGGCAGACCCTGCTTAATACTCCCCAAAAGCATAATCCTCTCATTACTGCAAACAAGGTATTCCGAGCCACTTGAAACACGTACGATTCCTCGAGCAACGGCGCTACTTGTGATCCCGTGGATGAAACGATTTATTCCTTCCCCGATCAGGAAAAGTTGCGCGCTTTTCTCCCTTCAGCCACATCGGCAATAGCAAGAGAAAAAAAAACAATATATATGTGCGAAATTAATCACCTCAAATTAAAATCAAACCACGTCTCTCGAATAAGACTGACAAGCAGCCTTTTCAAACAACGAGACATGTTCTCCGAAGGCTTCATTTTCCCAAATCAAGCGCACAACGCAGAAGCAGCTGTGATTATATCGACCTAACAAGAATAAAGTTCTAATTTTTCTTCATACGCATGCTGGCACAAGCTGGAATCAGAGCAAAAAAGCCGTCAAATCCCCCCCACTTCATTTTCTCCTTATTTATGCGGACAGCAAAGCAAAACCGCTGTTGAAACACACGACATGTCACGACATTTTCACACTGATGCTGTGTTCCTTCTTTTTTATTTTCTTGAATTACAAGGTGGTGTTTCTACAAATAAAATAACATCTCGTTTTCGTTTTAACAGTAGGAAACTTCTCATGGTCGCTTGGTTGCGCTCAACTCCCACAGAGAACTGCAACCAGAGAAAATTCCTGGTACAGGACTGCAGCCGAACCCCCATAAAATGAACGACGGGATTTGTAGTTAAAAGTGCGATCGCGCCAGCGAGCGAGGGCGCGCGCACACACACACACGCGCGCGCGCGCACACACACTCACACACGGCTACACAAACTCACACGCGCACATTTCGCAGTATGCTGACACCCTCGTCCTCCTCCTCTTTTACTTTGAAGAGCAGTTAAAGTCGCAGACCATTATGATTACAGGGAAAGCACCGAACTAGGGAGGACATTAATAAGAGAATTAAAGAGAAAGCAACGCGCACAGAATACAAAAGGAGAAAAATACGTCACTTTAAACGCAAGGGGCTTTCAGGGTTAGGGGACTTTCAGGTTACGTCTTCAGAAGTGCACTGTGAAGCTTCAGCAACATTAATTAGGATCGGCAGCGAGTTCACTCCACTTTTTATGCTTTTTTATTTTCAAAAAGCAGAATATTAGAATGCTATACTCAAATAAATAATAATAACATAGATGGACAGAACTTTATTTGTCCCCATTAAATAAAAACATACATACATACACACATACTGTAACGGACGGCTGGGACCCTTACGTAGCCGGGACGCCTGGAAAAGGGAAGTACCGGGAGAGAAACGATATCTCCCGGAGACACGAGAGGTGTAGCCGCCCTGGTTGGTGTCAGGGCCACGGGAACAGAGCTTGGAAACTCAACCCTGTGGGGGCCCATGGCCACCGCCAGGGGCTGCCTGGACATTGTTTAAACCCTGGACTGCAGCACTTCCACCACACCATGAAGTACTGCTGGAAAATCGTCAGGGTGCACCTGGAGCACATCTGGGTACAACTTATACACTATCTATCTATCTATCTATCTATCTATCTATCTATCTATCTATCTATCTATCTATCTATCTATCTATCTATCTATCTATCTATCTATCTGTCTGTCTGTCTGTCTGTCTGTCTGTCTGTCTGTCTGTCTATCTATCTATCTATCTATCTATCTATCTATCTATCTATCTATCTATCATATAGTGCCTTTCATATCTATCTATCTATCTATCTATCTATCTATCTATCTATCTATCTGTCTGTCTGTCTGTCTGTCTGTCTGTCTGTCTGTCTGTCTGTCTGTCTATCTATCTATCTATCTATCTATCATATAGTGCCTTTCATATCTATCTATCTATCTATCTATCTATCTATCTATCTATCTATCTATCTATCTATCTATCTATCTATCTATCTATCTATCTATCTATCTATCTATCTATCTATCTACAGTACTGTGCAAAAGTTTTAGGCAGGTGTGAAAAAATGCAAAACAAAGAAAACTTTCCAAAATGGAAGTGTTAATCATTTATTTTCATCAATCAACAAAATGCAGTGAATGAACAAAAGAGAAATCTAAATCAAATCAATACTTGGTGTGATCACCCTTTACCTTCAAAACAGCATCAATTCTTCGAGGTGCACTTGCACACAGTTTTTGAAGGAACGTGGCTGGTAGGTTGTTCCAAACATCTTGGAGAACTAAGCGCAGATCTTCTGTGGATGTAGGCTTCCTCACATCCTTCTGTCTCTTCATGTAATCCCAGACACACTTGATGATGTTGAGATCAGGGCTCTGTGGGGGCCATACCATAACTTCCAGGACTTCTTGTTCTTCTTTACGCTGAAGATAGTTCTTAATGACTTTGGCTGTATGTTTGGGGTCCTCCCTGATGGTATTGCATGATGGATAAGTATCTGCCTGTATTTCTCAGCATTGAGAACACCATTAATCCTGACCAAATCTCCAACTCCATTTGCAGAAATGCAGCCCCAAACGTTCAAGGAACCTCCACCATGCTTCACTGTTGCCTGCAGACACTCATTATTGTACCGCTCTCCAGCCCTTCGACGAACAAACTGCCTTCTGCTACAGCCAAATATTTCAAATTTTGACTCATCAGTCCAGAGCACCTGCTGCCATTTTTCTGCACCCCAGTTCCTATGTTTTTGTGCATACTTGAGTCGCTTGGCCTTGTTTCCACGTCGGAGGTATGGCTTTTTGGCTGCAACTCTTCCATGAAGACCACTTCTGGCCAGACTTCTCCGGACAGTAGATGGGTGTACCTGGGTCCCACTGGTTTCTGCCAGTGGCACTGCTGGACATCTTCCAATTTCGAAGGGTAATAAGCTTAATGTGTCTTTCATCTGCAGCACTAAGTTTCCTTGGCTGACCACTGCGTCTACGATCCTCAATGTTGCCCGTTTCTTTGTGCTTCTTCAAAAGAGCTTGAACAGCACATCTTGAAACCCCAGTCTGCTTTGAAATCTTTGTCTGGGAGAGACCTTGCTGATGCAGTAGAACTACCTTGTGTCTTGTTGCTGTGCTCAATGACATGAAACTGTCTTCCACAACCTCACCTTGGTACAGAGTTTGGCTGTTCCTCACCCAGTTTGAAGCTGTTTCTGTTTCAGTTAATGACTGTGTTTCAACCTACGTGTGACATTGATGATCATTAGCACCTGTTTGGTAGAACTGGTTGATCAGACACCTGACTAGAATCCTACAAAATCCCTGACTTTGTGCAAGTGGACCAATAAGAATTGATGCTGGTTTGAAGGCAAAAGGTAGGAACACCAAATATTGATTTGATTTAGATTATTCTTTTGTTCGCTCACTTTGCATTTTGTAAATTGATAACAATAAACAATCATTATTTATATTTCTGAAATCATTCTTTGTTTACAGCATTTTTTCACACCTGCCTAAAACTTTTGCACAGTACTGTATATATATATATATATATATATATATATATATATATATATATATATATATATATATATATATATGGTTGAAATAGTTTACTGTCAAATAATGCAAAGAGTACGCAACACGTGTTTCGCCCTAATTCTGGGCTCATCAGGCGTACACAATCTAATGCACTCCCTCTCGGGAATCGAACCTCGGACGTCAGCGCCAGAGGCGATGCCCCTAATGTTGCGCCACGGCGTGTGGTTCGTTTATCTGACAGCATGAAGATCGGGGTAATTACATTCACGGCTACGCCTGATGAGCCCAGAATTAGGACGAAACACGTGTCGTGTACTCTTTGCATTATTTGACAGTGAACTATTTCAACCATTCTATGATCTGCTTCTCACAACTGAGGGCACCGTGGCGGATGTTAGCAGACTTGCTGGCCAACCACAAGCGTTATCTGGTAGGTAACCACCCAAATAATCAGATTGTGACACAGACTACGAATGCCGTGAAAATATATATATATATATATATATATATATATATATATATATATATATATATATATATATATATATATATATATACACCTGCGGTGGGTTGGCACCCTGCCCAGGATTGGTTCCCTGCCTTGTGCCCTGTGTTGGCTGGGATTGGCTCCAGCAGACCCCCGTGACCCTGTGTTCGGATTCAGCGGGTTGGAAAATGGATGGATGGATGGATATATATACACATATATAGTAATAATAAACACAGACACGCATAAAGATTTTGGGTTTTTAGTCCCATATACTATAACCAAAATTTATCAATTGTTTCTCAAAAACTCAAAAGACCTAGAAGGATAGGTAGACAGACACTTTATGAGATCAGACTGGAAATTAAACAGTGGGATGCTGGGAAAATCATGGTGATGGATGGGTGGTTGACATCATCAAATGGGGACCAGAGGGAAGAAAGGAACCCAATGTGCTGCGGCTGTTTGGATCATCCGGGCGGTATTATGGAGGTGAAGCCTCGTTCTTTCTGAGGAAATAAGAAGAGCGAGGTTAGTACACTGCCGTTGTCACCGGAACGACTTGTTGCGGTGCGTGTCGGGTCCTTAAGATGCTCCCTATGCACTCGTGCGTGACAATATATATATATATACAGTAATCCCTCGCTACTTCACGGTTCACTTTTCGCGGATTCACGACTTCGCGGATTTTATATGTAAGCATATCTAAATATATAACGCAGATTTTTCACTTCTTCCCGGGTTTCTACAGACAATGCGTGTTTTTACTTCTGGTATTTGCTTCCTCAGTTGGTTTGCCCAGTTGATTTCATACAAGAGATGCTATTGGCGGATGACTGAGAAGCTACCCAATCAGAGCATGCAGTTAAGTTCCTGTGTGCTGCTGATTGGCTCAGCGACGGAGTGCTGCATTAACCAGGAAGTCTCATCTCACTCATTCAACATTAACGTGCTCTTGCTACTGCATTCAGGGGATTATCACCTTCAATCGTCATCATTTTTACTGCGCAGCATATTCATCACGTCATATATAGCTACGTGTACTTAGCTATACAGTAAGTGTAAACTTATCTACCGATTTCATATTACTTAGCAGTTGTCCCTGTTATTAATAGAGTAAAGGGTGGGTTGTAAACAATACAGGGAGGGTTTAAAAACGTCCAAATACACGTTAAATAATTAAATAAATATGGTGTCTCTACTTCGCTGAAATTCAGTTATCGCGGTCGGCCTTGGAACCTATCTCCCGCGATAAGTGAGGGATTACTGTATATATATATATATATATATATATAGTGGTGGACGGACTCCTGGAGGATGGAGGGACTGGGACAGGAGCAGTACCTCCCCTGGGACATGAGAGGGCAGCCGCCCTGGTTGGTGTCAGGGCCGTGGAAACAGAGCTTGGAAACTCAACCCTTTGAGGGCCTATGGCCATCGCCAGGGGGCGCCTGGACATTTTTTGAACCCTGGACTGCAGCACTTCCGTCACACCAGGAAATGCTGCAGGAAAATTGTCAGGGTGCAACATAAAAGGGGCCACCTCACTCCATTCGAGGAGCCAGATTCGGGAGTTAGAGGACAGAGTTTGCAAGAAAGGAGTGGAGGCAGCAGTAAAAGAAGAAGAAAAAGAAGAAGAAGAAAAGGACGGAGTATAATTGTGGGTGATTTGCACACTGTGTGTGGTGCTGTAAAAGGGCGAAGAAAAGAATAAAATGTGTGTGTTTTGCACTTGTGTGTCCTGTGTCTGTCTGGGTCCAGGCTCTTTCTCCACAATACATACATACATAGACACATACATACATACTATTGTCTGAACACACACCAGAATGGCTAAAGAGGAAGAAAACTTTTGACTTGGCAGTCATCATCCCTGTGAGGCTCTATACAGGCGAATTATTGTTGGTATAAATAACCACAACATTTATTTCTAAAGCACATTTTCATACAACAATATAGGTAAAAGTGCTTTACAAGATAACAAGTTACAAGAAACGAAAAACAATTAAGATTAGGGAATACTATTTTAAAAAAAGAATAACAAAGGAGCCCCCACAGCGTTTCTTGACACACTTCTGCTGAAAAATTCATTGGCTGGAAGTCCTCAGTGTTGGTGTCAGAGAGAGGATGTGCAGCATTGTTCATAATGGCACTCAGATTTGTTTAATCCTCTCCTTTGCTACCACCTCCAGGGGGTCCAGACTGTGTCTCATAACTGAAACTTGCCACTTTAATTAGCTTGTTGATTCAGTGGTCCTCTCTAGAAGTGATGTTACCAGCCCAGCACACCACAGTGGCCCTCATGGAGTTGGAGAAGATGTGAAGTGTGTCACCTCTCACATTAAAGGAACGCAGTCTTCCTAAGGAAAAAGAGTCTGCTCTACATGTTCTTCTATAGTTTCTCTGCATTATGAGAACAGTCCAACCTGTTCTGGATGTGGACACCCCTCCTGCCCCCCTCAAGTACTCTACATCCACTCTTTGAATAGTGGCTGGACATGAAGGCTCATTGTTGCAGTGAAAGTCAATAAGCAGTTCCTTAGTTTTACTGGAGTTGCAGACAGTTCTCAAAGTTCTCCCCCTGACTCCTCTCCTCTGTCTCATCCCCCTTATCAATTCAGCCCATAAGTGTGGGATCATCTGAGAATTCTTACAAGTGACCTGATCTACTGTTATATTTATGGTTGGAGGTGTGCGGAGTGACGAGAAGAGCAGACAGGCCTGTTCATGTGGTGCTCCAGTGTTGCTCACACAGTTCTTGAGTCTCACACACTGTGATCCGCCTGACATGACAGTCCATCATCAAGGACACCACAGGCTCATCCACCTGAAGGTCTCTGAGTTTACCCCTTAAAAGAGATGGCCAGATGCAGAGGCGGCCTTTGGGGGTGGCGACTAGGACAATCACCCCAGGCCCCGTGCCTGAGGGGGGCCCAGCGATAGGAGATTCTTTTGTCACCGTCAGCCCATCATACAAATATGCGGGGCCTCTGCAAGACATTCAAATCCGTTATAGACTGAAATACGGTACGTGGTGGATTTCTTCTAATTCCTGTGACCGTTGCGAGCGCAGAAAGAAGCTTTTTAAAGTTGAAGCTTATCAAAAATTATCTACGATCAACAGTGTCGCAAAACAGACTGCACAGTTTAGCTATTTTGTCAATCGAAAAGGAACTTGCCTCAACATTGGACTACGAGAATCTTATCAACAATTTTGCTCAGCAAAAAGCCAGAAAAGTGGACATCCGTCTGTGACTGTCAAAGCAGCTGTTTGGTAAGTGTTCGTTTTATTACAAGTGTTCTGGTTCTCCGTAATTAAATAAATTTGCCGACTCCAGCGGGTTCGGCAGAAGCGACTGTTATCTAGTTTGTTAATTTTGCATGCAAAATGTTTCTGAATCATTAATTACGTTGGTTAAAGGCCACTAAACCAATATAAGAACAATTACAATACGTAATGTAATCAAATGGCCAATGGTACCTACATAAGGCACCATGATTTTTAACAATAATAAGGCGTACAGCATTAGAGGTGGACAAGCCCGTGAGCGTGGTGGTACGGTATATAGCCTACACTTATGGCTCTCGGCCCCGCATATGACACTCGCCCAAGGCCCCGCGTACTCCTAAAGCCGCCTCTGCCAGATGGTACTAAAGTCACTGGAGGAATCAAAGAACAGAATCCTCACAGTGCTGCCAGTTTTGTCCAGCTTTGTACAGCAGACAGATAATTTTGCATCCTCCATTCCAATCTTTGTCTGATAGACAAACTGTAGTGGGTCTAGGTGGCCTACCACAAGAGGACTCATATAGTCCAGGACCAGCCTCTCTCAGTCTTCATGATGTGAGATGTAAGTGCCAGTGGTCTGTAGTCATGAATAAGAACAATACAGTTAGTTTTCCACAGCAGTGGCACTTGTGACAGACTGAGCAGGTGACAGTGGACATCACAAAGTTGGTCAGTACAGGCCTTAACAACTCGAGGACTGACTCCATCTGGCCCTGTGGCTTTTCCTGTTTGTAGCTTCCACAGTTGTCTCCTTTCTTGGTCTTCAGTTATGGACTGCCGACACTGAAGGTTCCGAGGTGGACTTGTCACTGGCCAGTCTAGTTGAAATGGCAGGAGTTGTTGTTATGGTAGGGAATGGTGTCTGTTGGGACTGGTCATTGGAAGAAGATGACAGTGGGAGGGAAAAAATCTATTAAAAATGGTTCATTGTGTTAGCTTAGCACTGCTTGAGTCCAGTAATGATGCCCACTCCATTCCAAATATCCTTCAGGTTATCCAGAGTGAGTTTGTTTTATGTTTTTGTCTTTGAAGCTTCCTGTCCTTCACTCAGATTTTTCTTTCACACTTGCTGTGCGTCCTTCAGAGCCTCTTTGTCTACCGGATTTCAACAACAACAACATTTATTTATATAGCACATTTTCATACAAAAAGTAGCTCAAAGTGCTTTACATAATGAAGAAAAGAAGAATAAAAGACAAATAAGAAATTAAAATAAGACAACCTTAGTTAACATAAAAAGGAGTAAGGTCCGATGGCCAGGGTGGACAGAAAAAACAAAAAAAAAACTCCAGAAGGCTGGAGAAAAAAATAAAATCTGTAGGGGTTCCAGGCCACGAGACCGCCCAGTCCCCTTTGGGCATTCTACCTAACATAAATGAAATAGTCCTCTTTGTAGTTAGGGTTCTCACGGAGTCACTTTATGCTGATGGTTATACAGACTTCTGGCTTTTGATCCATCCATCATTGTTGGAACATCATGGTGCTTTGGGTAGATGGTGGTGGCACAAGCCACCACCAATAGGACACCGGAAAAGGAAACAGAAGAGAGAGTAGGGGTTAGTACAAATTTTGAATGAATAGTTATTATAATGAATTGGATATACAGAGTGTCAGGATTAAATTACAGTGAAGTTATGAGAAGGCCATGTTAAAGTAATGTGTTTTCAGTAGTTTTTTAAAGTGCTCCACTGTATTAGCCTGGCGAATTCCTACTGGCAGGCTATTCCAGATTTTAGGTGCATAACAGCAGAAGGCCGCCTCACCACTTCTTTTAAGTTTTGCTCTTGGAATTCTAAGGAGACACTCAGTTGAGGATCTGAGGTTGCGATTTGGAATATAAGGTGTCAGACATTCCGATATATAAGACGGGGCGAGATTATTTAAAGCTTTATAAACCATAAGCAGAATTTTAAAGTCAATTCTGAATGACACAGGTAACCAGTGTAGTGACATCAAAACTGGAGAAATGTGTTCGGATTTTCTTTTCCTGGTAAGGATTCTAGCAGCTGCATTCTGCACTAACTGCAAACGATTGATGTCTTTTTTGGGTAGTCCTGAGAGGAGTGCATTACAGTAATCTAGCCGACTAAAGACAAACGCATGAACTAATTTCTCTGCATCTTTCGATGATATAAGAGGTCTAACTTTTGCTATGTTCCTTAGGTGAAAAAATGCTGTCCTAGTGATTTTATTAATATGCGATTTAAAATTCAGATTACAATCAACGGTTACCCCTAAGCTTTTTACCTCCGATTTGACTTTTAATCCTAATGCATCCAGTTTATTTCTAATAGCCTCATTGTATCCATTATTGCCAATCACTAAGATTTCGGTTTTTTCTTTATTTAATTTGAGAAAGTTACTATTCATCCATTCTGAGATACAGGTTAGACATTGTGTTAGCGAATCAAGAGATTTGGGGTCATCAGGTGCTATTGATAAATACAGCTGTGTGTCATCAGCATAGCTGTGGTAGCTCACGTTATGTCCCGAGATAATCTGACCTAATGGAAGCATGTAGATTGAGAAGAGCAGCGGACCCAGGATAGAGCCTTGTGGAACACCATATAGAATATCATGTGTCTTTGAGTTATAATTACCACAACTAACAAAGAATTTTCTCCCTGCCAGGTAGGATTCAAACCAGTTTAAGACACTGCCAGAGAGGCCCACCCATTGACTAAGGCGATTCTTAAGAATATTATGATCAATAGTGTCAAATGCGGCACTCAAATCTAAGAGGATGAGAACAGATAAATGGCCTCTGTCTGCATTTACCCGCAAGTCATTTACTACTTTAACGAGTGCAGTTTCTGTGCTGTGATTTGTTCTAAAACCTGACTGAAATTTATCAAGAATAGCATGTTTATTGAGGTGCTCATTTAACTGCATAATGACTGCCTTCTCTAGAATTTTACTTAAGAAAGGCAGGTTAGAGATGGGTCTATAATTTTCAAGAGCAGAGGGATCGAGATTATTTTTCTTAAGTAGGGGTTTAATTACCGCAGTCTTAAGACAGTCTGGGAAGACCCCCGTATCTAATGACGAATTTACTATGTCAAGAACATTATCAATAAGCACACCCGATACTTCTTTGAAAAAATTTGTTGGTATTGGGTCAAGGGCACAGGTGGATGGTTTCATTTGAGAAATTATTTTATGTAAATCAGGTAAATCTATCCTAGTGAAAGACTCTAATTTATTTATTATGGAGTACTGGGGTTTCGGGGGATCCTTAGTGTTGGGGAGATATACTATGTTATTTCTAATATCATTAATTTTTTGATTGAAAAATACAGCGATAGCCTCACAGGTTTTACTGGAAGTACTTAGGAGGCATTCCTTTGAGTTACCTGGGTTTAACAGATGATCAATTGTCGAAAATAAGACTCTGGGATTACTAGCATTGTTATTTATAATCTTAGAGAAATAGCAGCGCCTCTCAAGACGGACTGTGTTATTGTATTCTGTTATTTTAACTTTTAATATCTCATAGTCAATAGTTAGTTTAGTCTTCCTCCATTTACGCTCAGCTCTACGGCATGTTCTCTTTAAATCAGACACTCTTTGGGTCTTCCAAGGTATAACAATGCTAGAAGATTTTTTAACTGTCTTTTCAGGTGCAACTATGTCAACAGCAGCCCTCACTTTAGTATTAAATCTTTCCACCTTACTATTTACATTCTCCTCGCTATTATAGTTGGCACTATAAACGGACTGATTGGTTAGAATGTTTGTAAGTTTTAAAGTTGCTGATGAGTCAAAGAAGCGTTTTTTAACAATATGCTTCTCATGAGTGTTTTCTATCATTATTTCTATATTAAAAAGTAGAAGAAAATGGTCTGAAAGACCCGTATCAATGACCTGCTTTATATCAACTTTTAGTCCTTTAGTAATTACTAAGTCTAACGTATGACCTGCTTTATGTGTAGGCTGATTAACGAGCTGTCTCAAATCAAAAGAGTCCAGGAGGTTCATAAATTCTTTTACTTTTTGGTCACATTGATTATCTACATGAAAATTAAAGTCGCCGACTATTAAGAGTGCGTCATAGTTCGTAATTAAGATTGACATCAAGTCAGAGAATTCCTCAAAGAAAGACGCGTTGAATTTAGGAGGTCTATACACGGATAATACTAGAACGTGAGAATCTCCCTGAATAACAATGGCGAGATACTCAAAAGACTTGAACTTACCAAAACTGATATTTTTACATTTTAACCTGCTAGAGTAAATGTTTGCTAGCCCTCCACCTCTCTTTCCTTGGCGATCAGCACGAGTAAAACTGTAATCCGGAGGCGCAGATTCGATTAAAACAGCTGCGCCATCTGAGCTAAGCCACGTTTCACTTAGTGCAATAAAGTCTATTTTTTTTTCACTAATAATGTCGTTGATAAAAAACGTCTTGTTAGTTAAAGCTCTAATATTTAATAGTGCCATATTCAATGTTTCGGAGGAGCAGAGATGAATACTATGTGCGTTATTGATATAGGGAACCGGAATTAAGTTATTTTTATTAGCGCCGCTCTGTGTGTATTTTTTGTTTAATCTATGATCTGTTTTTACAGTTTTAATACATTGTTCATCTAAAGTAGTAACTTTAATTAAATTATTGGCGTTTATGCCGTATTGCCTAGATTTTCTATGTGCATTAAGATTGGTTATTACAGTATTTATGTTGCGCACTTTTATGGAAGATTTTTTTAAACAATTATCATGACCAAACACAGGAGTGGCATTTCGGAAGGGGTTAAAAGCAGAGATAGATAGTCAAGATAAACGAATTACCTTCGATATGTTTTCGGAGAGGACCCGGGCGCCGAAGCTGTTCGGATGCAGGCCATCTCGCTTGAAGAAACGCGGTCTTTCCCAAAAGAGGTCCCAGTTGTTAATGAACCCGATGTCTTGATTCTTGCAGAAGCCCTGCAGCCAGTTGTTTAAACCAAGCAGACGACTGTAATACTCGTTTGATCGTCTGACGAGAGAGAGTGGACCCGAGATGAAGATCTTTGCCGATGGGGTCCTCTCCTTTGTGTCTTTAATTAATGCAGTGAAGTCTGCCTTGAGGATCTCCGACTGTCGGTGCCTTATGTCGTTTACGCCAGCATGTATAACAACGGCTCCAACTGCCCTGTTCTTGTAGATCGCCGGTGCACGTCTCGTCACATCTCGGACACGAGCACCGGGAAAACAAGAAACAAAAGATTTTCTATTAGGGCAAGTGATATTGAGGTTCCTAACAATAGAATCACCTACCACAATTACATCACCAGGAGCTGAAGGCGAACTGGGGACGCTTAGAGGGTCAAACCGGTTCTGGGTTACGATGCTTGCCTGTGCCGATGGAGGTGTTCTGGCCTTGAACCCCCGCCTGCATAGCTGAAATACACCGAGGTCATCATCGGTGTCGCTCCTACGAGGCGCGGGGGTGAAGGTGACTTGCGCGGCACAACGCGGGGTTGATGTTACGCCGATAACAGATGGCGAGGACGGTTTATCCAACAGCCGAGCCTTCAGATCTCTGAGGTATCTTCGTCTGGACAGAAGATTCTGAATCTGTTCATCGAGTGCCTGGAGTTCCTCGACTACAGTTGCAATGCGATTCACCTCACTGTCGGCCATTGTCCGCTTCTGCTTTGCTTCCGCTTCCGCTTCGTGCCCTAGGAAAAATGAGAGAGAGATAGAAGGTGAGAGTGCAGAGAGTTCAGCTCCTTAGTAATCCAGAGCATGTTGTTTGGAAAATAATATGCTGTCTTTTAGAGTACCACAGTGTCAACAAAGAAGTTAATATATATATACAGTATATCCCTATTATAAAAAAATCCTGGAAAGAAAAAGCACGGTGACAATACGTGATCTTCTCGGAAGTTCTCGGAAGACATTTAAAAGATCCGCTAGACAAAAAAAGACTGGCCACAGAGTGTCTCATTGCAGGGGCGGCCCTGGGCAGAGAAAGAATCAGTGGCCCCTTCGCCCGCCAATGTCAATATGGTATCTTATGCATGGCGGATGGCCACGTCCATTGCGGACACTGCATAGCCGCCTCGTGCTCATGACACGCTTCTATATGCGCGTGTCTGTAACTTGAAAACCAAGTGGCGGCCCATGATATTCTCATTATGGCAGAACATTATAATACTACATATAGCTTACTGCTCCGACTCTAGCGACATTAGTAAATACAGCGTACTAATTAACAAGAAACTGTGGCGAACGGTTGGGTCCCATGCCCGGCTGGGACGCCCCTGCTGCTTATGTTCCGGGTTAGCAGCCATGGGCAGCTCAGTACCTTCCCCGGGACGCTTGGTGGCAGCCTCCCTGGCCGACGGTGATTCCCCAGCCTCCTGCAGGGCTCCATGGGAGATGGAGTCCTTCACAGCCTGGTAGGGGCCCGGGGTGGACGCTAGGGGGGGCTGTCTGGTTTCAACAGCCTGGATGGACGAATCTTCAGCCCTACCCGGAAGTGCAATTAGGACCAGGTGGTCAAGAACCTGGAACGCTTCTGGGTGGGCTATAAAAAGGGCCAGCCACCACCATTCAGGGAGCCAGGGTCGGGAGGAGGAGGACTACGCTTGAGGAGGAGGACTGGTAGTAAAAGGGAGAAACTGTTGGTGTGTGTATCAAATGCTTTTTGAACTGTGTATTGCCTGTGGGTCATGGGGAAGACGTGCGCCCACGGGTGAAGAAAATAAAAGTCTTTATTGGTTTTGTACGTGCCTCTGTGTCATTCTGTGTCGGGTCGGGTGCCTATATAGCGCCTTTTCACAAAACACAATGTTTTTCGGCCACATTGCCATCAGCTGTGTTGTTATTTTCTCTTTCTGTTTTATATTCAATATATATTGGCATGGCGGCCCCTGGGATTTGGCGGCCCTGTGCAGGTGCACAGTTTGCACATGCACAGGCCACCCCTGCTCACAGGGATCGTAATCATGAGGCTTGGTGCCAAGAGATTGTCCCAGGGCCGTCTCGCGGGGTCATGGAACGTGAGATTCTTGCAGGATACTCCCTTCTTATCAAATAAGAACACGGCCAGCAAAACACTCAGACATGTAAATGCACATAGCACACACAGATCCTGTACTCTCAGCACGTATAAAGTGTAGAAGGACAATACGCTCTAGATGAAAGAGCAGCGCAGAGAAAAGAGACCCAAAAGCGTTGGAGAGAAAAAAAGGCAGATAAGAGATTATGAAAGCAGTGGAATTCGAAAAGCTCAAACAAACGATGGTGCGATAGACATGCAGAGAAAGGTACAGAATATGTAGCGTCCTGCGGTGGGTTGGCACCCTGCCCGGGATTGGTTTCTGCCTTGTGCCCTGTGTTGGCTGGGATTGGCTCCAGCAGACCCCCATGACCCTGTGTTCGGATTCAGCGGGTTGGAAAATGGATGGATATGTAGCATCCCAGCCAAATTGAAGCCTTTTTTGTTTTAAGTGACTGATAGGTCCGATCGAGGGAGGGCAGAGTACAGCACGGAAGACTGATACCGGGGTATTGATTGATGCGGTAATGTGGGGAGGTGAGACCCGTGGGAGGAAGGGTCAGATGGGGTGCTAGAAAGTTGTGTTTGGGGTTACGAAGTCGGCGATTGTTCAAGTAGAACTTTTGCAATACTTTATTACGTCAGCCGCTACTTTGAGTACTGAGAAAAGCGCTATATAAATGTAATGAATTATTATTATTATTACAGTATGATAAAAAAAGATAGTAAAGATTGCATTAGCGCAAACAGAAGGTAATTAATCATCAGAACCAGGTGTAATTCTTTAATTTAATATTGTTTTTTTGTATCAGTATGCTGCAGCTGGAGTATGTGAATTTCCCCTTGGGATTAATAAAGTATCTATCTATCTATCTATCTATCTATCTATCTATCTATCTATCTATCTATCTATCTATCTATCTATCTATCTATCTATCTATCTATCTATCTATCTATCTATCTAATTGAAAAAAAAGCAGGATAAATCGAGGTCAGAAATAAAAGCCAAAGAGTGGAAAACAAAGTCTTTTCGCCTTCGCAACTTCATAAACACGTTCACAAATGTTGGCGCTATACACATGCAGAGCAGATTATGAAAGCAGTGGAATTTGAAAGGCTCAAAAAAAAAAATGCATGCGTGTGTGACAGATAGGGGCCGCTGTCGACCCCTTGAACCCTCGGACAATACGTCAGACACCAGGTAAAAGTCCAAATGTTATTTTATTTATAATAACAATGTGCACAAAGCACCTACACTCCACAATCTATATATATAATTCACTAAGCCGCCGACAAGTAGCCACCCATGGAAAGCACACAAGACAGCCACGCCCACCAACTCTAAGACCATTGGATACGACGAAAACTCGCAGAGCCACGCCCACCAACTCGGACGCAGCAACTCACAAAACACGACGTCATTGGATACGATGCTCAGAGGTGCATGTGGAGTCTAGCAGAGATGAATGTGAATAACGCTCTGTGTTGTGAGGTGCTGCGTCCGAGGTGGTGGGCGTGGCTCGGTGAGTTGTCGTCGTAACCAATGGTCTTAGAGTTGGTGGGCGTGTCTGTCTTGCGTGCTTACCATGGGTGGCTACTTGCGTGCTTTCCATGGGTGGCTACTTGTACTCAATAAATCAATACTCCAAAAAATACAATAATAACAATCCTCCACTCCCAGCAGCTCAGTCACCCTTCCTCCCAATTCGGCTTGTTTGTCTTGGGTTTCCCAGAGTCCTTTATAGTCCTTGACCCAGAAGTGCTGCTGAACCGTCAGTCCATGTGACTTCCTAGCACTTCCGGGTCAGATCAAAAGCTCTTCTTTTCATCCTGGAAGCACGTCATTTCCTCTGTCCCTGTGACCAGGACGTACTTCCGGGTTATAGGGCAAATACAAGTCTCTGAGCCGCCCTGCAGTGTCCCCTTGTGGCCCCCATGGTATCCAGCAGGGCTGTGATGGAAAACTCCAATATCCATGATGCCCTGCTGGAATTTGGGGCACCTCCATGCTGCCGGAAGGGCTTCATCTAGCGGCGTGGGGGTATTGGCCGGGATGAACAGCCGGCCATAGTCCACATGCGATACAAATGTGGAGAAAGTTAAAGAATATGAAAGTAGGAAAATTAGAAAGTATATAAAAAAAGAAAGTAAAGATTGCAGTAGCACAAACAAGCGGAAATCATTACTCAAGGAATTTAAAAGACTCAAACAAAACGTAGGCATGAAACACATGCAGAGCAAGATATAGAATATGAAAGCAGAAAAAAACGACAGTGTCAAAAAAAGAAAGTAAAGATCACATTAGTGCAAAGAAATAGAAATTATTACTCGGAGAAATAACTAAAAGGTGAATAGAGATCGAATATATGGACACAGGTGATATGTCAGAAGTATGGAAATATTATAAGGCTTTGAAGTTTAAGTCAGAATTTAAAAAACAGGGTTTACCTCAAATGCATTTATTGGTTACTTTGCAAAAAAATGTATTAACTGCTGATGATGTCGATCACTTTGTCTGTGCTGAAATTTCAAACAAAGAAACCTATCCTGAATTATGATACAAAGTCATTAAATACACGTCTCACTGACCTCATTTAAAAGATTCAGCATATTGGGACCTGAAAGATCCCAAATATTGTTTTTACATAAGTTCTGAAATAAAAGTGAAATTAATGAAATAGCAACAATTCAAAGAAAAAAAAAATCTTAAAAGTGTTTATCTGGAAAACCAAATACAGGGGTTGGCGAGCAAAGCGAGCAGGGGGTGAAGCCCCCTAGTATATATATATATATATATATATATATATATATATATATATATATATATAATATATTGTCACGCATGTGCAAGTAGGATGACGCTGTAAGGACCAAGTGACTGTAATTCCATGCCAGGCCAGGGGGGTGGCAGGGTGCACTAAACCTTCTCCTGTTGTCTCTGCAGACCAGCCGCGGGAAAACCTATCTGTCTTAACATTGATGACGTCACTTTCTGTGCCGGTGCCCAGAAAGGTATCACTTCTGGCCCCGGCCCCTAAGATGACGTCAGAAAAAGGTCACTTCCTGTTTCCCTATGTCATTTCTGGGTTAATCACTTAAAACCGGCATCTTTCCAAACCTTAGTCAGTTCACGTCTAGACTCCAGACCAATCAGTTGTCTGAAAACCTAACCCATTGCAGCCAGGGATATTATACGGGTGGCTGATCCAAACCTTTTTAAGTGAGTCGGGTGTGATCATTTTTTATTATATATATGTGTGTGATAAACCCAGGGCATCAGTGAGCCCCAAACCCCAACACGAACACACTTGTACAGTCCCAGGTTCAAATAATCAAAGGTTTTCATTTTAAATAACTCCAAATGTGACACAAGCACAAGCAAATACAGGTCTTCCTCTCACAATATCTCTCTTTTCTCACTGCCCTCCTACACTCAAGCGTTGCTCCGCTACCTCTCAGCTCTGACTCACTTGGATAAGGGAGTGCAGTCCCTTTTATTACAGACCCGGGAGTACTTCCGGTGCCAGGGCGACTGACCGATGAAAGCACTTCTGGGTCGCATGGAAGTCCAAAATAGGGAGCGTGTCTCCCTACAGCACCCTCTCGTAGCACCTGTGACCCTAGCAGGGCTGCTCTGACAGACTACATTTCCCAGCATGCCCTGCTGGCTTCTTACTGTGCACTGAACTCCAGGGCTGCTGCCATTTAGCATTTTGGGGGAATAAAAAACCTCCAGCAACTTCTTCTCTTTTTAATGGGCTGTCCGTCCACCCTTTCCGGTCCTTCCTTCCAGGTCTGCTCCCTCTCCTGGCCGGGATGCCTGTCCAGTCTGTGTGGCATTTACAAATACATACAGGGTGGGCCATAAGTTTCCATACATAGGAACATAAACGTTTTTTTATGAAATAACATTTTTATTTATATAATATATATGCTCTACATGACTGCCATTGTTTTGAAAACACATTTAAATTCGTGTCCGCCACTGCTGATGAACACGTATTAGCACAGCTGGAGTTATGCTTGTAATGGTGTTGGTGATACGTTCTCTAAGATGATTTATGTTTCATGTGTGATGTTCGTTCCATGTTTTCTGTTAAGTTTGATTGCAGCCATGCGACTGCTTTCTGACCCGGCCATCAGTATGATTTCAATTTTTTGCTCTTTATTCAAGCACATTTTTTAGGGTATCTGAAATATAAAAAATAAAATGTTAAAAACCATATGTATGGAAACTTATGGCCCACCCTGTATCTGCTTCTCGCAACTGAAGAGGGCACCGTGGCGGATGTTAGCCAAATTGCAGACCAACCACAAGCGTTACCTGGTAAGAAACCACCCATACAATCAGATTGTGATTCAGACTACGAATGCCATGAATGTAATTACCCCGATCCACATGCTGTCAAATGAACAAACCACACATCGTGGTGCAACGTAAAGAGGCTTCGCCTCTAGTGCTGACGTCTGAGGTTCGATTCCCTGAGAGGGGGGTGCAGTGAGTGTGTATGCCTGATGAGCCCAGAATTAGGGTGAGACACGTGTCGCGTACTCTTTGTATTATTTAACAGTAAACTATTTCAAACATTCTATGATCTGCTTCTCGTAACTGAAGAGGGCACCGTGGCGGATGTTAGCCGACTTGTTGACCAGCTACAAGCGTTACCCATACAATCAGATTGTGATTCAGACTACGAATGCTATGAATGTATATATGTATGTGACCCTGCTTAGTGGAGTGTTGCAAATGGATGGATGGATGGTTATTGATGTGTTTATCTATTAATTTTGAAATGTACCCTGAACATGCCTTCTGCACAATGTTCTTATCTTTAATACTTTTAGTCTATGAACACTAGAACACTTGCAACTTTGTTGATCTAATTTCTCTTCTAATTTATGGATTTCTAATTTAAGGTAGTGTGCCTTCTCATCAAACCAGGGGGAGATTCTTTATTCACTTTGATTACCTTGGAGAGGAGCAGCAGCTTTATCTAACGCTTCCTTCATAAATCAGCAGTAATTGTTTGACAAGTCATTTGTATTATTAGTTTCCAAAAACATGTTAGAGGATTTCATAAAGTCGATAAATCTCAAAGTATTATTATTATTTAAATGTATCACAGTTTGGGTTCTAAATTTATTTGCAAGGAAAGAAGCAAATCAAATAAAATTGAATATTATTAATCAACAATCAATGCTGTGATCTTTGCAGAGTCAATGGAGGTTCTGATGTGGGCTCTCGAGAGACTGAGCGAGGGGTCTGTGAGCCTGGGCTTGCAAGTGTCCAGGATTAAAACCAAGAGCCAGGCCTTTAATGACCTCTCGGGCACGGCCGTCAGCAGTGTGTCTGTCTGCTTAGAGATTGTCGACCTCGTCGAGAGGTTTACTTACCTTGGTAGTGACATTCATGTCTCTGGTGACTCTTCCTATGAAGTCAATAGACGGATTGGGAGAGCATGAGGGGGTCATGAGGTCACTGGAAAAGGGTGTGTGGCGCTCCTGATATCTATGCAAAAGGATGAAGGCCCAAGTCTTTGGAGTCCTGGTGCTTCCTATCTTGCTATATGGTTGCGAGACATGGACGCTATCCAGTGACCTGAGATGAAGACTGGACTCCTTTGGTACTGTGTCTCCATGGAAAATCCTTGGGTACCGTTGGTTTGACTTTGTGTTGCTCACGGAGTCCCGAATGAGGCATATTACCTGCATTGTGAGGGAGCGTCAGTTACGGCACTACGGCCATGTGGCGCATTTCCCTGAGGGTGATCCAGCTCGTAAGATCCTCATTGTTGGGGACTCGAGTGGCTGGACCAGACCAAGGAGTCGCCCATGTAACACCTGGCTGCGACAGATAGAGGGTCATTTCCGGAGGGTGGGGCTGGACCACGTGTCTGCCTGGGGGGTTGCAAACCGGGATCCCGAGTTGTTTCGTTGTGTAGTGGGTGTGGCAACGCACTGTACCAGTGCAAGCTCCCCAACTTGACTTGTACCTTTTGTGAAAGTGTTTATTTGATATTTGGACTTCGGGCTTCACACATTATACACTTCATGTCAACATTTTGTCAGGCTGCTTGTGCTGATCGATACATTTACAAAACAAAAGACGCCGATGGAAAGGTGCAAAGGAATTTAAGGTGGGCTGGGATTACAAGTTTTTTCATAGGCTTCGGTAATTCTAGTCTAGCCTTTATCCAGGGTCACTTACAATATCTGATTTACAATTGGTTAATTGTAGCACAGGCCAGTGAAATGACTTGTTCATAGTTAGATGGTGTTAGCAGTGGGATTTAAACACATAACCTCAGGGCTTGAAGTCCAATGTCTTATCTTCCATGAGTGACTATGTCTAATTGGAGCACAGCAGTATAAATTAAAACAACTAATAATACTATTCAACAACATTTATTTATATAGCACATTTTCATACAAAAAAAGTAGATCAAAGTGCTTTACATAATGAAGAAAAGAAAAAATAAAAGACAAAGTAAGAATTAAAATAAGATCACTAATTAACATAGAATAAGTGTAAGGTCCGATGGCCAGGGAGGACAGAAAAAACAAAAAAACTCCAGACGGCTGGAGAAAAAAATAAAATCTGCAGGGGTACCAGACCATGAGACCACCCAGTCCCCTCTGGGCATTCTACCTAACATAAATGAAATAGTCCTCTTTGTATTTAGGGTTCTCACGGAAGGACTTGATGATGATGGTCATGCAGACTTCTGGCTTTTAATCCATCAAAGTAGGAACATCACGGTGCTTTGAGTAGATGGTGGTGGCGCAGACCTCCACCACAAAGAAACCGGAAAAAGAAACAGAAGAGAGAGTAGGGGTTAGTACGGATTTTAGAGCCACCATTAATAGTTATTATAATGAATTGGATATACAGAGTATCAGGATTTAAATTACAGTGAAGTTATGAGAAGGCCATGTTACAGTAATGTGTTTTCAGTAGTTTTTTTAAAGTGCTCCACTGTATTAGCCTGGAGAATTCCTATTGGCAGGCTATTCCAGATTTTAGGTGCATAACAGCAGAAGGCCGCCCGCCTCACCACTTCTTTTACGTTTTGCTCTTGGAATTCTAAGGAGACACTCATTTGAGGATCTAAGGATTCAGAAGCAAGGACTACAGTCTTGCAATTGTAGTAAAGTATTTTATTATCGTAAACAGTTGTCCATATATTTCACTGTATATTACTGAGCATACAATGCAAATACTTTCAAATTGTAAAAAAAAAAATGTCAAGACACTACTTGGAAAATCTGAGCCCCTTGTGTGCTTTTGCTGAGACCTCTGGTGAGACTCAAGATGAGACTCTTGGGAGTTTTTTGCCTGAAGAGAAAAACTCTGAGAAGCATGAGACAAAGGAAGGTGTCTCCATTTTATTCCTTTCTGATCTTGTCGTTGTTGAGGAGAAGCCAAAAAGACATTAATTAGACCATTTTTGGTTTTGTTTTAGTCCTATGAACCACTACAAACTACATGGGGTAAGTAGCATTTAACAAAATATCCTTTACACACGATCACTAGTGACCAGTTCTTGTGTGCTGATATGAAGATCACTTTTGATTGATAGACAGGTATTGACACCAGCATGTATATTATTTTCCTGAATTATAATTCCATAGTCCTGTGCTCCTGGTTATGTCGAGCAGTCCACCAGACTGAACGTTGCACATCTGCTCTCCGTTTGGACTTCTGCCCATCTTCCATAACTTCCTTTGATTTCCGTTCTTACTCTCTAGAAGGAGGCCAAAGAAAAGAAAAGTTGGGAACAATCTATTTAGAGCATTGCACAAAGTCATACACGTTTGTAAGACTGGGACCTTCCATAGCATTCTTTAGATGAGCCAATTTTCAAAAAATTGAAAAAATTTGCATTTTTTTTTCATGATGAATTGTGAATTGAAATTTTACAGTCGACAAATGAGCACGCAAGGGAGAAGCTCAGTAACTCAGGTGCCCGAAGGCCCCTTTTTGGAGCACCAGGCAAGACGTCTGTGTAAATCCAGAAATGTAGAGTTACGTCTCTGGAGAAGAATTCCCACATAAATAAATTTTTCCTTGATGTCTGCAGTAACTACAGGGGGATAAAATTGATGAGCCACAGCATGAAGTTAAGGGAAAGAGTAGTAGAAGCTCAGTTAAGAAGCAATGTGGTGTCATGTCAGGAAAGAGCACCACAGATGTGATGTTTTCTCTGAGGGTGTTGATGAAGAAGTAGAGAGAAGGCCAGGAGAAGTTGCATTGCATCTTTATGGACCTGGAGAAAGCAAATGACAGGGTGCCTCAAGAGGAGTTGCGGTATTGTATTGAGTTGCGGTATTGTATTAGGAAGTTGGGAGTGGTGGAGAAGTATGTAAGAGTTGTGCAGGATATGTACGAGGGAATTGTGACAGTGGTGAAGTTTGCAGTAGGAGTCACGGAGGTGGAATTACATCAGGGATCGGCTCTGAACCCTTTCTTATTTGAAATGGTGATGGACAGGTTGACAGATGAGATTAGACAGGAGTCCCCGTGGACTGTGATGTTTGGTGGTGACATTGTGATCTGTAGTGAGGAGGAGCGGAGAGGAATGAAGGTCAGTAGGAACACCATGACAGAATACATGTGTGTGAATGAGAGGGAGGTCAGTGGAATGGTGAGCATGCAGAGAGCAGAGTTGGCGAAGGTGGATGAGTTTAAATACTTGGGATCAACAGTACAGAGTAATGGGGTTTGTGTAAGAGAAGTGAAGAAGAGAGTGCAGGCAGGGTGGAGTGGGTGGAGAAGAGTGTCAGGAGTGATTTGTGACAGACGGGTATCAGCAAGAGTGAAAGGGAAGATCTACAGGACGGTAGTGAGACCAGCTATGTTATATGGGTTGGAGACAGTGGCACTGACCGGAAAGCAGGAGACAGAGCTGGAGGTGGCAGAGTTAAAGATGTTCAGATTTGTGTTCGGTGTGACAAAGATGGACAAGATTGGAAATCAGGACATTAGAGGGTCATCTCAGGTGGGACGGTTGGGAGACAAAGTCAGAGAGGCAAGATGGCTTTGGTTTGGACATGTGCAGAGGAGAGATGCTGGATATATTGGGAGAAAGATGCTAAGGATAGAGCTGCCAGGCAAGAGGAGAAGAGGAAGGCCTAAGAGAAGGTTTATGGATGTGGTGAGAGAGGACATGCAGGTGATGGGTGTGACAGAAGAAGATGCAGATGACAGAAAGCTATGGAAGATAGGGGCGGAGGGGGAGGTCTGCCCTGGGCGGCACATTTTTGGGGGCGGAATTATTGGCCAAAAGGCTCAGAACACTTCATGTGTAAGCTCATGAATGAAAAAAGTCAAATTCTCTGATTTTCATCCACAAATGCTTCAAAAATCATTTTCAGACGGTCCTTCTGTGACGGCATCAGATACGGCAGTTGATATTTATGAGGCAATAACAAAAATAAACAGAAACATTACACCGATAATAATTTCTAGGAAGATAAACAACTAATTTACAATGTATAATTTCGTTTCGTTAACAATCCGAATGCGTTCTTGCTCATCCCCACCTATCATTTGTACACCACACCGGTTCTGGTTATCGCAGCGTAATTATATTAAACTAATAATTAGAACACGGCTTATCAGTGCATCTGTACTATATTCTTGTCTAGTTGATGCTTATAAATAATTACAGTTGACCCTTGATATACGACCGGCCTGACATGCGAACAACTTGATTTACGACCAAAATTTTTGCTTTGATTTACGATCAACATCTTGCGTTACGACCTGAATGTGGTCACGTGTATCCGCCTGTGCGATTGTAAACAAACAGCCGAGAGCGTTTGTAAGCGTCAGTCGGAGCCCAGATACACGTGTTTGTGGACGTAATTTCGGTCAGTGCAGTGATTTATATAATTTTTTTCGATAATTGCTAAGGAAGGAAGAGAAGGTAACGAAGGTAAAGAAAGCGATCACAATCGAAATGAAGAAGGAAATTGTGCAGAAATATGAGAGTGATGTTCGTGTGACCGATCTCGCTAATATGTACAGCATGTCGAAATCCACCATCTCGACAATTTTACAAAGAAAAGATTTGTATAAGGAGGCTCCTTCCAAACAATAACCGCCTTCCATTTCATTCTTCTCCTCCTCCCTTCCTGCAGCCCAAAGAT
The DNA here is from genome assembly GCF_900747795.2 of Erpetoichthys calabaricus. NCBI lineage: Eukaryota > Metazoa > Chordata > Cladistia > Polypteriformes > Polypteridae > Erpetoichthys > Erpetoichthys calabaricus. The sequence continues at coordinate 5,192,605 of NC_041400.2, forward strand.
GTCAAATTAAATGGTGAGTACAGTATGAAATTGTTGTTTCTGGTAGGGTAGGCACTTTTTATAACTTTTTGGTTAGTACATTAGAAAAATTATTGGTGTTTTAGTAAATTATGCACATTATACCACCCTTTTTTATTATGAAAAGGTTAAGTAAGTGTTGCTGTGGGAAGTTCGGAACGCATTATGGGTATTTCCATTATTTTTTATGGGAAAAATAGTCTTGACTTACAACCAACTTGAGTTACAACCAGCCCTCGAGAATGAATTGAGTTCGTAAGTCAAGGGTCCACTGTATATGTGAAAAAATATTGCTTTTTCTCTATATATAAATAAATATATGAAAAATGTATCTTCATTTTTCTCTATTCATCATTTTAATTTTCTATTTAAATAGGTTAACATATTCAGATACGTTGGAGGGCGGCAAATTGAAGCTCCACCCCGCCCTTCCCCGAGTGGCGCGAACTCGAGCTACGCTACTGAAAGTTTGGATGCCATCATGAAAAATCCCCTCCAGGAGGCACTCTGTCTTTGAGCCACAGGCTTATTCCACCACGGTGTGCTACAAAGCACCTCTGGGGGTCTCTTCTGCCCACTGCTATCGGGAAATTCAACATCTCTACCCAATGTACTTGTTAAAATTTATTCATGGTGGTCCTAGTGCCCTTAATTCCTCTCCTCCTCATATCTCCACCTCTCCAGGGTCTCCTCCACCTGCTCCTTACTCTCGCTACAAATCACAGTGTCATCAGCTAACATCACAGTCCACGGGGTCTCCTGTCTAATCTCGTCTGTCAACCTGTCCATCACCATTGCAAATAAGAAAGGACTCGGAGCCGATCCCTGATGTAATCCCACCTCTGTCACACCTACCGCAGACCTCACCACAGTCACACTCCCCTCGTACATATCCTGTACCACTCTCATGTACTTCTCTGCCACTCCCGGCTTCCTCATACAATACTACAACTCCTCTCAGTCACCCTGTCATGCGCTTTCTCCAGGTCCGCAAAGACGCAATGCAACTCCTTCTGGCCTTCTCAAAACTTCTCCATCAACATCCTCAGAGCAAACATCACATCTGTGGTGCTCTTTCTTGGCATGAAACCATCCTGCTGCTCATTGATCATCACCTCATTTCTTAACCAAGCTTCCACTACTCTTTCCCACAACTTCATGCTGTGGCTCATCCATTTTATCCCCCTGTAGTTACTGCAGTCCTGCACGTCCCCCTTATTCTTACATATCAGCACCAGTACATTTCTTCTCCACTCCTCAGGCATTCTCTCACTTTCCAAGATTCCATTAAACAATCTGCCATCTCTCCTAAACACCTCCATGCTTCCACAGGTATGTCATCTGGACCAACGGCTTTTCCATTCTTCATCCTCTTCATATCTTAATGTTTTAAAAGCAATGGACTTTTTGAAATTTTTTGCATTTTTGTTAAGACCCCCCCCCCATACAACACCTCCCATAAAGTTAAGGAATGTTTCCTAAGTCTCTACTTGACATTCCAGCTATTATGTTAGCAAACTGGCAGGATTTTTAAAGGACAAACCATAAGAGAGAGAGAGAGCGGGAGGGAGAGACACGAAACAGAGAAGTGTCAATACCAGAAGATCAATTAACGCTGAAACAACAAAGCCAAAGAGCAACACGAACACTGAGATCAGAAGGACAAAGTGAAAGTCAGGAACCCTAAAGATCAATTCAGAAAACAAGAAATACTTAATGATAGGTTTAACAATGGTTTTGTTATCCGCAGCTTGGATAAAGACATGGCGAAGTAGGTGGCTATTTAAATGCATCGCTGCAACTTCCAGCAGGTGACTGATGTGAAACTCAAAAGTCCCTAAAGCACAAAGTCCTGAAAGATTTCAAAAAGGCCCATCAAACCCCAGCTAGTAAACTAAAGGGCCATGCAGAACCTTTATAAATGAAAAGATGAACTCGTTCAAAAATGCCCCAAGGCACAAATTAATCTCCAAGGAGCACACAAGTCCAAAGGAGTTGCCTGAAACAACCATGCAATCCAAGGCTAAGAAGTCCCAATAACAAATCTAGTTAAAGAGACAGAGCAAAGGGGTCAATAATCCAGAAGTACACAAAAGCACAAGAAATCACAAGAATAACCCACCAACTTCCAAACACAATCCAATGAACCACAAGTAACGGTGAACTGGCACTGTTCATCTTTATAGGACTGAGGGCATTCCCTTTGTGTTGATGGATGGTGGCCCCAACTCTGCCAAGATCTAAGAGGCCCAAACAAGTAGATATCTCTGCAGCCAGGAGCCTCCACCCTGGAGCAGCAAGTAAGTGGAGTTGACTTCAATGGATGCCGATAGAGTAAACTAACCTGCAGACCTCCAGAGCTTTTCGGGTTATACTATGGTTAGGACAGGTGTTGTGGGACGTGTATCTGAGCTAAATAATGTAACAGAGCATCCCGTAAACCAGCTCCACCTACTTGGACCTCCAGGGTGGAGGCTCCAGGCTGCAGAGATACCAGGCTTGTCCTAAAGCAAGAAAATTCTAAAATGGTCAACTACAGGGGGCCAAACCTTAGCTAGAATAAGGGAAAATTTAAAAAAATAAAAGTTCTGTTTTCATAGAATGTTCTGTTATACCGTAAAGAAAAAAGAAAATCAGAAATGGCATAAAGACAAAGACAATATGGAATCCAAAAAGAGTGGTGAAGAAAAAAAAATTGGGAGTGGTCTCCCCTAGACTCAGATATAATGGTCGATATTTGAGGAGTAAACCGCTAGACAATGATTATATTGTACATTAAAGAACCATCAACAACAAATCAAATCAAATTAGTAATATATTGAACAATTATTATAAAAGTAGAATACATCGGACTCTGCATGAATAAAAGGTAAAGTGCCACTTCCAGGTAGCAGAAATAGCCCAAAAGTTGATAGAAATCTACGTTTTATACCAAATACTTGTATGCAAAATTTGGTTGACCTAAGTGAAAGCACACTCATCATTAGTTATCATATTTACACACACACACACAGTCTAAAATGTCGAGATTCGTCAAAATCTCAACATCTAGTTTTTGAACGATTACAATAGTTTCCCTATACTTCATATACGAGGATGTCAGGGAGATCTAAAACGTCCAGATTCATCAAAATCTCGACGTTGAATTTTTGAACGATTACAATACTTTCCATATACTTCATGTACAAGAAAGTCAGGGAAATCTAAAATGTCGAGATTCATCAAAACCTCGACATCGAAGTTTTGAACGATTACAAAACTTTTTTTGTACTTCATATACAAGAAAGTAAAAACAACTATAGGATCAAAATTCCAAAACATTAAAAAGACAGAAGCCCAGTAAACTCTCTGACTCCAGAGTGCATTCACAATGAACCGCAAGGAACTGTGGGAGACCCTCCAGATATAAAGGGCGGAGGAGAGTTCCTGACAGTGATTGGCAGATGGCCTCGTCTCCTGGGGGTTCAACCCACAAAACACAAGGCACACAACAAAGGCAGCTTATACACAAAGAAACTAAACAATAGCCCAAACTAATAAATTACATACAGTGCCCTCAAATATTATTGGCACCCCTTGAAACGTTAGAAAAAAAATTGATGTTTGCTGAAGATGCGTCATCTTGCACCGAAAAAATGAGTAACATCTGACTTTTAATTGAAACGAGTTCATTCAAAGAAAAACAAAGCCCTCGTCCATCCATCCATTATCCAGCCCACTATATCCTAACTACAGGGTCACGGAGGCCTACTAGAGCCAATCCCAGCCAACACAGGGCGCAAGGCAGGAACAAACCCCAGGCAGAGCACCAGCCCACCGCAGGGCACACACACACACACACAAGCACACACTAGGTACAGTTTAGGATCGGCAATGCACCTAACCTGCATGTCTTTGGACTGTGGGAGGAAACCCATGCAGACATGGGGAGAACATGCAAACTCCACGCAGGGAGGACCCGGGAAGTGAATCAAGGTCTCAAAGTCCTCATCAAAAAATAAATATTTTTAACAAAAACACATGTGCCATAATTGTTGGCACCCTTGGAAATTAATGTGAAACAATGTAACTGAAACATATTTCTCATTTCTCGTTGTTAAGTTGATTGGAGTGTATAGGAACTTTCCAGCTGAAATCAATGACTTCCTGATTAACTTTGATGCAAAAGTGAGGAGACACAGAACCAAATGTCCTTAGCCAACCATCATCATGGCAAAGAAAAGAGAAGACTCAATCCAAATGAGGGAGAAGTGTGTTGCCCTTCATTACTCAGGGAATTATTCTAAAAAATAGCTCCTTGCCTGAAAATTCCCATTATTAGGGTTAGGGTTAGGTTTAGGGTAGGGGATTCCCGCATTACTGCATGCACTGGCTCACTACTCGCTTTCTTAAAAATCTAATTTATTTCAGTTTCTATAACAATTATTTGGAAAAAAATAATAATAATACAAACCCTAACACTATTCTATAAACAATAATATATAATAAAAGTAAAATTCTGTATAATAACAGTAAAAGTACCCTATACTAAAAACCCATCAATACATAACACCTAGTTAAAATATCAGACACCTAAATTGGACTATTTTTCATTGAGTCCATTCGGATGAAATGTTCCCAGAGTGTTGATCCAATCATTCTCCCTCTTAAGACGCCTAGTCAGATTCCAGTCTGCATTCTGTTCCAATCCAAACATAATTGGCAAATGTATATTATTTGAAAAATGTTGATAAAGCACTGTGTTTTTCTTTTGATTTTGAATGAACCTTAAATGTTGCACAAATCTTTCCCTAATTGTATTTTTTGTCCGTCCAATATAAATTTTCCCACAGTTTGCACATTGAATTGCATAAATACAGTTTTTAGTTGTTAATTGAAAAGTTTGAAAAATCAGTAATTCTATTCTTGTAAATGTATTTTTGTTAATTTTTTTATGTTTAAAAGGAGCCACCCAAGCCCTACTATTTACTTTTTTCTTTTTGTTATTACAGGAGGCATGTACCAGAAGGTCCTTTAAATTTAAATTCCTCCTGTACGCTATAATTAATCTGTAGTCCTGCAAGGGTGGAAAATTTTGCTGATAATTTGTAAAGTTCTGATGTAAAATTTTGACAGTTTTTTGTGCTAGATCGGAAAATGTGCAAACTATTGGGAATTTAGACTGTTGTCTTTCTATGATTGATGATCTGATCAATGAAATTAAATTAGGAGACATGACATTATTCAAATTCTGATTAGGATCCAAAGAGTCTGATTCATTTAGAAAACTCGAATTAAGATTGAACTGAATTGGTAAGGAATTGTTCAAATCTGGATTAGATTCGGAAACAAAATTCCCTTCCCGTTGAATTCCAGGAAAATTATTCGGATTGAACTGGGCAGTTCCTTCAGACAATACATTAAACTCCGGATTTGGGAAAAAAAGAATTATTAGACTGAAGATTAAGAAAAGAAAAATTATTGTTTGTGAGAAAAATGTAATTCGGATCACAGTTATTAAGATTAGGGTTAGAATTGTTAAATTTAGGGTTAGAAAAAGGAGGTTTATTAAGATTAGGGTTAAAAAGTAGAGATTTATTAGATTCAAGATCAGAAAAAAGAGATTTATTAAGCTTAGGGCCGGAGAAAGGAGAATTGTTAAATTTAGGGTTGGGATCGGAAAGATTGTCTATCCCATGTTCCGCTAAATTAGGAAGAGAAGATTTCTTAAGATTAGGGCTGAAAAAAGGAGAATTGTTAAGGTTAGGGTTGAGATAGGAAAGATTGTATGTCCAATGATATACTAAATTAGAATCCACTCCTAATTGAGAATGTAAATTACTGAGATTAGCGTTAGACCTGAAAAATTTATTAGGTTTGGAGCCAGAACAGAGAGAATAAAATACCCATTCGGAAAGAAAATTAGAGTAGAACCACCCCTCCTTCCAGTGTATAGAGATTGGATTAGATATCAAAAACAATTTGAAGAAACTTCCCAATTCAAGTCCAAACTATTGAATGTCGGATGGTCCAAATTTGGTGCCTTTTTAAATCCTGATGTTAATAACGACCAAACATTTTCGTTGGGACAACCCATATGATCCAAGGAAAAATCTAAATTAAAAATAGATTGTCTAAACTTGTTAGTTTTAATTTGATTTGCCCTCATTGCCACTGTTCCAATTTGTTTACAATCTTCCCCTCTAACATACAAGAATTCAAATGTTTTAATGAGACTAACATCCTAAACCGGTATGGAAACATCAGAGAGATAAATAGGAAAAAGAGACAATGTCGTATAAAAATCAAGTAACCTGACTTTAATATGTTTCTTACAATATGAGATAATCCAAGAGGATAAAGAACTAAAAGGAGAAATTACAATAGAGCTCAAGATAGTCTGTGACTCAGATTGTGAAGAAGCATCTAATAATTCCGAAGATACATGTAAAGAATCATATAAAGAAAAGTTGGAAAAATCTAACTGGGACTCACTCAGTAATGGTAGTTGCGGAACCCCCGTATCTTTATTCACCACATATCTATCCATATTAAGATATCTAGTGTAACTAAGTGCTACTTCGTCCTGGATTGTTCTCAAAAAACGTCTGGTGTATCCTCTCTTTCTCAGGGCCTGGAACAGAACGTGAATCTCTGGGTGTCCCTCAAAAAGGTACTAATTCTATAAAACCGAATCAATTGTGATTTAATAATACCACGAAAGGTATGTTTAGGATGATAACTCGACGCGTGTAATAACGCATGAGTATCCGTTGGTTTAAAATAGATTTTAGAGGTGAAGGATTTGCCCGTCGGTGTTGTTTGAAAACCAATCTGAGTACCCAAAAAGGAAACACTCTCAAAACGAGTCGTGGCCTGTAATTTAATTGTATCATGATGAGAATTTAATATATTCAAAAAATCATCAAACTGTTCCTTTGAATGAGTCCAAACCCCAAATATATCATCCAGATAACGAAAATACAGATAAGGCAAATGACTACATTTCGCAAATGCCTGTTGTTCCCAGTTCGCCATATAAATGTTCGCGTATGCTGGCGCGAAACGTTTTCCCATTGCCGTACCGTGTTATCTGTAAGAAAAACTCCCCGTTAAATTCAAAATCATTATGGGTCAAACTGATCTCCAATAAATCCAATATATGTGGGTCTGGCCTACCTGGTTCCGGATATTTTTGAAAAATCGTTTCTACTGCCAATAAACCTAATTGAATATCTATGTTCATATATAAAGATTCTACATCCATTGTGAAAAGAAAGGCATGGGAAGGTACTTGATATTTTTTTAATAATTTGTAAAAAATGAAACGTATCTTTGATATAGCTATTATGCTTTTGGGATAGTGGATTTAAAAAATGATCTATATATTCCGAAATCCTGTATGATTCTGATGAGCAATCAGAAACAATGGGTCTACCTGCTGGTATTTGGAATGGTACAGTTCATGTTTCTGGTGATTTATGAATTTTAGGTAATAAATAAAATTTACGGATCGAGGGGTCTATTGGTCCTGAAAAATATTTCTTTTGTTTCTCGGTGATATAATTTTGTTCTACCAGTCTAAATAAAATAATTTCTATTTTTTGTTTAGTTTTATCCTGAATTGATTGTTTTAATGGCAAATAATGTTGTTGATTATTTAATTGATGTGAAGCCTCCAATAAATATTGTTCCCTATCCATAATGACCGTCATTGATTCCTTATCTGCTGGTTTAATGATAATATCAAGACGTTTTCTTAAATCATTTAATGCTTTTCTTTCTAACTCGGTTAAATTATCCTTCCTATTATTCTGTTGTGTCATATGATCCAAATTCTGCCAATCCTTATTAATTAAATCCAAAATCGGATCACTAATAAATTTATTTTTTGGTACCCAAATTGATGGTTCTTTAAACGGGGGAGGAGTTTGTGTGGGTTCATAATCAAAATAATCTAATATTTTTAATTTACAATGATATTGGTGTACATCCCTACGTAGTAACTCATTATCTATTTCCAGCGGTGTGGGTATAAATGTCAATCCTTTCTGAAGTAAAGATATCTCTGATTGAGTCAATCGAAATTTATTAGAGAGATTATAAATATTTGCATCATGAGCCGATACCATGTCGCTTAGCTCATCAAACAGTTTAAAGACTCTTGCCACCAATCTAAAACTAGTCTAGCGGTTTCCGGTGTCCAATGTATTTGATCCGAACACACCTGTAAAATTTGAGGATCCGGTGCTTCTAAATAAGTAAAAAACATACTAATTACATTATTTATATCTACTATCTCGTTCACAATCGGTAGGTCTTGATCATTACTATAAGGAATTTTTGAAATGTAAACCTTTGCCTTCGGAAACTTTTTCCTAGCCTCATTAATTAAAGCGGAATAATACTGTTTAATAGAGGAGTCCTTCAGTCCCTGATTATTAATGCCTACTGAAAAAACCATCGCCTTAATCTGTTGTTGTCTCGTTAATTTCCTAATAATTGCTGCAATATGTTGAATTTTAGCTCCCGGATAACTATCAATTTGTATTTGATTATTCAGGAAGTCCTCAATCCTAGCCAGATTCGAATCCCCTATGAACAAATGTTCTTTTTCAGGGACAATTGTCCACTTATCTTTATCTATCCCCCTATGTACATTTGGTTTAAATACTACTTGTAATTGCTCGATATTACACTGGAATAAAGTAGCCGAGGGGGGTAGGTGAGAGCCTGAGGAAAGAGATGGATCAGAGTCGGACCGAAGATCACATAAAATGTTTTCATTCACTTTGTCCTCCATCATCCCTTCCTCCTGCCTTTTTGAAAAAATAAGGGGCATTACTTCCATCTGAGAACGTTGGGTCGGGTTAATAATTGTTGCACTTAAACCTGAAACAGAATTTAAATTATCATTATTATCATGCGGTTCTGTTGCGTCTGTACCTACTCTAAGACTTTCCACACTTACCAATTGAGACTGTTCGTTCGTCAGCTTCACATTCTGCATCAGACCAGGAGAGTCCACACCAGACCTAGAACCCTATTCGTTAACTAGGGCAGCACAGTGGCGCAGTGGTAGTGCTGCTGCCACGCAGTTAGGAGACCCAGGTTCGCTTCCCGGGTCCTCCCTGCGTGGAGTTTGCATGTTCTCCCCGTGTCTGCATGGGTTTCCTCCGGGCGCTCCGGTTTCCTCCCACAGTCCAAAGATATGCAGGTTAGGTGGATTGGCGATTCTAAATTGGCCCTAGTGTGTGCTTTGTGTTTGTGTGTGTCCTGCGGTAGGTTGGCACCCTGCCCAGGGTTTGTTTCCTGCCTTGCACCCTGTGTTGGCTGGGATTGGCTCCAGCAGACCCCCGTGATCCTATATTTAGGATATAGCGGGTTGGATAATGGATGGATGGATGGTGAGCTTTATGGGGCTGAATGGCCTGTTCTCGTCTAGAGTGTTCTAATGTCTGTAGTGGAAAACCAATGTGTCGTGCCCCCTAATGATGAGAAATATTATCCTGGCAAATGGAACAATCGCTGAAGGCACATGAGTCGGCCGTCAGAAGAAATAAAAGTCAGAAATATAACACTGGCTCAGTAGGTGGTCAGAAAAATTTAGACGACAAAGTAGAAGCGCAACCAACTGCGCAACTGTGACACCTGCTATTAAATGTGCAGACTGCAGCTCTGTTGTTGGTCATTAGCACAAAACATAAGTAATATGATAGTTATAATTTGTTACTCACCTTCACCTATTCTGTTTCTCTTCTTGGTACTCAAATGTGGCACTTGGTGCCACTGCCCATCTGCCATGTTGTTTTCCTGCCTAAGGAAAAGTCATCTCTGATGGAGGAGCACTGGAATTTTCGGGTAAAGGGGTCCTTTCATCGGATTGGCTGGCCCAGCACTGACTCAGCTCCGGAATGGCCAGTAGGGGGGAGGCGGCTTGATGGCTGAGGTCTCCAGGACTCTCTGAACTAATCCAAATCCTATTATGGGATATCATCTACTTGCATTTTTCTCTGTACTTGTAATATTACTATTGTATTTTTGTATTGTATTGAGTATTACTTGTGATCTGTTCTGTGTATTGTATTGTATTTACCACCTTTTATTTTTCTTACCTGGAAAGGGGTCTCTCTTTGAATTGCCTTTCCTGAGATTTCTTCCATTTTTGTGTTTTCCCTAGAAAGGTTTTTTTTGGGGAGGGGGTCAAAGTTAGGGAGGCCTGTTAAAGCCCATTGTGGCACTCCTTATGTGATTTTGGGCTATACAGAAATACTGTAAATTGTATTGTATTGGGTAACGCCAACGTGTGGAAGTGTGTGTGTGTGTGTGTGTGTGTGTGTGTGTGTGTGTGTGTGTGTGTGTGTGTCCGTCTGTCCAGTCCGGAAGTGTGAGGTGGAGTCGGGGTAGGGTAAGGGCTCCACCTCCGAGGAAACAGAAAACTCACTTAGCCGCTAATAACACAAGTGAGGCGAGCACATCAGCAAAACGAAACCGCTGAGGAAAGACAAACCCGCTTAGCCACTAATGTACAAGCCATGCTGGCACGATGGCAAAATGAATCCTCCTAAGTGACAGACGCCCAGAGTTGTTCCTTTTAATTCCCTGACATCTCTGCATTTCAGTTTTTTTCTGATGACTTCAATAGTTTCTAGGATCCCAGGCTTTTTAACAGCACGGGCTTACACAGCTAGTATTATATAAATCGTCGGGTAGAGGGGTCCTTTCATCCGATTGGCTGTCTCAGCTGTGGAATGGCCAATAGGGGGAGGCAGCTTGATGGCTGACATCTCCAGGACTCTAAAAACATCAAAATCCTATTCTGTGATATCATCTACTGTTAAATTCTGCTCCATATTTTGTAATATTTTTATTTTTATACTGTATTGAGGTTTACTTGTGTTGTGTTCTGTGTATTGTGTTGTATTGTGTCCAGGTCCTGCAGATATCTTCTTTACAACATCAGGAGAATCTGCCCCTTTCTCACTACAGAGGCTACTCAGCTTCTCGTCCAGACCTTGGTCATCTCTAAGCTGGACTACTGCAATTCTCTGATGTCTGGACTTTCACTAAAGGCAACACGACCACTTCAATTGATCCAGAATGCAGCTGCAAGACTCATTTTTAATGTTCCCAAATTCTCACACACTACACCTCTGCTGCGGAACCTGCACTGGCTCCCTGTGGCTGCCCGCATCAGGTTCAAAACCCTAACACTTGCCTTTAAGGCTAAAACTGGAACTGCACCACCTTACATATCAGCACTGGTTAAGCAGCGTGTCACTTCTCGCTCTCTCAGAACATCAAGCACTGCTCGTCTCGAACCACCCTTACTTAAAAGAAGAGGACGGCATGCATCAAGACTCTTTGCAGTGTTGGCTCCTCAGTGGTGGAACGAACTTCCTCTTGCTGTACGAACAGCGGAGACCCTCACTGTCTTCAAACGTCGTCTGAAGACACACTTCTTTAAACAGCACTTGGGGGACTAAAGTCCCCATACTTTTTTTCTACCCTTATTCTCAAAAAAAAAAAAAAATTCTTGTACTAACAACTTACTATTTTCTTCTAGGATGGTTTTGTGTACAACTTGGTTAGCGGTAACTTGTTTAATGACAGTAGATTTAATCCTAGCCTTAAAGACTGAAGAACAGTCGTAGACTACTAAGCACTGTTGTAAGTCGCTCTGGATAAGAGCGTCTGCTAAATGATGTAAATGTAAATGTAAATGTATTGACTTCCTTCTTTTTGACACCCACCGCACGCCCAACTTACCTGGAAAGGGGTCTCTCTTTGAACTGCCTTTCCGGAGGTTTCTTCCATTTCTTCCCTACAAGAGTTTTTTGGGAGTTTTTCCTGGTCTTCTCAGAGAGTTGAGGGTGGGGGCTGTCAAGAGGCAGGGCCTGTTAAAGCCCATTGCGGCACTTCTTGTGTGATTTTCGGCTATACAAAAATAAATTGTATTGTATTGTATTGTACATGGAATTGAAGACCCAGGAGGGAGAAACTGGCAAACATGGACAGTGACATCTTCTTAATGGAAAGCAGAAAGGAAAAATCTTATCCAGAAAGGCATCTTGATATGGAATCCAACCATACACACTTATAACACTCAGTTTGCAGAGCAAGTTTGTACTAGGACTTCTGCAAGGCTAAGAATCCATCTCATCCAAATTTTCTATAACATTTAGAAAAACACACAAGGAGAGATCCAAGACCTCATTCTGCTCCTTGGAAATGACAGGCAGGATATGGTAAAGGAGCTACATCTATGTTACAAAAGAGTCCGGAAACCTCTTATGGTTAACAAAAAGAAAAAGCTGCCTAGACTACAAGAGAAAACCGGACACTTAATAGCAAAAAACAAAGAGTGACACACCTGTCACATCCACACTGTCACACACGTGCGCATGGGAGGCAGCTAAAGGGCCGGAATGAGAGTATGTGAATTTCCCATTGGGATTAATAAAGTATCTATCTATCTATCTATCTATCTATCTATCTATCTATCTATCTATCTATCTATCTATCTATCTATCTATCTATCTATCTATCTATCTATCTATCTATCTATCTAATTCCATGTCAGGCCAGGGGATGGCGGACTGCACTCATTTTTTTTTCTCACTTCTCTGCAGACCAGTTACGGGAAATGACACCACTTCTGTTTCTGGCATTATGGATGACGTCACTTCTGGTCCCAGACCCAACAACATCACCTCCGGTTCCAACCCTATTGATGGTGTCGCTTCTGGTTCTGCCCCCAATGATGCCCCTTCCGGTTCGGGCGCCACGGATGACGTCTCTTTCGGTCCCCAGCAATGTTCCCTCTAAGGAGTCGCATATAGTGAGCAAAAAACATTGTTTATGAGCGACATTTTGTTTAAGCCAAAAATTTATGAGCACCAACTCCGACGGTCGGAGTGAACGATCGTGCGATAAGTACGAGCGACGCTGTCGGAGTGAGCGATTGTGCGGGAAGTATGAGCGACGCTCTGAATTCGTGTGAGCTCACACACTCAGCATAGAGGGAACATTGGTCCCCAGACCCCAGTGACATCACTTCCAGCTCCGGCCCTACTGATGACATCTCTTCCTCTGCTCTCCCTCAAAGCCGCCATCTTTGTGATAAGCAAATCAAGTTCAGTTCTGGACTCCAACCTGTACACTTCTGTACAATTATTCATTTAATTTTGTAGCCCTGAAACAATACACGGGTGGCTGCCCCGAACCTTTTTTGTGGCTTTTGTCAAGTTTGTGACAACACCAAATGAAGCAGAGATTCCAGTACTTGCAAAAGGACTCTCATTCTGCCCTGCAAAGCCCATTGCCAAAATCAGACTCCGCAATGATATGGAAAAATTCTTCAGAAACTTTAGACTTTTTTCAGGTGGTTAGGGATGAGAATGGCGCCCGTATGCATGAGCTGCACGGCTGCCGTGAGTTGATTCTACAATAAAATAAAAAATAAAAAGAGGAATAACCTTGGAGGTCAATCATCACCCCGAAAGTGGATAGTAGACATCACATAGTATACAGTTAGGTCCATAAATATTTGGACAGAGACAACTTTGTTCTAATTTTGGTTCTGTGCATTACCACAATGAATTTTAAATGAAACAACTCAGACGCAGTTGAAGTGCAGACTTTCAGCTTTAATTCAGTGGGGTGAACAAAACGATTGCAGAAAAATGGGAGGCAACTAAAGCATTTTTTAACACAATCCCTTCATTTCAGGGGCTCAAAAGTAATTGGAGAAATGAAATAACTGGAAATCAAATGTTCATTTCTAATCCTTGGATGAAAACCCTTTGCTGGCAATGACAGCCTGACGTCTTGAACTCCTTGACATCACCAGATGTTGGGTTTCCTCCTTTTTAATGCTCTGCCAGGCCTTTACTGCAGCGGCTTTCAGTTGCTGTTTGTTTGTGGGCCTTTCTGTCTGAAGTTTAGTCTTCAACAAGTGAAATGCCTGCTCAGTTGGGTTAAGATCAGGGGACTGACTTGGCCATTCCAGAATTGTCCACTTCTTTGCTTTAATAAACTCCTGGGTTGCTTTGGCTGTATGTTTTGGGTCATTGTCCATCTGTATCATGAATCAATTTGACTGCTGTATTTAGATGGATTTGAGCAGACAGTATGTCTCTGAACACCTCAGAATTCATTCAGCTGCTTCTGTCCTGTGTCACATCATCAATAAACACGAGTGTCCCAGTGCCACTGGCAGCCATGCACGCCCAAGCCATCACACTGCCTCCCTCCACCGTGTTTTACAGATGATGTGCTATGCTTTGGATAATGAGCTGTTCCACGCCTTCTCCATACTTTTTTCTTGCCATCATTCTGGTAGAGGTTGATCTTGGTTTCATCTGTCCAAAGAATGTTTTTCCAGAACTGTGCTGGCTTTTTTAGATGTTCTTTAGCAAAGTCCAATCTAGCCTTTCTATTCTTGAGGCTTATGAGTGGCCTGCACCTTGCAGTGCACCCTCTGTATTTACTTTCATGCTGTCTTCTCTTTATGGTAGACTTGGATATTGATACGCCCGCCTACCCCCTGGAGAGTGTTGTTCACTTGGTTGGCTGTTGTGAAGGGGTTTCTCTTCACCATGGAAATGATTCTGCGATCATCCACCACTGTTGTCTTCCGTGGACGTCCAGGTCTTTTTGCATTGCTGAGTTCACCAGTGCTTGCTTTCTTTCTCAGGATGTACCAAACTGTAGATTTTGCCACTCGTAATATTGGAGCAATTTCTCGGATGGGTTTTTTCTGTTTTCGCAGCCTAAGGATGGCTTCTTTCACCTGCATGGAGAGCTCCTTTGACCGCATGTTGTCTGTTCACAGCAAAATCTTCCACATACAAGCACCACACCTCAAATCAACTCCAGGCCTTTTATCTGCTTAATTGATAATGACATAACGACGGACTTGACCACACCTGCCCATGAAATAGCCTTTGAGTCAATTGTCCAATTACTTTTGAGCCCCTGAAATGAAGGGATTGTGTTAACAAAATGCTTTAGTTGCCTCACATTTTTATACAATCGTTTTGTTCACCACACTGAATTAAAGCTGAAAGTCTGCACTTCAACTGCATCTGAGTTGTTTCATTTAAAATTCATTGTGGTCATGTACAGAACCAAAATGAGAAAAAAGTTGTCTCTGTCCAAATATTTATGGACCTAACTGTATGTGTACCAAATTTCAGGTCAGTAGTTCAAATGGTGTGCGAGCTACAGGTGTTTTAAAATCCTGGACAGATAAACAGACAGCCATAATAGCGTATTATATAAGAATGTATATTGTGACAGATAGGGGTCGCTATCACTCCCTTGAACCCTCAAACTATAAGCCAGACACCAGGTAAAAGTCTAGATATAATATTTATTTGAACTATAACGTGCACAAAGCACCCTCATCTCCACAATACTCATATAAATACACAATAACACAATAATAAACAATCCTCCACTCTCCCAGACGCGTTGCCCCCCTACCACCCAGCTCAGCTCATTGCTGGGATTTCCCAAAGTCCTTTTAAAGTCTTTGACCCGGAAATTCTTCTGATCCCCCCAGTCCACGTGATTCCTAGCATTTCCGGGTCAGATCAAAACTCTTCTTTTCTTCAGCCCAGAAGTATATCATTTCTTCCGTTTCCGCGATTGTGAATTACTTCCGGGCTATATGGAAAATATAAATTCCTGGGCCTCCCTGCAACTTCCTCTGGTGGCCCCCATGGTATCCAGCAAGGCTGTGACGAAAGACTCCAAGTTCCATGATGCCCTGCTGGAATTCGGGGCCCTTCGATGTTGCAGGGATGGCTCCATCTGGCGGTTTGGGGGTATTGGCCGGGATATACGGCTGGCAATCCCTCACAATATATATATATATATATATATATATATATATATATATATATATATATATATATATTTATTGTGGCAGAAGGCCTGGGTCCAGACTTTACCCAACCATGATGCCCTGACTATGGCAGGACTGGGGGAGAGAGTATTCCCAGGAAAGTTTCTTTCCCGGACCGACACATGGCAGCCCCCTTGGTTTCCTTTCCGGAGGTTTCTTCCATTTTTTCCCTTCAAGGGTTTTTTCTTTCTTCTCAGAGAGTCAAGGGGCTGGGGGGCTGTCAAAAGGCAGGGCCTGTTAAAGCCCATTGCGGCACTTCTTGTGTGATTTTGGGCTATACAAAAATTGTACTGTATAAATGCTCAAAAAATCGTTCCCTACATTTACTTACTAAAGATCCCTTTAGCAGGTCTTGGTGTCCTTGCAACTCAAAGCTTTTTTCTCCTTTATAGGCCTGGGATTCCAGGAGACCCCCTATAAAGCATGCTTTGTTGAAGGTCCAGCACAGTCCCATATCTTCCTAGCTTAGCAATCGGAAGGTCTTAGAGCTTCTTGGACTAAAAATGTCTACATGGATAGATATGCGTCATATACTGTATGTGTGTTTGTACCTGGAGTGTGCCAATTCCACTTTCATCCTAAAGCCACACTTCACATTTGGAAAGAATCCATTGGGCAAAAAAAAAATCTCTTCTGAATCAGCGTTTTTCAGCCACAGTCCATTGACTTTACTGAAAGCTTCTGATCCCTTCTGAAAAGTTAACACATGAAATGAATTTAGATATCATAAGTCCCTTCTCAGCTTTTTTTTTTATTTTTCCAGCACTGTTAAATATTCCAAACCCTTAGGCTTTTGTATTAAATGTAGCATGGCACAATTTAGTCAGTTATACTTAAGAGGCTAAGCAGAAAAGAAACAAACCATAATGGCAGAGTTCGGGGACCAACTAAAACGTTAAGAAGAATGAAGTGAGATTAATTTTTTTGTCAACCAACCTCGGAGGCTGAGCTGATCATTCAGTATTGAACACAAAGCAAGAACCAACCCTAGACGGGGTACCAGTACATTGTTGCCCCCCACCTTCACACACTCACACACTTACACTAGTGCAGGAATTAAAAGCTGAATCTGAATATCCTTGAGATGTCAGAGGAACATTTGAGGAGCCGAAGGGAAACCAGTTAGAGATGGAGATTCCACAACGATTCCACCAGACCATACATTGAACTTGAAATTGAATTGTATGAGTGTTTGATTCTTAAAAAAACAAAGTAGAAAGTGAATTCAGCACTATGGAAGTACATTTAAATAATAATTAATTAATAAAAGTATCTATCTATCTATCTATCTATCTATCTATCTATCTATCTATCTATCTATCTATCTATCTATCTATCTATCTATCTATCTATGTACGCAATCCTGCCAACTATGCTAACATATCTATCTATCTATCTATCTATCTATCTATCTATCTATCTATCTATCTATCTATCTATCTATCTATCTATCTATCTATCTATCTATCTATCTATCTATCTATGTACGCAATCCTGCCAACTACGCTAACATATCTATCTATCTATCTATCTATCTATCTATCTATCTATCTATCTATCTATCTATCTATCTATCTATCTATCTATCTATCTATCTATCTATCTATGTACGCAATCCTGCCAACTACGCTAACATATCTATCTATCTATCTATCTATCTATCTATCTATCTATCTATCTATCTATCTATCTATCTATCTATCTATCTATCTATGTACGCAATCCTGCCAACTACGCTAACATATCTATCTATCTATCTATCTATCTATCTATCTATCTATCTATCTATCTATCTATCTATCTATCTATCTATCTATCTATCTATCTATCTATCTATGTACGCAATCCTGCCAACTACGCTAACATATCTATCTATCTATCTATCTATCTATCTATCTATCTATCTATCTATCTATCTATCTATCTATCTATCTATCTATCTATCTATCTATCTGTGTATGCAATCCTGCCAACTACGCTAACATATCTATCTATCTATCTATCTATCTATCTATCTATCTATCTATCTATCTATCTATCTATCTATCTATCTATCTATCTATCTATCTATCTATCTATCTATCTATCTATCTATCTATCTATCTATCTATCTAAAAGATGATGTGTGCTTAGGACTCATCACAGTATACTATTGTATATCTGCAACCAGAACAATCCAGCCATGCAAAAACAAGTACATTTAATAAATAAATACATTGTTATCATTTACATAATTTTCATTTCAAACCAGCCTGATTTTGCTGACATGACAAAAACTTTAAAAATAAATATGGACTTAACGTCTGATTAAGCCGTATCGATTAAGACAGAGCAAAGTGGAAATGGCACCTCGGGGTCTGCAGAAGTGCCACCCGGGCAGTGGAAACCTATGTGAAATATTGTGGTTGCATAATTATGATAATGGATAATTGTCATATTACAGTAGACAGTCATATTATTATGGCTGACCTCAATTTGTTTAAAGATCATTTATCACACTTAAGTCCTATGAAAATAAAGAATTAAAGGGGATCAAAATTCAGTAGCAAAAATAAAATACCCAGCATATCTACAAGACTCCAATAGGTTATTAAGGATTTACATTTTCAATCCTAAAATGCTAAACTTTATCCTTTTATACTGTTTTTTAAGTTTATGTTATACAAGTTCATATTTGAAATATAAGACATAAGGCATCTGCTGGCAGCCATCCCACCTGCACCTCAGAAGAGGTCACCCACCTGAAGCTCAGCAGGTTCACGCCCAGCCAGTACTTGGAGGGGAGACCATCTAGGACAAGCTGCTGGTAGTGGTGTTGGCGAGGCCAGCAAGGGGCGCTTATGGATTCCAATGCCCCAGTGCAGTGACAGGGACACACAGCACTGTAAAAATGGCTCCATCCATCAGTAAAATCGAGGTCCTGAATGATTTTTGGTCATTGAAATCCCTGGGCATCCTCCATAAAGAGTAGAGTGTATCCCGATGTCCAGGCTAAACTGCCCACCTCAGCCTAGTCATTCTGGCCCCTTAATCATCCCCTGTCTCCCCTTCACCACCTAATAGCTCGTATGTGTGGTGAGTGTACTGGCACAGAAATGGCTGCTGTTGCATCCTCCAGGTGGGTGGGTTCTGAACATTAGTGGTGATTGTAGTGGCTTCTCATTCGCTATGTAAAGTGCTTTGATTACTGAGAAAAACACTATATTAATATAAAGAATTATTACTATTGTTATTAATGTTCTTTTTCTGCCTATTTATTAACCCTTTAAACTCAGCGCCATTGTTTAAGACCCACCTGTGGCATTTCAGAGGGTGCGACAAACAGGAAGGCTGCGTTACGATTCTCCAACTTTGAGTGAGGTGCGCTGTCCGACTTTATCGTGGTGCAGCGTGACATCATGTGCAGCTCGTTTATGAGTTAGTGGTCCTGTTCTATGATCAGAAAAGAATCAAGCATTGTGGGCACCCAGTCATCACTTGTGAATGGGTCGCAGAAAAGTCCTATGCTCCGGTTTGGTGGACGTGGTGCATGGGCAGCATTGTATCGAGCTCCTCAATTGGGTGAACCGGACTGGAATTGTTGGGCTTTGGTGGGCCCAACCATGCAATATTATATATATATAAAAAAAAGGCAAAATACACACTAGGGAGAAATGTTTGATGAGCACCTGGGAAAAAAATAAAGTCTGGATTAGAGAATGGAGCAAAGCCAAAGCCAGAGAAACACTCGAATAGGGTTGGTGTGGTGATCTGTTTGCTCGACGCGTCTTTTTCTTTTAGTCATTTAACTTTTTCTTGATTTTTGCTGGTCTGGAAGAAGAAAGGATTTCTGATATCGTTGTAAATTGTCTTCCTGTTTGATGTTTGTTTGTTTTAAGCTGTCATTGGGACGGCGTGTAGGAATTTCGTAGATGACACAACACTCGTTTTGATTTTATTTTTTTGGTTTGATCGCTGTCAATGAAGACTCACTGTTTTTACACTTTTCACATCAAATGCTAGATGGTCAAGATGAACCGTGTTGGGGCTTTAAAGGCACAGAGCAGCACAGCGTAATTCTCTCTAATGATGATCATTTGCACCTCCATTCTAAACTGAGGTATTTGAGAACTGATACATGTGGGGGTGCATTTACTTTATCCACAAGAAAAATGTAATTTTACGCTTATTTAAAAAATACAATGGACTTCAAAATGTAAATGGTGCATAATGTTTGTTATATTATATGTGTTTTCATTTAAGGATGTAAAGCAAAAAAAATGGGAATATTTCAAAGGGGGGGATTCTTTTCTATACCCACTGTATCTTTAATTGAGTACAGATTGACAGGCAAAAATGTCAGATTTATCCATTTAAGATGAAATCTACAACACAATAAAGTGTGCAGAAGGTGAAGGAGTCTGAAATACTTTCTGAATCCACTGTATGACGCATCACGCCTGCTATGGACTTGAAAAGTAAACGTATCCTTGACTGAGATCATTGGTTATACCGTGGAATAGTCAGAGTCTGCTCCAGGAGTATTGGGTACAAGACAGAAGTAGCCACAGACAGGATGCTTGTTAATTGCAGGTGTGACAGAAAGAGAGGACAACGATAAAGAGTTGGGTGCCAAGACGGCCATCCTGTATAAATGGTGGCAGCAAAATGAAAAAAAAAAACCAAACATGCAATAATTGGGGAATCATCTCTGCAGATGCGAGTTCAAAACAGAACTGTCCCAAGATGGCAGAGCTTCTGGTTTGGGGCCCATTTGACAGGAAGAGGCGGGTCCAGGTGGACAGACACCGGAAGTGACATCAGAGATGTTCTAGCTATTAACCAATTGTTTGGCAGATGGAGGAAGAGAGAAAAGCATGATGACACAGTGCCATCCCCTGGAGCAGTGGTAGAATTGCAGTCACTGGAGTCCTTCAGCTGTCCCCTATGCACATGCGCGTGACACAGGACAAACTCACTTCTAGAGTCATACTTACACTGAGGTATCACAACTGTGGGATAAACTCAGAGTGGCGAAGCAACCATGTAGACATCTGATCCGAGGCATATGAAGCATTGAGAACGTTTCTGCTGCCACCTGTCATGTTGTGAGTCTACTGCTTTACTACTTATCGGCCCCTGCTGTACTTCCCTAATTTTATC
The DNA here is from genome assembly GCF_900747795.2 of Erpetoichthys calabaricus. Lineage (NCBI taxonomy): Eukaryota > Metazoa > Chordata > Cladistia > Polypteriformes > Polypteridae > Erpetoichthys > Erpetoichthys calabaricus. Next base: position 5,213,657 of record NC_041400.2, read on the forward strand.
CTCCCCAAAACGAGTCCCCAGAGAGAAGTCATATCCCACTTCTGATTACCGGACAGGAGGCCAGAAATAGTCCTGTCCACTTGTGTAAATGCCACAGAGCAAGCCCAGACATTCAAACAGCTTTTCTCTGACATGTGATTATTATTTTTCTGCCTTTGATTGATCGTTTTTGAAATCCCTCTGACTCACATATCCTTGGAGAAAGAGTAATCATTCAGTACCACGAAACTTAACTTCGCTTCGTCCTTTTCTGAAATATGACTGGTGACATGGACATTTGTGAGTAGGTCTGCAAAACAGCAAATGAACCAGCAGCAAATTTAATATAAAATGAACATCGATGGCTAGTCAAAAAGAGCAAAAGTTATTATGTTAAGCTGTAAAGATGCTTGCCAGTTTGGCTTCAGATGTTCTTGGCATCCTGGGTTCAAATTCTTGCCCAAATTTACAGATTTCTGTATTTCTTCCTAAAGAATATTCCTTTTATATGGCCACATCACAAAGACATTTAGGATTGATGAGTGCTGGCACATGAGTGTGCCCAGACATGGGCTGGCATCTTGTCTAGACACATATCTTTCTATCTATCTATCTGTGTACGCAATCCTGCCAACTACGCTAACATATCTATCTATCTATCTATCTATCTATCTATCTATCTATCTATCTATCTATCTATCTATCTATCTATCTATCTATCTATCTATCTATCTATCTATCTATCTATCTATTAGGGGAACCCCCTGCTAAATGATACAATCTACGAATGACAACACACTCAAAATGCTGAGGGGATTCCGAGGAATCCCAGTGCACCATCAAACTACATTGCTCAAAACAACGAAGGGCACACTTTATCTTCCCAGTCTAACACCAAGTCAGCGAAGCTTCAGGGATACCAATGTCTCCAGTTAGGAAGCATAAGCGATTGTGAAACAACTCCACCTGCTTTGGTGCAAATGAAATTGACAACAGGTACACTGGAGAGGCAATAGCAAGGTGACCCCCAAAAAAGGTATGGTTTTGCAGGTGGTGGCCACAGATAGTTGTTCTCTCTTTATCCTTCCTGGATGCTTCTTCTCTAGTTTTGCATTTGCTGGTGTCCTTGTCACCACTGGTATCATGAGGCTGTACCTGCAGATGATTCAGGTTGCACAGGTAGTCCAGGTCCTTCAGGTTGGCATATCCATACATCCATCCATCCATCTTCCAACCCGCTGAATCCAAACACAGGGTCACAGGGGTCTGCTGGAGCCAATCCCAGCCAACACAGAGCACAAGGCAGGAACCAATCCCGGGCAGGGTGCCAACCCACCACAGATATCCATACATGCCATTGTAACATTTGCTGTGTCTCCCAGCACAGTCTCAAGAGTATGGTAGGAGATGGACAGGGTTGTTGAAAGGCATCAATCCAGCAGCAGGACTAGTATCTGCTCCTATGTGTGAGGAGGAACAGGAGGAGCGCCGCCATAGCCCTACAAAATGACCTTCAGCTGGCTACTGTTGTGCAGGTTTGTGACCAAACTGTCACAAACAGACTCCATGAGGGTGGCATGAGGGCCCAATGTCCTCTAGCTGGGACTTGTGCTCACAGCCCATTACTGTGCAGCTTGATTGGCATTCACTAGAGAATACCACAGTTGCCAGCTCCACCACTGGTGCCCTGTTCTCTTCTCAGATAAGAGCAGATTCACACTGAACACGTGTGACAGACGTGAAAGAGTCTGGAGAGGGCATGGTGAACGTTAGGCAGCCTACAACATCATCCAGCATGACCAGTTTGGCGGTGGCTATTTGATGGTCTGGGGAGGCATATCCTTGGAGGGTCACACAGATCTCCACATGCCAGGCAATGGTACCCTGATTGTTACTAGGTACTGGGATGAAATCCTTAGCGCCATTGTCAGACCTTACGTTGGTGCAGTGGGCCTTGGTTTTCTCCTGGTGCAAGACAATGCCAGGCCGCATGTGGCCAGACTGTGTAGGTAGTTCCTGGATGGCAAAGGCATTGATGCCATTGACTGGCCCATATTTTGCCCAGACCTGAATCCAACTGAGAACCTCTGGGATGTTACGTATCAGTGCATATAATGCCGCCAAGTAGCACCATAGAATGTCCAGGAGATTACTGATGCCCTGATCCAAGTCTGGGAGGAGACCCCCAGCACACCATCTGCTGCCTCATCAGGACATTGCAGACATTGTTGGGAGTGCAGACAGGTACGTAGTGCCACACACACTACTGAGTCACATTAGGAGTTGCTGTGATGAAATTCAGTTGGATCAGCTTGGGATTTCAATTTTTGACGCTGATTTTCAGTGTGACGTTGAATCAGCCCTCAGCGGGTTTGCGATTTTGGTTTCCACTGACCGTTGTTTCATCATTTTGTTCTCAACCAATTACACAACATTACTCAGTAAAGATTTTCCACTTGAATATTTCATTCTTCGAGCTTCGATGTCTCATTTAAGTGTTCCCTTAATTTTTTTGAACATTACAATTTAGTGTACAATGTGGTTTCAATTTTAAATTATTTCTGGCATTCCCTGTGGCATTTTTCTCACATTTTTTTATACATATATTGGGTTTTGAATTACACACAATTCGATTTTCTCAATGGTTTTCTCATTTAACATGTACATTAATTGAATAATTTTTATTCTTTGTTCGGTGCCATTTTGTTGATCACAGGTATCACCGTTTTCTTAGCAGTTTCTTCTGCATTGCTAAGGAATGGAGACAACCTCTGGTGACGTTTGCTTAAAAATGGGTGAGGTAACCACAAGGCACCACTGAACCTCAACCACAGATATAATAAAGCTCAACACAATTCCAGGTTCAAATAAAGGATTTTTATTCATCACATACACTTTCTTCATAAGAACACCAGCAAGATACGCCAAACCACAATTCTCTCCTTCCTCCTCCAACAGTGTTGCCCGTTTCCTACTAACTCCGACTCAAAGAAGGGAGGCGGTGGGCATTCATTTAAATTCAACCCGCAAGCTGCATCTGGTCTCATGCCCAAGTTATCCATGTCGTGCGGAAACCAGAGCAGTCCTCCCCTGGCAGCGCCCTCTGGTGAGCAGCGTTTCCAGACTCCAACTCCCATGCCACCCTGCGTAGTCTTAATCTGGTCCTTCCTTGAGGAATGCTGCCACCTGTTGTGTGGGGGGATGAACTGCTCCCGGTAAGTCCATTCACCCACTCCATCCATTATGAATGAATGGGTATGAATCCATCCTTTATCCTGGCCAGGATGCCCATCTTCCCTCCCTGGCACCTACAGTGTGAACAATTAGACACCTCACTGAGTGTCACATTTCTGAACCAATCCAATGGCCAATGCTTAACTAGCACACTTTTTAAATAGGAAAGAAATTAAGAAAATGGAATGACACCCTGCGGTGGGTTGGCACCCTGCCCTGGATTGGTTCCCTATCTTGTGCCCTGTGTTGGCTGGGATTGGCTCCAGCAGACCCCCGTGACCCTGTGTTTGGATTCAGCGGGTTGGAAAATGGATGGATGGATGGAATGACACCACTATCAGCTTGGTGTGACTGAGCATGAGTGACAACTCGGGGACACTGACATTCCTGTATGGATCGGTTCCTGCCTTGTACCTGATGATGCCTGCGTAGCCTCTGACGCCGTGATCCTGAATTTGAAAAATAATGGACAGATGATATTACATGGCATTGCCAGGAGCCTCCATGTGATGACACAACATCAGATAACCCTGCCAGTGCGCCTATCAAAATTCAAGACCACTGGATAGAGAGAGAGAGAGAGCATGAGGTTACCATGGAAACAACTGAAATGCAAAGACCCCGAGTGTCAATTGCTGTCACTTTGGAGGCACCAGCAGAGTTTCCTCCATGCACACCACCTCCACATGGTGCATTTTAATATGCCTGGGGGCCGTCTGGGATCTCACTGAAGCGTCCTGAAACTGACAAGTCAGCACAGCCATAATTCGGGAGGTTTACTTATTTATTTTTTAATACGCATTTTTAAGATTCCATTTCTCCAATAAATGTCCTTCAGAGACCCACCCATCCATTTACTGAACTCGTTTAATCCAGTCCAGTGAGTGTGTATAGCATGAGTCCACTCTGTGTGCTGTAGCGGTCGCACAGCTGCACATCTTCTTCTCCATCTCTGCAGCTCACTGAGCCGACTTGTCCTCCAGCTGAAGGAACGTTCAGCACCGCAGAATTGATATATGATGGTGAACTGCTTGTTAGTCAGTTTGGTTGGTTCGCCAGTCATGATGAACCCGTTTTCAAAAAAAATGATGCATGTGTCCTCCTGTTGGTCCAAGTTAAAATATATGCCAAATGGCAGGGGTCTCCACTTCAGCCCTGGAGGTCCACAGTGGGTGCAGGTTTAATTAGCAGCCAGGCCTAGTAAATCATCTTCTTCTTTTGGCTGCTCCCATTAGGGGTTGCCACAGCGGATCATCTTTTTCCATCTCTTCCTGCCCTGGTCATCTTGTTCTGTCACCCCCATCACCTGCATGTCCTCGCTCACCACATCCATAAACCTTCTCTTAGGCCTTCCTCTTCTCCTCTTGCCTGGCGGCTCTATCCTTAGCACCCTTCTCCCAATATACCCAGCATCTCTCCTCTGTACATCTCGTCTCACTAGCTTTGTCTCCCACCTGAGCTGACCCTCTAATGTCCTCATTTCTAATCTTGTCCATCCTCGTCATACAAATCTTAGCATCTTTAACTGCCACCTCCAGCTCTGTCTCCTGCTTTCTGGTCAGTGCCACCGTCTCCAGCCCATATAACAGAGCTGGTTTCACTACCGTCCTGTAGACCTTCACTGTCGCTCTCGCTGATAACCGTCTGTCACAAATCACTCCTGACACTCTTCTCCACCCATTCCACCCTGCCTGCACTCTCTTTTTCACTTCTCTTCCACAATCCCCATTACTCTGTACTGTTGATCCCAAGTATTTAAACTCATCCACCTTCACCAACTCTACTTACTGCATCCTCACCATTCCACTGACCTCCCTCTCATTCACACACATGTATTCTGTCTTGTTGTTCCTAGTAACCTTCATTCCTCTCCGCTCCTCCTCATATCTCCACCTCTCCAGGGTCTCCTCAACCTGCTCCCTACTCTTGCTACAGATCACAATGTCATCAGCAAACATCACAGTCCACGGAGACTCCTGTCTAATCTCGTCTGTCAACCTGTCCATCACTATTACAAATTAGAAAGGGTTCAGAGCCGATCCCTGATGTAATCCCACCTCAGTCACTCCTACCACAGACCTCACTACAGTCACACTTCCCTCATACATATCCTATGCAACTCTTAAGTACTTCTCTGCCACTCCCGACTTTCTCATACAATACCACAGCTCTTCTCTTGTCACCCTGTCATATGCTTTCTCCAGGTCCACAAAGACAGAATGCAACTCCTTCTGGCCTTCTCTATACTTCTCCATCAACACCCTCAGAGCAAACATCGTGTCTGTGGTGCTCTTTCCTGGCATGAAACCACACTGCTGCTCACTAATCATCTCCTCACTTCTTAACTGAGCTTCCACTACTCTTTCCCATGACTTCATACCATGTCTCGTCAATTTTATCCCCCTGTAGTTATTACAACTCTGCACATCCTCCTTATTTTTAAAAATCAGTACGAGTACACTTCTCCATTCCTCAGGCATCCTCTCACTGTCCAAGAGTCCATTTAACAATCTGCCATCTCTCCTAAACACCTTCATGCTTCCACAGGTATGTCATCTGGACCAACTTCCCTTCCAATCTTCATTCTCGTAGCCAGGCCTAGTAAATAACGAAACCAATTTTACTTCCCACTGTCTTCTTCGTCCAATGTCCAGTAACACCATCCCCACCATATCAACAACTCATACCACATCAACCAGAATGGTTAGTGATGAGTCCACCTCTGACCATCAGCACAGACTGTCCGTATCTGAAGACCAAGGTAGGAGACAACTGAGGAGGCTACACACAGAAAAAGCAGAGGGATGCCAGATGGAGTCAGTCATCGAGTTCTTAATGCCTGTGCTGTCCAACTTTGTGGTGTTCCCTGTCACCTTTTCACTTTGTCACTAAGGCTTCACAAAGTGCTGCTGCTGTGGAAAACATCCTGCATTGTTCCCATTCCAGTGAAGGAAGGCGCCTCTTCACCTCATGACTACAGATCAGTAGCACTGACATCTCACATCATGAAGACCTTTAAGGCTACGTGACGTATGTGCTGGAGGACGCTGCCGCTACACGAGCAGTGTACTGTTTATACTTGTGTGCGTACTTTAACTCTTTCAGGGCTGAATATTTTTTTTCCAAAAAAGCACACAAAGTAGTGGTTTCACACATAAATCAGCATAAAGCATCTGTTGCTGAGTGCTGTGGCTACCAGTTTACCCTTTCTGAGGTTATACACCTAAAATCTGGAGTAGATATTTGTCAGGCTAATATGGTGGAGCAATTTAAAAAAAAACTGCTAAAAACCCCATTATTGTAACATGGCGTACTAATAGCTTCATTATAATGTAACCCTGATATTCTGTATATGCATTGAACTATCATTTCTATCATGGCTCCACAATCCTTACTAACGCCTACTTTCTCTGCTGTTCTTTTTCCGTTTTTCTGTGGTGGTGATCTGTGCCCCCACCACCTGATCAAGGCACTATGCAGTCCCTACATTGATGAATTGAAGGCCAGAGGTCCACATGACCATCATCATCATCTAATTCTCCCATGTAAAGCCTGAAAGCCACGAGGACTGATTGTGATCATTCATTTTAGGTAGAATGCCCAATGGGGACTTGGTGGTCTCATGGCCTTGGAACCCCTGCAGATTTTGTTTTTTCTGTCCTCCTGGCCATCAGACCTTACTTTATTCTTCTTTAATTAGTAATACCTAATCTTATTTTTGTATTTTTCTTTTTTCTCTCTTCATCATGTAAAGCACTTTGAGCTACACCATTTGTATGAAAACGTGCTCTAGAAATAAATTTTGCTGCTGTTGTCAGGGCCATTGAAATGCATGGGCATGCTGGGCAGTTGCCCAGGGGCCTCATGAGCATAGTTTCTGTTTTAATGATGTGTTTACTGTACATAGATTGTTGTAGACATGGAACACACATGAAATGCATGTGTTCCAAATAACGATATAATATTTATAAAAAGTGTGATTTTCCTTGATTTTCACTCTATACAGCTCCAAGCAACTAACATGCAGGTAAACAGACTTGAGCTGAGAAAACTGTGCGGTGGTGGGGGGACATGATAGCAGGCTGCTTGCTGCTTATTGACATATTTACAGGACAAAAGACTCTGATGGAGAGGTGCGAAGCGATTTAAGGTGGGATGGATCTATGAGTTTTTTCGTAGGCTCTGGTAATTCTAGTGTTAATAAGTAATTCCTAATTTTATTTTTTATATTTTTCGTACTCTAGAAATAAATGTTGTTGTCAGGGCCATTGTAATGCAAGGGCATGCAGGGCAGTTGCATAGGGGTCCACATTTTTTTCTGATGCCTGTATATGTTTCTGTTTTACTATCAAAACAGGGGGCCCAGTGCTCTACTTTGTTCGGGGGCCTATGGTGCTGTTAAGACGGCCCTGGTTGTTGTTGTTGTTTCGTGTCGCTCGAGCCGCTCACGGGCAGCACAATAGCTGGTAGGAATGCATGGCAATCATAGGCTGATCACACTAAAGCCACACACAGCCAGACAAATCAATTCTGTTTTCGAAGGTAACATTATGGGTGGGAACGGTTTACTCTGTAAATTAGCAATTACACCACACGCCCAGCTTTATGGTGCCATAAAATCCTAACGGTGTGGTGACACAGCCTGCTCTGGCTGGCAATTCAAGGACAACCAGTGGCTTCCACAAAACTTGAGAGATAGGGACCCATAGCACTTGACAGATCATAGCGATGCTGACATATCAAGGCTGGATTAAGAACCCCCCACCACCACCAAAAACCCCTGGATGACTTAGCTTCTTAATGGGGCCAGCTTAGCTATTAGCTAAACAAACGGGCTTGGTGGACTGAATGGTCTCCTCTTGTTTGTCAGATTTCTTATGTTGTACGCTTATCAGGGTGGCAGTGGCAGTTGCGTTTGCAGTGCAACACAATCTGGTTTGTACCTCTTGTCATTGTAAGTGGCGGTCCTCCCAGGCGAATGTTGCTGTAGGTTGTGTCAACAGCACAAACGTCTTCAGCACCGCGATCAGCTGGGGACCAATCAGCTGATGCCGGTGCCTCACTTTCATTTTCGATCTCTATCTCCAGATTACTTGCATCAAAATTGGAGTCTGAACTCCAATAATCTGCATAACGTCGACCACAGGGTATTTGGCTTTGTGCATTCGTTTCAATCTCTTGCCAGATGTCAATGCCATACGTTTGCTCATCGCTCCTCATGTGAGTCCTGGGAATTGCGGTCTAGCCAATGAAGCTAACTTTCTGTCTAGCAAAGAGAGTCGAACTACAAAGTAACGGTTGGTTTTGTCACAGTTTACAGCTGATTACCCTCCTTGGCCCCTCCTGTTGACAAAAGTCGACATCCGCCCTGAAAGAGTTGAAGTAAATCTGGAGGATTCCACCAGGTGTCAGTGTGAGAAATCATCACGGGGAGAAAACAACGTTCGGTTCCACTGTGTTGTGAGTTGCAAAGGGAAGAAAGATTTTTTTTTGTTTGTAGTTCCATTCAATCATATCAAATGCTTTTTCTGCATCCAACGATAATAATATCTCCGGAGTGTTTGTCTTTGCAGGTGATTATATTACATTAAACAGGCGTCGGAGATTGGAAGCTAAGTGGCGGCCTTTAATAAATCCAGTTGGATCTTGTGATATTACCAAAGGCAGCGCTTTCGCCATCCTTCTAGCTAGGAGTTTGGAGAGTATCTTAACATCATTATTCAGAAGTGAAATTGGTCTGTATGATGCACATTGTAATAAGTCCTTGTTTTGTTTAGGAATTATGGTGATTAATGCTTGGTGAAAAGTTTGAGGTAGAATTTGACTGTCTCTGGCTTCTGTAAATGCTGCTAAAGGAAGAAAGATATTAAAAACAAAAATTATTTGCATTCTGATGTTGTTGCAAAGGTGCAAAAATAAATAAATAAATAAATAAGATGGCAATAGCAACACAGAATGTGGAGACAGTATGTGAGACCTTTAAATGTATCGTCTCATTATGGTGGAGAGTAAGCAATGCTGGTATGGCCTATGTGAGAAATGGATGAAGAAAAGCACCACAAAGACATTTGTGTGTCAGCATTTAAGTTTGATGATTTGTTTCACCGCATCGAAACAGTCGTCAAACATCAAAGCACACGGATCGATCCTGCTGGAGCTGCAAACCTGGCATCACATATTGATAGTGAGAAGCGATGCTGAAATCACGTTAACAAAACTTGAACACAAATGCCACCCATTATTTTTGCTGGTACTGCAAATTGCGGCACACATTTGCGTTAATTTCTGAAGACGTGCTCAGGGGACGTGTCAAAAGAATGCTGTGAGTGCGTGAAGTATAAACTGGCCCTAAGGCCTTAATCGCTGTCACACGCGGGCGCATAGGGGACAGTTTAAGGGCTCGGATAATTGTAATCTTCATCCGGAAAGCCAGAGGGCGCCATCGACTAATGCCTTTTCCCTTCCTGTCTCTGCAGGCCAGAAGATTAACAACCATAACACTTCTGACGTCACTCCTGCTTTCTGGCCTCTTGGACCGGCCTTTTCCTGCCAGAAGGTTGACATTTTAGTCAGTTTTTCTTGGAGATTCACCTCGTCATAACGTTTCTTTTCTCCTTTTCAATGTTCTATACCCTGGGATGGCGCCACCATTAAGACAAATTAGGCATTCAATGATAAGGGGGCGGGGGGGACCGAGCCGCATGAGTTAGCTACCAAACAGTCAGTTGGCGCACTAATAAGCTTGGCCTGGGGCATAAAATAACCTAACACTGGCACGCATTTTATTTGAATATATGGAGGTAGCCCTTCATAGTACTCCAAAGATTTCTGATCTCCCGTTGTCTTTTGTTACACCCCTAATACAAATATAATTTTCCAAAAAAATTTAAGGAACACTTTGAAAACACATCAGATCTCAATGGGAAAAAATCCTGCTGGCTATCTCTACTGCTATGGACTGATATGGTGATGTGTGAGGAACGAAAGGACGGAAATGAAAATGATCAACCAACAGAGAGAGGGCTAAATTCAAAGAATACCCCGAAAATCAAAGTGACAAAATGACGTGGCAGGCAGGCGAGTCCATTTTGCCAAAATTGCATTGCAGCAACTCCACACCCCATGTGCTAGTATGCATGCCTGACAACATCCTAATGAGATGACGGATGGTGTCCTGCGGGATCTCCTCCCAGATATAGACCAGGGCATCACTGAGCTCCTGGACAGGCTGAGGCGTCTGATGGACTGAACCATAATGTCCCACCCAGAGGTGTTCTATTGGATTGAGGTCAGGCGAGTGAGCCTTGGGGGGGTTAGTCAATGAGATGAATTCCTTCATCCTCTCGCTACAAGAGGCCAGGCATTGTCGTGCACCAGGAGGAACCAGCATAGGGTCTGACAATGGGTAAAAGGAGTTCATCCCGATACCTAATGGCAGTCAAGGTGCCGTTGTCTAGCCTTTAGAGGTCTGTGTGTCCATCCATGGATATGCCTCCCCAGACCATCACTGACCCCCCACCAAACCAGTCATGCTGAACGATGTTACAGGCATCATAATATTCTCCATGGCTTCTCCAGACCCTTAATAATTATTTGCATTTATATAGCGCTTTTCTCAGAACTCAAAGTGCTCAGCAATTGCAGGTTAAGGGCCTTGCTCAAGGGCCCAACAGAGCAGAGTCCCTTTTGGCATTTTATGGGATTCGAACCGGCAACCTTCTGATTGCCAGTGCAGATCTCTAGCCTCAGAGCCACCCTTTCACGTCTGTCACATGTGCTCAGGATGAACCTGCTCTCATCTGTGAAAAGCACAGGGTGCCCGCCAGTAGTGGACCTGCCAATTCTGGTATTCTGTGGCAAATGCCAATCGAGCTCCATGGTGCCCACTAGAGGACGTTGGGCCCTCAGGTCACCCTCATGAAGTCTGTTTCTGATTGTTTGGTCAGAGACATTCACACCAGTGGCCTGCCTGCCTGCTGGAGGTCATTTTGTAGGCTCTGCCAGTGCTCATCTTGTTCCTCTTTGCCCAAAGGAGCAGACACTGGTGGGTCCTGCTGATGGGTTAACGACCTTCTACAAGGGGTCCTGTCCAGCTTTCCTAAGGGAACTGCCTGTCTGTCTCCTGGAATCTCCTCTATGCCTTTGAGACTGTGCTGAGAGACACAGCAAACCATCTGGCAATGGCATGTATTGATATAATTAAGTGAACTGTTATTTCCCAAGTTCTGTGTTTTGGGAACAATATAGAAATTAGAAAACTAAGTTTGGTAATATATATATATATATATATATATATATATATATATATATATATATTAAAATGTACCAAGCAGTTATATGAGAATAATGCATTTTTTTTCTTTTTAACAATATTTTCATCTTGATTTTCATTCTGGGTGGCACGGTGATGCAGTGGTAGAGCTGCTGCCTCACAGTAAGGAGACCTGGGTTCACTTCCCAGGTCATCCCTGCGTGGAGTTTGTATGTTCTCCCTGTGTCTGTGTGGGTTTCCTCTCACAGTCCAAAGACATGCAGGTTAGGTGCATTGGCGATTCTAAATTGTCCCTAATGTGTGCTTGGTGTGTGCCCTGCGGTGGGCTGGTGCCGTGCCCGGGGTTTGCTTCCTGCCTTATGCCCTGTGCTGGCTGGGATTGGCTCCAGCAGACCCCTGTGACCCCATATTTAGCATATAGCGGGTTGGATAATGACTGACTGATTTTCATTCTACTTTTCTAGGTGTTCTAATTGTTTAATTGATCCATTATTTACTAATTAGTGGGTCTGATGCTAAAGTACTTGCAGCCTTTGATTATTCCGTGTTGTTTGCCAGCGTGTCTGCTCTGCTCATTTTTAATTGTCATTAATAAGATACAACAAAGGGAAAAAAACTGCACAGAGAAAGGGCAAAATATAATGAAATCAACAAAATAGAGTTAAGCATTTGAATCAATAGCAAAAGCAGAAATCTTTCTAAATGTCGTATAAATGTAAACATCATGCTGCTGTGCTTTTCTGAATGTACAATAAAAGATTAATAATACCAGCTAATTAAATGAGATCAGTGCGATCAGGTGTTGTCACTGATTAGGAATCTGGTTGGAACAAAAACCTGCAGCCAGAGTGGGACCCCAGGGAAACACCGCCTTAAATGACCACAATTTGATTGATAGTCCTGTTTGCTTAGGACAGGGGTGGCAAACTCCTGGAGTGCCTGCAGGTTTTCATTCTAACCCATCCATTCATCCATTTTCCAACCCGCTGAATCCGAACAAAGGGTCACGGGGGTCTGCTGGAGCCAATCCCAGCCAACACAGGGCACAAGGCAGGAACCAATCCCGGGCAGGGTGCCAACCCACCGCAGGACACACACAAACACACCAAGCACACACTAGGGCCAATTTAGAATCGCCAATCCACCTAACCTGCATGTCTTTGGACTGTGGGAGGAAACCCACGCAGACACGGGGAGAACATGCAAACTCCACGCAAGGAGGACCCGGGAAGTGAACCCAGGTCCCCAGGTGTCCCAACTGCGAGGCAGCAGCGCTACCCACTGCGCCACCGTGCCGCCCTTCATTCTAACCATCTTCTTCATTAGATTTTGTTGCTAATTAACTTATTTTGCCTTAATTTTAATTAACTTGATTCAGGCCCCTTAGTTGTTTCTTTTTCTATAATTAGCTGCCAAACAATATTGAGACACAAAACAAGGTGCCACATGACCAGCTCACCTGTATCCATCATACAATATCTGAAAATAAAGAAAGGTGAAGGTCTCAGTAAGGCTGATCTCTCAGGTCCCCAAAACATTTTGACAATGTTCTTAGAAAAAACAGAAAATCAGCAGTTATAGAAATGTCTGCTGTGTCAGAATGAGAGCAGCAACACCCCATAGAATTAAATAACGAGTTTAATTAGCAGAGAGAATTGGCTTCTCATTAAGAAACTGGTTGGAGTGAAATTAGTTGGAGTTTGAAGCCCCAGGTTAGCTGGTCAACTGTTGACTTGTTTCAAATCTCATTTCTGTTTGGCTTTCATTTAATGAAGAAAATAATTAATTCAGAGCACTGGATCCTTATAAACAGGGCTATTAAAATGAAGGGAAAAAGAAGTTAATTAGCAATGAAAACTGGTCACTGATTAGGAAAAGGGTGAGAATGAAAACCTGCAGCCACTGTGGCCTTCCAGGACTGGAGTTTGCCACCCCTGGCTTAGGATGTACATGACATTTTAAACGTATTATTATTATTCTTATTTAAGGAGATGTGTGAGTTTCTCCACATACACCAGTGGTTTTCAATCTGTGGGGCGGGCCCCCCTAGGGGGGGCGCAAATAAACAAAAAGGGGGGCGCGAAGATGTGAAAAAAAGAAAACAAGAATCGAAAATATGAAAAATCCATCTATTGAAACCAAAACAAATTAACTTAAACTACATTCTGATGCTAGAAAAATAAATATAGAGTTAGATAAATGTTGATAAAAGTTAAGTAGGTATAATAAAACATGCATCTATCATATGTCATTAATTAAAAAAGAACAAATTGGTATTAGTGGGCTCCTTTCAAAAAAACGTTAGGGGGGCGCGATTAAAACTGTTATGAAAACTCGGGTCGCAAATACTTAAAGGTTGAAAAACGCTGACATACACCTTGTTTCAACCAACCAACCATCCATTTTCCAACCCGCTGAATCCGGACACAGGGTCACGGGGGTCTGCTGGAGCCAATCACAGCCAACACAGGGCACAAGGCAGGAACCAATCCAGGGCAGGGTGCCAACCCACCGCAGTACACCTTGTTTCTCATGGTATAAAAGAAAAGAACAATGGCCTATATAGATATATTATGATCCAGCTGGGTACAACAACTGGAAACTTAGTACTATAGAAGAATGGCTATGCCATAAATATAACATATTTCTCTTCAGGTTATATAAAATAACAAGAAATACATTTGTCATAGTGAATAATAAAATAACAGTGTCAGCTTTTAAGCATAAGCTCAGAAAGATATGAGACTCAGACACATGCCAGGTGCACATTGGACCAGGGTTCAAATTCAACTCTTACAGAAGCACCTGATTACACAAAGGCGCTATATAAGATAATTGCCTGATGTCTTCCTTCCGATGGTGGCAGACCTGAGCTAATTAGTCACCCCAAGATTTATTACTTGAGAAGAATAACACTGCTTTGTAAATGATGGAAGCCCTAAACGCAAATGCTGCTTCCTTGAACACGCACAGTCTGGTCCAAAAAACTTGAAACATAAAGACAAAACAATAAATAAAAAAAAGGAAAAGAGACATTCATAAAATAGGACAAGCGCCTATGATGTTTATCCGTTGGCTATTTCGGGAGCAGCAGGATTAATATGTGTGTTCACTGCGCTCCCTCGGCTTTAAAGCTGCGCTTATTGTGCCTTCATCGGATTGTTTCTTCAGTCGAGGATCGGTCAGATCACCTTCACGGTGTTAATTACAAGCCAGCAATCCGTGGACGTCTTTGGCTGTTTTCCAGAATACTCATGACCAAACAATGATACAGCAGCACCTAAAAATAAGAAAAGTCGCCCCCCACTTTCATCAATTTCCAATGCCTTCTTCTTTGAGATTTAAAGCTGCAGAAGCTGCAGGTGACTGTACTCCAGGTGTCATAAATAATTATGTGTACTCATGTGATAGAATGAGGCCGGCATTTGTGTGTTTTCTTTGCAATCCAGCAGATTTCTTTTCGGAATTAGCTGTTGCAATGCCTTTCATGGAGTCAACGCTTAGAGACTTGACATTGAACGTCAGGTTAACAAGGAATCGGTGGTGAGCACCGGGTTCCAAATCTTAAGCTTAAGTCATATTAGTGATTTTCTGTCATAGAATTCATTTACGCAATCTTAGACAGTTGGAGGCGTTGCGCCCGTGAAGCCAGTCGTCTATTGTGATATAACCAATGACTGAGACTAAGTAGTCTGTGAGCGGCTGGGATGAAATTAAACTGGTTTGATTTTCTCGTTAGTCGGAGGGGCAGCGTCAATGTCCACAGAAGGGCGGACAACCGAACGAACCAAGGAATTCTCATTCGAGGAACAAGTAACATACGTGTTTTAGACATTCGATCATAAGGGGGAAAACCCAGCCACACGGGTTAGCTACCAAACAGTCAGTTAGCGCACTAATAAGCCTGGCCTACGGCACAAAATAACGTAACACCAGCACACGTTTTATTTGAATACTAGACAAAGAGCCCGTTTCGACAACGTAAGATGAAACGGGCATGAGTTTGTATCAGCAGTGTATGAAGAACAAATGATAAGTAACGAAGAAGTTGTTTTGTAATGATTGTAGTCCGCTTTACTCATTACTGTACAGGCTTGTACTGTTAGTTGATGAATTTTCCAGGCCTATAGTATAATATTGAATGATGAATGTTCCAGTACAATATGGAGAAGTAATAAGTATAAGCACCATAAACCTGATATAGGTGTATTGAATGAATGCATAATTGAATCAGAATGTGTAATTAGGCCTCGAGCTGTAGTCGATATTGTCTTTCAGGCCTCTAGAGATTTAATCGAAGTCACCTTTCTCTTTGAATTTTTGCGGCCGTAAATCTGCCACCTGCCACGATGTTGGGGTTGGATGTCGGTCTCGTAAGGTTTTTCGGGCAGCTGCACAGAAGGCGACTGCACATTCGGCTTCGGACAGACGTGAGTGAGTGAGTGAGTGAGTGAGTGAGTGAGTGAGTGAGTGAGTGAGTGAGTGAGTGAGTGAGGAGGCAGGCGAATTATGTATTAAGATATGGAGGAAGCCCTTCATGGTGCCCCAAAGATTTCTCATCTCCCTTTTTCTTTTGTTACACCCCTAATACAATTAAATCCAGCAACTCTGTGAACTTCCTATTTGTAAAGCACGTGATTACACAAAGGCGTTATCTGATATATATAAAAGCCAAATCCCACTGACTCACTCATCACGAAATCTCCCGAACCATGAGGACTTGAAATTTGGAATGTAGGTTACCCTTGCCCCATAGGTGCTCATTAAGAAATGTTTTTAAAAATTTTGTGGTCCAAGCGCGAAATTTCTTGTAGTGTTTTAGACCCGTTTGTATGTCTGTCCACTTTTCACGAGAGAACTACTTCACGGATTTAAATCGGGTTTATATTCCTATAATTTGCTTGAACATTCCGTTGATTTTGTGACTTTCTCATCGCACTAAGTATCAGAGTTCGCTTGCGGTAACCGATTTATTAGCACAAATCCGAGAGAGACTCATCGGGTTGCGGGAAGGGGTGCGGGGCTCTCCTCACTCACACATCTGCCTCGGGCGTAACCTTAACTCCACTTAGTTAGCGGACGAGAGAACTACTCAACGGATTTAGATTGGGTTTTTTTCTAGAATTTGCTTGAACATTCTGTTGATTTTCCGACTTTCTCATCGTACTAAGTATCAGAGTTCGCTTGTGGTAACCGATTTATTAGCACAAATCCGAGAGAGACTCATTGGGCTGTAGGGAGTGAGGCAGGGCCCTCCTAACTCACGTGTCTGCCTCGGGACGTAACCTTAACTCCGCTTAGTTAGCGAACGAGCGAACTACGTAACAGATTTTTTTCTCTAATTTGCTTGAACATTCCAGTTGATTTTGCGACTTCTCTCATTGCGCTAAGAATCATAGTTCGCTTGCAGGAGCGATTTATTTGTGCTAATCCGAGAGAGAAGCTGCGGGCCGAGGGGAGGGAGAAGAGTGACGTCAGGAGTAGAGAGCTGGGCAGGGCCTCGTCACTGTCCTGTTTCACTAATACACGGTCGAAGCCGCAGGGGATGTCTAGTATAAGATAATTGCCTGATCTCTTCTTCTGATGGTGACAGATTTGAGCTAATTAGTCACTCCAATTTCTATTATTGAGAAGAATTCAACAGTGAAGTACAACCCTGCTACATGTTTTGAACCTCACAACCAGTAGAGAAGCTCGTTTGTTCGATGTCTCATATCGTACATACCATAACTGAATAATTACTGCTAAACTCGATGCAGTTGTCATCCTTTCATAAATCGCCACTGCATCAAGCAACACACTATTGGTTGTTAGAAAAAAAGGGGCAAGCATGACTGAGCTGAAAGTCGTGTAATTTGACATGCAGCAATGACGAGATTGGTGATTGTGATCGGCAAATCTGACATCATCCACAACAGAAAAGTCACGCAATGTGACATTGTGATGTTCGGGATCCAACCCAGACCATCACAAATGGTGGCAGCAGTGGGATGAGCCTGTTTGCTGTGAGGAATGAAGAGCAGAAGAGGGAACAGTAAGTTGGATTGGTGCCTGACTGTTTTAACAAACTCACATACCCAAGCCATGAAGAGGACTTCTTGGAATTTTGAGCTTTTAATGGACGATATATTTATCGATGAATTTATTGTCTTTTATTTAAAATTTTCATATTCTTTAAATGTCCTGTTTTTAGAAGGGGGCGTGGGCTGCATTTTATTGATGGATTTGTTTTTAGTGCTTTTTTGGATTTTATTCATTCATTCATGTCTCTGGTGACTCTTCCTATGAAGTCAGTAGACGGATTGGGAGAACATGTGGGGGTCATGTGGTTGTTGGAAAGGAGTGTGTGGCGCTCCTGATATCTCTGCAAAGTAACGAAGGTCCAAGTCTTTAGGGTACTGATTTGTGAGACATGGACGTTATCTAGTGACCTGAGATGAAGACTGGACTCATTCATGTGTGTCTCTATGGAGAATCCTTGGATATCACTGGTTTGACTTTGTGTTGCTCACGGAGTCCCGATTGAGTCACATGACATGCATTGTGAGGGAGTGTTAATTAAAATAATTAAGTTCATTAAAAAACTTAAAAAATTAAAAAGTGTTCATTTCATTTTTTTGAGCAGTATATATATACAATATATAACACCAAAGTTAATTAAAAAAATGAAAAAGTTTTCTTTTCATTTTTTTGATCAGTATATATATATACAGTATATAACACCAAAGTTAATTTAAAAACTAAAAAAATTAAAGTTTTCCTTTCATTTTTTTGAGCAGTATATATATACAGTATATAACGCCAAATTAAAAAACTTAAAAAAGTAAAAAGTGTTCCTTTCATTTTTTTAAGCAGTATATATATACAGTATATAACACCAAAGTTAATTAAAAAACTTAAAAAATTAAAGTGTTCCTTTAATTTTTTAAGCAGTATATATAGTATATAATGCCAGTTAATTAAAAAACTTAAAAAAATTAAAAAGTGTTCCTTTCATTATTTTAAGTATTACATATATAGTATATAATGCCAAAGTTAATTAAAAAACTTAAAAATTAAAGTGTTCCTTTCATTTTTTTGAGCAGTATATATATACAGTATATAACACCAAAGTTAATTTAAAAACTTAAAAAATTAAAGTGTTCCTTTCATTTTTTTGAGCAGTATATATATAGTATAATGCCAAAGTTAATTAAAAAACTTAAAAAATTAAAGTGTTCCTTTCATTTTTTTAAGCAGTATATATATACAGTATATAACACCAAAGTTAATTAAAAAACTTAAAAAATTAAAGTGTTCCTTTAATTTTTTAAGCAGTATATATAGTATATAATGCCAGTTAATTAAAAAACTTAAAAAAATTAAAAAGTGTTCCTTTCATTTTTTTGAGCAGTATATATATAGTATATAACGCCAAAGTTAATTAAAAAACTTAAAAAATTAAAAAGTGTTCCTTTCATTATTTTAAGTATTACATATATAGTATATAATGCCAAAGTTAATTAAAAAACTTAAAAATTAAAGTGTTCCTTTCATTTTTTTGAGCAGTATATATATACAGTATATAACACCAAAGTTAATTTAAAAACTTAAAAAATTAAAGTGTTCCTTTCATTTTTTTGAGCAGTATATATATAGTATAATGCCAAAGTTAATTAAAAAACTTAAAAAATTTAAAAGTGTTCCTTTCATTATTTTAAGTATTACATATATAGTATATAATGCCAAAGTTAATTAAAAAACTTAAAAAATGAAAAAGTGTTCCTTTCATTATTTTAAGTATTACATATATAGTATATAATGCCAACGTTAATTAAAAAACTTAAAAAATTAAAAAGTGTTCCTTTCATTTTTTTGAGCAGTATATATATATACAGTATATAACGCCAAATTAAAAAATTTAAAAAAATAAAAAATGTTCCTTTCATTTTTTTAAGTACTGTATTACATATATAGTATATAATGCCAAAGTTAATTAAAAAACATAAAAAATTAAAAAGTGTTCCTTTCATTTTTTTGAGCAGTACATATCGTACCACTCTGATTGCATCCTTTTGTTGCCTCCTCATAGAATTCCAGCAGGTTAGTATGGCAGGGTTTCTAGCAGTTGGTTTTATCTTCTCAGCAGCTTTTGTGAAAATACCCGTGGCCAGTGCCTGTCTGTCTTTTACAAACCGCAGATGGTGATTTAATTGGCCTCCCCAGGGATGGCAAGGAGAGAGGATTAATTGAGAGGTCACCCCATATTACAGATGCAGGTAGCATGCTGCGTTAATTACCATTCAGCTTTATCTTCAAAACAGCAAATCTGCAGCTTCAGTGTCTGCAGTTACGGTGAGTCAGACCGAGTCTACTATCACTCATATTCCACTCCACTACAACAAACTCTAGACTGTATCCATTTCCCGCGCACTATAACGTCGGCCGCTAATGTTTGCTTGTAATTGCTTTTTTTTCGGCAGTCTGAATAGACCCCCAAAGACAAGGCGAGGAAAATTTTAATGACATTTTTTTGCTAAAGCGATCCCCCGTTTAGTACTCATATGAAACTCTGTTTCAGGCCTCTGTGCAATATTATAAAAAGTTATTAGCACAAACCATTGAAATTATTATGAGAAAAATCTAGGAAGTCTATAACTATAATTACCAACGGCAATGATTAGATCTTAAACAAACTGAGCCTGTCATGTTCAGACAAATGGAAACTTGTCAATGGGAGATGGTGGCACTTCTGAAGACGAGACGATTTTATAATTGTGTGTGGAATACGAAGTTAATAGGACGGTGCGGAGAAAAATCATTTTGTTGAATTTCTGATAAAATAATCTTCATTTTCTAACCTGATGAACAGGGTTGTGGGGGGATGATGGAACCCATCCCAGCTATCACAGGGCAGGAACAAATCCCAGACAGGGAGCCAATCCATCACTGGGTGAACACACACATACCCCTAGGACACAATTTAGCATCGCCAATCCACCTACCCTGCATTTCTTTAGACTCTGGGAGGAAACCCATGCAAACTCGAGGAGGACCCGGGACATGAACCCTGGTCTCCTTAATGTGAGACAGCAGCTCCAGCGTGCCAAACAATATAATAGAATAATGGACCCCATCATTTCCATAGTGACCCTGTGCAGGATAAGTGAATTTGGAAGATGGATGGATGGATAGCTTACATATAAGATTAACATCCAAGTCACAGTCATGGGGGTTAGAAGGTAAGGACAGAGAGAGACCAAGCAGCCCTGGGCATAAAGCAGTGCCTGGGAGTGCCAGTCCATTGCAGGACACTCAGTGCCATAGGAGGAGAACGGGCATCCCAGTCGGGAAAGGGGATGTGTTATTATCTGTACGGGAGGCCAAAACGGAAAGACAGATGGGATGGCAGGCTAGACGAGGAAATAACTTTTACATTCGGCCGGACAAATATGTTGAATGGACCAACAGAAGCTTAGGGTTCACTCTGTACACCTCTGAATATAAATGTGACAGTCATCAGCAGCTATGCCATCTGCGCTTCACAACAGGTCAGCCGTCCAAAAGCTAACTATGTTCAGACCCAGCCAGTGCTTGGATAGGAGACCAACCAGAGTAAGATTTGGGTTGCTGCTGGAAAAGATATTAATGAAGCCAGCAGGGGGAACTTACAATGAGGTCTAAATGTGGATCCCAATGCCCCATTGCAGTGAAGGGGACGCTGTGCTGCAGAAATGGCACCGCCCTTCGAATGAGACATAAAATCAAGGTCCAGACTCTCTGTGGTCATTAAAGATCATTGGGAATCCTTCATAAACAGTAGGGTGTATCCTAATGTCCTGGATTAATTCCCCTCCATGGCCTGGTCATTCTGGACCCCAAATTATCCCCTGCCTTTTATGGGCTAACTACCTCTCACCCCCTCACCACCTAACAGTTCACGTGTGGTGAGTGTACGGGCACAATAATGGCTGCCGTCGCCTCATTCGGGCAGATGCTGCACTTTAGTGGTGGTTAAAGTGGCTCCCCACTCACTATGTAAAGAAGTCTGAGTAGTGAGAAAATTGCAATATAAATGTAATGAGCTATTATTTTTTTATTATGACAAACAAATAATGTCTAAAATCATTAACCTAAATTTGAACACATGTAAATATTTACTTATTTTTAATTTGAATACTGTCGTTTTAGGTGAATGAATCGTTGACCCTGAAAAGAAATGTTCGTGGCGCCAACCGGGTTTTCCCATTTAATTAACAACAGTCCTTAAATAAAACAAGCGCATGTTGTCACAGTAAAAGATTTCCGGTAAAAAAACCAACAGAATGAAACTACAGCAACTCGAGGCAATGTTAATAAGCTCTGTAGAGCAGGTCTGAATTTGGTGGAGCTCCGTCCTGCAGTCTGCTTATTCCACGCCTCCTTCCGGGGACATCTGGGGCCTCATGTATAACGCCGTGCGTAGAACTCACACTATAACATGGCGTAAGCACAAAAGCGGGAATGTGCGTACGCACAGAAAAATCCAGATGCAGGAATCTGTGCGCACGCAAACTTTCACGTTCTTCCACTACATAAATCCGGATCAGCATGAAAAGTAACGCACGTGCACGCGCTTGCTGCCCCACCCCAACTCCTCCCAGAATTACGCCTCTTTGAATATGTAAATCAATATAAATAGCCCCTTACCTTCAGCGCTTCAGGAAGAAAATGGCGAAAGCACGGGAAAAAAAAAAAAACTTCAGCGAATGCAAAATGGAGGTCCTGCTAAGTGAAGTAGAGGCCAGGAAAAATGTTTTATTTGGTAGCTTAAGAAGTGGAATTAGTAACAAAAGGAAATTGATAGAGTGGCATAGCGTGGTGGATGCACTCAAAAGTGCTGGAGCAGAAAGTCGCACTGTGACCGAAATAAAGAAGAAGTGGTCTGACATCAAAGTTGCCGTGAAAAGGAGAGTTGCAGCTCATCGTCTGCATGTGTGAAAGATGAATGGTCTCTTCGTTCCCTTGTACTAATCCTTGTCAAAGAAGTTAAGCAGAAGTAAGCTTTAAAAACATGCTTTGCTGAGCAAACAGAAAAATATTTGTCTAAAGGACTCAAGGTCTAAGCATTCCACACTGAGACTGCCTTATCACGTTTCCCTTAGTTTACATCTGAACGCCATAACAAAGGGGCCAAGAAATCAAGTTGCACAAGGGGCGTTGAAGGGGCTCAAGGATTGTGTAAAATAAAAGGGTTGACTGTTGCATTTCATAATGATATTAAATCACACATTCTAGGGGTATAAAAACTTTGTCCCACCCAATAGACGGGGTTCAGAAGAGCCCTGAGGCTGTCAAGTAATATTGATTGCCTGCTTTCTGAAACTCTGCTCACTGTGACACTGAAGAATAAAAGCTGCTATAAAACCACACCTGCTGTCTTGTCTGGTGTCTTCGTCCACACATGTCAGCACGACTGGAGGAGGTAGTGAACTCCCGAAGCTCACACCATTTGAGCAGCGAGTTGCTGCAATTATTGGCGACACACTCATTGCCGGCATTGTACCAGCTGGGGAGGGTGATTCTGACATCACCGCAGGTGAAGGTGAGTTACCATTTCTTTTTTGATTACCATTATCCATACTCGTGTGAATAATTTGTATGTGAAATAAGACAATCAGGCTGCAGATGCTGTATTAATTACTGTTTAATTAATTCCAGACAACAGTACAAAAGCTGACCCTAATGCTGAGGACGTGGCTCCAGGCGATGATGGTGCTGCGTCTGTGCCGACCACATCTTCGGGCGCTGGCTGCTCACACACCCCTGCCTCGGAAACCACTGTTCGATCATCTGGCCGTGTGCTGACTGATGCAGTTCTGGAATCCCAAAATGCATTGGTGGATGCGGTGAGAGATGTAGTCAATGCACAACGGGATGTAGTCAATGAACTACGAAATATAAAGGCAGTATTGTGTGATATTAATCAAAAATTAAATGACTTTGTGAATAAATGATGCATCTGCTTACCTGTTTTTACATTCTGTTAATTACATTCATTCAACATTGTAATGCTGTCCGGTGTGGCTGCTCATTTGGTGGACCAGGGTCCGGTTCATCATACCGCATCTCTTTAGGTACGGGCAAGCTACGAATGAGTGCCATATTATGTAGAATGCTACATGTTTGCACGATGCGACACACTTTCTGTGGACTATAGAGCAGCACTCCACCAGTCTTATCCAGACAGCGCCAACGGCCCTTAAGCTGCCCTATAGCACGTTCTACCACCGCCCGAGCCCGAGAGTGGAGGTCATTATAACGTCGCTCTTGTTCAGTCAGTGGGTTGGCGAGAGGGGTGAGGAGCCACGTCTTCAGCAGGTACCCACTGTCACCTAAGTAATCGTGTTATATGGTTACATCGTACAGAAAACGTACGACTGTGATTAAAAGGTAATAAAAGTCTTATCTTACTGAGAAGCCAGCCATCACGCACCGCACCATTTTCAGGTTTGTTCCCCACACTACTATTTCTCAGGATGGATGAATCATGAGTTGAGCCAGGCCATCTCGCAACAACATTAGTGAGGCTTATTTTCGCATCACTGATGATTTGCACATTAATAGAGTGAAAATGCTTTCTATTTACATAAACAAATTCATTCTGTGAAGGTGCCTTTATAGCAATGTGTGTGCAGTCGACCGCTCCGATGACATTTGGAAAACCGGACATTGCTGCAAATTGCGCTTTGATGTTTGCCTGTTCAACCGGAGTGTACGGAAATCTGATATATCTGCTTGACAAGCGGATAATACCATCCCATACAGCTGGCATGGCATGACTCAGTGATGACTGAGAAATACCGGATCGGTCAGCCAATTCACGCTGAAAAGCTCCTGTGGCTAAAAATCCGAGAGTGGACAGAACTTGCAAAGGAGCAGGTAGAGCACAATTCCTGAAAGTCTGCCTTTGTAAAGTCAAGGTGCCAGTTCAGCACACCGCTCCAAGAGGACCGCTCTTGGAAATCTAAACCGACTTAGTAGCCAGTCATCATCATGTGCCAAGAAATCCGTATGATCTCTGAATACGCGTTCTCTTCTAATCCTTCCATTTGCGATGTCCTCTAACAACGCTAAAGTAGCCATGGCAGTGGAATAGTTTGGCCATTCTGTGCACAATTATATTGTTACAAATTGATTACGATCAGGTGCCTTAAATTTATCAACGATATGCAGTTAATTTCAGTGTATATGATACAGCCGCATCAGGGATGTCGATCTAAAAATGAAAGGAAACCACACAGGAACAGTAGCACTGCTTTGACGCTGGGTGCCTCCAGTCTGCAAAACCAAGGCGGAGAACTTGCGTACGCCAGGGTTTGAGTTACCGTGGAAATGTGCGTGGCTTTATGCCAAGTTTAGGTTTTATACATCGCGATTTGAGCGTGGAAACGGGAGTACGCAACATTTCTGTGCGTACGCACCATTTATACATGAGGCCCCTGGACTTTATTGGGCTCTGACCTGAAGGGGCGGAGTCAGTTGCCCTCATTGGCCATCTTCTTGACACTCTGAAGAGAAAGGGAATAGACATTGTTAGAGACAGCGCACCCAATCATCCTGGAGTGGTGTTACATACAGCAGATGAGCCCGGAAGGTGGTCCTCCGATGCGCACGCGTAACGATATTCAAACCTTATTTTTTTGGCTAATTTGATAGCCCTGGAGTTGAATCAGCCTGCATAGGTAAAGATATCAAACGTTTCAATTGGATTTCATCTTGTGATGGTGACCCAGCTAATCTACTGGTTTGTTTTGGTCAAGGTAGTGGGGGTGGGGGGGGGGGCTATTATGCTGTTCTTTCATGGGACTTCTACATATGAGAAGGCACGTTTAATGGAAATTAAGTTTGCTAATATCTTATTTGTATTCAATTTTTATCTTTCCACCATGTCACTTTCTCAGCTTGGCAATGCCAGTGCGAAAACTAGATTAACATAAAAGAGATTCTTCATTTTTTAATTCAGATTTGCAGGTGTTGCTTTTCTTTCCCTATTTTGTTCTAAAATTATTTTGCAATATAATATTTCATATCATAGAACTTTTATTCTCGTAATCTAATCTTGCCCTTCTTAGTTTCTTTGAGACCCTGAACATGATAACTTCCAGATCGGCGACCCTTGAGAGAATCGCCGCCGGCAGTCATAGTAGAAATGCTACAGGCAGTCATGGGGTGGGTGTGAGTTCCCCTCATAGAACTGCCATGACACACATAGTGGAGGGGGGGTTCCCCCTTGGAGAATCACCACCGACAGTCAAAGCAGATGGGGGGGGGGGGGGGGGTAGTTTAAGAGAATCTGTTGCTGATGGTTATAGTGTGAGGTGTAGAAATGGATCGGGGGGGAGAATCATCACTGATAGTCAAAGCAAGGAGGGGGGTGGGATTGACATACAATATTATAGTGGGGTTGAGGAGTTCCCCTTAGAGAATCACCAATGGCAGTCATAGTGTAAGAGTTCCACTTAAAGAATTGCCGCTGACACTCAAAGCAGACTGGGGGGATCCTCTAAGAGAATCAAAGCTCAGAGTCATAGTGTGGGGTGTAGAAATGCCACAGACAGTCATTGGTTTTGGGGATTCCCTCTTGGAGAATCACCACTGATAGTCTAAATAGAGAAGGGGGAATTTCCACAGACATTTATAGTGGGTTTGGGTAGTTCCCCTTAGAGAATAGCCATTGGCAGTCATAGTGAAGGAGTTCCACTTAGAGAATCGTTGACAACACTCATAGCAGAGGTGGGGGGTGTCCCCCTTTGGAGAATCACCACTGACAGGGGGTTTCCCATAAGAGAATCACAGCCAACAGTCATAGCGGGGAGGTTCCCCCTTGGAGAATCACCAGTGACAGTCAAAGAAGATGAGGGGGTTCTTCTAAGAGAATCACAGCTGACAGTTATAGTGTGGGGTGTTGGAATACCATAGACAGTCATTGCTTGGGGGGGGGGGGTTGCTGTTGGAGAATCACCACTGATAGTCAAAACAGGGAAAGGGGAATTTCCACAGACATTTATAATGGGGATGGGGAGTTCCCCTTAGAGAAAAGCAATTGGCAGTCATAGTGAAGGAGTTCCACTTAGAGAATCGTTGACAACACTCCTGGCAGAGGTGTTGGGTGTCCCCCTTTGGAGAATCACCACTGACAGGGGGTTTCCCATAAGAGAATCAGCAGTGACAGTCAAAGAAGATGAGGAGGTTCCTCTAAGAGAATCACATTTGACAATTTCAGCATGGGGTGTAGAAATGCCACAGACAGTCATTGGTTGGGGTGGGATTCCCTCTTGGATAATCACAACTGATAGTCAAAGCAGACTGGGGGGGTTCCTCCAAGAGATTCACTGCTGAGGGGGTTCGCTGTTGGTCAGTGAAGTTGGAATTGCCACAGACATTTAGAGTGGGGTTGTGGAGTTCCCCTTCGAGAATTGCCACTGGCAGTCATTGTGTAGCAGTTCCTTTTGGAGAATTGCCGACAACACTCATAATAGAGGTGGCGATGATGGTGGTGGTGGTGAGGGTTGGATTCCTCCTTGGAGACTCACCTCTGACAGTCATAGCTCAGCCATGTCGATTGCAAAAACTGCCCTCTGCAACTCATCACAACACTCTTCGCAAATCGAACGCAACTCTTTTCTGGTGAATACATTTGTAAGTCACAACCTTGCGTAATCCCAACGGTGGCAACACACTTTGGGTTACAACCCATTCCTTAATAAATTATGTTTTATTCAATATCAGAGTGATTCAGGTATTGACAAAAGTAAAAGCGACTTACCGCCTTGGGCCACTCACTCTCTGTGTATAACATTGTTATGGCCGCAGTCCTCTTTTTTTTTTTTTGCATACAGCAGCAGGTTACTCTCCAAAAGATTTTGATTCACTCTGTGCTTTCTCTTGGCAAAATCTCCCAACTGAATCAACATAATTTAAAGTTTGTCAGGCCATCAGTTCTTATTATTTGTCGGGTACAAAAAAATCCTTTGAGAGGCTTTATGCTCCTATAGCATTGTTGGAGTCACTGTTCCTGTTTAGAAAGCTTCTCGGTTTGCAGACGAGTGAAGAAAACTGAGATGGCTGGATGGCATCCTGCTCCTTGTTAGTAGTTCACTGCATTGGCGAAATCGGCCTGTCATTAATATAAATGGGGGCCTACAGAAAATGTAGTGGTGGGAACTTTATTTTCAGGCCATCTTTGAAAGCTTTTCTGCAGGGCCAATCACTACTGATATTTAAAGACTCTTGTCGAATTTTATTAATGTATTTATGGTTTGAAGCCACTGAACTGTCCCAGGGTTGGAGTCTGTCCCACTGGCACTGGGCTTAAAGGAATAGGCCATCCCAACGTGATATATCATTTAGATGTTACTTACCCCATGTTGTTTGTAGTGATGGTTGAGAATAAAATGTAATTTTGTGCTTTCATGAAGAATGAATTTCATTCAGTTTAACTGATTGAGCAGACGGGTGCAGAATTGACACAAGAGGGTGATGGTGTGAGGAACCTTCTCAAAATCGGGTGATGTTAAGAGTAGAATCAAGCAGGGGGCAGTGTGGGGGCTGCTGCTATTTTAATAAGTTTAAATGATTTGGAGATGATGACTATCTATCCATTATATAGTGCCTTTCACATCTATCTATCTATCTATCTATCTATCTATCTATCTATCTATCTATCTATCTATCTATCTATCTATCTATCTATCTATATATCTATTTTATAGTTCCTTTCACATCTATCTATCTATCTATTATATAGTGCCTTTCACATCTACCTATCTATCTATCTATTATATAGTGCCTTTCACATCTATCTATCTATCTATCTATCTATCTATCTATCTATCTATCTATCTATCTATCTATCTATCTATTATATATATAGTGCCTTTCACATCTATCTATCTATCTATTATATAGTGCCTTTCACATCTATCTATCTATCTATCTATCTATCTATCTATCTATCTATCTATCTATCTATCTATCTATCTATTATATGTTTCCTTTCATCTATCTATCTATCTATCTATCTATCTATCTATCTATCTATCTATCTATCTATCTATCTATCTATCTATCTATCTATTATATAGTGCCTTTCACATCTATCTATCTATCTATCTATCTATCTATCTATCTATCTATCTATCTATCTATCTATCTATCTATCTATTATATATTGCCTTTCACATCTATCTATCTATCTATCTATCTATCTATCTATCTATCTATCTATCTATCTATCTATCTATCTATCTATCTATCTATCTATCTCTATTATATAGTGCCTTTCACATCTATCTATCTATCTATCTATCTATCTATCTATCTATCTATCTATCTATCTATCTATCTATCTATCTATCTATTATATAGTGCCTTTCACATCTATCTATCTATTATATAGTGCCTTTCACATCTATCTATCTATCTATCTATCTATCTATCTATCTATCTATCTATCTATCTATCTATCTGTCTATCTATCTATTTTATAGTTCCTTTCACATCTATCTATCGATCTATTATATAGTGCCTTTCACATCTACCTATCTATCTATCTATTATATAGTGCCTTTCACATCTATCTATCTATCTATCTATCTATCTATCTATCTATCTATCTATCTATCTATCTATCTATCTATTATATAGTGCCTTTCACATCTATCTATCTATCTATTATATAGTGCCTTTCACATCTATCTATCTATCTATCTATCTATCTATCTATCTATCTATCTATCTATCTATCTATCTATCTATCTATCTATCTATCTATCTATCTATCTATCTATCTATTATATAGTGCCTTTCACATCTATCTATCTATCTATCTATCTATCTATCTATCTATCTATCTATCTATCTATCTATCTATCTATCTATCTATTATATAGTGCCTTTCACATCTATCTATCTATCTATCTATCTATCTATCTATCTATCTATCTATCTATCTATCTATCTATCTATCTATCTATCTATCTATCTATTATATATATAGTGCCTTTCACATCTATCTATCTATCTATCTATCTATCTATCTATCTATCTATCTATCTATCTATCTATCTATCTATCTATTATATAGTGCCTTTCACATCTATCTATCTATCTATCTATCTATCTATCTATCTATCTATCTATCTATCTATCTATCTATCTATCTATCTATCTATTATATATATAGTGCCTTTCACATCTATCTATCTATCTATCTATCTATCTATCTATCTATCTATCTATCTATCTATCTATCTATCTATCTATCTATCTATCTATCTATCTATCTATCTATCTATCTATCTATTATATAGTGCCTTTCACATCTATCTATCTATTATATAGTGCCTTTCACATCTATCTATCTATCTATCTATCTATCTATCTATCTATCTATCTATCTATCTATCTATCTATCTATCTATCTATCTATCTATTATATAGTGCCTTTCACACCTATCTATTCATCTGAAAGGTCAATGCAGAGGTTGACGTTGATTATTTTGACTTCAACCCGTTTTAGACGTTCACCACAACTAGTAAGCCCATCAAACTGTAAGCCACAAATGAATCCACTGAGCTATACTGTGTGTTCCTTCCTTATGGATTTTAAAAAGATTTTTGTTATGTTTATAACTCATTGTCCATAGGAAATATTCATGAGTTTTCACATATAGCAACTGTGAACAAAGGTCGCTGTTTTCCTGTTAGGTAATTGATAATACAAAACAGGAAAGGTTGTATGAGAGATAATTTGGAAAACAGCTCCAGCTCATTTCAGTATGGATTTCTAATCAGGTCTTCCCAAATAAATGTAAGGGTTTGCTGAGAACAGCAGAATGGCAGGCTGAAATTAGAAGAGCCATGGATGTTTGCCAGCAAGCACCCAGGAGGCTTTACACTTAGCCTTCATGAACAGCAGCAGTTTGTTGCTTCAAGGGGCGATGAGCCCCTTAAGATAAGGTGCCCCTTTATGTAATGGCAGATGAACAATCTGAGCTTTATGCCACCCTGGAATTTATTATAGTGGGCTGGAGACACCAGAAGAAACAAAAGCCCTTTGACCTCCTCCTGGATCTTCATATGAATGGTATGTCTCATTAAATACTGTGCTTATATGTAGATTCAAAACTTTGCATGGCATATGTTCAAGAAGTGAAGTGAATTAATTAGTTTTAAAAATGTATATAAAAGTGTTTATTATTTATATTGTAACGAGATGAAAAGTGGTGACACAACACAGAATTTGATGTTAATTTAACCCTTTTTCCTTCAGGCTGTAAAAAGGTCAGGGCCTTCTTGGTAGACCTCCTCACTAAGAACACCACACAGGAGACAACAACACACGAATACAAATATAAGGCACATATAAAAGTAATAAAGATAAATACAGCAAACAAAAAGAACTTCATATAAATAAACCAACTAAACTGCAGTGGGTCTCTGGACATGTGCCTAAATTGTTTTTCAACCACTGTGTGTATGGTAAAGTGGCTGACCAGCATGCCCACCACAGCGTCACACCAAATCACGTCCTGTCACTTCATGTAAGTGAATGTTTGCCGCACTCTCTTCTGGGCTTTAAATCCTATCATGGCATCACTTCCAGCCAAATCCCAAAATGTATGACAGCCTTTAGCCTTTAATTGCCCTCAGAGGATGAGGTCTCCAAAGCTTCTCCTTACCTGACCACTCACTCATTCGAAGGAACAGCAGGGTCCTTCTTATCATTGTTTGACTGCATTTTCCAAAAACAAAAGAGCATGTGGCCTCCTAAAAGTCCTATAAAGTAGGTCAATTAACCTACCTAAAGATGGCCTCACCCCCAAACTATCACTTGTAGGCTTTGGCCTGCCCAATCCTAAAACTGGGCATGGATTTTAAATGTTCAAATAAAAACAAAGTCTGGCTTGGAAGAACAAGGACATAGCACAGTCTTTACAAATAATAGACAAGGAAGAAGTACAAACTAGGGAACGCTAAAAAAATCTGACAAAAAGAGACTGCTAAAGGGATATGCATGTCCTGCGTGATGCTGTCAGTGTCTTTCGTTTCACTGGTAGATGTGGAGAGACCTGAACATGGCAGTTTGGCAGGTGGTTGTGAAACATTAAGATTCAGACTATCGGAAAATGGCGACCCCGGGAACAGATCTTCGGCCTCATGCATAATGGCGTGCGTAGAATTCACACTAAAACTTGACGTACAGACAAAAGTGGAAATGTGCGTATGCACAAATAAATCCAGATCCATAAATCTGTGCGTACACCAACTTCCACGTTCTTCCCCTTCATAAATCCAGGCCAGTGTGAAAAGTAACGCTCGTGCACACGCTTGTGGCCCCACTCCGACTCTTTCCAGAATTACGCCTCTTTGAATATGCAAATCAATATAAATAGCCCTTAAGCTCAGCGTTCTGTGAAAATTTAACGGCAAAAGCACGGGGGAAAATAGAAGAATTTCAGCGAATACCAAGTGGTACTATTTGTTGGTTTAAACAGTGGTATAAACAACAAAAGGAAGTTGATCGAGTGACATAGAGTGGCGGAGAAACTCAAAAGTTCAAGTTCAAAAAGTTGCATAGTGCCCGAAATAAATAAGAAGTGGTCAGATGTGAAAGTCGCTGTGAAAAGGCGAGTCGTAGCCCACCATCTGAGTGTCATATGGAAGCGTATTATGGTATAGAAAAAAGAAAAAAAACTGGGACACATTGTGAAAAAAGGTCAAAATTTCTAGTTTAATCATGTATTTTGTCATTAAAGCAGAACGTCATAAACCTCATCTTAAAATCGTTTAATTTACTAGTTTCTCAAATTCCATTGTAACTAAAGTAGCATGTTAAGTGCTTCATATTTTATGTATTATTCAATGTACTCTTATGTATGTGAATCAAAATGTGCCTCTTAAACGGGCTTTGTCTTACGCCGACAGGACACAGAATACATTACATCCATACATTAATACTCTCTGAACAATTTAAATACTAAGATGTATACTTGATATCATTTTCATGATGATAGAAATTAAAGCATGTATCAAACATGGGTACACTTTGCCCCAGTGGTAACGATGAGCTGACGCCCCTTCGAGAGATTGTTCCTGGCTCCCGCAAGATGGTTGCTGTGCCATGCGCGACCCTCGATAAAATGATTTATTGCAGCAGTACTGTGTCTTTCAGACATACTAACCTTCCTTTTCTTTCTCCAAATAACCAATCGCCAAACAATCAGCTGTTTATGGAACATTGAAATATCTTCATAGTACATGTTTAATTATTCTATCCATCCAGGGTCGGGCCAGTCCCAGCAAGCATACAGCACGAGACAGGAATAATCCCTAAACGGGACGCCAGCTCATCACTGCCGCTGTCCACCGTGTCCTCACATGTTTAATTATTAACAATATACATTATTTAAATGAAGTTAAAAATTTATCTGTATAATGTAATATATATACTTTATTGCATTTCATCTGAAAAATAATATCAAGAACTTCAAGAAGATAGCGCGTGGAAATCTAAATCGACTTAGAAGCCAGTCGTCATCATCTGTAAATACTCACTCTCAATTAAATTGAATTCCTTTATTGTTATCTATAATAATAAAAGGCAAAGCCCTCACTGACTGATTCACTCACTCACTGACTGACTGACTCACTCATCACTAATTCTCCAACTTCCCGTGTAGGTGGAAGGCTGAAATTTGGCAGGCTGATTCCTTACAGCTTACTTACAAAAGTTAGGCAGGTTTCATATCGAAATTTAAAGCGTAATGGTCATAACTGGAACCTCTTTTTTCACAATATACTGTAATGGACGGCAGCTCGATGGCCGTGGGAGGAGGAGTTGAGTGTCACGTCATCACGCCTCCCACGTAATCACGTGAAAAGACTGTGAACGCAGTAGGGACAAATGAAGGAGGAGCCGCAAACAGCGAAGAACAAAAAATTCATTAAACAATTGAGAAGGGAGCGAGTGAAGCATACAAGCATGTTCATAAGGGAAACAAAGCACGGTGTAAAACGTAAGTTTAAATTAAGTTTATAGAAACGCTCCCGCTGCGGATTGCAATAACATATTCGCGAGATAAAAGTTTAATGAGAAGACACGAGGTATAAACGAACCACACGCCGTAGCGCAACGTTAGGGGCAACAGTTTCAACCATTCTATGATCTGCTTCTCGCAACTGAAAGACGGCACATGGCGGATGTTAGCCCACTTGCTGACCGCAACGTTAGGGGCTTCAACTCTGGCGCTGACGATATTCGATTCTCGAGAGGGGATGCAGTGAGTGTGTATGCCTGATGAGCCCAGAATTAAGGAGAAACACGTGTCGCATACTCTTTGCATTATTTGAAAGTAAACTATTAAAACCATTCTATGATCAGCTTCTGGGAACAGAAAGAGGGCACGTGGCGGATGTAAGGCGACTTCCGGACCAACTACAAGCGTAACCTGGCAGGTAGCCATCCATACAGTCAGATTGTGATTCAGAAAACGAATGTCATGAATTTAATTACCACGATCTACATACTGTCAAATAAACGAAACACACGCCGTAGCGGGACAGCTGTGAAAAGTGAGGTTCACAAAAAAACAGATCCTTAACAAATTGTTATTGGTATATTTTCGATCCGTTTAAAAAGGTTTTATTTTCTTCTTAAAAAATTAAAAGCAGTACTTCGCCGCAACGAAGCGCGAGAATTTGGCTATATATATCTGCTTCTCACAATTAAAAGAGGGCACGTGGCGGATTTTAGATGACTTCATGACCAAACATAAGTGTTACCTGCCAGGTAGGGTTACCACTTTTAATACATAAAAATAAGGGACGCATACTGCAGCGGGTGCCACATCCCAGTGCCAACAGTTTGCAGACTCTACTTAAAAGACCCGCCCTCCTCACTGGACAGTTAAAAAGACCAATCAAACTAACGATGACATCAAGTATTACCCAATCAAAAGTAGGAAAGGAGGCATCTTCATAAATTGCGTGTGGGATGATTTGCATGAGACGCTGCTTTAAAAAAAATGATAAAAAAAATACGGGACAAATCCCGTCCCGTATTGATTCAAAACGGGATGCGCAATTTCATTCTCAAATACGGGACGATTCCGTATTTTAAAGGACGGGTGGCAACCCTACAGTGCCAGGTAACCACCCATACAATCAGATTGTGATTCAGACTAGGAATGCAATGAATGTAATTACCCCGATCTACATACAAGGCGAAAGTCTTGCAACATTCAAAGATGATGGGTTGGGATAAGTACACCATAGAACATAAAAGAGCTTATGAAGCCTTGAACCGAAAAAAGCAAGATCTCAGAGATCGTAAAAAAAAAAATAGGAGGTAATGTCGTTTTACTCACTGTAGATTTTAGTCAAACATTACCAGTTATTCCACGAGGGAGACCAGCAGATGAACTCAACGCGTGTTTAAAATCCATGCTTCTCCCACGCTCGGTTATATGTCGCGTGTTCTCGGGTAGGTGCACCAAAAAATGTATACATTTAAGCATGTAATGGGCAAACAAAAAATGAGGTATACCCGAAGGCACTGCAGTAGTACTTAATGTAACTTTACTTCTTAAATGTTAATGTTTTACTGTTTAATAATTTATACGCTTCTTATATGTTGTTCAAATTCTTTTATCAAAATACCAGTGACAGCGCAATGCATGATAACGTGGAGTGAATACACCATACGCATCCGCCCACGGCCGCCCTGGTGTGCGCAGATAGGAGTTGATTCTACAATAAAATAAAATAAACATAAAAACCCAGGATTGTTTCCTGCCTTGTGCCCTGTGTTGGCTGGGATTGGCTCCAGCAGAACCCCGTGACCCTGTGTTCGGATTCAGCGGGTTGGAAAATGGATGGATGGATGGATAAAAAGAGTAATACAATCATCACCCATAAAGCGGATAGTAGATGTGACGTTCTATATGTGTACCAGATTTCAAGTCAATAGGTGAAACGGTTTGCGAGCTACAGGTGATTTAAAATCCTGGACAGACAAACCAATAGCCACGGTAGCAAATTACAGAAGAAGATTTTACTGTTTAATAATTTATATTTATATGAAATGTGCTTCTTATATATTACTTCATATTCTCATATGATAATGATGTTAATGTTGTTTATATTGATTTCTATGTTATTGAAACTGCATGTATGTGTGTATATGTATGTATATATATATATATATATATATATATATATATGTATACATATATATGTGTATATATATAAATATATAATATATGTGTATGTGTATACAGTATGTATATATATATGACAGCAACACTCATAACAATGACAACACAATTACATTGACAATCATGTTACGTTATTTTTAAAATGTTTCCTTTACTTTTTCATAACCTCTTTAACACACTACTTCTCCGCTGCGAAACGCGGGTATTTTGCTAGTTGTATGATACAATAAGATTCAATATGTAAATCCTCCATGAACTTAGTTTCCTATAAAATGGTAAAATAACAACAACAACAATAATAATGATAATAATAATAATAATAGGATAAAAAACAGTGAAAAATGTGCAATATGAAAGCATAAGTGGCTCAGGTTGAGCAATATTATAACTGCAATGCAAGTTTACAGTGAGGTAATTGTACTTATAAGTACAAACAGTTCTACAAGGAGCACTTGATGGACCGATTGAGTGCATTTGGGATGAAACTGTTTCTGGACTGCGAGGTCCATACAGGAAAGGCTCTGAAATGTTTACCGAATGGAGGAAGTTCAAATAGACTGTGTGCTTGGCTGAGGCAGCGTGTGCTAGATGCTGTATCCTGATAATTCTCTCTGCTCTTGACACAATCTGTGGTAGAGTTTTCTGATCAGCTGCTGTAGGGCTGTGATTCCACACTCAGATACAGTGGGTTAAATACCCTGAGTGGTGCACTGAGAGTAACAATGCTAAAGCAGCTATGGTGTTTGGAAAAGTTTGGCCATTCTATGCACCATTATATGGTTATGGGTTGATTACAATCAGATGCCTTAAACTAAAAAACATTATGCGGTTAATTTCAGGGTATTTGATAAAGCAGCATCGGGGATGTGAATCTAAAAAATAAAGGGAAACCACACAGGAACAGTAGTACTGCTTTGACACTGGGTCCCGCCAGTTTGCAAATCCGAGCGGAGAACTTGCGTACGCCAGGGATTCAGCTGGCTTGAAAATGTGCGTGGCTTTACGCCAAGTTTAATTTTTATACATCACGATGTGAGCATGGAAATGGGCGTAGGCAACATTTTTGTGCGTACGCACCGTTTATACATAAGGCTGGTCTTCACCTGGCACACACACACACTCACACACACAGAAATGTCAAACAGGTGCCAAATGAATTGATAAAGAAGACGTCAAAAATAAATGAGTTATTAATCAAACAAAGCATACAAAAAATCCCACCCGAATTCCCCCAACAGCAATAATTATTTAACAAACACTACACAATAACATTAAATGGCAAACGGTTAACGGTAAACACTCACAATTCAGTCCACGCAACTTATTCTGTCTGGTTACCCTTGCAGCCAAACTAATTATTGCCTCCCAGTGTCGACAACTGGCAGTCCTCCTTCTACAATTTAATACATTTGGAGTTGTCGCCAGGCAGTGTGGATTAATGGCGTTTCCAGTAATGCAATTGAATCCTGGTCTGCTGTGGCTCAGTTGTTTAAATCTCAGCTTACAACTTTTTTTAAAAATAGTAGTTTACAACAATTTTTTTAAATAATCCCTTGGCTCAGGCTGGGTGGGAGTGGGTGGGGTGGGTTGGGTTACATTGTATATTATGTCTGTTTATTCCTGTCAATTTGGTTTTGCTCAATAAAAAATTGATCACAAAAACAAAAAAAAACAATTCAGTCCACAAGCAGGCCAATTCTACAGATGCAAGGCTGGTGAAGATGAATTGAGATGGAGAGCAATCCATTTCCTGAATGTTTGGAAAGTTTTGTTCTACCATGTTCCAGTTGTGTGAAGATCTGTATAAGACTGTAGAAAATGTATTCTTGAAACTGGCAATCTTCACGCACTAGAAATATATTTTACACACTTGAGAAGAGTAAATACTATATTTTACTAAGTATTAAGATGTAAGAGTTAGGACTTTAAAAGCTCATGCCTATATATTTTTAATTATTCTGCATGAGCTAAAAACCACCAATCATTCATAAGCCAAAGGTTAGATGTGCAGGAGAGCTGGAGAAGGACAGGCCCCTCGCTTAGGCAGGGAATGGGAACTCTCCATCCGTAAATAATGGTAGCAGGCACCAAGCTAGTAAGGAGTACAGGTAGGCCTTGTCAGACAGACATGATGGTCTGAGAAGGGGGTGACACCCTCTCAGCTGAGAAATAATGATGGAATTAATTAGGGGAAGAACTAGAGCAGGGGAATGTTAGGAGTCAGTTGAGGATGAATAATGACTTGTGTAATAAGAACTGTAATAAATGTAGAGCTGCCCATGGCTGCTCACTCATTGTAACTGTAGTGAGTGTGAAGAAAACACAGGAACACAGTTTAAGGGTTGGGGAGTCTGTCCACGTATACTGTAAGCCACACGTGAGAGTTCTGTTACAACGGTCAGGTTTGTAATAAACAATTGACAGTGAATGGCAGTTACACTGAGCAATTTATGTGCTGGGGAACGGAAGTAAGAATGAAGGGAGGATGACGTGGAGGATCTCATGACCGAGGTGACATCATCTGGGGGTTTAGGAACCCTGCGGAAGCTCCTCAGATGTCTGGAAGAGGATTTCGACACAAGTTCAAAGTGCTGTGGTTTTTCTTGATAAAACAAAGAGAGAGGTGCTAACACACTGCCTTAATCCCCCGTCTTGTGGTTTCTCACGGCTGATCAGGTCCTTTAGCTGCCCCCTAATCGCTCGTGTGTGACATGAGTCTGTATGTGCGCCATACAATACATCTTGATTCTGCTGCCTATCCTGAGACTCCGAGTGCCTTCACTGGGGCTAAGGGTGCTCGTGCCTGCCTGCTTCTACAAGACAAAGACATCTACCAACCCAGACGAAATTACACAAAACAAACAGGCACAGGACAACCTTGTAAATCCAGAAAGAAAGTGTAAACCAAATGGGTGGTTTGTAATCCAGAGGTGGGCTTGGAGAGTGGAAACACAAAAGACAGACGGCTGACCTTTTTGCTGGCTTTTTAAAAGCACATTTATTTTAGGTAGAATGTCCTGCTTAACTGGACTTTTTGTTGTTGTTGTTGTTTTTTTCGGTCCTCCCAGGCCTCTGACCTTATCAGACCTCCTCTTTGGAGACTAACCTTATGATATCGTATATAAGGAGGCTACCCTTCAGATAATTACATGTCTATGTTTTCTAAGGTCATATGGATTTCTTTTCTTTGTTACATATTCATTATTATTCATCCCTAATCTTATTTGTTTTCTCTTCTTGTAACTTTCTCTTTGACATCTTGTATAGCACATTCTTTATATAAAAATAAAAAAAACAGCTGTTTTGCTGTTCTTCTAGCCCACCTAGAAAGTCTGTGTCATACCTGACACCCCCCAGTGGCACCACCTGAAGCTGCATAATAATGAAGTATTACCAGGGTAGGGTTGGCAGACGTCCCTTATTATACGGGACATGTCCCATATTTGATAATTTTGTCCCCTGTCCCGTACTGACCTTTCAGGGACACCCAAATGTCCTGTATTTAGTTAATTTTCAAATTTCGTAATAAAAATATACTTTTACTACCTTCTTATGGTACAGTAATCCCTCCTCCATCTCGGGGGTTGCGTTCCAGAGCCACCCGCGAAATAAGAAAATCCGCGAAGTAGAAACCATATGTTTATATGGTTATTTTTATATTGTCATGCTTGGGTCACAGATTTGCGCAGAAACACAGGAGGTTGTAGAGAGACAGGAACGTTATTCAAACACTGCAAACAAACATTTGTCTCTTTTTCAAAAGTTTAAACTGTGCTCCATGACAAGACAGAGATGACAGTTCCGTCTCACAATTAAAAGAATGCAAACATATCTTCCTCTTCAAAGGAGTGCACATCAGGAGCAAAGCCTGTCAGAAAGAGATAGGAAAGCAAACAAATCAATAGGGGTATTGTGAAGAGGAAGATGCAATACGCCAGACCCAACAATTCAGAAGAGCTGAAGGCCACTATCAGAGCAACATGGGCTCTCATAACACCTGAGCAGTGCCACAGACTGATCGACTCTTCATGTTCATACCTTTCAGTTGGCCAACATTTCTACAAATCCTTTTTTTTGCATTGGTCTTAATTGATATTCTAATTTTCCGAGATACTGAATTTGGGACTTTCATTAGTTGTCAGGTATAATCATCAACATTAAAAGAAATAAACATTTGAAATACATCAGTCTGTGTGTAATGAATGAATCTAATATACAAGTTTCACTTTTTGAATGGAATTACTGAAATAAATCAACTTTGTCATGGTATTCTAATTTTATGACCAGCACCTGTATAAATTTATATATATAGTAATATAGAGAGAGATTTTAAGAGTGTCCCATATTTCTAATTTTCTAATCTGGAAACCCTATACCAGGGCTGCTGGAATTGGTAGTTAATTCTTTGAGGGCGGATGTCAACTTTTGTCGACACAAGGGGTTGAGGGCAAACAACGACTAAAGTCAACATTCAGGGTCAGAAGGCAAAAAAAAAAAAAACAACCTGTGAACGTCGATAAAACTCACCATTACATTATAGGTAGACCTTCTTTCCTAGGAGGACTGTTAGACTCGTTGACTTGACGTGGAATCCCTGTGTGTGTGTATGAGTAGCGTAGAGTAAACAACGTTTAGAATGGCATCGACTTCGGGCAAGAGAGCAAAGTGAAAATGCAAAGCAAAATACTCCATGCGTATTATTTATTCATTTATTTATTGCGTATTATTGCTGAATCGGACTCTGACTTCTGATGCAAAAACAAAAGTTAGGTACCTGCATCAGATGATTGGTCCCCAGCTGATCGTGCAGCTGACGTGCCTATGGCGACGTTTGCCTGAGAGGACTACTGAGTACAATTTGGAGTTTCTGCAATGAAATTTCGGCAAAATGGACTCACCAGCCTGCCTGCCTGCTGCATCATTTTGTTCCCTTTGATTTTCAGGGTGTCTTTGAATTAAGCCCTCTGTCGGTTGATCATTTTCATTTCCATCCTTTCATTCCTAACACATCACCATATCAGTCCATAGCAGTAGAGAGAGCCAGCAGGATTCTTTTTACCATTGAGATCTGATGTGTTTAGATAGATAGATAGATAGATAGATAGATGTTGAAGGCAATATATAATAGATAGATAGAGAGAGAGAGATAGATAGATAGAGAGATAGATAGATAGATATGAAAGGCACTATATAATAGATAGATAGATAGATAGATAGATAGATAGATAGATAGATAGATAGATAGATAGATAGATAGATAGATAGATAGATAGATAGATAGATAGATGTTGAAGGCACTATATAAAAGATAGATAGATGTTGAAGGCACTATATAATAGATAGATAGATGTGGAAGGCACTATATAATAGATAGATAGATAGATAGAGAGAAAGATAGATAGATAGAGAGAGAGATAGATAGATATGAAAGGCACTATATAATAGATAGATAGATAGATAGATAGATAGATAGATAGATAGATAGATAGATAGATAGATAGATAGATAGATAGATAGATGTTGAAGGCACTATATAAAAGATAGATAGATGTTGAAGGCACTATATAATAGATAGATAGATAGATAGAGAGAAAGATAGATAGATAGAGAGAGAGATAGA